>NC_080192.1:62981980-63606980 GCF_030028045.1 Hippopotamus amphibius kiboko | reverse complement strand
TTAGCAAGAATGTGGAGAAAAAGGAACCCTCATACACTGTTGATGGGAATGTAAACTGGTGCAGCCACTATGGAAAACAATATGGAGGTTTCTTTAAAAACTAAAAATAGAACTACCACATGACCCAGCAATTCCACTCCTGGGTGTATATCTGAAAGAAACAAAAACACTAATTCAAAAGATACTGCACCCCAATGCTCACAGTAGCATTATTTATAGTTGCCAAGATACGGAAGAAATCTGTGTCAATTAACAGATGAATGTAAAAAAGATGTCACATACACACACACACACACACACACACACACACCCCAGAGTACTACTCAGCCATAAAAACTAGAATTTTTCCATTTGCAGCAACATGGGTGGACTGGAGGGCATTATGCTAAGTGAAATAAGTCAGACAGAGAAAGACAAATACTGTATGACACCACTTATATTAGGAACCTAAAAGATATAACAAACTAGTGAATATAACAAAGAAAGAAGCAGACTCACAGATATAAAGAACAAAATAGTGATTACCAGTTGGGAGAGGGGGGATTGGCAGTACATGGTTGGAGGAATTGGAGGCACAAGCTATTGGAAGTGAGATAGGCTTCAAGGGTGTATTCTACAACATGTGGAATATAGCCAATATTTTGTAATAACTGTAAATGGAGGGTACCTTTAAAACTTGTACAAAAAAATAAATAAATAAAAATAAATTTAAAAAAGCCAGCCCTTTTGGGAGTGACAGAGGTGAATGACAGAAACTGGCATGGCAAGGTAAGTGCCTTTGGTGAGTGGAGACGCCTAGGAATTTGGGATGGAGACTTCTTGAGAGTGATGTGTACCAATGACGTACTTAGCATTATAAAGAGGGAAAGTCCTCACATAATCTCCCTAGAGGATGGTTGGAGAACACTCATATTTGATATAAACACTACTTCTAAGCCAAAGGGGCCAGTAGACATTTTGGTGCTTACGCCAACTTGGTATTACAAATTACTGCATCTTTGGCTCCTGAAGACTGATTGCTTTAGAGAAACTGAAGCAGGACAAAGGGTATTGTTATTGTTTTTGTATATGTAAGTCATAAACTTTAATTCTAAATAACCAAGTCCCAGAAGAAGACGGACCAAGAAGAACTTAAGGAGATGAGTGGATCTAACCTCTGAACTAGAGTTCCTCAAAGAGGGGCCACGACCACCAGTACTAGAGTTACCTGGGCTATGGGGATGGACCTGGTCATAGGCAGGTAGTGAGTGTGCCCTGGAGGTCTGACTCCCACTTTGGATGCCTAGTGTTAGGGCTGCAGATTTTCCACCAAAATGCAGTTAAGTAATGACACAATCATTGAATTGTGAAGAGCCCACCAAGTCATTCTGAAAATCACCAACCTACACGTGTAGACTTTATTTTAACGCTTCCATGTTAATAAATGTCATTTATACTATTTCACTCTTCAAAATTTCTACAGTAGCTTCTGAAATCATACAGTTATAAAAAGTAATATAACATTTGTATTTTGACAGATAAGAAAAGTAGTATTTCTCCTACTATTGAACCCAAAGCTTGTTTTTCCTTTAATATAAGGTTTTGGCATATCCACAGACAGTTTATGACAATTTATGAAGATGTAAATGAACAATCAAAAATCACACAATGCATATACGTATCTATTTTTTCCTACACCAAGACCAAACAAAAACACAGAAGCACAAACTTTATAAGCTCTGTTTTAAATTATTTAACTCATCCGTGGTATGACCTTAAGACGGCTCAAGTATAACTTTATGACTCATTTACACTAGGACATTTTTAAATGTTTTATTTATGTTAACAAGTTTTGCAAGCATTTTATAAATTGTGAAAGCAGCAGCACCTTTTGTTCAGGCTTTAAGTCTGAGACGTGCCAAAAGGAGGGAACCAGATTACTTTAATTCAAATCAATTTAGGTTTGGATTTTTTATGCAAATTCTTAGCTTACAAACATTTAGCCTAAAAAATTTAAAGAAAAATGGTTTCACTTGACAAAGAGAAAGCAGACGTTAATCCAGAGAAATCCAGTCCTCAAATATTTTTGCTCATCTGCAATTATTAATCTGAATCACATAAAACGGGAGCAATGCCACAAGAAATCAAATTTCAAGTGTCATTTCTTACTAACAAAGACCTCCTGTTTTACCTCGAAGATACCTTTTGGAATCCACTGAGGGATTTTAAGAATTTTCTCTTGGTACTGCTACAGTCAGTAGCATTTGCCATCTCAAGGACAAGCAGTCCAAAAAAATAGCCACACACATATCCAGTGATTATCGGGTCAAGCTAGATAGGATTCCCAACAAAATCTTCTTTTTCTCTTTGAAATAATTAATTTTCCATACTACATTCTATGTTACCTGTACACACTGGACCTATGCATTTACATGCAAACCATATCTATGTTAATGAATTTAAGAAGATGAAGGTTCAGGGAATTCCCTGACATCCAGTAGCAAAGACTCAGTGCTTTCACTGAGGTGGCCCGGGTTCAATTCCTGGTCAGGGAACAAAGATCCCACAAGCTGTGTGGTGTGGCCAAATAATAAGAAGAATAAATAAAATTAAAATGAAAAAAAAAAGAAAATGAAGGTTCAGAATCATGTAATTGTGTCCTAAGAGATGCTTTCATTCAAAGTAACAGGAAAGTAACAAAATCATTAGAGGCAAATGATTTTGATTCAAGTGTGAAGCTGACTTGTGTGAAGGTTTCATTTTGCTTATACTACCAGTCCCTGTGGACATTTATGGATAGCTCTTTATGCTTAACTCAATTAACTCTCCTAAAACCCTATACTGTTACTACTATCGCCCCCACGTTACAGAAAAGGAAATAGAGACGTAGAAAGATTAGGTAATAGGTACAGGGAGACAGGGATTGGAAGTGGTAGAGCTTGGATCTGAACACATGTCAGTGTGATGCCAAAAGCTGTACATTTTACAGCTCTGCTGATGTGGTCTAGTCATAGGTCCCTTAAGGAAGGCTTTACAAAAGGGGGGACATCTTCAGAAAGAGATGCCTCCAAGACTGCATTGTGGGGCAGGAGAAAATAATATATAAAAAGTAACAGAAAAACATTAGATGGGATGATACAAAAAATATACTTCTTTATTTTAAACTTCTCCTGTTTTTACTTCCATCTCCTATTTCTGTCCTTAAGTTCTGCAGTGCTGAAGCCCCCAGCTCTGCACTGCAGCAGCCGTTCAGAACAGGTGAGGAGTATAATTACACATGCAAACCTTAGCCCTGATCAAAAGACACTTTCCCTTTCTCCACAATTTTACAGCAATCCCCTGGTGACAATAGCAATAATACTTCACATTTATTATGACTTTTCCCATTACTGAAAACACCTTTAGATGAATTACATCAAGAATGTCCTAATATTAAGTTTTCCTGGAACTCTTTTGAATCAGTAACACGTATTTAATGAAATTCTGTATCAGGCCTCCCTGATGCCTAATGGTGTTCCTAGTACTATAAGACTTCAAAAGCCTCTGGAGACAAGGTCCTGCCTCCCAGTAGCTTAGAATTCCAGTATAATACACTCAAGGACAAGTCTTCATTTTATGTACACAGTCTTTTTTTTTTTTTTTTTTTTTATTTTGCATTTCTTTTTTTTTTTAGTTCTGTGGACTCTTTTTAATGTAGGAAATAAGATAAAAAAAAATGCAAGTACATCAGTAAGACTGTCCCCTCCCCTCCTGTGAAGCCACGGGCAGGGCAGGAGCACTTACAGTATGAGGTGCCCTTTGCTGATTGGCCTCAAACTAAAAATAACATCCAAATACCCTATCTCTTCAATATAAAGGAATTAGCCGCATCCACTGTGTAAATATTCGTGAAAGGACAGAGATCCTCAAGGAAGGTAAGTCTCTAAATCCCTGAGACTTTCTGTTTCTTTCATTTGCTGCCTAGTGTAAAACACCACCAAAACCAAGAACCTCCATGGTAAAAGTTGCCGCCAAGCGTCAATGAGGAGTCCAAAAATAAGAATAAGAACAAAAATTTCAAAATAGGAATGTTTAAACCTTGCTTTCTCTTCTATTGTCCTGCTCATCCCCCCCTTTCCCAATTTGTTATAAAATATTTCCGGTTCCTCAAGGCAGGGGTGCGGGCGGGGGGGGGGGGTAAATTAAGAAATTTGGAATTAACATATACACACTACTAAATATAAGATAATTAACCTACTGTATAGCACAGGGAACTGTACTCAATATTCTGTGATAACCTATAAGGGAAAAGAATCTGAAAAAATAGATCTATATGTGTGTATAACTGAATCAACTTGCTGTACACCTGAAACTAACACAACATTGTAAATCAACTGTACTTCAATTTAAAACTTTTTAAAATAAATTAAAAAAAAAAATTTCTGGTTCCTCAACCGAAACCTGGAGGGACCTCCAAGTTCTAACAGTTAGTGTAGAAAGAGCCTAATCCAGGTGCAAAAGCTGCCAAGTGGGCCTAGGAGGGCCCCGTGGAGAAGATCCCTGTGTTCTGAAATGGGTGGGGGATGGAGACAGAGGGAATCGCTCTTCACACTGTATCACCTGAATGAAAAGAGGTTAAACACTCTGTATCCTCCCCCCTCCCTCCATGTACCTCAAAGGGGAGCTTTTGCACATCTGCAGTGAAGCAGGAGGGAGAGGCTATAGGACACTGAAAGAGTGGAAGCACCAGGAAAGTCCGAAGACATTAAGGAAGCAGACACCTGGACTGGCCTGGAAAGTGCTGACACAGAAGCAAAGCCCACCAGCAGGGACAGCACCAGGGGGGCTGGCCGAGGACCCAGAGGCGGGGAAGGGGCTCTGGTGCGGTGAGGTTCACAGCTGCACATGAGAGGCAGCAAGAAAGGCATGCCGCAAAGGCCCAGAGCAGGACGTCTTTTTTTGTCTTCAAATACGAATTTTATTTTTTTTCAGATTGGAAAGGAAAAAGTTAAACTCTATTTGAAGATACCATCTTACAGATTCAATAGGAATGCACTTTTTTTTTTGCACATTCGATAAACCATTTATTTGTTTTTAGATTCCTTTTTTATATCCGTTTCCATGATGGTTTGTTATAGGATATTGAATACAGTTCTGTGTGCTATACAGGAGGACCCTGTTGTTTATCCATTCTATATAGAAAAGCTTACATCTGTTGACCCCAACCTCCTGCCCCATCTCTGCCCCAACAACCTCCCCCTTGGCAACCACAAGTGTGTTCTCTACGCTGGCCATTCTGTTTCTGTTTCACACATAGGCTCATTTGAGTGCATCTTATGTTCACAGCAGCACTATTCACAACAGCCAAGACATGGAAACAACCTAAACATCCATTGACAGATGAATGGATAAAGAAGATGTGGTGCGTATATACAACACAGCAGGACATCTTTAATGACTGCCATGGTGGACACGTGAGTCAATCTCCGATCTGCTTAGAGATGTGGTGGGGAAAAGGCATGGAGAGAGGAACAAGGCATGACCCCAGCTCACCCAGGTGGGGGGCTTCATTATCACTACACACCTTGAGTTCTCTCTGTTACTGACTATGTGCCCATCCGAAAAGAAATTCATTCTAGTCATTCAATATATTATTTTCTAGGTGTAAAACCAATCACTTAAAGAAAGTTGAACTATATTTTAAATACCCCAGGGAAACAAACTGTTAAAAGTAAATGACAACAAAAGCCCTGGGAAGCAAAGGACTCTCTTTTATAAGGCTGATAATCACTTCCTAAATTATCTACTTTGTAAACATGCATTTTGGGGTCTAAATTTTCTATATAGTAGACCACACAGGTATGTTATTTTATACACACACACACAAATACAACTGAAGTAAGAATAAATAAAAACCTGAACCGTAGAGGGAGAGCCGTGAAGGCAGTGGTGACAGAAGCAGTTGTCTATAGAATCAGAGGGTGTTGGGGAATAGCTAGATTTTAATGTGTTGTGATTTAGATGTTGTCTTTAAGAGAGAGGCTTTCACATCGATAGTGAAGGAGAGAGCAAGTTTGTGTTCTCAAGAGGACTCAAAGGTCTAAGAAAAATATGAAGTTTGGAAAGTTGGGGGTATGACCCCCAAGACAACTGAGGCCACAATTCTGCTTTGAAAGATGCAAAGAGCCCAGGAGGTGAAGGTTGATGACTCCCTCAATGGACCAGTCAGACAGTGAGGGGTCGGCAGCTGGAGTGAGGTGTACGTAGGAACACAAGGGTTTGGGGACTGAGACGGGGACATATAGTATCACCAGGGTCTTAAGAGGGACACACTATGGGGATAGAGGCTTTCTACCTTAAAGTATGGTGATGCATGAAACTGGAGCATTAAAATTAGGCACCGTTCAGCTGCAAACTGTCGTCTCGTAACCAGGCGATTTTCCAGGCGAGAGCTCTGAGCAGAATGTAGATTTTGAAAATAACTCTCTGCCTTCTCTATGTAATTTGTTTTCTGTAGACAGTTTGCTTCCCACATCCTCAAGAACCATCCTAACCATTACCACTACAGCCAAAATAAAAACAAGTGGTCATTTGCTATGAACTTACTACAGGCCAAATACTGGGTCAAGCTTTCTGTTGTTGTTTTAAAAAATTTCATCTGTTCTTCAATGAGCTGCAACAAATCTTAACCACCTTTCCTGAGGACAGGATGCCCATTTTAGACATGTCCAAAAAGTATGGTTCCTTAGCAGTACTTTGTCCTTTTCTACAGCATTCACTGGCTTCTGAATTCATATCTTTTCTGTCAAACACACCTTTTAAATTTAATATGTAGAAATTAGCGTAATTCTTACCTCCTCTATTCCACTCTTTAAAGTATTCTAATGGTGGTCAGATAATCACATGGCAAAGATATTTGGAAAGAAGGTCTATATGGGGTGCAGTTTGGGCTAACTGATGCCCAAAGTTCCTACAAACCCTAAGCTGGATGATTTTATCATGAGGTTTGGAAGAACCTCAAAGTTCTGATAGCTTTCAGATTAGGACACAAAGGCTCAGAGTATTTAAGTAATTTCCTCAAAGACCACAGGGTACTTAGTGATGTTGTAGGACAGTGTTTAGAATATTAACCTATGTGTGTGTGTGTGTGTGTGTGTGTGTCTGTGTCTGTGTGTATGTCTGTGTGTGTCTGTTTCTGTGTGTGTGTCTTATTACCACTCTTGCTTTTACCTATTTACTCTTCCCCATTTGGACCACTTAGGCCATTTGGATTTATTACTTAAGATTAGGGAAGCTTTAGCAGGAAACAGAGGGGAAAAAAGAGCCCTGGAAGAGGACTTAGCAAACAGATAGCAGACTTGGAAGATTACCAGATAAAGAACTATATTACCTGTCACAAGCCTAACCATCCTCTACACAGGATCCTACAGTCTGGAGGAAGGCAGGTTGTCTGAAGAGGAAGCAATGGGTATTTAGACAGTCACAGGCCCCTGAGGAAAGAGACCCTGGATCCTGTCCCTGGTTCCTCGGATAATCCTTGAGTAAATAATCATATAGATTTTTTTTTTATCAAAGGGACCCTATAGATAATTACCTAAAAACAGATGTAAACTCAGACTATATTGGGCAAACCTCACGGAGGATCACCCTAGCTTTGGAAATGAGGAGGTAATAGAACCTCCCACAAAAGGCAGAAGGAACCTGTGCTCTTTACTTAGCAAAGCCCTAGGGACAGAGCAAGAGCCTTAAGAATCAATGAGTACAGGTAGCTGATTGTTGGGGAAGTTAGTAATATAGTCTTGTTCAGGCATCAGAGGCAGAAGCAGGCCTCTGACCAACCTGGGACCCTGCCTGGACTGCGCACCTGCTTACACACCTAACCATTGCTGCTACCAAGTCAAACAGCACTTACGATAAGAAAGGGAGTAGGTCTTGGAATTTCTTGAGTCCTGGGGACCTGGCCAGTCCCCCAGGGTCTGGAAAATCTTGTGACTCACATGGTGAAACCAACAATATTGTTAAAGTAAATTCAGAGCTGCATTTTTGGATTTATAAGCAGAAGCCCCCAGAACTCCAATCTGAAGTCTCACCTGTGGGGTGGACGCACTGCCCGGGATACTTCCCCATTAGGGTTCCAGATTGCTATTCCAGGGACTCCAGATTGCTCTGTTGGGATCTGGATGTAGGCACTTCCCCAATTCGGTGATGCATAAACCTCTGTCTTTACTATTCTTTCTTAGTATACTGTAATCTTTGTTAATTCAATAAACTCTCTCTAAATTCTTGTTTCACTGAGTGCAGAGTGGTTATTTTGCCAGCGAATCCTACGAACCTTGACACCGAAAGTAAGGCTTTCAGCAAAACACTGATGTATTTATAAAGCTTTTCAGAATTCCTCACATCTCCGAATGAATCCCTTCCACCCTAGAGTGGCTCTGAGTCTGCTATTTTATACTTTATAGTTTTCATTTATTTGTATTTTATACTGTAGGTTTTCCTCAAATGCCTGCTGAGTCTCGAGTGTAGGCTCACATTTATCATTGAAATCCCCTTTTATACTGTGTGCTGTACCTGTTCATGGGACAGAGAACCACGCTGGCATCTGGACAGAATATTTACTGATGGTGGTGAAGCACCACTGTGGACAGGTGCTCCTAAAACTTTTCGCCCAGGCCTGGATGTATCCTATTCCTCCAGACTGTGTCCGCCTACCCTGGAGACCCACCTGGCTCCCTGATACCAAGCTCCCAGACTTGCTGCTCTCAACTAGGCACACAAACCACCATTTATAGTATGTGGGGCCCAGAGAGGGGTGTGAGGTCTAGAGAATGAACTGGCTTCCTTCCCACTAATCAGCCCCTTATTGCTCCTGGCCTGAGCAAACCACCCATGCTCTCAGTTTCAGCCACTTCTGGACATGAATTTAGTACCTAGTCTATGTTTTCCAGCAGGAGGCACCCAGGGAAATACTGAGCTGTAGTTTTCTTTTTCAATCAGTCCTACCTTGTGTGGATTCTTCATAATTCTTGTTCCACCAAAAGTTTTAAAACGTGCTTTTGAGCTCACCTATTTATCTCTGCTATGTATTTAGTTAAGAATCTTTTTTGCTATTTTCTGAATTTTGATGCAGGAGAGGAGGCTACAGCATGTGCTCAACCTGCTGTTGTGCAATGAAAGCCAAAGGCCAACTCAGCAGGGACCTGGGTGTACCAAGAGCTGGAGACCAGTTGGTCAATGGGCCTCTCTCGGGTGGCCTCATGTACAGACGCCCCTGAGAGTCAGATAGCTGATCCAGTATCCTGACATTACACTACCTCAACCCCCTAGGACTCAGCTCCAGTGAAACCCAGGAGCAACCTAGAAATTGACTGAGAATGCATTTCTTCCTCCCTAACAGAGTAAGAGATTAAAATAGAAGTTAAATTCATTGTAGGAAAATGAACTTGAGTTTATAGCCTTGTAAAGGTAGCAGAATCAGAAATGTTCATTCATTCATCCATTCACCCTAGAAATTTTTATTGAGTAACTACTATTTGCCACACTATTCTAGACCCTAAAGATAGCATGATGAAATCAGTAATACATCCAAGTCTCCTGACTTCTATTCAGTTTCTTTATTAATGAACTCCCAGAAGTACCTTGTCTTTCACAATGTAATTTACTATGTTTATAAATGAGATACTCAATGCTTAAAAATAATTTCAAAATAAAATTGTGCTTAGTCAAAGTTGCATTCTATGCACGTTTCAGCAATCAGATAAAGCCACATATTTGTTTTTAATAAGCTACAAAGCAATGGTATAACTGCTAAGTTCCAAATAGCTTTCTCAAGTTATATGCAGAATATGCCTTTTTTAAATAGGAGACTAAATGCCTTATTTCAACTTTACCTAGACGGTTTTTCCACCCCCTTGACAAGAATCCTAAGCCTTTTTAATATTCAAAAAAAATATTATCCATGGCCATAATAGTAGATGCTATTGGTTTCTTACAGTTTGAATCAATACCAATTATACACCCGCAGGTCTCTTCTTCATTACAGTGGCTTCTATTCAAGCATTAGGTAACTATTTCTCCCATTTTGCTTCAGCTAAAAGTAAATTGTGAAGAAATCAATTCTGTACGGATACTTACATTCATGACATTTATTGTATTCCCACATTTTACATCACAGAATAGATGCTCATTATTTCAGCTAACCCAAAAGATATGCAACTAAAAATGATTTACTAATAATATCCCGGCTTGTTATTTTTTAAATATACAACTACTGTTGCAAACAAGATACTTAAAATAAGAAAGCTAATGTCAATATATTCTGTTAACAAATAGAATTATCCAAAACAGCATTAGCAGAGGATACCTGATAAATATTTCCTGTGGTAATTCTAGATGGAACTTAAATCCAACTGGCAATAACATGCAGAAACTTTAGTAAACAGCTCTCAGAACCAAGTGCTTTTAGAGACTGGGGATTTTTCTTGACTATCAGTTGAGGTTGCCAATAATAAAAAAAATAAAGTGAAAACGGCTTATGTCATACTGAGTGAAGTAAGTCAGACAGAGAAAGACAAATATATGATATCACTTACATGTGGGAATCTAAAAAAAAGGTGCAAATGAACCTATTTACAAGACAGAAACAGAGTTACAGATGTAGAAAATAAACCTATGGTTACCAAGGGGGAAAGTGGGGGAGGAATAAACTGGGAGACTGAGATTGACATATATACACTACTACATATAAAATAGATAACTAGATAACTAACAAGAACCTACTGTATAGCACAGGGAACCTACTGTATAGCACAGGGAACTCTTCTCAATAACTATATGGGAATAGAATCTAAAAAAGAGTGAATATATGTATATGTATAACTGATTTACTTTGCTACACAGCAGAAACTAACACAACATTGTAAGTCAACTATACTCCTATAAAAAGTTAATTAAAAAAAGTGAAAATAGCTTAGTGTACTTAAGTATTTTGGTGGCATTAACCACCTTCAAGTCTTCTCTCATTGGCTGTTTCTATACATACATACATACACACACACACATATATATATATATTTCATCTGTCCTATTAAAAGTAAACAGGAGATCATGGTAAGTCAGAAATGGGGACAACCATAGGCTAGAAAGCCTAGAGAACTTTTTTTAAAAGTTCTTTGTTTATCCAATATGGTGTTCTTGTTGTTAAGACAATTTACAACGGGGCCATGCCACTTAGCAATTTTTTATCCATTCTTTTCTATCCTGTGAGGTTTGTTTTTTAAGAATGGCACATTCTTGGACTAGACAACAGCAGACAAGGGCAGATAACACGATGCACATAAAGTGAAGTTGCAGAGGTGGCACCAAGTAGTGAAGATAGAAGATGAGAGGGGTCTGGAACACAGTCTGTGTTTCTCCTTCAAATTCACTGTTGCCTCTCCAACAAACCAAATTCTCCAGACCCTGTTCAATATTTACTTCCTTCAAGAAGCTTTCTCCAAAACAGAGCATTGACATTTCTAACAACGATGTGGAAGCCAAGGTGTCATATTCATTTGAATATACAGACAGTCCCTGTCCTAGGATGGTTCAACTTATAAGTTTTCAACCTCACAATGGTGCGAAAGGGATACACATTCAGTAGAAACTATACTCCGATTTCGAAATCTGATCTTTTCTCGGGTGAGCTATATGTGGTAGGATGCTCTTTCCCAATGCTGGGCAGCTGCAGCCTCAGCTCCCAGTCACCACAATCCCAAGAACACGAGGGGAAACAACCAATTCACTTCTAACCATTCCGTTTTCCACTTTCAGTACAGTATTCAACATTACATGAGAGTCAACAGATGTTTTTGACCACCCACAGGCTAATGTAAGTGTTCTGAGCTTATGTAAGGTAGGCTTGGCTAAGCTATGTTGTTAGGTAGGTTAGGTGTATGAAAAGCATTTTTGACATATAATGTGTTTATTGAGACATAACTCCATAGTAAGTTGTGGAAGATCTGTACCGTTCACTAGGGTGTGATTCAAGAACCATATGCATCAGAGCATACACAGTAAGTTTTAAAAACACAAATTCCCAGGTATCACCCCAGATCTACCAAATCTGAAACTCAAGAAATGGGGCCCTGCAACATTCATTTAAATGCAGTGACTCCCTTACATGCACGCTAAAGTTTAAGAACCACTGCCCCACAGCTTCAAACACAGGTCTATGCATAACTCAGTAAATAGTGACTGAATTAGAATTTGGGGCACAGGAGAGAAGAATATACTCAGAAGGGAAAAATATGAACATAAGATTTGAATGTGGCTTATTAGGAAATGAAATGCTGAACAGAGATAGAGGCAGACTAAGGCAACAGAGAAAGTAAGCATATAAAAAATGAACGTTATCGCCAGCACACTAAAAAAAGACCATAGAAGTAATCGGATTCTCAAAGAAATGCTGCAACACACACACACACACACAGAAATTCAGATAAAAGATGAGTGTTTTCTGTTTTAAAAGGCAAATAGCCATTCCTTTATTTTTACAAATGCACAGACACTTTGTCTAAAAATGCTGAAAAAGGTAACCAAAGAAAAGGTTTTCTTATTTTGTATTTACAAAGGAAAACAAACGAAACAGTCCTTTCTAGCCAAGGTCAACATTTTAAAGAAAAACTCACTCGAATTTTTTCCCCAACATCCTTTATTTTATGTTTTTCTAGTAAAAATTCTATATGTTTAAATTATACGACAAGGTGTTTGGATATACATATACACACACCTGTATGATGGTTACTATAGTCAAGGTAATCCGATTAACACATCTACGACCCATGTAGTGTGTGTGTGTGTGTGTGTGTGTGTGTGCGCGCGCGTGGTGAGAGCACCTGAAATCTACTCTCTTAGCAAATTTCCAGCATAAAATACAGTATTTTTAAGTATAACCATCATGCTCCACATTCAACCTCTAGAATTTATTCATCTTGCATAACTGCAACTTTGTACCCTTTGACCAATCCCCATTTCCCCAGCTCCCTGCCCATAGTAAGTACCATTTCAAGTTCTGCTTCTACCTATTCAGCTTTTGTAGACTCAACATATTAAGTGAGATCATGTAGCATTTTTCCTCCTGTCTGGCATATTCATTTAGCATAATGTCCTCCAGGTTCATATAGGTTGTCATTCACACACACAGCCTTCTTTTTAAGACTAAATATTATATATACACACACACCACATCTTCTTTATACATTCATCCTTTAACAAACAGTTTGTTTCCGTATCTTGGCTATGGTGAATAATTTTGCAATGAACATGGGAGGGGAGATATTTCTTTGAGGTACTGATTTCATTTCCTTTGGATATATTACCCATAAGAGAGACTGATGGATCATATGGTAATTCTATTTTTAATTTTTTGAGGAACCTCCATACTGTTTGCCATAGTGGCCACACCAGTTTACAGTCCCACCAACAGTGTAAAAGTTTCCCTTTTCTCCACATCCTGACCACTACAGGTTATATACATATAGAACATATTTTATATATATATATATATATATATGTATATATTTTGATAACAGCCATCCTAACACATGTGAGGTGATATCTCATTGTTGTTCATTGTTGTTTTCATTTGCATTTTCCCAACATTCTTTATACTCTTGATATCGTACATTTAACTTGATCACCCCTAAAGAGCTATAATTTGTTTTGGAACTTTAAACCATACAAATACATGGAAATCCAGGTTTACACGAAGAAAAAAAAGATAACGATAACCCTTTACTTTAAAAGTTAATTTTTAAATATTGGTATTTTTCCCTTCAAAAGAAACTAATAACTTTACAGGGAAACAAAGAAAGAATAAAAAGGTGCATCACTGTGCTGTAAAGTCAACCAACCATGACACAAAACAGCATGTTGTTAAAACAATATAATTTTGTCACAGAGAAAGACTGGGAAAAACCTAAATATCCAAACAATAAAAAACTGGTTAGGCAAAATCTTTAAAGACCAGTCCAGTATAATAACATGAGGCCATAAAAAGTCATATAGAAGAATATTTAATGGCATGGGTAAATATACATGATATAAAGTAAATTCTTTTCCTCAATCGTGTTGAAGTTTTACATAGGAAAATGTTAGGATGAATCAGCATGTCAGTTAGTTACCTTACTTTCCATTATCTTCATAGTGAATTTTTCTAGACTTTCAACTTTTCTAAAATGTACATTAACTTATAATGATGAAAATAAATATATAAAAATATAGAACGGTAATATTTTGTTTATATTTTTCAAGAAGTTAACTTTCCACTGTGAGATCTCTTTTTTTTCATAATATTTCTACAGAAATGGCAGTTTTCTTAAAACAAATTAAAGAAGACTTTTTCCACTCATGTTTTGTTGTATTTAACTTGACTAAATTTGATTTAATTTTGGTGATCATTGTTAATGGTCATGAGTGATTTGTAAAACTGCGGTTTAATTCTTTTCTACCAAAATATATTTCCTATTAACTTTTCATGGTGCCAAGGTTAATGGATGTATTAAAACGATAGCTGAATAACTGCTTACTTCAAGAACACAACTAGGGGCCAGGGATTTTATTAACCTTCAAAGACTACAATCTTTTGATGCCCATCAACTTGTAAAACATTTTTCTTTTGTTGTAGAAAATAGTATTTGTTTAGTTCATAAAATGTGTATGTGGAGAAAACTGAGTTTGCTCTTTGCAGCTGTAAATTAACTCAGCAGCCTTCTGCTCATTTATTGTCCGCTCTACATGCATGCAACACATTTTATCTTTATATGATAGAGTCTCCCATGTCACATGTGATCCACACACAATGTGAAGTATCATCTCTCACCGGCTAAAAAGACAGTAATCCAGGAATCAGATTTGAGAAAACTTGGTGACTCTCTTGGTGCCTTCGGATCGCATTTATCCTAAATGTATACCACCAATCACACGGAATTTCTTCTCCTAATAGCAGCAAAAATGTAGTACACATTTCTGTGTGCCAAGCGCTAAGATGTTCAATGCCTTATCGCATTTGTTTCTCACTGCCTCTTCTGGCTCTTAAAAAAGTTGAAAATCCATTCCATTTTTAACCATGAATTTTAAAACTTAACCTTGATTTCCTGCTTTATTCAGAATTTTGTCATTTCTTTCTTCTCCGTGAAGATATCTAACTCCAAACTACATGCTTTATTGATCAGAGTTTCTCGTCATCTTAGACCTTTATCAAGATAGACAAGTGGGTGGAAAGGACATAATAGGCAGTCTCCACTGGCAGCGTGTATGGGAAAAAAGTCCTCAGTAACTTGAACATGGGACTAGTGAAACACAGAATGTGAAACACTATCGTTTATTTGAGCTACACTGAGTTGAATCTAATAAAAAATGTTGGCCATGTAATCTAGCCTTGGCTACAGCAGGGACCTCACTCCATTCTGCTTCTTGTTCCTTGTGGCTTTAGGGGAGCAAACCTTGCCACCCCAAAATATCTCTTTGGTATGTGGATTATTTTTATGTAAAAACAGTCAAGGCCCAAAACAGGAAGAAACTCTGACCTTCCTCCTCAACTGCCTAAAAGAATTTAGATAGAGGGCCTGTTCCTGGAATAGAGTTATCACCTGGAATACCTGCAAAGGATGTGGGCTAGGTGTGCCAGGGGGGGAACTCTAGGCAGCACCTGGAGATCAGAGTCCACTTTGTGTCCCATTGTCTCTGCAGGGCCCAGTAAACATTTGTTTATCACACATTTGCTTTTTCATCTCCACGTGAATTGCCTTCCTCCCCCTTCGAAATCCCAAACCACTACCCCCAACATCTTCTTTTGTCTTTAGCTGGAGACGGTATTTAAGGTGAGGGTTTCAGCCATTTTGCCAAGTCACTCAGTCTTCCTGGGTCTCTCCCATGTATACATGTTATTAAATTTTTGTTTGATTTTCTCCTATTAACCTGTCTCATGTTATTTTAATTCTTAGACCAGTGAAAAGAACTTAGAAGGGCGGAGGAAAATCTCTTTCTTCCTGACATGGCATTTTAACACAGTAAAATTAATAAACAGAAATTTCAGTTTAATAGATTTGGGAGACCAGAAGGGGGAGCTCTCCTGTCCTGTGATGATGCTAGAGCCCAAGAGGAAGAAGAAACACCCCTCTTCTTTCCCGGCAATGCCTGGGCCAATGACAAGCCAAGCACTGTTTGTTTGCTGCAGCCCTCCCGACTTGCTTTTCCCCTCTACAGAAAAGTTTGCCTTCTCTTGCTGTGGGGGAACTCCCATGTGGCTTGCCACAGCTGCAGATCCCAAACTGCAATTCCCTGCTGATGCTGAATAAACTTTTTGCTGGAGAAATATCTGGCAGTTTATTTATTCCAAGTCAACATTATAAAGAAGAGGTTATCAGCCAGGCAACGACATCCACTCCAGAAGAATAGATCTCACAGGACAGCATCTCTTAAGGCATCATCTCACCCACAGGATCCCTCTAGCCCTGTGCATTCAGCATCTCAGTCTGTGTTGTGAGCAGTTAGCAGCTGGAATTAGTATTTCTTGGGGGTGTGAGCAGATTTCACTTACACATATTTCCATTTTCAGCTTTATTGATATCTCAAACTGTTGGCAAAAAATATGAGAAAGCTTATTTACAGTCTTGATTTTGGTGTGGAAAAGGAAATATGAATTACAAACTAAGGCAGGAAGTAAAAATGAAGCATCATGAAATCAAATTAACCTACAAAATGTAAGCAAACAGAACATGATGAAGTCAAAAATAAATATAGGATTCAAAGCCAAAATCATTAACTACAAATCTTGGCTTCAATTAACTGAACTCAAATTGTCAAAAAACCATTGTGTCAAAGTATCATTTTTACACACACACAAAATAGATATTACTGTTTTAAAAAGTAAGATTATATAGATACTGAGAATTTTTAAAAAAATATTTACTAAAGAATTCACAAGTGGGAAAAGTAAGGCACCAAAATTGGCAAGCCACAATTATTGTAAAGGGACTACATTTATTTATACATTTATACAGGCCATTAAGAGATCAGATTAACTCAAAAGATCACATTTTATTTTCTTTCAGCTTGCTATTTTAGAGTAGAAGGTGGCAGTGAGGGGGGAAACAAAATATTTGCATTTGATGGTTTCAACTACTGGACATTTGTCTTATCCTGTGTTACCAATCATTCTTCTGTTATTCTTCATTTAATAAGCTTAAGAATTATTATCATACTGGTCTCAGTATGCCTTGCCTAACAATATTCCACAAATGGGACAATATCTGAGATAAGATGAAATTCTTAAATATTTCAAAACATATGAATACTTCCAAATGTAATCAGGATCTGTCTGTAGATCTCAGGGTCTTACCTGCAAGACCCTAATGTCAGATACCACCTACACACCTCATCTGGTATGCTGTGATTACCAGATGGGGTGAAGGCAGGGGTTGCAAAGAGCTATATTCCCATTTCCCAGTCTGTATGGGATGATCTAGTTTTCATGGTTAGAACTTCTGCATCCCTTCCTCCCCTTCACTAGGGACTCTTAGCTTAAATGATCATACAGTCGTATTTATAAATCTAGACTACCACAGCAAGTAATGATACCAAGCTGCCACGTCTTATGCTCCAAAAACAGATCCACAATCTCCAGATTGTGGCTGGTATCTATATTCTGAAACAGCAGGTATTCTTTCATCAGTGTTTCTGTCACTTAACTTGGTAATATTGTGTTGTTTATTTTCAATGGCAAAAGATTTTATTTTATTTTTTTACAAGAAGGTGAAGTCATGGAAAGGGTAATATGGTAATAATGGCAAGGATCACTAGTTCCAAAAGGTGCATGTCCTTCATGAAAAAAGTAAGTGAAACATTTTAATGAGAAAATAAAGTAATATAAAAGGAGCTGGTTTTAATCCCTAAGACCTGGATTCAAAGTCATGCTCAACGTTAACAAGAAACTTGACACTAATACTCACTGAGGTAGATGCATAAATAGAAAAACTAGGAGGTGTTCAAAAAATTGACAGAGAGTTTAAAAATATGTGAGGGAAATAATAATACACTCGTTTGAAATGGCTTAAATTACTAAACTAATAAAAGTCTACCTGGCTAGAAACAAACAAGGGAAAGGAATTCCATGTTTTGCTAAACTGACAGAAAAGAGAAAGATGTTCAAGTTTTTACTATTATGAATTTTAGTTGGTGAAAAATTTCAGAATAATGTATGGTTAATTGAAATATTACAAATCATGCATAAAAGTTTTATGCTTAATTTGCTGTGCAAACCTGAGTACATTAATATACGTCTTCTGGAAATAACTCAATATCCAGTAACCACTCACTATGCTAAGATTGATTACGCTTCCACATGAATAACTCATAATAAAATAACTTACTATTAGCATACAAAGGTGCAGTTTATGTTACAGAATAATATGTCATGGACGGTAAACCTTAAATCATTTTGAGAATGTACCTTTTGGATGCCTTCCCATCATAAAGGTTTTGGACTTAACCCATTTCTGCCAGATTTTATTAGGAATAGAATTACAGATTCTCACTTACAATTCTACAAGCTCCCAATGTTTAATTTGGAGGATGATTTGCTCAAAAGAACTCCAAATAAATGCTAAATGGCAAAAAAAAAAAAAAAAAAGCCCTCGAGGAAAAAGCAGACTATTGGAAATCCATTTGAAATACAATGTCTATCTAATTCTCTGAGCATGATACAAAGACATAACTGGAAAAAAAACAAAAACAAAAACAAAAAAAGGGAAAGAAAATAAATACTCCTGCCTTAATGATCTCCCACAAGCACACAAAAAGCCAAAAACATTTATAAAGGCCCAAGAGAAACTACTCTAAAACAAGAACGCTACCACCAGAGGTGGTACACTTTGAGTTACTCCATTGGGTAAGTTATCAGATTTACCAGACATGGTTACCTTATCTTTAAGAGAAATCTAGATATTAAATCTAGCCAAGTTTTTGTTGTCTAAGTGATTTAATTTACATTTGAAGAACTTTGCTTTAGGATTGGCAGGCCAAAGGACAGCAACATTGCTAGTCTTTAGAGTTTTTGCATCTTCTCTCAGAATCCTTCCATAGATTCTATCCTGATGAAAAACAGACTTAGAAGGTAAGTTTCTGGTCCTTCATCCCACCTCTGGAGGTTTCTGCAGGAGAACATCATTCTTGAGAGGCAGCCACTCTGTGACCATGAGGATTAGGCTAAGAAAATGGGAAATATGACCCTGAGCTCTGACTCCGCTTGGCTGTTAAAATGACTCAAGTTTATATGTGCAAAACAAAGCCCTCTTGTATAAGCCACTTTCTTTTGGGTTTGTTATTACTTTCAGCCAAAGATCTTCACTAACATGACAGCAGAACCTGTTTATGATTCTTCAATCCTGGTGATCCTGTTTATCCACTATGATGAAAGAAACTGAATTTATAGAGTTCAAAGGAGCAAACTACAGTTGATAAACACTTCTGGAGATGACTAGAAGTTACAAAAAGGAGAGAGAGAGACAGACAGAGAGAGACAGAGAGACAGAGAGAGGGAGACAGAGGGAGAGAAGAGTTCCTTTGACAACATGGCTTTAGTAGAAAGCTATCTCAATGCAAATTTTCTTGTATCAGAAATATTGTATTCTTACTCCCTCTCCTTCCCTACAACTTCAAAATATAAATAAAATAACTATCATCACAAAAGGTTTCTCTTGGTAAAGAAGGCATGACACAAGGGCACCCCTTAGAGAATTCATTTCCACTAACCACATCTCAAGTAACACGCAGGTAAAATACATGTCTTTCTAGCTAAGACTTAGTTGCCTTTTTTTTTCCCTTTCTAATGACCAGTTTTTAGTTTGGGCCAATATCACCTTTCGGGTTTCAAAGAAGGAAAACCATGAACTACTCTCATTGACAAGTTTACCCTCTGCATGCTTTTTTTCCCATACATAATAATTATTCATAGATTTTCCAAACCTTTTTGTCAGTTTTTTCAGTTACTCTTTAGTTACAGCTTTGATTTTTTTATTTCCCTCACATGCTCTGATATTCCCTAACAAGGCTTGAAATCTCAATCACTCCAACTGAGCCCTCTGGTTTCTTTTTCTTTTTTTTAAATAAATTTATTTATTTGTTTATTGGCTGCATTGGGTCTTCGTTGTTGCACATGGGCTTTCTCTGTGGTGAGCAGTGGCTACTCTTCAGGTGGCTACTCTTCATTGTGGTGTGTGGGCTTCTCATTGCAGTGGCTTCTCTTGTTGCGGAGCATGGGCTCTAGGCATGCAGGCTTCAGTAGTTGCAGCTTGCAGGCTCTAGAGCACAGGCTCAGTAGTTGTGGCTCACGGGCTTAGCTGCTCCACAGCATGTGGGATCTTCCCAGGCCAGGGCTTGAACCCATGTCCCTTGCATTGGCAGGTGGATTCTTTTTTTTTTTTTTTTGCTCTTTTTTTTTTAATTTATTTTTTTTTGGGGGTACACCAAGTTCAATCATCTGTTACACATATCCCCGTATTCCCTCCCTTCCTTGACTCCCCCCCTTGAGTCCCCCCCACCCTCCCCACCCCAGTCCTCTAAGGTATCTTCCATCCTCGAGTTGGACTCCCTCTGTTATACAACAACTTCCCACTGACTATTTTACAGTTGGTAGTATATATATGTCTGTGCTACTCTCTCGCTTCGTCTCAGCTTCCCCTTCACCCCCCACCCCCTCCCATACCTCGAGTTCTCCAGTCCATTCTCTGTATCTGGCAGATGGATTCTTAATCACTGTGCCACCAGGGAAGTCTGAGCCCTCTGGTTTCTGATTACTGAATACCAGGTTGTACTTAGTTGACTTTTGCTTCCTAGAAATCTGCAGAATTACCACATTGTATGATGTTCTAATTATGTGCCAGAATCCCAGAACTGAAGGTCTGGAAGTCTCTAATGCAATCCAGGCAGAGAAAAGATACAAGCTGTTTATATTTCAGGGGAGTACCCAGGAGAAGAGGGCGTCAGGTATGCACAGCTTGTACTGGTAACAGACAACGAGATTCCACATAAGTGAGTTTCCTCAGCTGAAATCCAGAGACAGAGACCAATTCTGGAAGTGGGTAACTTTAACAGAATTCAAGAGTATGAGATTGATTATGGGGCTGGCTACTCTGCATATCCTAGAAAATATCTACGGCAGAGTTCACTCTGTCTCTTAAGCTGCCGTCATTTACGGTATGTTAGATCTAGGATATTGCAAAGAAATCATTTTGCTTCAAATAGGAAGGAACTGCAGGATAATTTAGGGGAAATATATTATATGCTCATTTTATTAAAAACCTGAGTAATGTCCTAACGGTCACAAGTTTATGAGCAAAGAATAAAAACAAAGACCTTGATGTGTACACCTCCTGCAGAGCACCTCTCCAGAACTTTCTGTGCTCTGGCTTGTGATGCCTCCAATTCACAGGCCACATTTTGTACCCAGTTCATCATTTTATCTACACAACTAGGTTTCAGAAAAAGCTATTTACCATGAGAACAGACTCAATGAATTCTAGTATCTCCCCACGGCTGTTTATGGAATATCAGGAGGCATTATAATAGAAATGGAGGTTGTGCTTTTGGAAAATCACAGCAGAAGTGGTTGTCAGGATCTGGATGGCATTTAACAATCCATCCTTACAGAGGGAGTTTCAACATTCACTGGGTGATAAGACATGTCTGTGGGGGAAAAAAGTAGGTGAAACAAAGTAGAGCAAACCTGGTCAATATGAACAAAGAGTAGGAATAAAGTGATTACACAGGCATTAATATAGGTACTTTTCCAAAAAATGGAATGAGGGGCCCCCCTGTTTGCACAGTGGTTAAGAATCCGCCTGCCAATGCAGAGCACATGGGTTTGAGCCCTGGGCCGGGAAGATTCCACATGCTGCGGAGCAACTAAGCCCGTGAGCCACAACTATTGAAGCCCGTGCACTTAGAGCCCATGCTCCACAGCAAGAGAAGCCACTGCATTGAGAAGCCCATGCACCTCAATGAAGAGTAGCCCTGGCTCTCAGGAACTAGAGAAAGCCCATGTGCAGCAATGAAGACCCAACGCAACCAATAAATAAATAAATAGTTTTTTTTTTTTAAAAAAGGAGTGATAATTCCAATTCATAGTACCTGCTTCAAGAATAAAATCTTCTAAACTATCAGTCCTAAACTGTGATGAAATAATATTTCTTCTTGAAATAAGGCCCACCAAACTAACAGAGAATACTAGAAAGAAGTCCTTAAAACTCCAGGGCCTGGAACAAATGTCCACCTCCCTCCTCTGTGTCCCCACAGCATTTTCTTTCTACCAGTTCTAAATTACTCATCACTTCACCACCTTCTCGTCCTTTAGAAATATCAATAGAAGGAAAGAAATAATGAGCCATCCTTTTTCATTCAAATTTAGGAAGCCTAAATTTAAGGTAGCCAATGTATCAAAGAATTTTAATCCTAAGAGATTGCAGTTTTTCATCTTCTTCTTTGGGTGTTATGAATTATATATAGTATAGCCTGACTTCAGGTCATACTATAGGGCTACAGTGATCAAGACAGTATGGTACTGGCACAAAAACAGAAATATAGATCAATGGAACAGCATAGAAAGCCCAGAGATAAACTATGGTCAACTAATCTATGACAAAGGAGGCAAGGATATACAATGGAGAAAAGGCAGCCTCTTCAATAAGTGGTGCTGGGAAAACTGGACAGCTACATGTAAAAGAATGAAATTAGAACACTCCGTAACACCATACACAAAAATAAACTCAAAATGGATAAAAGACCTAAATGTAAGGCCAGACACTATAAAACTCCTGGAGGAAAACATAGGAAGAACACTCTTTGACGTAAATCACAGCAAGATCTTTTTTAATCCACCCCCTAGAATAATGGAAATAAAAACAAAAATAAATAAGTGGGACCTAATGAAATTTCAAAGCTTCTGCACAGCAAAGGAAACTATAAGCAAGATGAAAGGGCAACCCTCAGAATGGGAAAAAATATTTGCAAATGAATCAACAGACAAAGGATTAATCTCCAAAATATATAAACAGTTCATCCAGCTCAATATCAAAAAAATAAACAACCTCATAAAAAGATGGGCAGAATACCTAAACAGACTTTTCTCCAAAGAAGACATACGGATGGCCAAGAAGCACATGAAAAGCTGCTCAACATTACTAATTATTAGAGAAATGCAAATCAAAACCACAATGAGGTATCACCTTACACTGGTTAGAATGGGCATCATCGGAAAATCTACAAACAGTAAATGCTGGAGAGGGTGTGGAGAAAAAGGAACGCTCTTGCATTGTTGGTGGGAATGTAAATTGATACAGCCACTATGGAGAACAGTATGGAGGTTCCTTGCAAAACTAAAAATAGAACTACCATATGACCCAGCAATCCCACTACTGGGCATATACCCAGAGAACACCATCATTCAAAAAGACACATGCACTCCAATGTTCATTGCAGTACTATTTACAATAGCCAGGACATGGAAGCAACCTAAATGTCCATCAACAGATGAATGGATAAAGAAGATGTGGTACATACATACAATGGAATATTACTCAGCTGTAAAAAGCAATGAAACTGGGACATTTTTAGAGACTTGGATGGACCTAGAGACTGTCATACAGAGTGAAGTGAGTCAGAAAGAGAAAAACAAATATTGTATATTAACACAATATGTGGACTATAGAAAAATGTTACAAATCAACCGGTTTGCAAGGCAGAAATAGAGACACAGATGTAGAGAACAAACATATGGACACCAAAGGGGAAAGCGGGGAGGGTTGAGGGGGGAAAGAATTGGGAGACTGGGATACCAAATTGTACACTCTAAATATATGCAGTTTATTGTAAAAAATAAACAAATAAAAAGTTTAAAAAAAAGTTTAATAAATATCCTTAATAGAAAACAGTAAGCCTGATCTTTGAGTGTACCCTTCAAAAACAATTCTTATTCTCAGACTCTCTCAAAACTGCTTCAGCTAATTTCAGGAGACAGGTAAATGTGTAGAGAGCTATCACAAGAATATACCTTTACAGGTTGTAAGTATGTTTCTGGTCTGGGGCAAATAATCTTCCCCACGTGTACTTTGAAAAAGGCTTTTAAAATTTGTGGTGGTATTTGCTGACTCTTCATAGCCACGACTGTGTCACTGATAATCTCAGTATGTGAGTAAGATGTAAACTAAACAGTCACGAAGTGAACCTGCACAATGAGGTACTGCTAGCTGCTGAAATGTGCCTTGTGCTCAGGTAGCCAAAGAAATGTTTGATTCCATCATCCCACAGGTGTATAGGTCCTCAGATATGCATCAAAAGTTAATTTCAAGAATGTTTGCAACAGAGATTGCTAATAGTCTCACAATATTGGTCCTATCCTTCCTACTTATAGAAGAGTCAAGTTCATGCCTTTCTTGAAGTTAGAGGTAGCTTTATGATTCTGTCCTCACTGAGATGTGAGTGGATAAGATGTATGTGATACCTAGATCTTATCCTTAAAAGAACGGAGATACTCTATATTTCTTTTTCCTCTGCTTTGATTAGCTGAGACATGGATACGGTGGTGATGAGTGGTACTGAACCACAAAGAGCAAACCACAGGGAATGACAGACAACAAGATGTCTAAACAACACTGTAAATCCCTGAATCCCTGCATTATCTTGTGGATCAGGGTAACTCATCCCCTGGGCAGTCCACTTTGGCCTTTTACATAGGTGATAAATAAATATCTGCTTTACATATAAGACTATCATTTTGATGTCTCTCATAGCACTGAAGAAGTTGGGGAAATTAATGCTCCTTGCTATAACAAATATACTCCAAATTTTGGTGCCCTAACATGACAGAATTTTGAACATCAAGTCAAAAATGGATGACCTTTCCTGTTCTATACCCAGACCCACTGTTTGAAGTGGGTACTTCAAGCAGTGATTCAGAGTTCCAGCATCCTTCCATCTTCTAGTTCCAACTTACACATGCGGTTTCCATAGTCACTGGACTCACCTGCATCAAGCCTTAGAAAAGGGGCTTTACTGGGTCAGGACTGGGAGGGCCATGAATCTTTTCCACTCACATTCCACGTCTGCACCTCCCTGCAAGTGAGGCTGGAGAGAGTAGTCAAGTATTGAAAGAAAGAAGAAATAGGTATGCAAACAGTTGCCTGGGATCTGCCACGACATTCAAATCCTACTAGAGCTACTTTAAAGACATCTCAACAAGTAAACTTTTTTTTTATTCTATTATCTAATATTTCTTACTTCCAAAGTTACCTCATCACCTTGGTACCCAGCTCAGTCTTGATGTAAAGAATCTTAAAGCAACACCTGACAATCTAATATATCAGCAGTTATTAACTATCATCCATATGTGTGATTAATCGCTATCATCTTAATAGTGATGACAGTTCCAGGAAGCACACACGAAGTGCAATAACCAGATGCTCATGGTTTACGGTATCCAAGAGAATAGGGAAAAATGGAGACAGAATAGAATGAAGACAAAAATACAAGTTGAAATACTAAAAAAGTTCATGAAGTCAAAATCAGTCATCTGCTATTAATACACTCACTACCCACTGATATAGAGGAGTTTATAAAGAGAATAAACTAAATTTGGCCTCCTTACAGCATCCAGCTACCAAAGTGGTCTGATGTTAGCCACACTAAATAAGAAAATATTTTGCACAATTAAAATGTCAATTTTTTATGATGTTTAGCTATTTTAAATTTTGGAATACTTTATTAAACTACCTGCTTAATACCTGTGCCTGTTCTTTCTGAGGAAACACACTCATCGTAAAGGATAAAGTTTGGAAACCATTTAAAAATGTACGAGCCACCAAAATATTCCAAAATTTTTCATATTTGTGACAATCATTTTTACTATGCTTGAATAAGTCAGCTTAAGGGAATTTTGTCTCCTCTCTTTATGAAATTCCCCTTGGGGATGAAAACAAGCTTGAAAAGTTTCAGTCAAGAGTGTAAATTGAGAGTTCGTGTTAAATTAGCCATTGAAAACTGCAGTTTAGGATGAAATTACCATTTCAGCCATTACCACGGGGTTCCATAGCACATTTACAATAGCTATGTTTTCTAATAACTTCATATGCAAGTAATTTATAAATTATTTTCATTTTAAAACTTCACCACCACACTGCAAGAGGTCTTAAAAAATCAAGTATATTTTCTACTTTTCCTTTATTTTTCAAAGCCCAGATAATAATACAGCAACAATGATCAATTCTCTTATGATGAAAAAGCACAAAATCACCAATAAGAAGACTGACCAGTAGAAATGACATTCTCCTAAGCTCATTAATCTTTAAAAATATACTTTTTAAAGTTATTTTTTATTAAATTATAGTTAATTTAGGATGTTGTAGTTTCAAGTGTACAGCAAAGTGATTCAGTTATACATATACACATATATATTCTTTTTCAGGTTGTTTGCCAATATAAGTTATTATAAGATATTGAGTATAGTTCCCTGTGCTATATAGTAGGTGCTTTCCTTGTTGTTTACTTATTTTACATATAATAGTGTGTATATGTTAATCCCAAACTCCTGATTTATCTCTCCCCACCTCTGCTATCCCCTTTGGTAACCATAAGTGTGTTTTCTATGTCTGTGGGTCTATTCCTGTTTTGTAAATAAGTTCATTTTTGTATCAATTTTTTAGATTCTACATATAAGCAATATCATACGGTATTTATCTTTGGCTTTAATTCATTTTTTATGGCTAAGATTCCATTGTATATACATATATCACATCTTTTTTTCAATATACATTACTAGTTTTATTTCTATATATTAGCATGGACAATCTGAAATAAAATTAGAAAGCAATACATTTCCAGTAATACTAAAAAAGAATAAAATGCTTATGAACAAATCTAACAAAATAACTATAAGACTCATATACCAAAAACTACAAAACATTGAAAGAAATTAAAGAACATCAATATAACTGGGAAAACATCCCATAGTCATAAATCAGAAAAATTAACACTATTAACATGGAAATACTATCCAAATTGTTATACAGATTCAATACAATTCTTATTAATATTTCAGTTGCCTTTTTTGCAGACCTTGACAAGTTTATCTTACAATTCATACAGAAATGCAGCAAACCCAGAATTGCCAAAACCATCTTAGCACAAAAAGAAAGTTGGTGGACTTACAACTCATGATTTCAAAACTTACTATAGAACTATGGTATTCATACTACTATAGTTTATGTGGCACTGGCATAAAGATAGATGTGTGTGTGTGTGTGTGTGTGTGTGTGTATTTCTCTCAGTGAAACAGAATTGACAGTTCAGAAATGAGCATTTACATTTATAGTCAACTGACTTTGAAGAAATGTGCTAAGAAATTTCAACAGGGTAAGAATAGTCTTGAAAAATTTTACTTGGACCAGCAGATATCCACATACAAGGGATTAAAATTGGATCTCTTCCTCACATCATATACAAAACTAAATTAAAATGCATTAAAGACCTAACGTAATAGCTGAAACAATAACTCTTAGAAGAAAAGCGAGGTATAAATACCACAACCTTGAGTTTGGCAATGGTTTCTTAGTCATGATACTGAAAGCAAAAGCAATAAAAGAAAAATATGCATATACTGGATTTCTTCAAAATCCAAAATGTTTCTGCATCAAAGGGTATCATCAATATAAAGTAAACCAAATCTACAGTATGGCATAAAATATTTGTCTGATGTTACATATCTAGGGTATATAAACAACCATTACAGCTCAATAATAAAAATACCAATAACCTAACTTAAAAAAATAAGCAGAGCATTTGAATAAAGACTTCTCCAAAGAAGAGAGAGAGAGGGCCAACAAACACATAAAGAGATGCCAAACATCATTAGGCATATGATATTTTAGGAAAATATGCTGTTAATTCTTAGTAGAAATACAACTCAACTGTGTATGTCTCATATGGAAGAGTGGTTGGCTAAAGGGAAAATCACTGATGAACAAGATCTGTACCAAAGGTTCTGTGACATGAGAGTTTGTATAGTATAATAAAATCTCCTCCAGCTGATCTTTAGTAAACAGATTAATGATAAAGTCCACTCCATCCAACATCCACACCACTCTACAGACAGTAGTAGGGCACTACCACATCTTCTTTATCCATTCATCTGTCAATGGACATTTATGTTGCTTCCATGTCTTGGCTATTGTAAGTAGTGCTGTTATGAACACTGGGGTGCACGCATCCTTTTGAACTTCAGTTTTAAAAAAATATACTTTTAAAAGAAAGTATAACCTAATACATAATTACAAGTGAGTTGCTCCATGAAACTGTATCTTAGTTCTACTTAGCTTGGAGTCTTGCTTTGGTGAAAAGAGAGAAAGCAAAAGCGAGAAAAGAAGAAAGACTCTCATTAAGTAAGCAGGGTACTTACTGTGCCAGCAAAGAGGTCATCATTCTAGCCACTCAACAGAAACTTACCAAATTACTATTTCATACCAGGCCGAGACAAGGATATACAGAGAATGAAATATATGGTCTTGTGGGTAAAAAAGACAACACACGCAAACATGCATACATACATACTAAAACACACACACACACACACACACACACACACACATTAAAACCAGAAATTACATTTATTGCACAATGACACATGACAGGGGAAGTGAAAGATGCTCTAAGAACATATTGGAGACTTAGTCCAGTTTTGCGGGTAACACAAAAGCTGAAGAAGGCAACCTCTAGGGTAAGAACTGAAGAATGCCTGGTGCCAGTCAGTCTATGGGAAGAGAATTTCCAAGCACATGTGAAAGGAGACACCATAGAGTTCTAGAGATTGAAAGTTCTTTCTGGATAGAGGGCAGACTCTGAGACAGGAGTGATAAGAAAAGGAGAAAAATGATAAATGAGAAAAGGTCTTACAGTAGAACTTATACTTAATTTAAAGTGAAGTGGCCAAAAACTGTTCTAGAAAACAGTACTGACAAACTCTGCCTATTCTTTCCCACATTGCTAACATAATCACTTGAGATACTAAATTTGACATTATCTAGAATTTACAAAGGAGCAATGAAATCATTTTTTGTTTCAGAATAATAACAACAAATATTTTTGGTATGTCTCAAATAATACTTCATGGGACATACTTATACTATACAATGTTTTATTGTTTATCTGAAATTCAAATTTACCTGGCTACCCTAAATTAAACTTGACATCCATTGTCAGAGGACAGTCCAGGGAGAACTTAGTAGGATAATCAATTTAGTGGCACACGAATGATAATGACTGTGTATGGTACCTATATTCAAATGCCAGTTTGAATAATAGGAAGTTTGTAACATTTTGAGAAATTTTAATGAAGTTCATTTTTGTCTAACATTATATTTAAAGCCCACAAATGCTTTTGAACACTGAAAATTGAGAGGGTGGGTTGAATTGAAAATAAGGTTAAGAAAAATTATTTTTCCAAAGAAAATATAAAAGTTCATTTATAGGCAATGTGAAAGACTAATTTTCTTTACACACACATATACAAATATACATATGCAATATATATCTATATATGTGTACTACACCTTTTTTCTATAAAGATGAAATATTACAAATTTCACTACAAAAAAACCAAAACATTATTTCTTAATTTGGTCACTAGTATCAAAACATCGATACACATTCTTAAAAAGCTAATGAACATTTTCATCCATGAAATCCCAAACAACAATCGTTATAGCTGCCAACATTTCATAATACAATTACTGCAACATATAATTACATTTTACTACTAACTAATTTTGGGAGAATGAGGCAGGCAAAGAATATATACACACTACATTTGTTTTTAAGGAAGAGTGTTTGTTTAATCATCAACAAATATTCATCAAACATTTTCCAATTCAAAGGTACTGGGAATATGTGTGTGAACCAGACTGACGTCATCCCTATGCTCGTGGAGTTTTCTACCTAGTGGAGGAGTCACACAAAATGCACATAAAGAAACACATAAGACAATTATAGATAGCAGTAAGTGCTCTGAAAGAAAGAAACAGATAAAGCATAGAGAAGGAGGGACAAGAGGCATGTAGTTTAAAAAAAACAAAAGGGCAGTCAGGAGAGTCCTCTGTGACATCAGGGAAATGAGAAGATGGGAGCTGAAAGGTGCAGGGAGCCAGTCACAGCATTAGAAGGCTGGTATCATGCTGCACAGAGGAAGCAGCTTGTGCAAAGGCCCTGAGGCAAGAGAGAATGCAGTTCATCCAAGAATCTGGAAAGAAGGGCTCTGTGGCTGGAGCATGGTAATTAAAGGTTCACCAGGACTAGATATAGTAGTTTGTAGTACTAGTTTGTAGCAGGGGACAAGTAAAGACACGGTCAGAATTTTTAATTGTATCCTAAAATGCAATGAAAACAAGGGTACGGTCTTAAGCAGGGGAACAATATGGTCAAATTATACACTGCTTTCAATGATCACTCTGATCGCTGTTTAGAAAGTGTCAAAGAAGTGAGCAAAAGTGGTACTGGGAGATTATTCAGGAAATGACTACATGGGTCGTGGTGAGAAAGGACTTGGGATGGAATCAGGACTTTAGCAACAAGAGCTGGAGAGAGGTGAGCAGATCTGAGGAAAGACACACAGGAGAGAATTCCTGGCTGTGAGAATGGGGCGCTGTGAAAAGACATGGGCTGAAGATATAATTTTGAGTGCTGTCAGCATGTTGATAATACTGAAGGCCATAGGTATGGGCAGAATCACCTGGGAACAGAATGCAGATGAAAGAAAAGAGGAGTCCCAAGTCTAAACCCTGAAAAACAGAAACATTTAAAGCTGAGGTAGGGAAACAAGATAAAGCAAAGACAGGCGGCACTGAAGCCAACATGTCCGTGTGACAAGAAGGACCAAGCGTTATGTCAGAATGAAAGAAAAATAGCTGGTTAGATTTTCCATTTCTGTTCTTGACTTTCTTCTTTCTTAATTATGTGAAAACAAAGCACATCTTTTGTACTTTCAACAGGATGACAGGAAAGGGAGAAGCAGGTGTGTTAACAGGCCCCAATCCTTTATCTCAGATCTCTGACAAGCTTTAATTAGCTTGCTAGTTGAGGGTTTCCTAAGTAAATGCAATTCTGTCACATCCTAGGCATTCTTATGCTCGGTGTAATGGATTTTTTGGTCTCCAGCTCAGATAACATTTCTATATTGTCCAAAACAGTTATAAGCAATTTTGTTAGTTAACCTCCTATAATTTCTCCCTGATATTTTTGAAATAGTATGCATAAGATTGCACTAATTATCCTGTTTCAAGAACATAAAAAAACTCGTTATTCTCCTCTGACATTAATTTTTAAATTTAGTTTTAAATTCCATTTTCCCATTTAAATGGAAAAATACAGGAGAAAAAATACTTTTAAGGCTTGAGGTTTTGCCAAACAAAATAAAAGAGTTACTGCTAAGTTTAGGTGTTCACATGCATTAAGCATTTAAGAGGAAAAGTGGGTTTTTAGTTTAACTTATTCATCTGAATGTTCATTTGTTTAGGTCAGGTCAGCAAACAGCTGGTTTGGGGAAGAATTAGCTGATGCAAACAAGAAAAGGAATGAATATCTGACTATAAAAATATACTCAGGTATCTCCTTCTTTCTCCCTTTCCTCTCTTTAACATTGGGAGTTCTCCCCTTCCCACACCTTCAATTTATCCCTTTACTCTCTTCCCTCTTCACTCTATTCATTCTTGGTGGTTGATGTACTAGCAACTTTCATTTCAGCATTTTCAGCTCATGTTTCCCTTAGGAGCTGCAGGTCTATTTAGTCTGTTTAATTCACCTTAGGTCTTTTTTTATGTGATCTAAGTCTCTCTTTCATTCATCTGTAAATTGGAAAAAATAATATTGACTTTACCAAGTTGACTCAAGGAGTGATGAAAACATCTAGCGTCGTATCAGGCACCTAGTAACTTCTCAAGACTCGTTAAGGCCTTTGCGCCTTTTCTCTTTAGAGGCTCTAGATTATATGTGATCAGTTCCATACGAATGAGAAGAGCTCCAACTAAGACCAGGGCAGTGAGGACTGTTCAAAGACAAGATTTTTATGAAAGTAATTTAGAAAGTTTAGTTCAGCAGCTTGGACCACCCTTATGGTGAGCCCCAAATAATTACATGTAAGGGAAACCAGGATTGGTGATCTGGGGAAAAGTCCCCAAACCTCCTTTTTCCTTAAGAACAAGAAATTAATAAATTGAGGTAGTATGTACAGCATTCATTTCATAGTACCTAAAACTTCACTTTTATCCTCTACTACATGGGATTTCTTTTATTAGCATTCACAAAATAATCACTGTTTAAACTAGAAATTTTGGAAAGTAAATATTTTGATGGAAGATAAGTTACTTGTGTCATTCTTAATATAGTTAGCTTATATTTTACAACCATTACAGTGTCTTATACTTAACTTCCATTGTCCTGGGCTAATGAGAAGGGAACAGAGGCAGATAATTTTTGTTAACTGTGAGTATATTTGTGCTTAAAAATAAAGGTGAAATGACGCCATGGCACCCTCAATAGTTATGATTTGCAGTAGTTGGTCCTAAAAGTGCACAGGGTAGTGAGTGTTTGCCAAACACAACAGACCTAGAGCAAAAGTAGTCACCACCACATCTATGTCATATGCCATGATTTAATGTCAGCAGGACACCGTCCATCAAATTAATGTGAATTTCAATGTTTAGTTTTTGAGTTTTTAGTACTTATTTTGTAAATTCCTTTATGAATAAAAATATGTGTGTACACAATTTCGCATTTGTAATACAACTTTTAAGTCCACTCTAGGATTTGGGAGGATCTTTTTGGTATTGATTTTGGTTTGGGGTTTAAAAGGACTCCACACATGACTCCAGTTTCACAACTTAGCCAACACAGCTGGCCTCATAACAAAAAGAACATCACTCCCATCTGGTGGCAGACATCAAAATTTGGAACATAATCCCAAAACAGAAATTAATCTAACACCAGACTATATACTAGTCAATTAAATTCCTATTCCAGAAGTAATGATACAGTTAACGGCCAACTACTGGTATACAGTAATCCACCATCTGACTTCAACTCAGAGAAGTACTCCAACATAATTAATTACTTTAGGTTTATGTACCAAGCGTAAAAGAAAAGTGCCGTTAAATAAATGTTAATATTAGAGGATGAAACCATATTTGTAAAACAATACAAATACTTACAGTCTTCCAATTAAATATTAATATATGTCATAAAGGTAAATTCCCAAATCATAATCTCATTACTTGTATTCAAATCCCATTTTTAATATATGTTACTTTTTTCTTTAACAAGGAAAGATACAGAGGTTTTAAATAAAGTTATGGTGTTTTAGTTAATTCTCTCACCCCAAAAACTTCTATTAAAGACAGACAAACTGAAACATTTTTCAAGGCAAGAATAATATCATCCAAAAATTAAAATGGGAATTGGTATGAAAATAACTTAAAAACAAAAACTGCAAAATACTTGGAAACAGGTTAACATACTATACCTAAAATTGATCAAATAAGTAAACAAGCTGATTGCAGTTTCCCATCATTTGCTTTGCATACATCTTTCACTTTTCACACAATCCTAATCCTCTGACAAAGATTAATGATCAACTTATTGCAACACTGTCGTATCACCATGGAAACCATCCAAATGTATTAATCTTTGAATCTCATGAATAAAACATGAATTAAGGTCATTTCAATAATTACATTGTCTGGACAGATAGAAAAAAGGGTACAACGAGATTTCATTTTATACTTTGATTCTTTAGGTAAATTCATACACAAAATATTTTGTAAACAGTGTAAGAGAGAATATAATATAGCATAAAAAGGCATACACTGGCTTAATTCTCAGAAGTTACTTCATTTCTGCATGTCAGCTTATTTCCGCAATCACTTTCAGCTTTATATCCTCTGATTTTAAAATCTAAATCTGATTTCCTGATTTTAAAAGCACCAAAGAATTTAACTATTGCTGTGAGTTACACAGAGGTAACTCCTGTATAAGGACTTAATATCAAAAGTAGGAGAAAGTCAAGTATTTTTTTAAAGTACAAAATTGAATTTTTAAATTTTGAAACAATATTTTAGGTATATGATGTTCTAGTTATTTAGCTTTTGAGATAATTATTAACTTTTTGAGTGAAATTTAAAAAGACCTAACTATAGAAGGCACTAGAGCCTAACCTAATAGGGCCCCATGGACATTACTGAAAATAATACTAGAAATGATTAAAGAGAGCTCCTCTCCTTAGGAGGTTCTTTGCCCATCAGGCCAGTTTAGAACAGCTCATTAAACCATCAGTGGTATTCTTTTATCAGATGCTTAGGGTTATTTCTTAAGTTGCATATTCATCTTTCTGTAGAGAAATAAGGAACAAAATCCCAGCAAATTTCATTCCGTCCTATTGTGATGGCCTGAACTATTCATTGGCCTACTGAAATGATGAAGGTTGAATTTACAATCATTTCAGAGGTTTCTGCTTTACTTATCTTCGATTAAATGCAATACACAAATCATTCCTCTTCTAAATCTACACTGAAATGTTGTTTTAAAGAAAATATCCTATGAATCCCTATTTTATACATGGCACCCATTTTCCAGTAACTATTAATCAACTACTATCAAGTAAGCCATTACTATCAAGTAATAAAGCCATTACTACTATCAAGCCAGTTCTACCAAGTAATAAAGAACACTGCATTAAGAGCAAACCTATATTACTATGAAAATAGTGTCAGACACTTCACCAATCACTTTAATGCACCATCTCATGTACCACTTTAATAATTCCATGAGGTATCTATAACTTACATATGAGGAGAGATTAAGTAACCTGTTCAAGCCTTGATTCATACTCAAGCCTTCCTGACTCCAAAGTTTGTGTATACTTAATCACTACTTCAATGGTGTAAAATAATTACAAAATTGCACATTAAAAATCTACAAAATTAATGTTCATTTCACATAGGAAAAATAATTAGCCTTATATGTATTTTTAATTACAAAGAGAATATTTACCTGTTTTGATTACTAGCTATTTTGAATAGATAAAACAATTTATTTTTGTATATTTATCCTGTATCTGGCTATCTAACCTTATTCTTATATTAATTTAAATGGTACACAATAATACCATAAAAGGAAGATTTTATCTGTCCTCTTCCTATATTTACATGGTACATTCCTTTATCTTAAAAGCTGATCTTATTCCTATTTAGAGTTTTTATTAGAAATGACTGCAAAATTCTGTCACATGTCTTTTTAGCATCTGAGGGTATAATCTATTGAGCTACTAAAATATTTTTATTTGTTGCCTGATAATAGGCTATCATTATATTCCTTAAAAAGTTCTCTTTTGTTATAAATATGATGAACTTTTGATATACTGCTGGATGATACTTTCTATATTTTACATAGGGTTTGTTTTTTTTTTTGAATAAAGCATCTGGAAAGTAGTAGGCTCTTTAATTTTTTTTGTTTTGTTTTGTTTTTAAGAACTTTTATTGAGATACAGTTAACAGACAATAAACAGCATATATTTAGAGTGTACAATTTGGTATCCCAATCTCCCAATTCATTCCCCCCAACCCTCCCTGCTTTCCCACTTGGTGTCCATGTGTTTGTTCTCTACACCTGTGACTCTATTTCTGCCTTGCATTTCCTCTTTCATAGTTGTTAGCATTTGCCTAATGTATTGAGGTGCTCCTATATTGGGGGCATATATATTTATAATTATCTCCTCTTCTTGGATTGATCCCTTGATCTTTATGTAATGTCCTTTCTTGTCTCTTGTAACATTTTTTATTTTAAAGTCTATTTTATCTGATATGACTATTGCTACTCCAGCTTTCTTTTGATTTTCATTTGCATGGAATATCTTTTTCCATCCCCTCACTTTCCATCTGTGTTTTTCCCTAGGTTTGAAGTGGGTCTCTTTGAAACAACATATATATGGGTCTTGTTTTTGTATCCATTCAGCCAGTCTGTGTCTTCTGGTTGGTGCATTCAGTCCATTTACATTCAAGGTAATTATCGATATGTATGTTCCTATTACCATTTTCTTAATTGTTTTGTTTTTGTAGGTCCTCTTCTCTTATGTTTCCTGCTTAGAGAATTTCCTTTAGCATTTGTTGTAGGGCTGGTTTGGTGGTGCTGAATTCTCTTAGCTGTTGCTTGTCTGTAAAGCTTTTGATTTCTCCATCAAATCTGAATGAGATCCTTGCTGGGGAGAGTATTCTTGGTTGTAGGTTCTTCCCTTTCATCACTTGAAATATATCATGCCACTCCCTTCTGGCTTGCAGAGTTTCTGCTGAGAAATCAGCTGTTAACCTGATGGGAGTTCCCTTGTATGTTATTTGTTGTTTTTCCCTTGTTGCTTTTAATAACATTTCTCTGTCTTTAATTTTGTCAACTTGACTAATATATGTCTTGGTGTGTTTCTCCTTGGATTTATCCTGCCTGGGACTCTCTGCACTTCCTGGACTTGGGTAGCTATTTCCTTTCCCATGTTAGGGAAGTTTTCAACTATAATCTCTTCCAATATTTTCTCAGGTCCTTTCTCCTATCTCCTTCTGGGACCCCTATAATGCGAATGTTGGTGCATTTAACATTGTCCCAGAGGTATCTTAGGCTGTCTTCAGTTCTTTTCATTCCTTTTTCTTTATTCTTTTCTGCATCAGTGATGATCACCATTCTGTCTTCCAGCTCACTTATTTGCCCTTCTGCCTCAGTTAATCTGCTATTGGTTCCTTCTAGTGTATTTTTCATTTCAGTTATTGTGTTGCATATCTCTGTTTGTTTGTTCTTTAATTCTTCTAGGTCTTTGGTAAACTTCTCAATCTTTGCATCCAGTCTTTTTTCAAAGTCCTGAATCATCTTCACTATCATTATTCTGAATTCTTTTTCTGTAAGGGTGCCTATCTCCTCTTCATTTAGTTGTTTTTCTGGGGCTTTATCCTGTCCCTTCATCTGGTACAAAGTCCTCTATTTTTTCATTTTCTCTGTCTTTCTGTAGCTGTGGTTTTCAGTTCTGCAAGATAAAATACTGCTGATACTGCTTGATACTGCTGTCTGCCCTCTTCTACGTAGGGTTTTTTTGCGATTTTTTTTTTTTTTTGCTTTTAAATTCAGAAATGAGATTGAACTATCGCCATCCTTTTTTTAAAAGTTATTTTAAAGTGTCTTGAATTTTTAATATTAAAGTTATGATTCTTCAAGAATTATTGAGGAGCTGTTAATCTTTCTATGGTTGAAACGGAACTTTCAATAACACTGCACTTATCAGTTCTTTAAATATGTGATAATACTGAGCTAGCCATCCATCTGTTCTGGTGCTTTTTGATAACAGACCTTTAAACACCTTTCCAATATTTATAAGGCTTATTGCAGTTTTCCACTTCTTGGATAAATTTTTGTTTTTCAGTCTTTCTAGGAAGTTATTCCCTTACTCTAGGTTTTCATGTTCCATAGGTATGGAGTTGTATGTAATATTCTACTATGCTTCTTTTAAACTCTCTTGTTCCTAGAGCTTTTCTGCTTTCTCATTAATCTTATATATTCTTTCTCTATATATTTTCCATAATTTGGCCATTTCAAAGAAGAATCAAATTTTGAATTAATTTAACCCTTTTAACTTTTGTATTCTATCAATATTTTAGTGATTTCAGTTTTTGCTGTTACTAAATTCTGATTTCTTAGTTTCTTTTGATGCTCTTTTTCTAATTTGTTAAAATGAATACTTAGTTTATTTTTATTTTTTATTTAATAAAAAAGGCATTTAAAGCCAAAATTCTGTACTGAGCACAGATTTTATTGAATATGTATATTTTGTTAAGAAGAGATCATCTCTTTCATTAACTCATATATAGTTTGTAATTTTCCTTGGCTTATAAGAGTTATCTAAGAGTGTGTCTTAATTTCCTAATAATTCTTTTATTTCCTAATAAAGTTGCCTAATACAGTTTTTCTGTTTCCTAATAAAGCTTAGTATCACAGAACATGGCCTGTTAAAGATCTTTACTTTCTTGAATTTATAAAAATTCATCCATCTTTTGCAAGGTCTAAAAGTCCTAAGATGAATCTTTTCTCATTTGAAATTGCATGATTTCATAATGTAAAAGTTTTCCAGAAAGAATCTTTCCATTTCAACATTGTAAGATAAATATGCCACTTCATATACATTATGATAGAAATGAGGTGAAGCTTTGTTTACTACTTTAAATACTTATCAATGGTAAATTCCTATTATCATTTTTCTTATGACAGTGAATGCATTTTGTTGAGAACTCTTAATTCTGGTGTTTATGTTATCCCTACCTAGCTTTATCAGATACTGTAGGACAGCTACAGGCATACTATATTGCAATAAATTTTATTCCATTCCTAAAGTTGTATGTGTGTGTTTGATTCATATGGGGCCTATGTTTAGATTAGCTTTCTCTCTCATTTCCACATTTTGCTTTAAATGTTGAGCATGGAGTTTATATATAATATTTTCTTCTCTCTCCTTACTTATCTATGTCCTCCAAGAGTCAACAATCACATAAGTCCTATCATTAAGATTTCATTCCAGGGGCAGGAATGGTGAGTCTTGATAAAATAGTCATAATATTATGGGGAAACAACATCTAGAAAAGCCTGTCTTAAAAGCCACATTTTTTGAAAGAATCTCTCTCTCTTTTTTTTAATTAGTGTAGGAACACTAGGAAGGAATGTAAAGCATTTAGATATTAGGAGATATTGGAAGGATGTTAATCCCAGTTACAGTGCTAATGTGAAATTCAACGAGTTTTAAGTATTCTACTGTATTAAGTGAACAAATATGAATTAGACAGTTGTGTCTTAATTTTTAATAAATATTTTTAACACATTGCCTTTATCTGATAGAAGAATTTGGAATCATTGGATGGAAAGATATATGGAAAAGATTATAATTTTTAATTGTAATCTTAGATGTGCTTTCTTCAGAGAAGTCAAATGCAAGAGCAAATATATAAATATATGAACATTTTAAGAAACAAAAGACAGTTTATGTGTAATATTGTGTTTGCCCATGCTGGATTCACTCATATCCTTCTCAATGACTTATACACTATTGGTTTATGGCTAGTATGAGCCTGAAAATACAACCATCAAAAAAAAAAAAAAAAATGGAGAGTACATTTAATCAACATTTACTACACCAGGCACTATGTTCTAATTATTGTTTCATTTCAATGCATGATAAGGATTAAATATATCGACACGTAGTCTGAAGTAAAAACTCAAAAGCTAGGTAAAGCAATCTGTTTTTATAACTGAGCTGACAGAACTACATTTTAGAGCAGATCAACTCCAAAATATCTCCTAAACCAGTCTCTTCCAAGCTATCTATGATGAAAGGCCACAAATTTGTTATTTTAAAAGTTCACAAACCAAAGCTTCTGTAAAATACAACAAAATGAATAACTCAAAAAATTTTAAAGGAAGAAAAACAAGCCAAAATTTTAGTATTAGTTTCAACATACATAAAATTACTCTATAAAACTGCCATAAAATTTTCAAAGCACTTACTTTCAATTGCTGTGCTTATTGTTGACCAATAACAAATAATTCACAGATCAGCCTTAGTCCACAGACCACAATCTCAGTAGCCAACATACTCCCAAATCTAAGAGTCTATCAGTGTCAGGTGTTTCTTGAAGGAATCTGTATAGCACTAACAGGAAACATGACCAAGTGGAAATGGGCATAAATGTAATGAAGTGTTTCAACAATTACAAACAAACATGTCTACTTCCTAATCCCTAGAACTTATGAATGTTATTACCTTCAATAGCAAAAGGGATTCTGCAGACGTGATAAAGGTCAAAGATCTCAAGATGGAGAGATTATTTTAAAATATCTGGGTGGCCCCCATATAAACACAGGGGTTCTTATAAGAGAGAAGCAGGAGGGTGAGAGTCAGAGGAGGAGATGTGATGGCAGAAACTGGAGGGATCTGAAGGTGCTATGCTGCTGGCTTGAATGATGGAGGAAAACACTACAACCAAGGGTGCAGGTGAACTCCAGACACTAAAAACAGGAATGAATGTCCTCTTTAAGGAACACAGCCCTTCCAACACCTTGATTTTAGGACCTCTAGAATTGTATGGTAATAAATGGGTGTTGTTTAAACTACTAAGATTGTGGTAATGTGTTATAGTAGCAATTGGAAACATCTAGACATAGATTTTGGTTCTGGGAAGTAGGGTGCTGCTATAAGAAATACCTGAAAATGTGGAAAGGGCTTTGGAATTGACCGTGGGCAGAGGCTGGAAAAATTTTGAGGAGCATGATAGAAAAAGCCTAGATTTTCTTGAACAGACAGTAAAAATATGGATGTGAAAAGCCCTGCTGATGAGGACTCAGAGGAAGTGAGGAGCATGGTAGAGAAAGGCTTTATCATCTTAGAAACTATCTAAATCACTATAAATAGACTGTTAGAAGAGATGCTGGTGAGGGCTCAGAAGGAAATGAAGAGCATGTTACTGGAAATGTGAGGAAAAGGAATATTTGTTATAGCGTGGTAGAAAGCTTAGCTGAATTGCTTCCTACAATTACATAGAAATCAGAATTATAAGTGATGAACTTGGATATTTAGCTGAGGAGATTTCCAAGCAAAGTGCTGAAGGAGTGGCCTGGTTTCCTCTTCCTGCTTATAGCAAAGTGTAAGAGGAAAGAAACAAATGGAGTTAAGAATTAATAAGCTAAAAGAAACCAGGACCCGATGATTTGGAAACTTCTTAGCCTGTGCAGATAGCAGGAGGTGCTAAAATTAGAAGTCTCACTGGCAGGAGAGTGTGGCTCAGGAGAAAAAGTCAATTGTGTGTCTGGACAACATTTAGCTAGTACTTTGGAAGGATTAAAACCTCAGACTGTTCATTAACACAAGGAGCTCTTGTAGACATAAGGCATGGAATTCATGGAAACTCAGTCATTTCAGCAGAGGTGAAAACGGAGATGAGATTATCCAGGAAAGATCTGTGAAGTAGCCTCTTTTCTAATAGAGAGAACTCCAGAGATATACAAGAGAGAACCACAAGTTTCTCAAGAATGTTATATCAGTTGGAAACATTGCCAATTTGAACTGAAAAAAAAAAAATAGAGAAAGATGAAATTCAAAAAGGCTGTTGTACTCTCCAACTTATATAGGTAAGAAATATTCAGTTGAAAATATGTGATATCTTTCACGAAAAAAGAATAATGATTCTTAGGGTAAAGAACCACCCAGAGGGCAGAGCCTTGAGCCACAGGGGATTACTCCCAGGCTGTGAAATCTAATTGAGTTTGCCTCATTGGATTTCTAAATTGCTTGAAACTGGTAACTCATTTTTTTTCTTTCACATTCTCCCTTTTTAAATGAAAATGTCTGTAACTGTTATCTTATGCTTGTCCCACCAACGCAATTTGAGAGCATATAATTTGTTTTCTAATTTCACTGCTACATACATGGAGAGAAATTTTGCTCAAGGATGAATTATAACTAGAACATTACTCATATCTAATTTAGATGATTTAGATGATGAGATTTGGAATTTTTAAGCTGATGAATTTTAGATGAGATTTTGGTCTTGAGACTTTTGAGGATCTGGAGATGTGGTCAATGTGCTTTGTGTGGGAAGGATATGAATTTGGTGGAGGCGGGGGCGGGGGGAGTTGTCCAGAGGGCAGACTTTAGTAAGCTGAACAGTGACCCCCAAAATGTCCATGTTCTAATCCCTGAAAACTCTTAATATCCTACCTAACATGGCAAGAGAGACTTTTCAGATGTGATTTGGTCATGGATCTTGAGATGAGGAGATTACTCTAGAGTATCTGAGGAGGCTGAATGTAATCGTATGGTCCTTATAAGAGGGAGATAGGCTGAGATATAAGGACAGGAGCAGAGATCAGAGTCAGAGAGAGATTTGAAGATGTCACATTGCTGGCTTTCAATATGGAGGCCAAAGAAGAGGCCAAAGAAGGGAGTGGCCTTTAGAAAATGGAAAAGGCAAAGAAATAGGTTTTCTGCTAGAGCTTCCAGAAGGAATGCAGCTCTGCTAGTACCCTGATGTTAGGACCTCTGACCTCTAGAACCATAAGATAATAAATTTGTGATGCTGTAAGCCACTAAGTTTACAGTAATTTGCTATAGCAGCTATAGGAAACCAGTATGTGGCCTCTACTTAACTTGACATAATATCTCTCTACAAACATACCATTAAAATCTTGAGTTTTCACATTCCATTGAAATTCATAGTTAATATAGCAAAGAATCTGCTTCACAAGACACAAAAATTAATTTTTAAAATTTAAAAATCCTGAGGATATTTTTTCTGTTAACAGTCTTCTTGTGGAACATTTCATCATTTCAACTTGATGAATTTTCCCTTGTAAACTAAAGAAAAAGTAATTCAATAAATATACTTTGCTCTTAAATAGTCAATACAGTTCTTCTTAAGAGAATTAGCAACTGAAAGCAGGCTAGGAATGATTTATTTAGACTTTGAATCCATTACTGCAAATGTGAGTCCCCTTCACCAAAGCCCCCTCTTTAATTATCTCATCAACTTAATTTCAAAAATCATATGAAGAGTTTTTTAAAAAGCACTCCAAATCTTATTGGACAAAAAAAAAAAAGAAAAAGAAAAAAAAACTGTTCATAGTTCAGGCAGGAATACATATTCAGTAATTAGCATTATGTCATGATTTATTCATGCTTAAAAATTTCTGAGTTCTTTGGAAAGTCATGATACAGTCGCAATAGAAATATACACACGTAACTAAGCGTTTCAAAGCATCTCTTACCTGTGTAACAAGCGGCTCCAAAAGTCTCTCCACTGTTAGAGTCCGGATCTCCAAACTTTTGGGGTCCCATTTTAATATGATAGGTGAAGTTGCCGAAGTCATGCTCCCTAAAGAAACATACGTAATCCGTTAGAAATAATGATCACAGAAATAATCTGTTACCTCCGGGGTTCAAAATGAGTAAGTCACCAAAACTTAGAACATACTTGGCGATTATCTGCCTGGTCCAACCTCATCAAGTTAGAGATGGGGAAATCAGGGCTATGTGAGGTGGTGATGCTGGATTCAGACTGAAATGCATGTTTCGTGAGGGCACCGGTATATATCAGACAAACTCTTGGTACCCAATTGACACTGAAATATTTCACTCACTCAGTGTTTAATAGACATATCTACCTGCTATACGCTGGGAAAGACTTGGACCTTGCCCTCGAGTAGATGACAGTTTCAAGGTAGAGGTTGGCCACAATTATGCCTCAGTGTGACCTGTTCTGTGACCAAGGAATACAGAGAGGGCCACAAGAAAACTGAGGACAGGACACCAAAGTCAGTCTGGGGAGACCAACGGAGACTTTCAGGAAGCACAATAAATCCATCACAACCACCAGATGAGGCTCGCTAGGTTCTAACAGAAGGCTTCTTTGTTTTTTTTTCCACATCATAACTGACCACTGAGGAGATTATGCTCCCTGGGAGAACTGAGTTTCATTCTCTTAAATAGGAAAGATATCTTGCAAAATGAGTGGCAATGATTCTGAACATTAGCTTGCTGCTATTTACATGCTCTCTGATTACTCACTACATTTACATTCTTGTCCCACAAAGTGAGCGTCTGATAAGGTTATTTATTTCATTCTAAAGCAATCATCTCCTACCTAAGAACCATGGGTGTGCAGGTAGCAGCCTCACACCATCAAGCACACAATATGGTCCTGGCCTCTGTAGAATAAATTAGACATTCTGTCAGGGGTGTATTTCTCACTGAGAAACTGAGTGCTCTTCGCTGAATATATTTTGACAGCTACCCACTGGACAAGCTACCTTAGACCATACAAACTGCATCTGAATCATCTGCTTTAATATCATCATAAAGCAAACTGTTCATAGCTGTCCTCTTCTTTTGTATCAATGTCCCTATTCAATTCCACTCCTATAAATCAATATAGATGATTATTTCTATTAAGATTAACACTACAGAGAAGGTCTATCACAATAGGCACATGTCTCTTTACTGCCCTGCTACAGCTAGTCCTTTTGCAAACAGACCCAACAAATTTGCTTCGGGGGAAAAAAAAGGCAAAGACACAGTGTGGTGGTATTTTACCTCTCTCCAAATGCCATGTTTTAAATAAACTAAGCATAGCGATCCAACCACATAGACTGATTTAGATTTGAGTTCCTTCACAACAACAATAGTTGGCACGGATATGCTGCCTGTCCTCCAAAAACCTAAAAACACTTTACACATTTCCCATTCACACTACCAACTGCCACATAGCAGCTCTGACATGCCCAGAATTCCACTGCTGGGCAGCACACCTTCCTGTGCTGTAGAAGGATGAAGATACCAGATGCTTTCTATCCACACAGGATACCTTCATCTCTGCCAAAGCCAGACCCACCTAAGTAAACCAGCACTTAGGACACAATGATTGCAAGTTTCTGAAGAAGTTCCCTGAACACCTCTTTCAAGCTCTGATGGAACAGTGAGTGGCGTAATATTGGTGATGACACAGAAATTCGGTAGGAAAAGACAACTAGTAGTGGAGTAGTGAGGTCATTTTAACATGACAGTGAAAGGTCCTGAGTGGGACTGTGCAGAGAATCTCCACTACTACATAGGCCCACCTCTGCACATGAGCTGGTGGACCAAGGAAGGCACACACTCTTTTGTGCATGTCCCAATGTATTACTGTAAAAAAATGGCACTCAAAAAAATGCTAAGTGAGAAACAAAAATGCTGGGACACTCACATTAGAGACACTGATCTAGCATGTATCAAGCAGATGTGGGAGACATTGAACAAAGACCCTGAGCCAACTGTGAGCCAAGAAGAAGAGTTAGATGGAGTGGAGCCTTGGAAGGTCCAGGGCTTTATACACCTAAAACGGAAAGGACAAGAGTTATCAAGCAAATACCTGGACGTAATTTATTCCTCTGGGGATCAATCTTTTGGCCACTTCCTATGATACAGATAAAATTCAAGTGTAAAAGGCAAGGAAAGGTTATATGGTATTAATCTGTTGAAGGGGAAACCCTAGTCATAGAAACGTGTTCCTCTGTGTGGAACAAGCAAATCAACTCAAATAAGAAGTCAAGAGGACAAATGAAATGTGTAGTCACATACACCAGCCTCTCATGTTCCAAAGGAACGTCTCAAATCCATACTAAGCATCCGTGCAATTAGTGCACACTGTTTTGCCTACAAAAGAGATTTTATGTAAAGAAAATATGTTTTCTTTCCAATGATTTAAATTCAAAGAAAAAATTACATATTCTACTTGTTTTGGGTAGGAAACTTAGACAATTCACTAAACACAAAGAGTGAAAAACAGGGGTTGTAAAAAACAAAAGGCAACAGGGTTGTCCTCATCCATACATCACAATTTTACAAGCCCAAGGACAAGTTCTTAGCAATTTATTTAACCTCAGAGAAGATATTCTTCTTGAAAAGTATCAAACCGCACATCCATGAAAGGTGATACAACAACCTACATGGTAATAACTTAGATAAGGAAGGGGCATGGGTCAAGGTGCTAGCAGTCACTCATTACCCACAACAAAAAAAGCAAAACCTGACAAAAAGACTAACGGTAAAATAAGCTCCCTTATGAGCAGCCGAGGGTCATGTGCTTTGTTAATTTAGCCAGTGTCCTCATAAATAGAAAACCTCTTGCGGCGCCTATCCCAAGGAGTGTCCTCAAATGGAAAATAAGTTAATGCATTGCATAATTCACTGCAGAAATGCCCCTTTCCAGATGTTCCTGGAAAAATGTCTTTGACCCCTCTGCCTCAACCTTCTCCGTCCTCACCGCTTCTTCTACTGCTCTTTTGCAAAACAATGGTCCAGGATGCTTTTTATTGCCCAGAAAGGCACCTGAACTTGCCTTCCCTCCATAGGACTCCAGCTTCAGGTTCTCTTTGTGAATTTCTCTCTTTAACCTAAGCTTCGGTTTCATCATTTGTAACACAAAAATGATAATAACTGTATATACTTTATGCATTTGTCCTAAAAATCAATGGAATAAGTGATGGTTTTACTTCTTTGCCATGTGGTCTGCATGGTTATCACCCTAGCCAGTTCAACACATCCATTGGGGTGGGGGCCCACGGAGACCCTGCAAGGCAAGACGGTTCAAAACAAAGCTTTGTTGAAAAAGTGAGATATGAAAAAGAGAGAGGCTTTTCTAAGTTTCTTCAGCATTTGAAGAATCAAGCCTGGAAACACTGAATCATACTGTTTCTTCTGTAAGTAATAATAATACTGGCTAATGCTCTGGCATTATCATTATCTCCCATTTACACATAGGGAAACTGAGGCATAATACAGTTAAGAGAGTTACCCCAGGTCACAAAATTTGAACCGACACTGCCTGGCTTTAGTCTCCGTGCTCATCAGCACTATGCTTTACTGCTTCTAAAGAAGAATCCCTATGCTTATGTCTATGCCAGCATCACCATGGTGCTTCTGAACCACAGGAAGAAGACAGAAATATAGACAGGAATGGAAAAACCAGGAGCCAGTCCTTTCTGGAGAATGACGGAGGGAGGGGATGAGGAGGGACACAGAGGAATGATAGATGAGATGAGGGGGACCCAAAGGGCAGGTGACCTGATGCACAGGTGGAACCCATGGGAAATACAGCTCCACTTCCTGGTGAGGCAGAGCGGGTTCTGAGTTCCTCTTCCTCTAGCCACCTTTGGTCCCTGTGGCAAGAATGGGATGCTGGTGGTGAGGCCAGGCCACCTAGTGAGCAACACTGCACCCTGGCAAAGCCAAGAGAAAGACCCTATGATGAGTTATGCCAAGTAAAGAGAATTTTGGTTCCCATGACCTTGGACCCCTTGTGTTACACTTGTGAATATGTTACATTTCATTGTGAAGGAGAGTTTGCAGATGTAATTAAGGTTACTAATCACTGGACCTTAAAATAGGGAGATGACCCTGGATTATCTACATGGTCCCAACGTAAAGCTCAGCCTTTAGAAATAGCTTCCCCCTGGCTGTGGGTAGAAGAGGAGGTCATAGAGATGCAGCAGATAAGGGCGTCAGGTAGGGCAGAAGAGGAAGGCAGAGGGATTCGAAGTGTGACAGGGACTCAACCCACCACTGCTATGGGGCTACATGGAAAGCATAAACAGAGATGTGGGTAGATTCTGGAAGCTAAGAGTAGGCCCTGGCTGACCACCAGCAACAAAACAGGGACCTCAGTTCTACAACTATCGGGTACTGAATTCATCCAAATCCCTGAATGAGGTTGGAAGTGGATTCTTCTCTGGTGCCTTCAGTAAAGAACTCTGCCCTACCAACACCTTGGTTTCAGCCTTGTGAGATGCTAAGCAGAGGACCCAGTCAAGTCCACCTGGGCTTCTGATCTTCAGAGTACAAGATAAGAAATCTGTGCTGTTTTCAGCTGCTAGGTTTGTGGTTAATTTTTACAGCAGCAATAGAAAACTATGACAGGTGGCTCTCGAGTTTATGTGTATATCACAATCACCTGGAGGGCATATTCGTACACAAACCCATCCAGAGTTTCTGGTTCATTAGGTCTGGGATGGGTCTGAGAATATGCTTTATTTTTATTATTTACTTATTTATTTATTGCACTTGTAACAAGTACCCAGATGATACTACTGGTCCAGGAATCACACTTTGAGAACCACTACTATAATCACAGTCCATGGCTATGCACACCAGCAGAGAAGCTGTGATGAAGCAGATATGAGATATCTCCATGGAGACCCTGGGACCAGAAATGATAACACTGCTATTACAATTATCACTGGAATCATTATTATACTTTCTGGGGAAAGGTATTTATGCTTTTTAGGGGATCCAATGCCTTGAAGCGACTCCCAATGGTGAAATGAAATAGCGTACCAAAATCATTTGGGTTTTTTTAAACCACATGTGCACCAACCCCCAATATCCCCCAAAGTTCTGACAGTTTCCCCAGAATTTGCCTTTTCTACTTAGAATCACTGCCATATAGTGATCCCTGTGAAATAAAGTGACAGTGGGAGAGAGTCACCCCTCAGGTCACCAAAAGCAGAAATAAAGGTCAAGGAATAATTGCTCAATAGAGAGTAAATGTTTCCAAAGAAACTCTATTCCTAAATAATTTGAAGTTATTTGAGGGCTAGAAAAATAAGTCCTAAAAATGTTATCTGAAATACAATAGCAGTTCTCATTTTCTGTTGCTAATAAAGGAAGATACCCTATTGTAAGAGGGGCTTTTTTCTATAGCTAAGAAGAGGATGTGTGTATATGCATCACAGGCAGGAGTAGAAGTTGAGAAACAAAAACAGAGAAGGAGGCATCTGATTATAGTTCAGACACCCCTAGAGAGTAAAAGGCACCCTGATTCTCACCTGTATCGGCACCAGGTCTAAACGGATGGCGAGGGTATTGGGCACTCTTCCTGCTGGCACCCTGGGTATGGAAATGGCCTGATCAAGTGGTTTATGGCAAAGTCCTGCTTCTTCTTTTCCACCATTAACTTTGCTCAACTTCAGCTCATTTTCTCTTCCTCTGACTCTGAGGAGGCAGTGTGTCACCCATCACTGTCCTCTACATAATAACCATTCAAAGCCCCTGCTCAGTGAACTGACAGGTGACCCAAGACGCAACTTACTGCCGCAATTAGAAGATCCATCACCATTTTTATCCAAAATTGAAGTGACGTGTAATTTCCAACTGCTCTTTGCTATTTGCAGTGGAAGCGGGTGGGGCAGTTAACTCTGCTATTGTTAAAGCAAAGTTTAACACTACTCTCAAGTGCTACAATATCTGCAAGACCTCTATTTATGGTAAATCCATACCTTCTAACAAAACACCAAAGGAAACACTGCTGAATAAACACATCATCCTAATAACTTTAAAAGGCTGTAATAACACTTCATGTCTAAGCATAAATGCTTACTAAAGAATATCTTAATATTTTTAAACACATATAAGTATTAAACTATTAAATCCTCTTCAGAGCCTCTTTTTTCTTCTGCCCAGATAAACAAAACGTCATCAAAAAGGAATATACAGAGAAAGCTCCACAGCCTGAAGGCTGTCAGGATGATAAGTTTAGACCAATAATATATAGCCTAGAGCTGGCTGATTAAAAAAGAAATAACCATGTCCACATCTCACTGAAATGAGCTTTTATACTTACAGTAGCATACTCATAAAATTTAAAACTGTGTGCCAACTTCATAGAAATTCACTACTCCTGGTGTATGCTAATAGAAAGCCAGTGATATGAAATTCAAAATGAAAACCAATGTCTGTCAAATTCATTTCCTTGCTTTTCATGACATTCATAGTCTCATCATTTAAATTCATTTTGGAGCATAAACAGACTCAATCTACTCCTAAATTATGGCTCTTTTCCAATTAGATGTGAACATATGTGATACCCAGGTAAGCAGTGCTTGATCTATATGCTGTTAGGTTTCCAAAGTCCTGACAGGGATTCAGTTTCCCTAAACAAAGTATCTGACCAAACGTTAACACTATTCTACTTAACATCCTTCATCAGCACTACAATTCTGATTTGGGTAGCAGAGTCCAAAAACTGAAAATAAGAACCGCTAATATTTCAGATAATTCATATTTTGAGAAATTATCTTTATTAGTCCAAAAGACTTCAAATTTTTAATAGGAACACATTATTTAATTGGCAATTAACTTTTTCTAAGTCCTTCTAACCTCCTGTAAATTAGAATTCCATATGCGATGATTATATAACTTTAATCTTCATTGGAATCTCACGTCATATTCAGATTCCAGCAAAATAACCATAAACTGCTCTCCTTATCCCTCATCTTGCTGTATAATTCCACCCAAACTAATTTTTTGAAACATTCCTTTTGTAGAACAAAGTAACTGCCTAATGCTCTTCTCTAGTAAGTCCCAAGTCTTTGTAACAAGGCTGTCACTCCACTTTCTGACATGATCTACTGGATCTTATTTCTGTAACATAAGTTTTTTGCTCTAATCAGGTTTGGACCACATTTGGAACTCCAGTGACACAATCGGTTAGCGAGCTGTACTTAGAGGCTTGGACTACATTATAATGCAGGGTTCATGCCACTCCCCAAAGCCCCCACTTAGAACACATTCCTTCTCATCCTCCAAAATCCAGACTCTCACATCTTCACATTGCATCTTCTCCATAAACCCTAAATTGCTACTGGCTTTACAGTCAGCAACAGGATATCTTTCTTTTTTCATAACTGGCTCATTGTTAAGACGTTAGTTTTACATAACCCATCAGAGTATAAACTCAGGGCACAAATCAAGTTTTTTACCTCTTGTCTATTATCTGTACAATAGATGTTTGAGCCTTCATAAATGTTTCATTAATTATACATATGTAAAATATGGCCCAAGTACTTATCTAGTACTTTTCAAGTATCAATTTTTTATCTTTTCAATAGTGGAATCCATTTCCTAGGGAGTAATAACTTTTTAAATATCTTTTGGACATATTTTTAGATATAGGTCAGTACTTAAGAGATCTGAAACAAGTGATATCTTGGTATGTTTTAGAGAACACAAATTTATATGGTTTATTTATAAACTATTTGTTACATTTATATTTATGTTTAATTTAAATTTATATTTAGGTTTCTTTTTATTTACATTTTAAAAACATAGTTTCACTATTTATTTTAACGGAATCACTCGATTTTATTTATTATGTTTTAAACCTGGGTGTCATTTTTGTTCAGAAAAAAGTAACCTAGGGGCTTCCTTCAGCAAAGTAACGAGGGCTGCTTTGCTATCTGATTTTCTGCTGAGATCCATGGGGTGGACTCTCTGTGAAGGATTGTACAGGTCTGTAGTTTGGCCCACAATAGCCCTTAGGAAATCTTCCTTCTCCTCGTTGACCCAAACTGTCTTTTGTCCCCAAGGCCCAATGACTTTTCCTTTCTCTGAATGCTATCAGTATTCCATCTAATCAGAATAGCTACCACATAACATTTAATTTGAATACAATTGCCTTGTGTTGCTCTCTATATGTTTTATGTAAATTTTGTCCTACCAAATACACTCAGGGACAGAGACTCTGCCCCCTTTGAAATGAGTAGGACAGTGTTGAACATTTAGTAAAAATGTTATGAGTACTCATGGACTTGATTCTTTGCCAAGTTCAAGTCTCACAATCAGACACACACACATACAAAATGACTATAGTTAAAATACACCTCTTGTGCAAAAAAGATTTTGAACTCAGAATGTGCCACTTTAGATAACACTTCTTTGAAAAACAAAACAAAAAGTGGCTTTCCCCCCCTAAGAATGCCTTCCATATTCTAGCAGAAAAGTCAAATCCCATATACTCCAATTCTTTCTTCCATCATTCATTTATCCATCCATTCATTCATTCAGGGCAAATGTACTAACCAGCCAATGTGTGCAAGGCCCAGGCAAGTGCTGTGGAAAACATCAAGATGTATGAGACTTGTTAATGCTGATTGGTGAGAGGAGACTGGCTCTGACTCATCAGATGTAAAAGCAAGAACCATTCACTGAGTGAGGAGTGTTCAGAGTGTGAGCTCAGCTGAGGATGGACATCTATAGGGCCAGTATCCTTCTATTTTACCAGGGCACTTAGATCAGGTGATAGGTAACCAACAGCACCTCTGAATTTTGCATATATTGGTGGAGCGATATTGAGTAATTTGTGCAACAGCATAATGGGGAAATACTGAACGCCCTTTTGAATTGCTGCCAGAAAAATGCCGAAAACAAAATTGAGCAAGAGTATGAAAAAGCATTCAAGTGACCCCAGCATGGAGAGTCAAGAAGACAAAGTAATCAGAATGTTAAGATAAGATATAAAGACATAAATGCAGATATTTAGGTAAGAGTTATTTTAAATTGCTCAGTGATTATAAAAATACTTAATTTGTACTTAAGGATTAGTATTTTTAAAGCAAGCTCTAGTGTGTTATTATATTTTATTTTAAAAGTCAAAGTTAAATCCATTGATACACTGGTGAGTTAACAAGGAATTAAGCTGCAGAGACTCAGAGGGAAACAATTTAAGCCTAATACTGCTGCCTCTTTCAGTTTCCCATTTTAAAGTGGCTTATTCACCTGGCATAACCATCAGGTGTTGCTGTGCGTCCGGCGGCAGCTTAGTAAAGGGGAGATAATTCACCTGCATTGTGTTATCCTTGTCCCGCTCAATTGAATTACTAAACTTGAGAGGTTATAACACATTATAGCAATTATATTTGCTTGGAAGTCTTTTGTAGTAAGCATTGATATTTCAGCACCAGTGGTACTCAGCATATATGCCTGCTAGTAAATCACATTATTAAGCTAGCTGTTATACAGTCATAGGTGAAAAGAGAAACAGTAACGCAGCTTTCCTTCTGGTCACCTGTGGCATTTAACTTCGTGCTTATGAGACAAAATCACCTCACGTGATATGCTTTTGTAAATACAAAACTAAAATATACCATGGCATTTAGGAAATGCAAATAGGCTCTGTTAAGTAGGTACATTTCAAGGTAGTAGTCCTTTGCATTTAGTTCATGATATTTACATTTCATAGCAACAAAGATTTCACTGAACACTCCTGGTCACAGGCCAAAGTTTATTATCGTTAACAGTTTCATGTTTCTATCAGCAAATGCTGATGTGCCGGAGCGAAAGGGAGCCTTCGATCCCTGAGACTGATAAGATGTGTATGAGAAAGTAATGTATGAACACACTAGTATGTGGTGAACACACATATATTATTACCTTATCCTGTCTTCTATTTGCCCTGAGATCAGTATCCCAATTTTACAAGGTAAGAGAACTGAAACACAAAATGTTATTTTCCCAAAGCTAATGGAATTCAACCAAGATTTGTTCCAAATCAGTTTTTCCCACCATACAATGCAACTTTCCTAGGTTAAATACTTTACCTCACAGGTAGTATGTGTCAGGGGGACAGACAAGCTAAAGAAATACACAGCTTCAAGTAGTTTCACAGAAATATGTGGATAATAAATCCTTAATAGGTTATTTATGGTAACTAAAGTATTTGGGGACCATTTCTGACCTTTCGTTTTGTGAGAGAAGGCTAGATCTTTCTAATATACATCTCTTGGCATCACTGTCAGGATACAAGGGAACAAATAATGGGTCTTATCCTATATGGCAGTTTTGTATTTTGTGCAAGTTCAAAAAGACTTCATCAAGTAACTGCCTACACATGAGTATCAGCCATCTTCATTATCAGGTGACCCAAATCACCTCAGGTGACCCATCCACTTGTCCATTTATCGGCATATTTTCCTACCCTCACCTCCCTCCCAGTTGCCTTCTTGGAAGATGGGGCTTGGTCCTTCTTTCCTACACCCTTCCCTTCCTGCCTCCCGAAGCCTCAGCTCCATCAATAACAACTTCTCCTTTGTATCTTCAATTCATCCCTCTTTGCTGGCTCCTTCTAGTCTGTGGGAAGTCTCGTCCAAGTTAAAATTGAAAACACAAAAGAAAAAATTTCTCTTCTCCATCCTACTCCTTTTCTGACATCTTTTACTTCCCTTTCCCTTCACAGCCTGGTTTCATAAGAAGGTGGTTTATAATGCTTGTTCCATTTCCTCACTGCCTACCCATTCCCCATCCCACATAAGCTGGCTCCGACCCTCACCATTCCACTGAAATTAGCCTTGCAAAGTTACAAATGATCTCCCAGTTGCTTAATTCAATGGACACTGTGTGCTTCCCCAGCTTATATGCTAACACTGAAGAGATGTGAAGATGATCATGGTCTTTGGACACGGATGATGAGCAGATTCATGCAGTGTCTCATATTTTTATGGCAGGAACTCATTTTGTGATATACAGACATATATCTAGATATATCTAGATAGAGAATATATTTACATATGGAAAAAATCTAGAAAGATATACATCACAATTTTAGCAATAGTTATGCTAGGTGATGGGATTTATGGCAATGCCTAAATTATCCATAATTATGTATATTTCCACTAAACATATATTTGCTCTATATGTATATCTATCTACACATATATTCAACTTACATAATGGTTACATATACCTTTTCTAAATAAAGATAAATCTATCACCTCAAAATACCCAATGGCCCCTGTTCAGTTCTTATCTTACTTGACCTCTCAGCAGTATTTGACAATATTAATACTGTATTCTTTCCTTGGCTTCAAGGACACCACACTCTCCTGGTCTTCCTCTGCCCTCTTGGCATCCTGTTCTTAGTCTTTCCCTGCTCTACACACAGTCTCTAGTGGTCTCATTCATGTCAGAAGTTTACATTCTGTTGAACACTCCCAGATCTATTTCTCTAGCTCAGGGCTCCTGCTTGGGTTCCAGCCTCTTACAAGCAATTATTTATTGATATTAGTTTTCCAAACCCTTCAAAGTCAACACGGTTAAAAGGAAACTTACTGCGTTTTCCCCCCGAACAGGTCCAACTGCTATGTCACTTGTCAATATGTAAAACCACTCCCTATCCAACAAGCCCTGTCAGAAATGTAGGAATCATTTTTAATTCCTTTCCTTTCCCTTACCTCCTACATCAAAACACTCACCAGGTCAAATAAATCCCACCACTAATATTTCATAACTATCACTTTTTTTTCTCTATTACTACTGCCTTGATCAAGGCTCTCATTATTTCTTCCTTAGATTATTGAAAAGCCTCTTGACTGGTCATGTTGCCTTCGGACTTAGCCCTTCTGATTCCTCCTCGATTCTGTAGTCATTTTTTCCAAAGTATAAGTTACATCATGTCACTATCTATTGGAAAGCCTTTGATGACTTCCACTGTAGAAGGATAACATTCCTAGTATACTTACTGTCCCTCAGTATTGACTCATTACTCATCACATTCACCTTGCATCTTAAGTTTTTATGAACTCTATATTTAATGAACTGCTAGTTGTTCTCCAAATATTTCATATTCTCTGTCTCTAAGCCTTTGCCATGTCATTCCTTCCACAGGGAAGCTCCTGCCCTGTTTGCTTCACTTGACTTACTCTCAGTTATCCTTTGAAACTCAACTCAGGTTATCATTTCTTGACCTGCTCAGACACACTCTTGCCCTCAGAGCACATTATGCTTCCCTCTAGTGTGCCCTAAATCACACTCTATTTTAATTTTTCATTCATTTGTCTCTATCACTCTGGAATGTTGGAATCCTTGAGGACAGTACTGAGCATTTAATTTTTTAAATAAAAAATAGGTAAATGACTTTCATAAAAGAGGCTGATGTGATGTGAGGGAGATGCAAAACAAAGCCTCTTGAACAAATTTACCCAGAAAACATGACCTTGTCACTCTTCAAAATCACTAAAATAAACATAAGTGCATCTAATGGTATTTGTTCAACCCCAATACTGACAGCTTAAAGAGCTCAAAATTCAGGAAGAACTTCAGGAAAAAATTTAGAACTTGAATTAGAGCCATCCCTACTGACAAGCATAAGGTCTTTCGAGAAGGCATTTTACTGTAGGAATGTCATGAAGTAATGCAGGGAACACAGCAGATGAAGTGAGAAACCCAGTTTTTACTTATATCTCTACTTTCCAGCCACCCAAATGATTCTCTTGGCAAATCACCTGCTTTATCTGAAATTATAGGACAGCACCTTTATGAGGCAGCAAGAACCAGATGGTCTTCTATATTCCCTCTAACATGAAAATACATAATTACATTTCAGTGAGAATGCTTTTCAACCAATTATTTTCAGTTCTTATAAAACAAACCAGATGATACACCAACTAGGTATGATTATCTGGGGGCTTATTGAAGATGTTCCTTAAGGACTACCAAGTAATCTTTGTTAACCAAATTCAAATACTGTCTTTCATACACTGGTATTACGGATGGCATGACAGGAAGTATGACTCTACGTTGGCTCTTCAATACTAGAGAGAGATTACCTGTAATCAATGGGTAGAACGTTGGTCCAGGCTCCTCTCTCCCCTCTGACCAAAGATAGGCATGCATGAATGCTCCCTCTGACTAGATAAAAAAACAGAGGGAAACAAATGGCCTCAAATAGCACTGAATACAGATTATGTATAAATTATAATATAACTGACATGGAAAATACTGCATCTCACAGACATCTTCCTCCACTAATCCCTCATAACTTGTTGTTCTTTCTTTCCAATACAATCTCAGTTCACTCAAATATTGTGTATCTATAGCTTTGAGTTAGCGCTTAATCCTTCTCCAGCCCAAGAAAGAATCATAAGTTTTTTCCATGGCAATTTTGTGGAATTCCACATAATTGGAATTTCCACTTTGCCATTTCTTAGTTTAAGTTTGGGTTTGTCATCAAATGAGACCTGACAGCAAGTCAGCTAAGGACTTCTGGGAAAGGTTTTCCTAGGGAACAGACAGACATGTTATCCTTCCCTGAGCACTACTATAACTACATGTGACACTGCTGCATCAATTTGTGATGATAAGAAGAAATAATGACTGCAGCAAAGGATAACAGAGTAGAAGGAAGGAAGCCACTTTGGTCTTTCATGACATAATACATTCAGTTAGCCAAGACTGAAACTATCCTGTCTTAAGAAAAAGTAGAAATGTTTTCATATTATTTGCAGCTCAAAACACTCCTAATTGACATAGCACTGATTGTTTTCAAGCATTCTTTATGCTGAAATTGGCAGACTTGCAGTATATACAAAGAAGCTGGCAAACTGTAGCCCACAGGCAAAGTCTGTCCACCACCTGCTTTTGTAAATAAAGTTTTATTGGAACACAGCCACTCCTTTTCATATGTCTACAGTTACTTTCCTGATACAGTAGAAGTGTTGAGTAGTTGTAACAGAGACTGTGTGACCCACAAACCTGAAGATTTTTAGTATCTGGCTCTTTACAGGAAAAAGTTTGCCAGCTCCTATGGCATATCAGTACATCTCAGCTAGGGGCTGTACCATGAGATAATGTTTTCCAAGGGCCATTTTGGATGTTCCAATCATCAGAAGCTCTACAGGGCCAGGGTTGATGAATGTCATGCAAAGTTGAAGATCCACACTAAAAACAGTACCCTCATCCAAAATCTCAATAGTGATCTTGTTGAGAACTGCTACCCATACCTAAAATAACCCTTAATTCTATGCCATGTGTTGGGCCACATGAATGTTTTTTTCACATTATACCTGCCACCACAAGTGTGGTAAGTCTACCAGGACAGGTAAATAGCAAACCAGAAGTACAGTACGGGACACACTATCAATCTTCCTTAGATATTTGTTGATTAATTCGAGGAAATTAATTTAGGAAATAAATTACTTTTTCATTAAATAAATTACTGTATCATTACTTTAGGAAATATTTTTAAAATTTAACTTTGCTGTTTTCAGGGCTCATTTAGATGTAAACAGAACACTCCAAACTCCGTCCTAAATTCAAGTTGGCTCTGCACACAATTTTTATTGCAGCATATTTTATTTTACACTCATGAATTTTTAAGTGCTTTGTACTTTCAATTTTACAGAGGGATTATAATTTCTTTGGAATTCCTTTTATATTCAGCAGTATCTTATAAATAATGATAATTAATCTAATTCCTGCTTTAATAAAAATACCATACAATATATCAGTGGAAGGAACTAAATTAGCCTCAGTGTAGAGATCTGAATTTGAAAGAAAAGCACATGCATCTTAAACCATTGCAACTGTTTCACAATCAAGAAGTATATACTTTTAACTACATAGTCAGCTGAACATGAAACTTATAGGGGTTTAAAAATATGTGAATTGTATTCATAAAAACAATTCAAGGGATATAAAACAAATCTATGTTCAGTGGAATATACCATGGGTCCTAGAAATCTTAACTCACCTAAAATCATTATTTCAATCAAGACACTGCAAAACTAACAACTAGGAAAATGAGGCTGAGGCACTGCTTCAGTGAGACCAGAAGGATGATGGAGTTAGTGGTTTAGGCATTTAGAAAAGAAACAGATAGCACTTCAACTTTTCAAATTTGAGCCAATTGTATTTGTTCCGCTTTGTAGAATACAGAAGGCAATAAGAGGAAGGCATTAATGTGCTCTGAACTTCACGTATCACAAATACTATCCCAGTTTACTAATTCCTTTCATGTTCTTTGAGAGTTAGGGTTTCCTGTATATTTATAGGACAAAACCACCTAAAGGTCTCCTCAATATTCATGAAAGAAGTGCCACCAACTCCTCTCCTATCTAAAAGGGCTGTATATATGAAAATAATTCATTATGAAACAAGCCCCTGGTTAGACAGCAAACATCATTAAGGTACAGCTGCTTGGGAGACATGCAGAAGTTCTGTGACTCTGGGCAGCGGGAAAGTCATTTCAGCTTGGACCCCAACTATGAATGACCCTGCTCGCACAAATGAAATGTAAAAGCAATGTCCACCTCTCCTGGGTATACAGGACATTGATTCTAACAAGCGTGTAGCTGGTGCAGATACTACATGCAGGACGATACACTTACTTGGCCAGAATTGGTTGAACAGACACATAAAAGCAAAATTAGGAGTTAGTACATCAGGCATACAGCATTATGAGCACAGCACAGGAGAGAAAAGAAAAGCCTCCAAAATGACTGTGCTTAGAGGGAGCGCTGAGCAAATAAACCAGAGAAACTCAGAGCCCCAATAAAATGCAACAGCAAAAACAAAAACAAAACAAGACAAAACAAAACAAAACAAAAACCTGCCATGGAACACACAAATCAGGATCCCACAACGTAAAAGAAAAGAACACAGCTAGGAATAGAGCCTGAACAATGAAGGGTTGTCACCAGTTTTCAGTGGACGCAGAAGTGGAAATTTTTATCCCGATATACTATAGGTTATTCGTACTTTGTTACATTTATAAGTATAGTAAAGTGTACATAGTTCTCAGTTAAGAGACAAACTCAACCATTTCCAAAGGAAAACAAATTGAGATGGAGAAAAGCTGAAGGCTCACCTACATAATGTTGTTTGCTATATGTCCCTGGATCAGTGGCTCCTCTGTCACAGTCACAATCAAGGTTTTAATGCCCCAAAGGGGCAAAGTTAGGTCAAGTGATACTACCTTTAAACTAGACTTTGAATCACACAAAATGATTCATAATAATTGGAAAAGAATTAGGAGATATAGATAAACACAAAGAAAAGTTTCCCCAAATTCCACTCAACATGTTGATGTATCAATCTCATGCCAGACTGTTTCTGTGTCTCACACTATATATACTGAAAGCTTTTCTTTAAAACTGGGACCAGCATGTACACTCTTTTAAACAAACTGCCTTGTTTGTTGTTCCATTTACATGGTAGATCAGTTTTCAATGTTAATGGGTTTCTGTGTATAAAAGCTACATGGTAGGCCATTTAATTTAATTTTCCTGCCCAATTCTTTGTGCTTAGACACATACGTTGTCTCCCCATTATTGTAAATGTGCCTAGGATTTAATTCATAGAGGTGACTGAGTTATAGAGAAGTCAATGCCATTGAAAGAAGCTGTATTACTCACAGTCACCAAGAGAAGGAGGCATGCAATATATCACAGGACCACATAGGGTTAGTCAGGAGGCAGAAAGGGCTGAGGGGAGAGCAAGGTCCAGAGACTTTGTTATGGTTTCCAAGGGAAGAAATGGGCAAGTCAGGATAGGTAAGTTTAAGTAAGTATTGAATTGGATAGTTTGAAAAATTTCAGCGGGTTCTGAACTATAGGGGTGGTCCACAGTTGAATGATACCTGGTCCTGGGGTTATTTAGGACAGGAGAAATATTGACTTGGTGTGTGAGAGTTCAATAAACAAGCTGGTTGCATCAATGGGCTTTGGATTGGTTGGTTTAATATAAAAGGCATGCTCCCAGGCAAGTTATTTACTATCTTTAGGAATCAGCCAGCCCTGGGAGCAGAGTCTCTCCAGGAATAGCACAGCACCAAGATGTTAAAACATCATAAAATACAAAAAAAAACCAAAATTAATTAAAAAATATATATATGACATGTTATCACACCCATACAAATAGATACTTAATGAGCATCCCTTCATCAGCCTCTCCTCCTCTATCAACTGTCAAGACACTAGGATTCAATCCACTTATATCACTGATGCCTTCATTACCTGGCACCATTCTTCTTTAGCCTCTGGTTATTCTTAATGACCTCAAAGTCCCGTGTCTGAATCATGGAACACTCCAAATTGTCCGGTCTCTGACTCTTCCTTCCTCCGTCTCAGCCACTCATTCCACACAACTACTTCCGTGGCCTAGCAATCACCATACCAGCACCACCCCAAAAGGCAGTGCTGGAAGCTATAGTGCCAAAGGATTAAGGGTTCAGGAACTTTTAAAAATAATTACTCAACTCAAAGCTAGGTTCTTCTAATGTTAAAAAAGATTACCAAAATATGACCAAGATTAAAATACCTGCAAGGGCATCAGTACAAGTTTGGGAAACAAGTACTCGTCATTCTTTGGCCCAGGCAGTTGGTTTGAGGGCAAATTGGTACCCTAATTTCTGAATTAAAAGTTTTAATTTTCATACCTCTTACCTCTGAAATTCATATTCCAGTCATTGATTTCACTGATAAAATTTATAAAACATGATTCTCATCATGTTTCTGTTCTCATAATGGTTGAGCAATGCACAAAGGCCTTCCTCTGTGCTCCAGTGTGGCTGGAGTACAGAGGAAGAGGGAAGGGGAAGAGGGGATCTGAGAACTGGGAAGGAGCCAGGTCACATGAGGGCTTACAGGACAAGGGCAAAAACCTGGACTGCATTCTCAGTGCAAAGGGAAACAAATGTGGGGGTTTTAGCAGCAGAGAACTCCAAAGGCAGAGTTGTTGGGTTTCTGAAAAATACACCTGATTCTTCAGCTGTGAAGTGGGAAAGAAGACAAAGCTGCGGCCAGTGAGGAAAGAGAGTAAAATTTCTTGAAAACAAAGTAAAACGGTAGGAATAATATTGTCAAATGGAAGAAAATAAAAACAATAAAGAAGTTGGTAAAGTTGGGAGAAAGTAAGTCAGAGGTTATCAAAAAGCTACAGGAGAAAAATTCCATTGGGGAAAATACCTTAACAAACGAAGGGATGTCCTTGGCTGAAAAGAGAAATCAGCAGGAATAATCTGAATTGGTTCCCTGGAACAAAAAATAATTCCGTCTGAAACATACTCTTAAGAGAAATGTTAATGATTCTTAAAAAGCAAAAATAGCTTTTCAATGAAAGTTTTATAAAGAAAAATTTCAGTTGTTCCACCATTGACAACTTCACCAACTTCAGGAAACTTCCCCAATTTTAAGTTGCTAATTTTTTAAAAGTGTGTTTTTGAAATTGGGAAAACCTAGGTCAAAATATCAACTAAGTTCCGCAAGGACCTGAAGAATGACTTAAAATCACAAATAGACTAGTTTTTAAAATAAATCTACATTATGGAAATGTATATTCAATCTATTGAGCAAAGAATTCATCATTCCATATTATAACATCCTTAGGATTTGGCACAATGTCAAAGCTATTCAAGGAACAGTATGTTTCCTTTCATTAACTAGAATGTCTGTATTAAAAAAGCATGTTTTTAAGACATCAAGTATCAAAAAACCTTGAACAAGAAATGTTAACTCTTTCAGGATGTGTAAACACTAAACAAACTAGAGACTCCAAAAATAAATCATCAATTGAATATGTTTAGACTGAGAGTTATGTGAAAAATTTCTAAGTCATTTGAAGCATAAAAGATTAACTGTCAAAATACACCACAGTGGAACCCCACTTTGATACAAACAATGGAAAGTACGATTTAACCGAGAAGTACCCTGATGTAACAAGGGAGGTCGACCATATGTATATGGAGACAGAATTTACACTGTGATGTAATCATAGTTAAGATATAACGGGCCAAAAACAGTGAAATTGCACTTTATCTGTTCAACCAGATTGGTCACACACACCCAAGGGAAATCTGCTGCTAGGAGGAGGCAGCAGGCAGCTCTGTAAGGGTATTTACAGGGTAATAATCATCCCACAAACTGCCCCAAGCAGCTCTGAGAACATGGATGTGTATTATTCTGTGTGTCACACCCTCCTTGGCATATTTCAAACAACTCTGGGAGCTTCTACACTCCTTGGATTCATACGCTAACTTGTTTTTATGGTTTATGCGAAAACAGAAAGCCATTGCTGAAATAACTAAGAACCATAGGCTTTCAGAGTTGGAAGAAATCTGGTTTTTTGAAACAACACATTCTTCAATGGAAAAACCATCTATATCCTTAGAAACAAGTTTGTAACCCTTTCCTTCATGTTTGAATGGTGATCTCATAATATAGGACCAAAATACATTCCCAGAGCTACAGCATCCAGGACTGCTGTAGAAGCAGTCCTCAGGAGAAGCTGTTACACAGAAAGTAAGACACACAGAAAGTAAGACCCACGGAAAGGAGGTCTTGGAAAACCTACATCTAACTACACATCTTTACCAAAATGAATCAACATTCAGAACCTAAGCAAAAATATTATTTAAAATTGTTAGTTACATATTTCCATTACTGTTCTGGAAATCTCTCTCTGTAACAGTCTCCATCTCCCTGCCCCAGTCTCAGACCTCTCCATTATAACCTACTGCAATAGCCCCAGAGCAATTGTTCTCAACTACAATCCGTGTTGTCTTTTAAAAGACATCCTCAAATCCTTCAGCTATTTGCCATCATCTATCACACAAGGTTGTTCAGCATCTAGCCCTGCTTAGCAGCCCACACTGCTCCTCATATCTCCTCCAGCATACTTTCCAGATTCACATTCATTTCCCACACCTTTCCATCTCCTCAGGACTCCAAACACACACACACACACACACACACACACACACACACACACGCGCGCTAACCAACTTGCTATTCCTAGGACACATATGCTGACTGAAACATACAGGATTATGTAAAACTATTCTTCTTTCGTGTGTGTCTCTCTTGCCCAGTAGACAAACTCCCACTAATCCTCCATGTCTCAACAAAAGCCTGCTTTCTTCTGTCTTCTGTGTTTCTTGGTTCACACACCACTCTAGGCAGAGATTTGACTATTTGGCACAACAAATTATCCTTTATTTTAATTAGGTGTTTATATGTTCTTCCCTCAAACAGGCAGTCTCCTGCATCTTCACATCCTGGAATCAAGCACAGTGCCCGTTATACAGGACACTTTAAAATCAATGTGTCGATGTAATCAATAATTCAGTGATACATGTATTTATGAACTAGAAAAATGCATTTCTATTTATTCTGCTTTTATTACATATGCTTGCAAATTAGAAAATAATGCAAAATAAAACGGCTCTATTTCATTGGAAGATGACAGCATTCCCCCCTATACAGCAAATAAAAGACAATCCTTATGTTCTGGACATTTACTCCTTACAGATACTTACTTAAAAGTGAAAAAAAAGGTAGAAGACTGCATTCATGATGTATTATTAGTTGTATAATAATATTGGAAGATTACTCAAACTTAGAGTTTCAAGAAATGTGTCATTTTTCTTTGTTTAGCTTTAATTTTAGATACACATATTTATTTATTAAGACTTTATTTTTAGAGCAGTTTAAGTGTACAATGAAATTGAGTGGGAGGTACAAAACTTTCCCACATACCCCTTGTACCCTCATATGCACAGAGCTCCCCGTTATCAACATCACTCACCAGAATGGTACATTTTTTTACCAACAATGAAACTACATTGACTCACCGTAATAACCCAAGGTCCATACTTTACCTTAGGGTTCACTCTTGGTGGTGTACATTGTATCGGTTTGGATAAATGTATAATGACACATGTATCATTATAATATCATACAGAGTATTTTCACTGCCCTAAAACCCCTCTATGCTTTGCCTATTCATCTCCCACCTGGCCCCACACTGATCCTGGCAACCAAGGATCTTTCTACTGTCTCCACAGTCTTGCCATTTCCAGAATGTCATATACTTGGAATCATACAATAGGTAGATTTTTCAGATGAGCTTCTTTCACTTACCAATATGTATCTGAGATTCCTCCATGTCTTGAAGGCTTGATAGCTCACTTCTTTTTAACACTGAATAGTAGTCCCTTGTCTGAATGCATGCCAGTTTATTTAACCATTCAACCACTGAAGGACACCTTGGCGGTTTTCAAGACTTGGAAATTGTGAGTAAAGCTGCCATAAACATCATTGTGTAGGTTTTTTTGTGTGTGTGTAAATATAAGCTTTCAACTCCTTTGAGTAAATACCAAAGAGTGCGATGGCTACATCTTAAGATGAGTATGTTTCGTTTTGTAAGAAACTGCCAAAACTGTTTCCCCAAGTGGCTGCACCATTGTGCATTCCCACCAGCAATGAATGAGAGTTCCTATTGCTCTACATCCTCACCAGCATTTGGCACAGTCAGTGTTCCAAATTATGGCCATTCTAAGAAGTGTATACTGGTATCTAATTTTTGTTTTAATTTGTATCTCTGTGATGACATATGATATGCAACATCTTTTAATACACTTATTTAACCATCTGTGTATCTTCTTAGGTGAGGTATCTGTTAAGGTCTTTGGCCTATTATTTAACTGAGTGTTTTTTATTGTTGAGTTTTAAGGGTTCTTTGTCTATTTTGGATAACTGTCTTTTATTAGATGTGTCTTCTGCAAATATTTTCTCCCAGTCTATTGCTTAGCTGCTAATTTTCTTTATAATTATCTTTTGCAGAGCGGAAATTTTTAATTTTAATGAAGCACAGCTATTTTTTCTTCCATGGATTGTGTCTTTGGTGTCATATCTAAGAAGTTATCACATATCCAAGGTCATCTAGGTTTGCTACTATTATCTTCTAGGAGTTTTATACTTTTGTGTTTTACATTTAGGTGTCTAATTCATTTGAGTTAATTTTTGTGAAGAGTATAAATCTGTGTCTGGGTTCATTTTTTTGCACATGGATGTCCAGGTTTTTTAGCACCATTTGTTAAAAAGAATTATCTCTGCTCCATTGTATTAACCTTTGCTCCTTTGTGAAAGATAAATTGACTATATTTATGGGGGTCTATTTCTGGGCTATCAATTCTGTCTCATTGATCTGTTTACCCAGTCTTTCACCAATACCACACTGTCTTAATTACTGTAGCTTTATAGTAAGTCTTGAAATTGGATAGTATCAGTGCTCCAACTTTCTTCTGCTCCTTCAATATTGTGTTTGCTATTCTGGGCCTTTTGCCTCCCCATACAAACTTTAGAACGAGGTTTTTGATATCCATAAAATAGCTTGTTGGTATTTTGATTGCAATTGCATTGAATCTATAGATTAAGCTGGGAAGAACTGACATCTTGACTTTTTAAGTCTTCCTCTGCATGAACTTGGCACATCCCTCCAGTTCCTCAATTTTTTTAAATCAAAGTTTGTAGTTTTCCGCATAAAGATCTTATACAAATTTTGTTAGATTTTTACCTAGGTATTTAATTTTGGGAGGTGCGAATGTAAATGATAATGTTTTTAAAATTTGAGATTCCACTTGCTCATTATTAGTATATAGGAAAGCAAATGACTTTTGTATATTAATGCTGTATCCTGCAACCTTCCATAACCATTTGTTAATTCCAGGAGTTTTTTGTTGATTCTTTTGCATTTTCTACATATGTGATTATCATTTGCATTAGCAATGTCTTCCAGCATGATTTTGAATAAAAGGAGGGAGCGGACACTATCCTTGCCTTTGACTTTACTGGGAAAGATTCAATTTTCCACTATTACACTTACTGTCAACTGTATATTTTTTGTAGATATTCTTTATCAAGTTGAGGAAGGTCCCCTCTATTCCCAGCTTACTGAGAGTTTTATCAGGAATGGGTATTGGATTTTGTCCAGTGCTTTTCTGTACCTATCGATATGATCATGTGATTTTTTTTTTTTTTTAGTCTGTTGATGTGATGAATGGCATTCTTTGATTTTTAAATGCTGAGTTCAACTGTTATTACTGATTTTTCTGCCTACAGGCTCCATCCATCTCTGAGAGAGGGGTGTTGAAGTCTCCAACTCTAATAATGGATTTAGTGGATTCATCTATTTCTCCTTGTGGCTCTATTAGTTTTGCCTCATGTCATTTGATGTTCTGCAGTTAGGTGCACACATGTTAATAACTTATGTCTTCTTGGATAACAGACTGCTTTATCATGATATAATGCCTTTATTTAACCCTGATAACTTTCCTTCTTTTGAAGTCTCCTTTATCTGAAATTGATAAAGCTATTCCTCCTTTCTTTTAATTACTAACAGCATTGTATGTTTTTCTCCACCCATTTACTTTTAATCTCTATGTATCTTTATACTTAAAGTTGACTTCTTGTAGACAACATAAAGTTTGGTAATGCTCTTTGATCCATTATGAAAATCTCTGTCTTTCAATGGTGAGTGACATTTTAAGTGATTGTTGATACAGCTGTATTAGTGTCTACCGTATTATTACTGTTTTCCATTTGTTGCCATTGCTCTCTATTCCTATGTTTGTGTTCCACTCTTTTTCTGCCTTTGGTGGTTTTGATTTGAGCATTTTATATGATTTTATTTTCTCCTTTATTAGCACATCAGTTACACTTTTCTTGCAATTTTATTTTAATTTTTAAACCATTTTTAAAATTAAAAATTAATCCATGTTTGTTGTAACTGGTGAAAAAGGTATAAATATATGAAGAAAAAGTGAATAAGTTTAGCCCAACTCATTCTATCGTTGCCTCCCTTAGGAAACATACAGAAACTATCTCAATTACACTCTTTCACGGTCTTTCTCAGCACATACAAACATTGACAATGTGTATTTATTGATATAATTTTGTTTGCTTTTTTATAAAAATGAGATTACACAGAGGAAGGACTCTTCAATTTAACAATATATAATGGGCATCCCTTCAGGTCACCTAGATAATTCTTTTTTATAATTCTATGCAGTGGACAGACTCCTCCCTCCTGGTACTCATACATTATGTAATCACTTTGCTTCAACGCAGGCAGAACATGGCTTGTTTCTAGGCGACAGAATACAACAAAGACAATGGGCTGAATGTGATTATGTGCACATGACTACATATATGAGATTGTAACACCTGTCTTGCTATGAGAAACACTCTTCTTTGCTGGCTTTGAAGAAGCAAGCTGCCCTGTTGTGAGCTGCCCTACAGAAAAGCCATGAAGCAAGGAGCTGAGGGCCACCCCTGACTCACAGCCTGCAAAAACCAAAGGCCCTCAGTCTGGCAGTGTGGAAGGAAAAATATGCTACCAACAAACGTGTGAGCTTGGAAGTGAATCCTCCCCCATCTGATGAGAAAGAGCTCCAGCCGACACCATGATTGGAGCCTTATGAGATCTGAAAGAGGACCCAGCTAAGCCGTGACTGGACTCCTGATCCACAGAAACTACGAGATAATAAATGTTCATGGTTTTGAACCACTTTGTTTATAGCAATATTGTTACACAGCAATGGAAAACACATGCTACACAATATTCTATAGTTTGGATGTGCCATCATGTATACTAACATTCTGCTGACAGACATTCTGGTTTCTAGGTTTTGCTGTGATGTAATAAGCATCATTGAAGACCTCTGCTTATTTCTATGGGATACATTCTCAGAAAGGAGACAGCCACATCAAAAAATGTGAAAAAAAAAAGATAAATCTCATTTTAAAATACGTTCATTATTTGTGTCAATATCACTGGTCCATTCCTCTATTCTCCTGTGCTCTAATTTCTTTTAAAATCCTGTAATACAGCAGTCCTCAGTCTTTTTGGCACCAGGGACCAGTTTCGTGGAAGACAATTTTTCCACGAATTGGGGGGCAGGTAGGGGGATGGGGGCATGGTTTAGCGGGTAATGCTAGCGATGGGGAGTGGCAGATGAAGCTTCCATCGCTCTCCCGCCACTCATCTCCTGCTGTGTGGCCCCATTCCTAACAGGTCAAGGCCCTGGTACCCTCCTGGCCTGCGGGTTGGGGACCCCTGCCCTAACAAGTCCCTTTTCTCCAATTCACAATCTACAATGTATTTTCCAGGCTACAGCTAGAGTAAGCTTTGTAAAATTCAAATATGATTATCTAATTTTGCTTCTTAAACCATTTTAATGACTTCTCATTGTTGTAAGGATAAGGTTGAAACTCCTTACCATTGCTCCAATGTCTGTTATTACTGGCCCCTAATTTATATCCTCAGACAAATATCTCGCTTATATCATCAGCCAAATATCTTTACTGTAACAGTGAAGATATTTGACTGATTCTCAGCAACTTGAATTTACCATGTGGAAATTTCACCAGTCCTGTGTGTTTGTAGTTCTCTTTTTCAAAAACATGTGCTTTTTCACTTCCCCCACTCCATTCTTCACTCCCTGGGCTAATGTCTAATTATGGTTTAACAAATTTACACATCTTTTATCCAGAAAAGCCTCCACCTAAAGTCCCTGTTCTGGGATTGCTGTGGAAGCCTGCTCCTAAGCACAAGGCACATTCTATTAAAACTAAAGATATGAGGGTCACCATGGAAGGGTCACTTGCTGTTTTGCATAAAATGCTGTTTGAAGTTGTGATTGCTGAGATTAACTTTCTAGCTAGCTTACAAACCTACAAGAGGATGTAGCCTTCATAGCAGATTTGTTTTCTCATCATTTAATCAAAGCAGATGAATCAGAGAACTAGTTAAATGCCCCTCCTAAGATATGTGTGCAACTACTCCTTCCCTAATTTCCCCAAACTGAGCCAGAAAGAATATAGATCTCATCCCACAAGCCCAGAAATCTCCAAACCTGCCAGAGGGCCAGTGAGAATCTCTGAAGCTTGGAGGAATACAGCTCATTAATTAACCATTTGCAAAGGGCAGATACCTATCCTGAGCTAACCATTATTCTCAATTTATTTTGAGGAAGTACCTGGAGGATTTGAGATTGCTGTCACCTTGGGACAGAAGGCATGGGTGGCAACATGGCCACAATAGTCGTCAGTTTGGCTCTGATGTCGATGGTTCTTACTTCGGGCTCAGGAGGAAGAGAGCCAAACATACCCAGATCCTGGTCTCCTCGTGCTTCCCCTGGTTCCTTCCTGGTATGTAAACCACTGGGAAACTGACCCTCCCTATCACAGTGACTTTCAGGATTTTTTGACACCAACCCACAGTAAGAAAACCATTTTCCACGTCCACCCAGGGCACACACACACATATCTATACAATTAGAATAAAAGTTTTACAGTACCTACTTTTTCAGATGCTCTTTTGTTTTATTCTATTTTCTGATCATTAATCAGGTCTCAGTATATTGATTTCACAGCCCGCTAATATGGATCTTCCTCCTCAGTTAGAAAAACAATGGTATTTTTTTAGAGGTGTAAGTATCTTATTTACAGCTACTGAGAGCCATATTCTTCTGGTTCTCAATTACAGCAATTATCATGTCACAATCTGTGACTGATTCATCAAACAAATATTAATTGAGCTTCTACTATATGATCCAAAGAGTCCTTTGTTGATCATCCTCTTTCTCTCTGTGTATCTCATTTTACAATATCACTCCATCAGTGGTTAATCTCCAGCAATGCTGAATTTACCTTAAATTTGTTTCCTCGAGTTGGACTCCCTTTGTTATACAACAACTTCCCACTGACTATCAATTTTACAGTTGGTAGTATATATATGTCTGTGCTACTCTATGGAAGATGCCTTAGAGGACTGGGGCGGGGAGGGTGGGGGGGACTCGAGGAGGGGGGGAGTCAGGGAAGGGAGGGAATACGGGGATATGTGTATAAAAACAGATGATTGAACTTGGTGTACCCCCAAAAAATAATAAATACATTAAAAAAAATTTGTTTCCTGTCTTTTGATATTCTGTTCAAAGGAATCATGAATTGTCTCCCCAGATACGTCAATTTGCAGACTCTTGCTAACCCTTCCAAACTTTGGATTCCACTTCTCTTTTTGTGTGCCTTCCTTGACACATCGATCTAAAATGATTTGGCACTCCTAGTATACTCTCCATGCAGCAGTATACTGACACATATTGCCATAAGAACAATAATGATGCTCCACTGTAATGACCTGTATAGCCAGCACCTGAAGCAAGAAAAAGAACCATCTAGATGATCCCATGGCCAACCTGGGTCAGAAATCCCTTTCCCCAACTCCAACGCACACCCACACAGTAATACTCCACAGCACTGCAGACTTAGCACTATAACTACAGTTAGTTACGTTTTACTCCTAGTTGCCTTTCTAGAGTATATACTGTTTGATTAGAGAAACAGTGTTCCCAGCAGTTATTCTCCCAGGATCTGGTATACAAGTCAAAGCATAACAGGTTTTCAATCAATACTGATGTAATTAATTACTGCTCATCACCAAAAACATCCTGGTGACTTGGCTTCTACATACTGGTCTTGAACAAGCAGCATCTGCATGACTGAAATCCTCCCCCACGTTAATTTCCTAAAATATCTTCCCAATTGTAGTGTGCTCCCTGAGTCGCTCTTCTTCTCACATTTTCCAATCCCTTCTCCTGGCTCCTTTTCATCAACTTCCCTCACCTGGTAAACATTCTTCAATTTTAATTACATGCTTATTGTGGTGAAGCACAATTGAAGTAATTTTAGAAGGTGAGATATTTGCTAACTGTAAAGGAAAAACGCCTAATGAAATTCAAATATCTTTCCTTACTTATCCAAATTTACAGCTGTTTGCATAGCTCTACTTAATGAATATAGCTATTTTCATATCCAGCTGAATCCCTAATCTCTTTCTTGTTTCTGTTTAAAACTGTCTATGCTCCCCCAGAAATCAGGAAATAATCTTTCTTTTTTTAAACTTGATTTGCCTAGAGCTTCCCTCACATTTTTTATGGAAGAAGCATTAAAACATATTGTGGGAGTTCCCCTGAAAAGTAGTAGAGAAAAGTAAGGAGGCCGCCGCCACTGTCCGCGTGGCAGCCACCACCGCCCGCGTCGCCGCGCCGGAGCCGAGGAGCCCCGGCCGTCGCCCCGCTGCGCCTTTCGCCGCTGGCTCCCGCGTGCTCGGACGCATTCCAACAGCCTGTTAAAACATGGTGGATTACTATGAAGTTCTAGGCGTGCAGAGACATGCCTCGCCCGAGGATATTAAAAAGGCATATCGGAAACTGGCACTGAAGTGGCATCCAGATAAAAATCCTGAGAATAAAGAAGAAGCGGAGAGAAAATTCAAACAAGTAGCTGAGGCGTATGAGGTGTTATCAGATGCTAAAAAACGGGACATCTATGACAGATATGGCAAAGAAGGCTTAAACGGTGGCGGTGGCGGTGGAAGCCATTTTGACAGTCCATTTGAGTCTGGCTTCACATTCCGAAACCCAGATGATGTCTTCAGGGAATTTTTTGGTGGAAGGGACCCATTGTCATTCGACTTCTTCGATGACCCATTTGAGGATTTCTTTGGGAATCGAAGGGGCCCCCGCAGAAGCCGGAACCGAGGCACGGGATCGTTTTTCTCGGCTTTCAGTGGATTTCCCTCCCTTGGAGGGGGATTTTCTTCTTTTGATACAGGCTTCACTTCCTTCGGTTCGCTAGGTCACGGGGCCTCACTTCGTTCTCTTCCACGGCATTTGGTGGCAGTGGGATGGGCAACTACAAGTCTATATCGACTTCGACTAAAGGGGTTAATGGCAGGAAAATCACCACCAAGAGGATTATCGAGAACGGTCAAGAAAGAGTGGAGGTGGAAGAAGACGGCCAGTTAAAGTCCTTGACGATAAATGGTAAGGAGCAGCTGCTGCGCTTGGATAACAAGTAGCTCACCGCACGCGCGTAGCAGAATGTGAACTCGGGCACACGCCGTGTGAGGATAACAGGAGCATTTTTTTGAAGATTTCAAACGAAATCGACTTTCAGTATAACAGTACCTAATCTAAAGTATTTATACACAGCTCATCGGAGCTTATTTGTCATAGACTTTTGAGTTTATTGTTGGGACCACATAATAGGACCTTTTTTTTTTTTTGTCTTTAAAATTGTTGTAAATCTCTGTATGCACTTTGCTTTTTTATTAAACGTAATCCAAGGAGGCCGTGAATCTTTCGTACACTAACACCAGCACGGACCTGCTTTTCCACTGTGTTTGAAACGTGAGCCAAGTAGTGTCAGCCAGCTGTGAAGTTAACATTGCCAGGACGAATCTTCCACAAAAGTAATTTCAGTTTTTTTCAGTGTTTAGTAGTGAAAGATATTAATGCATTAATGGTAATACATTTCTGGTTTAATATAAATTGAGGATGTTTTCTAGTTGTGCATGAATGCTGGCAACTTAGTAAGTTTTGACAATTGTTTAACTATGTAATGTTAAGCTTAGGTTTAAAAAAGTTAAGGTGGTAAACTGGGTCTTTGTCATTTGCTTAAAAAAAAAAGTAAGGAAAACAAGAAGGGGGCAGGTGAGGGGAGAGATGGTGTGGGGTGGGCAGAGAGAGAGGGCTTTTCTACATGCTCAAGAGTATTTTCACAACTGATGACAGTCAAATTATGGAGATACTACTAAGAATATGCCTGAGGTGACGGATTGGTCCAGGTTATGTCAAAGCTCTAATAACCTTGACTGTAAAATTTCAAGCAAAGTAAGATCATGGTGAAATTAATTTTCTAGCTCTTTCAAAATACACTGAATTTCCTTTCCTTCCATTTATTGTCAGTCATGAGAAAGTCAACTTCTTGCATAAAAACAGTCTATTTTTAGAATATACTATATACACGCACCTGATTTTTTTTTTGCATACTTGTCTGCAATAGTGGAAATTAGTTATTTAAGATTAAAGGTCTACATTCTATAATTTTAATAATGTCCCTAATCCCATGTTGAATCTAAGAAGCGCATATAAAAGAACTTGTTAAATCTGTAATGATTATAAGACATTTTATATCCAGATTCATGCAAATTTCAGGCTTATGGTATTTCAAAAGGATATTCTCATCAGAATTTACTTGAATGGAAAGAATGGATGGGCTGTGATAGGAGAGCCTCTTACAAAAACCTGGAAGCACAGAAGGCAGATTTGTCTGGCTTACTGTTTTCTGTCCTAAGTCCGTGGTTAAAACTCTCTGTGGGCTGCTTGCCCCTGTAGGTGTATATGCCCTAGTCTGTATGGATGACGTTAGCCACCCTCCTACGAAATGTAACAGTTACAATTGCACAGAAAATGGATGAGCACACATTTCTCACCATCATCAAAAAAATGTCAAGTACACACACAAGGTTCACAACAGCCTCTCTGCATTCAACAGCTAACACAGTATCACTAGCTTTAGGACAATCAAAGGCTTTTCTCATAACAACCAAAACAAAAGGCTGATAAGACTGTGATTCATGAAAATCTCCCTCCTACAACCACCCCTAAAAAGCTTATTTATTTCAAAACAATAAAAACTTACTGAGATGGTTTTGCAACAATATTTAGTTAACTCCAGTGTTAGTCCTAGGTCTTAGTCCGTCACTGGTAAGTTGCACAGTTAGTGGGCAAACAAGAAATGATGCTATTAAGAAAGGATAATACCTCATTAAAAATTAGTCTCCTATTATTCAAAGAACTGGTTTATAGTGAAATATCTTCTACAGACCTGGCTACCAGAATTCTCCCTCATGGCCCCTCCCCTCCCCTCCTGCCCTTTCTTACTTTTCCCCTTCCCCTTCCCACTCCCCCTCCTCTTCTTATTCCTTTCTGTCTCTCTCTGTCTCTCTTTCTCTCTCTCTCTCTGGCACTGCATGAGGAGGCTGGGAAAAAGAACTCCAAGGCACAGGGGATGGTTCAGCCGTGACATAGAAAGTGTCCAGCTCACTGAGTCACCCTGATAAAGTCATCCATTTACAAACATTTGTTCTGAGCTCTGCACGCACTGAAATATACTGAAATGTGGAGACAGGGAGTGTTTATCACGCATTTATCTTTCCCTAACGAACACACCAGTTGAAAAATAGTGTTTTCTTATCACTGTTACTTGGATAAATATGTTTTTGTTTGTTCATCTTCTTTGCTAGAGGGGATGTTAAACATGTCATTTATCAAACACCCATCATAGTTTAAATGATCATGAAATAAATTCTTTCTCCTTCTCTTAAGAGCTGTTACATAATTTATGCATGGTGTTTTCAGAGTTTAATGCATCCAGCTTTGAAAGATTGAAAGTTTCAACAAAAAAAGGGAGTCATACTCAGGGGAAATTCATAAACAAAGCAGAAAATTTCAGAAAATGAAATAAATTATAGATCCCTAATAATTTCTCAAATACTAGATCCCTAATAATTTCTCAAATACTGAGGCAAATTCATTCTTCAAATTCATATTGAACACTGCTGAAGATGAGAGAGAATTGAAAAAGAATCTCTTTTTTTAAGAAGGCTTTTTTGTTAATTTGTTTCAACTAAAGATCATACTTTATTCAGATGTCCTCAGTTTTTACCTAACGTCCTTTTTCAGCTCCAGAATAGCACACTGCACTTAGCTGTCATATCTCCTGAGGCTTCTCTGGGCTGTGGCAATGTCTCAGCTGTTCCTTGTTTTTGATGACTTTGACAGTTTTGCGGAATGCTGGTCAGGTATTTTGTAGAAAGCCCCTCATTTAGGATTTGTCTGATGTTTTCTCATAATTAGACTGGGGTTATATGTTTTGGAGGAGATGACCATGGATGTAAAGTGTCACTCACATCACATAAGCTATCAACTTGCATCACTATTTACATTAAACTTGATCACCTAGCTGAGGTAGTGTTTGATATGTTTATCCACTGTAAAATCACTCTCCTCTTCTGTACAGTATTCTTTAGAAGGAACGCACTACGTGCAGCCCATGCTTAAGGAGTAAAGACTTACACTACATAAATTATTAGAATTTTTTCTGCATGGGAAGTTTGTCTGTTCTTCATTTATTTATTTATTCAATCATGTATTTACATCAGTATGCACTTATGGATATTTTACACCTTGTGTTATAATACGATACTACTTTATAGCTCCAATTGTCCCAACTTTGGCCACAGGGAGCTCTTTCAATTGGCCCCTGTGTCCTTTTCACATGTCTCCACTGTTGCATTTTTGTTTGATTTTTTTCCTTACTTTCTGGCATGTTAAGACAGTCTAGGCTCACGTTGCACATTTCTGGCTCAAACCTAGAATGAACCACTTCGAGGAGTCCCAGTTCCTATAACTGGAGAATGTTATTAGAAAGCAAGCTCCGAGTGCTGGGCGCACTCTGTTTGTAAGCCCTCCCAGCTATCAGTACATGGAAAACAGCTTGTGTATACTAACCCAGGTATATACACATATCTATAAACACTTCTATGAGTAACTACTTTATCTATATTAAGGAAACATGATTTTTTTAAAGGTATTTTATTTATTTATTTTGGCTGTGTCAGGTCTTAGTTGAAGCATGCAGGATCTTTCCTTGTGGCATGCTAGGGCTCTTCATTTTGGGCTCTCTAGTTGTGGCGCGAGCTTCTCTAGTTGTGGTGTGCAGGTTTTCTCTCTCTAGTTGTGGCATGCAGGCTCCAGGGTGCATGGGCTCTGTGGTCGTGGTGCACGGGTTCCAGAGCATGTGTGCTCTGCACTTTGTGGCATGTGGGCTCTCTAGTTGAGGCATGTGGGCTCAGTAGTTGTGGCACGCAGGCTTAGTTGCCCTGCTTAAGTAAAGATGATTTTATTCCAACTCTTACCCATCTGTGGTCTTCCTCACCAAACCCCATAACTCCAGTCTAATCACGAGAAAAAAATTTAGTGATTCAAATATTCCATACTCCTTCCACAAAATGCAACACAACAGGCAGTTGATATATTTTTGGTAGACACTGCCCACAGCACCGTTCTTCAGTGGTCTCATGCCACAGCCTCTAGGAGGGCCCAGGTCAGGGTCAAAGGCACAGCCATGACCTCAGATCAAGTGAGGTGAGAAAAGGCAACTTAGGACACATCATGCTAAAAAAAATTTTTTTTTACTTACTAGGACAAGGAATCAGGTAGTACAGCATCCTACCCATGTTACTTACTGTAGATTGTTACAATTTAAATTGCAAAAAAAGCTTTAAAAATCTGAAAATCAAGTGAGTCAGTAAAAAAAGAGAATTTTATATTCCTTTCTTTATAAGTACACCTATCTGCAAGAGAGAAAATGTTCAAGTCTGCCAATAAGTGCTGTATTGCTGTGCACATTTCCTTGCTCTCACATAAGATGCATCTGCTTTTAAGTCCGTGAGATCATGAGATGCAGAATCTGTCTGAGCCATTTAATATCAGTGGAGCAGGCAACAGCAGCAGGGGTATTTTTCATGACACACCTATTGAAATGTGATGCTATATTCAAACACTTTCTTAACGACAACCATTCACCCACAATATTAAGGAGCCTCAAGAAAGGTGTTTCAACTTCTGGAGATTCAACTCTTGTGTCAAAACAACTCAAGGTGTAAAGTGAAAATCACTATCTGGAAACTAGACAAGTAATAAAATTAGAAAACTGCAATAAAAAATGTCAACAGGGCCCACTGCAGCCAAGGTTAAACAATCTGTTCTGCAGGAATTGTTAAGGCAGTGAGATCTAAAGTCGTGCTAGCATTGCTACTGCAGGCGCAGCCTCAGACAGCTGGAGCTGATACCCAATTATCACTCGGTGTAGGATGTGGCACCGCAGGGCCCTTTTCTTCTTTTATAATTTTCATCACCAGGTAAGGAGAGAACGTGTTCATTCGCTTCAAAGCAGATGGAGTACAGTGGCCAGCACTCTTCACTTAATGCTCATACACGTATGTTTGTGTGCACCTCCCTTCTCTCCAACTGCAAACTGAGCTGCTGGAAGTCCAGCCCGTGACTGAAACACTTGGGAACTTTCAGTGTTTAACACAGGGATGGGCCCGTATATGCACTCTTCCTCCAACTTACTTCAAGGCTTAATTTACTGAATGGCAATTCTGGATTCCAGAAATAAGAAGGGAATATACATAGAAGTCCTAGACACTTGGGGAAGAGACAGAAGAAGGGAAGATGAGGGACCCATTCAGGGAACATATGTCACAGAACTTACATGAAAGAACATTTAAGAGCATACGCTACCTTCAGGGTTTAGGAGGCTTATCGCAGGCATTTTTAAAAAAATTGTTTTATTCAAATATAGTTGATTTACAATGTTGTGTTAATGTCTGCTCTACAGCAAAGTGATGTAATTATACGTATATATACATCCTTTTTCGTATTCTTTTCCACACCTTATTTGAGGCTCCTTAATATTGCGGGTTGTCATTAAGAAAGTGTTTGAATATAGCACTACGTTTCAATAGGTGTGTTATGAAAAATACCCCTGCTGCTGTTGCCTGCTCCACTGATATTAATGGCTGATACTGTACCACTGAATATAGTTCCCTGTGCTATACAGAAGGACTTTGTTGTTTATCCATTCTCTATATAATAGTGTGCATCTGCTAATCCCAAACTCCCAGGCATTTTTTTTTCTTTTTTCTCCTCAGTAAACTAAACCTCCAACTGACATAGGAATTAAATTTTAATACCTCAAAAGTAACCCCAAACCATCCCTTAAGAACTGGTTCTGAAAAAAAAAATAATAATAACTGGTACCGAATCAGATAGGCACATGACGGCAATCCTTTAACTATCTTACAAGGAAGCTTGCAGGGAAAAGAAAACGGAAAGGAAATATGAAAAAATCTTAAGCAAAATTTTAATAAACATTAAGAAAACTCACCTTTGAGGAAATTCAAACAAAATAGGATCTTCTGAAAATGATTTTAAAATAAGCATGTCAGACGTCTTGGTGGTTGCACAAAGAACATACCCCCTTCCTCCATGCCCCAGGCATTAGGCGCCTGGCCTTGGCATGTCCCTCAAGGCTTGAGGCTTACCTAGCCCCTTCCTGTTTGCCAATCATTGTGTGTCATGTGTGCAAGTCTCGCTCTGATGAGAGAGTATTTACTGGAGAGATTTTCCTCTCTGACTGGAGAGAAAAAAATACGTTTTGACATCATCCTCCTATACTGCTTTGAAATCCATTTTCATATTAACACAGGAGAGGATTTGAGACAGGCAATTGTTGACCCCTGAGAGGAACTAACTCTCTGAAGTGATGAAGAACAAGCAGCAGCTGGGCCCCTGATGGCCTCCTGGGGCCCCTGACCAAACTTGGCCTGTTTTCCTCCAGCCTTCTCATTCATGAACAATAAAGCTGCATGATTTTGTTTTTTTTTTTTCACTTTATCTTTTTACTTTTTTCTTTAAGAACTTTTATTGAGATAAAACTGACATACAATAAACTGCATATATTTAAAGTGTACAATTTGATACTTTTTTCTTATTAGTAATGTATATATGGAAATCCCAATCTCCCAACTCATTCCCCCCTCAACCCCCGCCCCCCACTTTCCCTGCTTGGTGTCCATATCTTTGTCCTCTACATCTGTGTCTCTATTCCTGCCTTGCAAACCAGTTGATTTGTACCATTTTTCTATATTTTGCATGTATGTGTTAATATACGATATTTGTTTTGCTCTTTCTGACTCACTTCACTCTGTATGACAATCTCTAGGTCCAACCAGGTCTCTACAAATGTCCCAGTTTCGTTCCTTTTTACAGTAAAGCTGCATGATTTTATCGCTATTGGTCAAGTTCTTTGTTATCTGTAAATGCATCCAAACTTATACAGGATGTTTAAAGCCCTTAGAAATATAAAGGAAGAAGTAATAAACATAAAGCAAAACTATGAATTATTTCACAGAATGGTGAATATGAGTCAGATAAAGCTATATATTAAACATAACCAAATAAAAATCTGAAAATGAAAAATGTAAACTTTACCGAAGTAGACTGGATAAATACCAAAGAGAAAGTAAATGAAAAAAAGCACAGAAAGATCTATCTATGAAAGATAATGAAGAAAAGTTAAAAGAGAATAGATTAAGTGGCTCTAATATAACCCTAATAGGAATTCCAAAAAGTAAGAAAGAAATATTGGTGAAGGACTTCCTGAAGAGATAATGGCTGAGAATTTTACTGACGTACTATAATAGATGAGAAAGAAAATATTTCCATTCCTAGATAGAGGATGTGGGAACTTCAGAACACCAAGGAAAAAAGAAAAATATTAGATGCTATTTGGAAGGGAGCAGAAGGAAATGACAGATTCCACAGGACAATAGAATAATAATTACAAATTACATGGGGGATATAACTGCCAATCTAGAACTTTACTAACGCGTTAAATTCTCATTCTAGAGTGATGGAAAACACAAGACCTTTTTTGAAAATATAAAGACTCTCACTGAAATATTTATTAGGCAAAAAGAAAAGTGAACCAAGAGAAACTTTGGGATGCAGGAAACTATGAAATGCAGGCATATATGAATAGGTGGTTAAGTAGAATAGGTGGTTAAGTAGAATAGGTGGATAGATGGTAGACCAGGAGAGCAATGGCTTGGTCATTATTTTTTACAATGGTAAGATTTTATTTTTTAATCAATATTATTTTAAACTTCAATAGTAATATATGTTAACTGCAACAAAAACTAAGCGTTGAACATACTGAATACTGCATTCAGAAACTAAAGAGTTAATCAAAAAGTACCTGCCATTCTTTAAACTTCATGCCCACAAACAATCACTGTTTTACATTCTGTTGAATATCTTCCAGACCGAGGTATCTTTAGAAGTCATAAATACATAATGATTTGGAGATGAAGAGGGTATTTCAATATATTTCCATTATGCATATTGTTCAATGACTTATTTTTCTTAATCTAACAATATCTCAAAAATATAATTACAAGTGTACAGTATCATTCTATTTTCTTATTTTTAATGAGTGCAAAAAGTTTAGACCAGCGTCACCCAACTTTTCCTGTAAAGGGCCAGAAAGTAAATACTTTCGACTTTATGAGGTCTCTGTTGCAATGTGTCAACTGCCGTGTTATAGCACAAATGTAGCCACAGCCCGTGTGTCTTTCTACTCAGCTCTCCACTCCCTTCTGTCCCTCTTCCCTCCACAGCAGGGGCATGACGAGGCCAGGGTTTCTAGCATGTGGCTACAGGAAAGCTGAGTTAGGGATATAGTTAGTTTGGATGTCATAGGGCATATTCACATGGTTCAGAGTCACCTGCATGTATCACTGAGTGACTGTTAGACATCGCCTCCACCCCCCTTTCATGATGCAGAGATGAAGAATTCTCCTCCCATCCATGTGGCAAACTCAACCTGCACTGTGACAAGAAGGGGCTTGGCCAGAGGTCTCAGAGTGATAGGGATGGGCCTTACAGAAGCACATATACTGTGCCCAGAAGCACAGAAGTGTATATATGTGTATAATGGAGGAGAAACAAAGTTTAAAATGTACAATATCAGAAGTTAGTCTGGGGACAATTCCTCCAAACACCAGATGTGTAAACCTGTACACAGAGGATCAGTTTTCATTTCCACCTCCTCAAAATAGTCCTCTCTTGTCAGGAGAGGGATGCCAAGAATATATAACACAGCACATGTAATTTAAAATGCACTATATATTTATTACTTTTTTTGATGGAAATGAAATATTTAATAAAACTCAAGTATGCCATTGTAAATTAAATCCTGGAATATTTCAGTAAAACAAGAAGGCCATATGGGCTCAACTTGTTTGTATAGAAAAGTCAGCTGTTTGTCATCTTTTAAATGCATTTTTTGAAAAACTAAAAGAATATTCAGGGGAAAATTTAATGGGTATGGGACAAAGGTGACAAACAAAGCAATGAAATCAAGTCAAAAAGCTGAATTTATTAAGAGAAAAAATTTTCAAATAAAAGTAATTAACAGGTACTTTAGTTACTTGAGAATCTAATTAAAGAAGAGGTCTGAATTGTGGACATGCTGGAAAAACATTAAATTTCTTGATAATTTTACACAGAATATTGAGTCAACAAATATTCCAGAAAACACTAAATATGCTTTCTCTTCAGTCACAAGCTGGCTAATGAGTGTCATAAAATCAGAGTATTTAGGATTAGTCACTGCTCAGGAAACCTTGAAATCCCCTGAATTCTAACAGCTCTTACAAGAAAAAAACCTGATAGAGGTTTACCCAAATTTGAAAGCAATCTCATAACTTTATATATAGCATGGTCAATAATTAGTTGTAAAACTAAAAGATATTTTTCTAAACTGGTAATAATTATATACACACACTTCAATCAACTATGCTAGAGGAAAGACATTTCATTTTTTCTATAGCAGATATTATAAAATTCTGCATATGAAGAGGTGATCAAAAGGTACGCAGCCAAAAATGTGGGGAAAACGTATAATATTGATGTTAAGTCATTAATAAGATTAAGTTTGCTGAATTTTGAGACATTTGTAATATTTATCTTTTTTAAATTTGTATTTTGTTGTGACTTTTTCTCATTCTAAAAATACATCCACATTTCCACCTATTTTCATATTCCTAATTCTTATTCATTTTCTTGAGTAATGAGGGCCTGAAATTGAGTATTTCCTAGGCCCCACAAAACCTGGATCTTTCCCAAAGAGAGAATTGGTTATAACCAATCACTACCTAGGAAAATGCTTGCAAGCATTAAAATGGGATTTTTATATCTTTAGATCAAGAGCTTTTGACATTTCAGAACAATGAATACATGTAACATAATCCAAAGTGCTTCCTAGTCAGGTTAGCCAATAAACAGGACAAAATACTTCTGAGCCCAGAAATGAACCCACACTTATGTGGTCAATTAATCTATGACAAAAGAGGCAAGAATATACAGTGAGGAAAAGACAGACTCTTTAATAAGTGGTGTTGGGATAACTGGACAGCTACATGCAAAAGAATCAAACTGGACTACTTTCTCACAACATGCACAAAAATAAATTCAAAATGGATTAAAGACTTAAATCTAAGACCTGAAATCATAAAAATTCTAGAAGAAAAATAGGCAGTGAGCTCTTTGGCATCAGTCTTAGTAATATTTTTTTGGCTATGTCCTCCTCAGGCAAGAGAAGCAAAAACAAAAATAAACAAATGGGACTAGGTCAAACTAAAATGCTTTTGCACAGGGAAGGAAACTATCAACAAAATGAAAAGACAACCTACTTAATGGGAGAAGATATTTGCAAATGATATATCCAATAAGAGATCATATCCAAAGAATTCATATAATGCAGCATCAAAAAAAAAAAAAAACCCAAACAACCCAGTTAAAAAATGGACAGAGTATATGAATAGACATTTTTCCAAAGAAGATGTACAGATGGCCAACAGGCACATGAAAAATGATGCTCAATGTGACTAATCATCAGGGAAATGTAAATCAAAACCACAGTGAGATGAGACCTCACACCTGTCAGAATAGCTACTACCATCAAAAGACAAGACATAACAGTGTTGGAGAGGACATGGAGAGACAAGAACCCCCCCACTGTTGGTGGGAATGTAAATTGGTACAGCCATTATGGAAAAAAGCATGGAGGTTCCTCAAAGAATTAGAAAGAGAACTACTTACTATGTGATCCAGCAATTCCACTCCTGGGTATTTATCTGAAGAAAACAAAAACACTAATTCGAAAAGATATATGTGGCCCTGTGTTCACTGCAACGTTATTTACAATTGTTAAGATATGGAAGCAGTCTAACTGCCCATCAACAAGTGAATGGATAAAGAAGATGTGTGTGTGTGTGTGCGCGCGTGCACATGCACATGTGTGTATACACACACACACACACATATATATACATAAAACTCAGCCATAAAAAAGAATGAAATCTTGCCATTTTCTACAACATGGATGGACCCAGAGAGTATGATGCTAAGTGAAATAAGTCAGAAAAAGACAAATACTATATCATTTCACTTACATGTGGAATCTTAAAAACAACACAAATGAACAAATATAACATAACATAAACAGATATAGATACAAAGAACAAACAGCTGGTTGCCAGAGAGGAAGATAGTGGGAGGAAGAAACAAAGAGATGAGGGAGATTAAGAGGTACAAGCTTCCAGTTGCAAAATACATGAGTCATGGGTATGAAGTGTACAGTGTGGGGAATACAGTCAATAGCTATGTGATATCTTTGCATGGTGACGTATTATAACTAGACTTATCTTGGTGATTATTTTGAAATGTACAGAAATATCAAATCACTGTGTTATGTAACAGGAACTAACATAGTGTTGCAGGCCAATTATATTCAAAAACAAATAAACATACAAAAAGAGATCAGATTTGTGATTATTACAATCAGGGGTCCGGGGACGAGGAAGTGGAGGAAGGCGGTCAAAAGGTACAAACTTCCAGTTATAAGATAAATAAGTGCTAGTGATGTGAAGTACAACACGATAAATATAATTAACACTGCTGTTTGTTAGATATGAAAGTTTAGAGGGTAAATCCTGAGAGTTTTCATCACAAGAAAAAATACTTTTTCTTTCTTTAATTTTGTATATATATATGAGATGATAAATGCTCACTAAACTTACTGTGACAATCATTTCATGATGTAAGTCAAATTATCATGCTGTACACCTTAAACCCTGACAGTGATGTATGTCAATTATATGTCAATAAAATTGAAAGAAAAAATATCTCTGAAGTGTACTGTGATTTTCTTGTTTTTCAACACCAGGTTATCCTTATATTGTGACTCAGCAGAAAAAAATAATACAACACACAAACTACGTGTAGAGGAGGCACCGCTGTTAACATTCGGCTTACTTTTCAATGCTGTACATTCACCATCAGTCTCCAATTACACAATTATATGTTTCATTTTCAATCTCTGTGCATTATCTCTTTGGTCAGATCTTCTGGAAGAATTCCCAGGTCTCCAAAAACAACAATTTCAAGAGCAGATTGCTTGCTAAATTGAATTTAGTACCTCTCTATTCTGTTCATAAGGTTTAGAGTAAATGGGATTCTCTATCCTGTACTTCCCATGAAAAATGCAAAAATATGAATAGGCAAAAAGTGGGATTTGGCCTACACCTAGCTACCAAGTCATCTCATTTACAATAATGTATATTTAATGAACTCAGTACATTTGCTCAGTACTGGAGCTTCACAAAACCAAGGTGCTGACCAGCAGCAGTACAGCCTCGTGTGAGGAGGGCAGACTGCAATCAGACTGCTTGCTCCTGTTTGAATCCAGATCCTGCGTGTGATGGCTCGCTGACCTACAGCAAGTTATTTAACCCAACTATACTTCATTTCCCAATGATAAAATGAAGCTGGCAATAATAGGGCCGATATCACGAGGCAACTGTGGAGATCAAGTTGGATAACCCAAGTATGTCGTTTAAAAAAAGAATATGGTACATAGTAATTAAACCCTTGATAAATGTTAGCTTTTATTATTATCAATCGTAATCCCTCTCTATCATCTCTAACGTCTTTGTTATTTAAAGTATTTAAAGTAAAAAGCCAACCACATGATATATTACCTGAAATACAGGGAAGCAAACACAGGAAGTTTGTCTTGAACACAGGCGATCTGATTCAACTATTGTTATATTATCTATTTTTTTTTTTACACCAAGAATTACAGGCTGTTGACTAAAGGTATTAGAACTACCTCTAAAACTTGGAGCTATCTCTTCCTATTAAAAAAAAGACTGTGACACCCCAAACAAAGACCATGCTATGTATACATTCTGAAGGTTTGGAAACAGTCTTACTGAAAACAGCAGAGTGATAACTAAACCCAGAAGAATTTGTAAGGCTGATATAACTTCCTTAGGTTGAAACCTGACCACACATTCTCATTCTTACAAGGAGATATGACTCAGCACATTTGTAAACAAGCATTTTTTGGTTTAAACATTAGACAGTGTTAACATAATGGTGGATGTTTTCATCTTAAGCAAAATTGGGTGGCCAACTAGAGCATTACCAAAATTGCTTTCAGGATTTGTGAAGAACTCTATTGAACTTCCAAGCAAAAGGAGTAGTATATCACGATGGTTTAAAGATGCAAAATCATGTAAAATTAATTTGAATCACTAACAAATGTCACTGTAGTCCAATGAAATTTATTAATTTTTACATAAGAATGTCTCTTAAAGGTGGATATTTTACGTTCTTTTGCCATGCTTACAAATTTAGGAAAACAATACTACACAAATCATATAAACAGAAACCTGCCATCCTCACAAGACAAATAAGAATATGAAGATTAAGTTCTCTGATTCAAGGATTCAAACTTTCATTTTTATGAATCCTAGATCCATGACTGCTTCAATTTAAATGCTTCACAGCAAATGTAACAAAAGAGAACTTAAATCAAAATTTTCTGTGCTGACAGTTAAAATGGGTGATCCATCAAGTTTTCTTAACATTTTCCAAACTTGATTCATTCTTTAAATTGCTAGGTTATTTTTCTATTGCTATTAGGCCTAAATCATTTTTAAAAATCTTTAAAAAACAAGCAAATGCTTTCTTTATTCCAAGGTCTCATCCCCACTAACTTAAGTCAAGCAACAGAACTGGTTTAAGAATAATCTGAATACTTTTTTTTTCCCTTAAAACAAGTATAAGTTAATATTCAATGTGCAATCCTCACTTATCTTTTTAAAGAAACAGCTTTTTAAATAGTGTACTGTACTGTATCCTAATAGTGAATCACTGGTACTACAATGTGTGGGTTGCCTCTGCACTAAGGAGGCATGATTAATAAAGCAGGTGCTCATACACTGGTTTGTTATGAAAACAGTCTACCTAACAATAAAAATGCCCATGTCCCCCACAAAAATAAGCGAGGCATTCTGATTTAGAAACTGCTGTTTGAAAGTATTTGAGGTCAGCATTTACTAAAATCCAAACAGCTTCCCCTGAGTTACCAGTGAGGCAAATATGAAATGTGTGCTACACTGCATATCTTTGTCTGATTTGGATTATCCAGAAGGTATTCAGGGAAAAATGACCATTTGGGCCAGTCTCTGACATATGGAATATTGCACTCAGGATACATTTGTTCTACCAGTACTGTCTACTCAACCATAAACATGTTTTTGAAATAATCAAACAGTTGCTCAGATCACCACGTTGGCACCGTGGAAAATGCGTTGACTGTAAAGCATTCTGGAATAACATTTTCTGCACTGTAGGTGAAAACTTGGCCAGTTCTGCAGGGTTCAAGCAACCCAGTTAAGCTTTGGCATCTAGGAGAGGTTTACTACATGGGAGAGAGACAGCACATAAGTGACACTTACACCATCACCTTTCCCATGTTAATACACTGATTTTTAATCTATGATTAAAATCATAATGACAAAAACCTGAATTAACCTAATTTAAGTGTGAATAGTTATTTATATCATTGATTTGTATAATTCAACTGAAAAAATGAAAAATACATTCTTAATAACACCAAGGTTTATGCCTCTCCTATTACCGTGAATTAAACACAAAAAAGACCCCAAAAAACCTCAAAACAAACAAACAAGAAAGTCTAACTGTGGAAACAGTTTAGTGAGTGAACACGGTTGCAAGTCCTGCTTCAAACTGGCTCTTCAGAACATCCAGCCGCTCATCTCACTGCAGCCCCACTGCCTAAGATTCTTACGCCTTGTCTCCCTGTGGACATCTTGCCAATTCACAGAAGCTTTTCCTGACCTCCAGACATCAGGTCCTCCCAATATATGATTTCACCACACCTGTACTTCACTTTTATAGCACTTTTCACAAATTTAACTGAATAACTGTGTGTTTAATTCTGTACTTAATGTCTTTCTCCTCCCTAGGTGAGGGGCTCCGTGGAGGCAGGGGCAGCCCCTCCCTTCTTCACTGGGTACCAAACGCTCCAGGCAAAGGACCCTCTGCACACAGGTCCTCACTATGTTCTTGGATGGCTGTTGACTGCGAACTGAGCCAGGCTCACAAAAAGTACAGACATTAACAGAACAGAAGCTTATCTATGTTCCCACCCTCAAAACAGCTATCAACTGTGTGCCAAATTTTTAAATATGTCTTTTAAAAAGAATTATTTCAAAACAACTAAAGCTTCATCCCATCCCTTCTCACTCCTTTCCAAGAGTGACTTCTTGCTTCAGTTGGTACTGACCCCGTTTTTTATAGCAATGATTTCCAGAACTCAATAGACACCTATGTATTTATTAGGCATGCAGACCATGGTTCTGCTTAATTGAAACTTACATATTTAAGAGATACACATAAATGGTATACTATATGTATTCCTTTGCAGTTATTATATACTTTGAGATATATCTTTGTTGGATACATATAAATCCAGTTTATTGCTTTCTGTGCAGGTGTTATTGTCACACTGCACCCACTATTCTTCATGTTATTTTAACAGCTTTATTCAGGTATAAATGCACATATTCAAAGTGTACAATTTGCTAAGTTGTGCCATATGTGAAACCATAACCATAAGCAAGATTATAAACGTACTCATCACCTCCAAAACTTCCTTCTGGTCCTTTATAATTTCCTCCCTGTCTCCATTTCCATCTCTATCCCTTCTACCTAGAAAATCACTGATACATTCTGTCACAAGTCACTTTACAATTTCTAGAATTTTACGTAAATGGAAGCATATCTTCTTTCATTCTAATTATCTTGAGATTCATACATGTTTTTTGTATCTTAGTTCATACATTTTAATTGCTTAGTAGGATTCCATTACAGGCATGTACCACAATTTGCTTATCCATTCCCTGTTGATGGACATTAGACTGATTTCCAGTTTTGGCTATTATATAAATAGCTGCTATAAACATGCACTTGCAAGTATTTGCAGAGACATATGGTAAGTGTATGTTTAACTGTTTAAGAACTGGCATTTTACTTTCCCAGCAGCAGTATATAAGAGTCCCAGTTGTTGCACATCCTTACAAAAACATTGCATGATTAGTCTTTTTAATTTTAGCTATTTGAATAGTATATATCACATTGTGATTCTGATTAGCATATCCCTAATGACAAAAATGTTGAATTTTTCATGTTTATTTCCCATTTTTATATCGTCTTTAAGTTTGTTTCAAATTTGTGTCCAATTTAAAATTGGTTTATTTCTTTTTATTATTTCTTATTATCAAGAATTCCAAATATTTGCTGGATACAAGTCCATTGTCAGATTTGCAAAGATATGGCTGGCAGCCATAGCAATTCCTTTCAAAAAAATTTTTACTTTTGATGAATTCCCAATCTATTGATTTGTTTCATGGATTGCACTTTTTTGTTTCATCTAAGTTCACAAAGATTTTTCTCCTATGTTTCCTTCTAGAACTATTTTAGAGTTTTAGGTTTTATATTCAGACTATATTCCATTTTAAACTGATTTTGTTATATAGTGCAAGTCACAGACTGAAGATATTTTGGCATACAGATTTCTAAGTATTCTAACACCATTTATTGAAAAGACTATCAATTCTCCAAAGAGCAGCCTTTGCACATTTGTCAAAATCAGTGAACCATATATGTGTTGGTCTATCTCTGTACTTTCTGTTTTCCTACTTTGACCTATTTGTTTATACTGATGTCAATACTGCATCATCTTCATTACTGTCTGTACCTTTATAATAAGACAAAGTCACAAATTGTTATTCCTCTAACATTGTTCTATCTTTTCAAAGTTATTTTGGTTCTTCTGGATCCTTGGAATTTCAATGTGAATTTTAGAATAAGCTTGCTAATTTTTACCAAAATCCTACTGGGATTTTTATTGGGATTGTGTAGAATCAACCTCAGGAATCGTTGACAGATTTAGCAAATAAAAATACGGAAAGGGATATACTTATTCTAAAACTTTTAATTGTTACATTAAATTTAAACTTGAGTGTCCTGAATTTTACCTGGCAACTGTAATTTGAGGAGAATTAACATTTTAATAATACTGAGTATTTTGACCCAGGGTTTATCTATTTACTTAGATCTTCTTTGATTTCTCTCAGTAATGTTTCACAGTTTTTAGTGCACAGAACCTCCACATTTTTGTCACATTTATCTCTAAGTCATATGTTTTGATGCTATTACAAATGATATTAGGTTTTTTATTTATTTTTATTTTTTGTTTTTTTTGGGGGGTACACCAGGTTCAATCATCTGTTTTTATACACATATCCCCGTACTCCCTCCCTTCCTTGACTCCCCCCCCCTCGAGTCTCCCCCACCCTCCCTGCCCCAGTCCTCTAAGGCATCTTCCATCCTCGAGTTGGACTCCCTTTGTTATACAACAACTTCCCACTGACTATTTTACAGTTGGTAGTATATATATGTCTGTGCTACTCTCTCGCTTCGACACAGCTTCCCCTTCACCCCCCGCCCCCTCCCATACCCCGAGTTCTCCAGTCCATTTTCTGTATCTACATCCTTGTTCTTGTCACTGAGTTCATCAGTACCATTTTTAGATTCCGTATATGTGAGTTAGCATACAATATTTGTCCTTCTCTTTCTGACTTACTTCACTCTGTATGACAGATTGTAGTTCTATCCACCTCATTACATATAGCTCCATCTCATCCCTTTTTATAGCTGAGTAATATTCCATTGTATATATATGCCACATCTTCTGTATCCATTCATTTGTTGATGGGCATTTAGGTTGCTTCCATGTCCTGGCTATTGTAAATAGTGCTGCAATAAACATGATGGTACAAGTTTCTTTTGGGATTATGGTTTTCTTTGGGTATATGCCCAGTAGTGGGATTACTGGATCATATGGTAGTTCTATTTGTAGTTTTTTAAGGATGATATTAGTTTTTAAACAACAATTTATGATTTTTCATTGCTAGTAAATTTTTTTATATCCTACAATCTTGCTCAACTCACTTGTTATGTTAGTAGATTCTCTGTAGATCCCATCACACTTTCTTCATAGACAATCACACTTCCTCCAAATTAATTATTTTTCCAATCTGGATATTGTTCATTTCCTTTTCTTGCCTAATTACACTGGCTAGATCCTCCAATACAATGTTAAATAGAAGCAGTGAGAGCAGACATAGTATCTTATTCTTGATCTTAAGAAAAATGTATTCATATTCGTCCACTTAATTTTTGTTAGCTGTTGGTTTTATGTAGAAGCATTATCAGGTTGAGGAATTTTCCTCTATTCCTAGTTTACTGAAAGTTTTATAAGAAATAGATTTTTTTCAAATGTCTTTTGTATATCGATTGAGAAGATAACATGGTTTTGCTTTAATAATTTATTATAATTACACAGATTGATTTCTGAACAGTAAGCCACCTTTGCATTCCAGGGATAAATCCTAGTTGGTAGAATGTATTATTTTTATATTTGGTTGAATTCAATTTGCTGAACTGTATTTAGCCTTTTGTATCTATGTTCATGAAAAGTATGGTTCTGTTTTTTCCTTTCTCGTGATATTTTCATCTGAAAATTTGGTATCAGGCTAATATCGACCACATAGAATGAGACAGGTATTACTACCATCTCTTCAATTTTCTGTGAGAGTTGTATAGAACTGGTATTACTTCTTCCTTACATGTTCGGGAGATTTCAACATAAAGGCAGAGGACCTGGAGATTTTTGTGGGAAGATTTCTAAATACAAAGTAAAATTTTAAATAGAAGGCTATTCAGGTTATCTATTTCTTCTTAACTGAGCTTGGTAGTTTGTATCCTTCAAGGAATTTATCCATTTTATTTATGTTGTCCAACTTATTTGGCATAAAATTGTTCAAAATATTTCCTTAGTTTCATCTTATACCTGTAGACCTGTTAGCAATTAAACCATTCTGATGCCTGCTATACTAACAATTTTCTTTATTTTTTCTTTTAAGTCTGGCTAGAGATTTACAAGTTTGTCAATTTTTCAAACACCCTATTTTTGTTTCCATTGAGCCTTTCTATTGTTTTTGTTTTCCATTTCACCAACTTCTATTCTGACCTTTATTATTTCATTTCTTTTGCTTACACAGAGTTTACTTTGCCCTTTTTTTCCTAGTTTCTTAAATTGAAAATTGAAGCAATTAATTTGAGATATTTCTCTGTTCTGATATGTATGGAGTGCTGGGAATTTCCTCTCTGACTTTAGAGACATTCCACAAATTTTTGTATGTTGTGTGCTTCACAGTTACCGTTTAAAACATATTATTTATTTATTTTTAAATTTATTTGGCTGTGCCAGGTCTTAGTTGCAGCACATGAGATCTTTGTGGCAGCATGTGGGATCTAGTTCCCTGACCAGGGACTGAAACTGGGCCCCCTGCATTGGGAGCAAGGAGTCTTAGCCACTGGACCACCAGGTCCCTACAGCATTTTAAAATTTCCTTAAGAAGTTGGTCTTTGACATATGGACTATATAGACAAGTATTTAGTTTCTCAATATTTGGGGAATTTTCCAAATATTTCTTTCTATTATTGATTTCTAATTTAATTATAGTATTGCCAGAAATGTACTTACTAACTTACTTTAATTAACTTAGCAATCAATTTATGCCTGGAATTCTTTTGAATTCATTGAGCTTTGTTTTATTTAGCACAATTTGGAGTATCTTGGTAAATGATCCATGTGCACTTGAAAAAAACTGTATATTCTGCTATTGTTGGGTGAAATGTCCTATAAATGTCAATTAGGTCCAGTTGAATGACTAGTGTTGTTCAAGTCCTCTGAGCCTTACTGATTTTCTGTCTACTTGTTCTATCCATTAGAATACTGAAAATTCTGATTATAATATAGATATGTCTGTTTCTCCTTGCAGTTCCATTAGTTTTTGATTTATATTTTTGATGCTTTTTTATTAGGTGCATATTTATGGTCATAATTCCCTTTCGATCCCTATATTATCCCTAACAATATTATTGGCTCTGAAATCTTGTTTCTGATATAGTCATTCCAGTTTTCTTTTGATTACTGTTAGCATGGTATAACTTTTTCCATTCTTTTAATTTTAAGTATGTTTCTTATATGAAGCATATAATTGTTGTTTTAATATATAATCTGATAGTCTCTCTCTTTTAATTGGGCATTTCAAATGATCTATATTCATTGTTGATATGATTAAACACACAAGTCTGTGATCATGCTGTTTGTTTTCTTTTTGCCCCATTCATTCTTCGTTTCCTTTTAATCTATTTTTATGCCTTTTCTGGATCAACTGACTACTTTTTATTTTCTTCATTGGCTTGTTAGCACTGCTTGATTATTTCAGTGATTGCTTTAGGATTTGTAGTATTTTTCTTTAACTTATCACATGCAGGTTATACTATATAATTCTGCATATAGCATAAGAATCTTACAACAGCACATGTATATTTATATTCTCATGGACTCTACGCAATTGGCACACATTTTACTTTCACATATTTACTAATTATACTATATTTTTATTATTTTTTTTAAACATTCAATGATATTTTGAAGAGATTTAATGAAAAAAAATTCTTAAGTATTTATCCTTATATCTATCATTTTCCTTGCTCTTCATTTATTATGATGTATATTTTTTCTGGTGTCTTTTTCCTTCATGCTGACATATATGTTTGACATGTCTTTTAGTGATGGGCCAAATATTGATTTCTTCCAGCTTTTGTATGTTGGAAAAAAGGCCTTCTTTTGTCCTCATATTTTAAATACATTTTTGCTGGGTACGGAAGTCTAGGTTGATTCCTTTTTTCCTCCCTTTTATCACTTTAAAAACATTATTGTACTGTCTTCTCTTTTGCATTGTTTTAAATGAGAAAAATGCTTTCATCCCTACCTTTGTTACACTGGACATAATGTCTCTTTCCTCTGGCTCCTTTTTCTTCTGTTCTATTATGAAAGGTTTCTATTGCTGTGTCCTGAAGTTCATTAATTTTTTTTTCGTGTCATGTCTAATCTACCATTAATACCATTCAGTGTATTTTTCACCTGATTCATCATAGTTTTCATCTCTAAAATTGGGTCTTTTTAATTTCTTTGATATCACTACTTAACTATTCAAGCATCTGAAATACGGTTATAATAGCTGTTATAACAGCCATCACTGCTACTTCTAACATCTATGTCAGTTCTGAATCAGTTCTGATTGACTGATTTTTGTCTTCATTATGAGTCAATTTTCTACTTCTTTCCTAGCCTTGTAATTTGTGATGAGATGCTAGACACTGTGAATTCTACTTTGTTGCATGCTGGTTATTTTTGTATTTCTATGTATGTTCTTGAACTTTGTACTGGGGCACAGTTAAGTTACGTGAAACAGTTTCAGCCTTTGGGTCTTGCTTTCAAAACTTATTAGGCAATACCAAATTGTTGATAAATCTAGAGTTAATTATTCCTCAATATTTAGGTAAGTCCCCTGAGTTCTACAACCAATGCCTCCCAATTCATGACATTTTTCTAGTCTGGCTGGTTGTACACAGGTATTATCCCTGAATATGTGTGAGCACCAAGAACACTTGCTTCTAATCTTTTTAGTGATTCTTTACCAGCCTCAGGTCTTTTCCTCACATATATATACTCATCAGGACTCAGCTGATTACAAGAGAGGAACTCTCTGAAGAGCTCCAGAATTCTCCCTCTGTGATGCTCTCTCCTTTCCACTATTCTGTCCTACAAACTCTAGGTATCTCAGTCTCCCCATAATCACAGCCTGGTTTCCTCAATTCAGCAAGTCCAGGATATGACTGCATTCATCTGCCTCCACTGTGTCCTGAAAACTCTGTTAATGTAGAAATATAGGCAATAGTATGGCTTATCTCTTTTACTGCCCATCTCTCAAGGAACTCTGTACATTGATGTCGAATGGCCACTGTGTTGAAATCTGTTGTTTCACATATTTTAAGGCAGGAGCTAAATCTCATCTTTGTCACTCCCTCTTATACAGAAGTGGTAATCCCCACTGGGTAAGCCTCCTGTTCCTCCAAATAAGAACATGGTTTATTTTCATTACTGGTGCTGCAATCAAGATGCCTATATGTCTCTTTCTGGCTCCTGTCTCTAGGGTATATGACTAGGAATTGAATTTTAGGATCACAAGGTATATATATCTTGAATCTACCGAAAAACTGTTCTCAAAGTCAGCTGTACCAATCTATATTGCCACCAATAACTTAAGGAAATTAGTGTTCCCCCATATCTTCTTCAACATTCCATCCAGAGTAACAGTCTTATTAGTTTAATCTAATCTGCAATTTGCACTGTCCCCTTTATCAGTTAGTTTAATATATATTGGGATTTCTTCCTTTGAAAGTTACCTTTTCAAAACCTTAGCCCATTTTTTAAAAAATTGAAGTACAGTTAATTTACAATGTTATGTTAGTTTCAGCTGTACAGCAAACTGATTTTTATATATATATATATATATATATATATACATATACATATACATAGATATATAATGTGTGTGTGTATATATATATATTCTTTTCAGATTTTTTTCCATTATAGGTTATTACAAGATCATATGGTAACTATTTTTAGTTTTTTAAGGAACCTCCATGTTGTTCTCCACAGCAGCTGCACCAGTTTACATTCCTACCAACAGTACAGGAGGGATCCCCTTTTCCTAAGGATGATTCGTAAAGTCCTCATTGCTTCCACAATTATTTGGAATTCTTAATATAAGATGAGTGATAATCCATTGTGAGTTACGTTTTTCAAACATCTTCTCCAGTACCCGAGGCTTTTCTTCTTAAGTTTTTGAATTGCAGTTTTGTCATTCAGTAGTTTTAAATTTTAAAATAGCTGAATATACCATTTTCTCCTTTATAATCTGTGCTTGTTTGTCTTGTGTAGGAAATCCTTCCCTAATTCAGGACTTGAAGGCTATCTACTAAGTTTTCTTTAAAATGTTTACTTTTGTAAATAATGCTCCAATGAACATTAAGGTGCATATATCTATCCAAATTAGTGTTTCTGTTTAACAGATGAATGGATAAAGATGTGATACACACACCACACACTCACACACACACACACACACACACACACACACAATGGACTATTGCTCACCCATACAAAAAGAATGAAGTCTTACCATTTGTGACAACATAGATGGACCTGGAGAATAATATGCTAACTGAAACAAGTCAGAGAAAGGTAAATACTTACATGTAGAATCTAAAATACAAGACAAACAAATAAATATAAAAAAACAGAAATAGGCTCACAAAGAACAATCTGGTGGTTGCCAGAAAGGATGGGGTGGAGGGATGTACAAAATAAGTGAAGGAGACGAAGAGTTACAAACTACCAGTTATAAAAAAAATAAGTCACAGGGATGTAACGTACAGCATAGTGAATATTTCAATAATATTATGATAACTTTGTATGGTGCATGATCTGTAAAAAACATTGAATCACTATGTTGTACACCTGAAACTAATATAATATTGTGTCAACTACAATTTTAAAATTTAAAAATAAAAACATAAAATGTTTGCTTTTAGCCTTAGGTCTTTAATCCATTTACAATTAGTTTTTGATATGTGGTAGATCTAAATTATCTTTTTTTTCCATAAGGATAGCCAAAAGTCCCAGCATCATTTGCTCAAGCAATTTACCATCGCTATGTAATGTCTCTCATTTATAGGAAGAAACATTCCTTGGCTCTTTTGTTCAGTTAGTCTATTTGACTATTCCTGCACCACTGTCTTCACTCCAAAGGTTTAAAATAAAGTTCCATTACTGGAAAAGCAAATCGTGATTATTTGAGGAATTTTTACTTCTATGGGAATTCCAGATTCATTTTACTACATTCTATGAACAATTTGGATTTTTTACTGAAACAACACGGAATTTATGGATTAATTACTATATTGATTTCTCTCATTCACAAATATTATATATATATCTTCTTTCGTTAGCTCTTTATGTCTTTCAATAAAGTTTTACAGTTTTTTCCATGAAAGTCTTATAAAACTTTTGCTAGATTTATTAACAGTCTTTAATTATTTGTTTTAGGTATAGAGGAGTGCTGCTGTTTTTAACATGTTGGTCTAACATCCAGAAACAGCAACCTTACTTTTCTCTAATTAGTTCAAACAGTTTGTATTTTTTTTTAATTTTAAGAAAACTGTTATCATCTTATAATGAACAGTGTTGATTATTTGCTTTGATCGCTTATAACTTTTTATTTTTCATCTCTCAATATCCTGGCCAGAATCTTGAGTCAGTGGTAAGTAAAATAAGTAATAATGGGCTTCACTTTCTCCCAATTTCAAAGAAAAATTGTCTTGCCTTTATAGTTGTTATTGCTATAGATGTTTAGTGGATCCTCGTTATTACATAACTAGTGTTTTTTCTTTTTATTCATGAATAGGTGTTGAATTTAACAGGTGCTTTTATTAGATGGTTAACAGGATGATCATATGTTGTCACTTCAAACTATTTTATTGTGGTGAATTACTGGTGTATTTCTAATACCAAGTCAACCTTGCATTTCTGAGATAAACTCTACAAGGTCATTATCCTTCAATTTTTTACATATAACTATGTCTCTTTATCTATGTAGTGTATTTTTCATTGGAATTGTATCATACACAGTGCTTATTACCTGAGAGCTTCCATGCCATGGGAAAGTTTTTTATGTCTAACCACATAGTTGAAATATATATATTTTACAAGTAGCATGCTTTTCAATACTCCATGTTAAATATTTTTTGCTTTCCTAAATATGTGGTATTTTTCAGGTAATGAATATTTATACTAATCAATGCCAACGTTTCAGCTAGATATTCTTGAATCACGTTTTTCCAGTTTTATGGCTTTAGGAGCTTTTGCATCTGACAGCTGACACCTGCACCTCTTCTTTGATGGGTTCTTTCCCAAGCTATGGAACTTCTACACCTGTACATGACCCCATCCCTTACCAATGACTGACCACTGCAGAGTAGGAAAGCCCAGCTCCCCAGCCTCAGATCAGGACAATCCTGAGGACTACTCATATTCCAGAGCTCCCAAGGCACCCTCTTGCAGGACTTCATCGTGGTCACGCCCCCTCCACCATCCTACTTCTCCTATTTGCCTATCAATCACCCAAAGAACAATTCCTTAGTAAATCACTTGCACATGAATCCCTAATCTCAAAAGAATATCTTATAAATAAGATTGTACCTTCTTGGAAAAGTATATTTTAAGGCTTTTGACATATTTCCTCCCATCAAAGTTGGTAAAATCTATTTCTAGCTGTAATATGTTATTGTTTCTCTTCATCCTCACTAACATTGGAGATGTATACATGCAAGTCTCTATACACACACACACACATATACATTTTAATCTTTCCTAATTGAAAAATGCAAATGGTACTTCATTTGTACTTATATTTCTTTATTTGGTCACTAATGAGGTTGAACATAATTTGTACATTTTTACTTCCATGTATAGTGAAACTTTCACCTATTGCATGAATCTACTCCACACAACTAGTCACATATCTACTGTTAATAGCCAGGTGGTCAGGAGCTCACTACCTTTCAGTATAGTATAATTCAGTGTGCAAATCAGTCCCTCCTGATAAATGGGGAATTATGCATAATCTGAATTTGGAAAGTAACACAAAATGAGTCTAATCTATCTGTCACACAATAACTCTTCAGACATGTGGAGTCACTGGCCACTTTCTCCAGTCTCCCTGCTTCACTCCCTGAAGTTTCCTTACTTGCAGGCCAAAACATTCTTAAATCCTTCAGTTGATTCTCACAAGACATGGTTAGAAATTTAATTAACATCTCTTCAAGATCTAGTCAGCCAGGTTTCTAAAAAAGATGCTTTTTCCAAAGTCAAAGTGAAAATGGCAAAGGGCACTTTCCCTTAGTATAAGGAAAATTCACTGCCTAGAAAATTTTCAAGATTTTCTTTGAAATATCATACTTAAAAATTCTCAGCTTTCTCTAAATTGATTTTCTATGACCTACAAATACAGATAGAGTGTCTATTCCCACCATTTCCGACAATTAATATATTTTTCCAAGTTTATTTAAGAATGCAGGAGAAGGGCTTTCAGTTCAAAGATATGACTCCATTTAACAACGATGTCCAAAACAACATTACTGCAGATAAAATCATTAAATATCATAATATTAAGAGGTCCCAGAGAATCTTTTGGTAATCAATAGTAAAATGAAATTTAGCTCTGTGGATTATTTACTCATAAAATATTAACATGAGCAGATGTACTCTGTTGATGTTACACAGGCACCAGCACACTAAGCATTTATTCATACTGCTCTACTTATATCCTTAATATTTACAGGTTTATTTTGCTCATGATCTTAATTCACTTCTAAATATCTTTTAAACACAGACTAGCCAACTCAATACTGAAAAAGAACAAAGTCAGGGGACTGACACATCCAACTTCTAGACTTACTATAAAGCTAGAGTTGTCAAGATGGTGTGATACTGATGAAAGAATAAACAAACAGATCAATGGGACAGGATAATGAGGCTCCCACAAATATTTATATCAACTGATTCTTGATAAAGGAACAAAGGTAATGCAGCAGAGCAAAGATGGTCTCTTAACAGTCGGTGCTGGAACAACTGGACATCCACATGCAAAAATGAAAAGAAAGAAAAGAAAAGAAAATGAATCTAGATACAGACTCGGTGCCCTTCACAAAAATTAACTCAAAATGTATCACAGACGTAAACATAGAATGCAAACCAAAAAAACTCCTGGAAGATAACAGAGGAGAAATCCTAGATGATCTTGGATAAAGTGATGACTTTTTAGATAAAACACCAAAGGCATGAAAGAAAGAATTAGCAAGCTGGGCTTCATTACAATTAAGAAACTCTAATTGGGAAAGACAACATCAACAGATTGAACAGACAAGCCACAGACTAGGAGAAAACATTTACAAAAAACACATCAAACAAAGAACTATTATTCAAAATATATGAAGAACATTTAAAACTCAATAATAAGGAAATGAACAACCCAATTAAAATACGTGCCAGAGAACTTAACAGACACCACACTGAAGAAGATATACACATGGTACATAGGCATATGAAAAGATGCTCCAATCAAGTGTCATCAGGAAAATGAGAATTAAAACAACAGTGAGATGCTACTACACACCTATTAGAATAGCCAAATCTGGAACACTGACTACTCCAAATGCTGGTAAGGATGTAGAGCAACAAGAACTCTTATTTGTTGCTGGTGGGACTACACAATGGTACAGCCACTTAGGAAAACAGTCTGGCAGTTTCTTAAAAAACTAAACATACTCTTATCATCTGCTCCAGCCATCAAAATCCTTGGTATTTACCCAAGGAAGCTGAAAGCTTATATCTACACAAAAACCTACACAGGGATGTTTATGGCAATCTTATTCAAAATTGTCAAAAACTGTACTGAATCAAGGTATACTTTACCAGGTGAAATACCCCCGGGTAAAACCAGTCAATAAAATACTATTCAGCACTAAAAAGAACTGAGCGATTAAGTCATGAAAAGACATGAAGGAACCTTAAATACATATTGCCAAGTCAAAGAGTCCCATCTGAAAAGGCCATATTTTGTACAATTCCAACTATATAACATTATGGAAAAGGCAAAACTATGGAGACCATAAAATGTTTATTAAGGGGGAAGGTTAGGAGAGTTGGGGGCAAAGGAGGATTTAACAGGTGGAGCACAGAGAAATTTTAGAGCAGTGAAACTATTCTGTATGATACTGCAATGGTGGATATATATCATTATATACGTGTGCAAACCCATATGTAACACCAGTGTGAATATACAGCACCAAGAGTAAACCCTAATTTACACTATGGACTTTGGCTGATGACAGCATGACAGTGAAGGTTCATCGATTGTAACAGATGTACCACTCTGATGGGGGATGTTGCTAATGGAGGAGGCGATGTGGGGTGGGGGTGTATGGGAGATGTCTGTACCTTTGGCTCACTTTTGCTGTGAACCTAAAACTGCTATAAAAAATAAAGTTTATTTATTTAAAAAAATTCAGAGGACCTTGCAATGGAAGAGATACAAAGCTGACCTAAGGTCCCAGTGTCCTGTTTTCAGATCTAACTGGGGCTCAGTTCCCATGCTTGCAGATCTTCTCTGTGTGAACCTCTCTAAGGGGCATCTAATGTTTCTAAGGAGTAAAAAGATGTAGACTATTTCAGTTCTTCACACACAAAGAAACATTATACAAACACACACGTGCGCGCGCACGCACACACACACACACACACAATCTAGTATATGAATATTTAATATTGTATCTAACTGACCCATATATCATAGGCCCCAGTAGCGTTAACAGTAGAGTCCTCTGCTGCTCTAGGCAAAGCAGCACTGCCCACCTACACTTTACAACCACTGAGCAGAGCAATTCTCATGGTCCTCCAAGATTAACATTCCCTAGTATCCTTCAGGAAACAAGAATAACGCTCAACAATTCCATAAAACATCACTTTGACGTTTGTTTTGTCTGTTTTCTGCAAGAAAAGCCTTAGAGAAAAGTAGAGCACTGAAAGTTCTTTGCACTGGGGACTGGCTATAGGACAAGGATGTTTTCTGTGTAGCTAAGAGCAAGCTAAAGCGAATGCAGCTTGAGCTCAGGGCTCTTTGCATGATTTAGAGAGAGATAGGAAAGTATCTGGCTTTTTAGCATCATTAGTTAGCAAAAACCTGCAAGACAGCTGCAAGGAAAGGTCCCTTTCTTCTCCAGATGCTCTCTGACATTTGTACTATGAGGGTGAGTCAAAAATTATTCGCACTCTGGCAGTAGAATTTATTTTAATTAACCTTTATAAAAGACAAATACATCATTTATTCAACATAATCTCCTTGCTTTTCAATACACTTTGTCCATCTGTCAACAAGATTTCGTATTCCCTCATTAAAAAATGTTTTAGTCTGAGCTGAGAGCCAAAAACGCACCGCTGTCTTCACTTTTTCATCAGAAGTGAATCTCCATCCTCAAAGAGATACTTTCAGGGGACCAAACAGGTGAAAGTCAGATGGCACAAGATCAGGACTATAGGGAGGATGCTCTAGCACCTCAAAATGAAGTATTTGCTGTGTAGACATTGTGGGCAGAAGTGTGCGGACATGTACACCCTCAGACCACAACAATCACTGCACGCTGCTCTTCTTTCATGCAAATCACAAGGAGGGGCATCCATTTTCATTTGAGCCGCAGCTAAAAATGAACGTAACACGTTCACACCTGCACAGCAGTGACTGGGGAGAGAGTAGCCTTGAATGGAAAGTGCTGATAAGACAGTGCAGCCAACAGAAGTTTTCACATAACTGGAGTGCAGATAATTTTTTTTAAGCTCTTTATTGGAGTATAATTGCTTTACAGTGTTGTGCCAGTTTCTGCTGTACAACAAAGTGAATCAGCTGTATTTTTTTGACTCACCCTCGTACTTGAGTTTTCTTGTTCACAAGGTCACTGTTTTCTTTCTGTTGCAATCCTTTCCCTCTCGTTCTCTGGGTGTACTGGTCAGCAGCGCTTCAAGTATATCCCTTCCTTTTCTAGTGCCATTCCCCATTGTTCTCCTATACCCAAGGATCTATTTCTTCATGCTTTCTTCCCTTCTTCTCCATGTGGAATCCAGACTGTTAGATCTACCGACAGTTTTCTTTCCTCCTTTGATACCCTCTTTCTCCACCATTCTTCCTATCTTTACTCTGAGCTACAGAGACAAACTCTCTCCTTCATAAAAGACTTAGTTCTAAAATTCATCTAAACATTCGCTAAGCACTTACTGAGTTCCAGGTAGTGTCCTGGGTGTTAAGAATGCACACAGCCTTGTGGGAATTTGAATAGTTCCAAGCAAAGTAAAAGAGAGTAAATCAAGGTTTACAATTATGAATGACTTGTGAAAGGCTTCCCCAAAGAGAACAATGGGGCATGGTCTGGAAGAATAAATAAAACGTTGCCAGAGAACAGAAGTAGGTAAGTCTAGCACAGTCAAGGACAACGTAATAGGGGAGAACAAATCTGACTCCATATTAGATCTGTTTCTTTTACCTTAACCTTTGTTTTCTATTGTTTTTGTTTCAAGTTAAGAATGTTGCCTATATCCTGAAATACACAAGACAGCACATACTCAAGGCTCTGACTTTTAAGGGTATAGCACTTTTCCATTAATATAGACATAAAAAGTGGCAGAACAGAGAATAGCATTTGTCTTGTTGGAGGTTTACAGCAACATCATGACCTAAGCTATATGGACAGCGACAAGAACAAAGGATTTTGACAACAGTTTTGCAACAACCAACTATGGCCCTCCCTCACCTTGGCTTTAAAAGTGCTTTGCTGACATCCTTTGGGGAGTTTGGGGTTTTGAGGGGCATAAGCAACCCGTTCTCCTTCAATAAACCTTTCTCTGATCCAAATACCAATGTTTTGGTATTGTTTGGCCTGGCTATACATCAGACACAAAAACTTGCATTTGGTAAGAACATGGAACTGCAAGCATTGAAGAGAGCATCATATGGAGGAATAGATATGTGCCATTTGCTCATTTAGGGGTTCTGACCAGAACTGAGGTTGGGAGAAAAGGTTGGGGGTGGATGGTGAAGAATACTGCATATTTCAAGAGCTGGATCATAAAATGGGGAAGCATCTAAGAAGTTTAAGCCAAACAGCACACAATCACGTTAACATTCTACAAGTGTTAACTGTCAACTATACGTAAGATAGATCAGATAGCAGGTGATATAAGGAGAAAAAGCCATTCAAAGATTCCTTGTAACAGCTCAGCAAAGGAAAATGAATACCTCAGGTAAGGCAGTGAGAGTTAAAACTGAGGAAGAGAGAGATGCAAGATACAATTTTAAGTATTATGATATAAATAGGGGTTTATATGTTGAATAGGAGAGCAAAGACTCTAAGAGGGACACCTGATTTCTCTCCTGGGCTCTTTAGGCTGATGGAGAAGGCATTCACTAAGATAAAATTCTGGAACAATGTGACAATTGGGAATAGAAAAAGTTTAATTTTAGATATACTGAATTTGGGATGCCTCTGGGTGTTCACATCTATGAAACAGTTGGAAAGAGGTCTGAAAGCTCAGGAGAGAGCTTGGAGCTAGAAATAGAGATTTGTGAGTCACTAGTACATCCAGTAAACAGTATATAAATCATGGGAATAAATTAAATTACCCCAGGGAACATACATAGAGCAAGGATCAGGGTGAGACATGGGACGTGGGGGAAAGCATATATTTAGGAAATGTGAAAAAGACCTAAGAAAGGAGACAAGGAGAGAGTCAGCCCTGGAGCAGAGCCAGGTGAGAGTGAGATGGTTGAGACTGAGAACTTATGTCAGGAAAGTAAAAATTGGCTACTGTCTGAAATCCCGAAGAGGGTCAGAGTGGACCAAGGACAAAGAGAAAATCTTTGAATGTGACAAACTGCTAATCGTTGGCTTCCTTGTTCAGTATTAGCAAATTGCAGTCAGAGCCACAAGGCAATGCATTAAGGAGGAAGACTAATCTTTTCAGAAAAATCTACATGAGTGAAGAAAAGAAGAAGAAAATATCTGGAAATATGAGGAATTATCAGAGGAAGATGCCTTTTATTCATTTGTTTTTTTCTTATAAGGATGGTCATGACGATAATGACCGTGGGTTTATTGTTTTTGGAATAGGAGCTATTTCAGTATGTGTACAGGCTCAGGATATGCATTTTGTATCAAGGAATATACTTAAGATGTGGAAGAAAAAGAAAGATAAACATGAAACTAGGCCAGAGGCAGGAAGAAGCAAGAAGGATGATCTTTTAATGCATAATTTCTGAGAATGAAGAAAATGCAGGAAGAGTGGATGAGTTGTTGACAAAAATCACAGTTATGGAGGATGGAAACAGGGATATGAGGCCTAAAAGCCTCAGTATTAAAAATGATAAATAACCAACACATGCATATTTTCTTTTGTGTGTCAAGTACTATTTTAAGTGCTTCTTACCAACATTAACTTAGAGATGTTGTCAATGATCAACTATCAGATAGATGCCATTATTACCCTCACTTTACAGAGGAAGAGAGAAAGGCAAAGAGAAGTTAAATTATCTATCCAGGATCACAAAATAACTTGCTGAGCAGGGGCTTGAACCCAGCCTAGATGATGAGACCCTGCTCCTAACCTCTGTGCTATACTGCTGCTCTAACCGACAAGGTATCAAGTGGAAGGAGGCGGGGATCAAAAAATGCCATGGAAATGATTTGGCACAGAAGAATAAAGAACAAATAAAAAGAGAGAGAGAAAAATGGATTAAAGACTTAAACATAAGACCTGAAACTATAGAAGATAACACAGAAAAAGCTTCATCATACTGGTTTTGGCAGTGATTTTATGAATATGACACCAAAAGCAAGAGTACCAAAGCAAAAATAAACAGCTGGGTCTACATCAAACTAAGAATCTTTTTAATCTCCCTTAGAACTTTGAGGTCAAAACTATTATCAAGAAGCAATTTTACTCATGCCAATTTAAAAACATCCTCCTAAGTCATGGATTAAGCCCAATATTATTATTATCTCTGTCTTTGATTGGCCTTCTCTTTTTGAATATTAATTCTACATCTCTTTGATTGTAGGAGTTTAATATCATTAAAGAGCTACATAGCAAATCCAAATGTAGATTTAAAGGAAAAAAATTAAATAATTCCAAATGAACAACGTAGTTGATTAAATACTATACTAAGAAACTTCTGCACAGCAAAGGAAACAACAAACAGAAGGAAACTATTACCTACAGAATAAGAAAATATTCATAAACCATGTATCTGATAAGGGATTAATATACACAATATATAAAGAACTCCTACAACTCAATAGCAAAAAAAATACAGTAATAATGACCTGGTTAAAAATGGGCCAAGAACTTGAATAAACATTTCTTCATAGAAGCCACACAAATGGCCAACAGGTGTATGCAAAGGTGTTCAATATCACAAATCATCTGGGTAATGCAAATCAAAATCACAATGAGATATGACATCACACCTGTCAAAATAACTATTATCAAAAATAAAAATAAAAAGATAACAGCTGTTATCAAAGATGTGGGGAAATGGGAGTCCTTGTCCATTGTTGATAGGATTGCAAAATGCTACAGTCACTATAGAAAATAATCTGGAGGCTGCTCAAAGAATTAAAAACAGAACTACCACATGACCTGCCAGTTCAACTTCTGGGTATTTACCCAAAAAAACTGAAATCAGGATCTCAAAGAGATGTCAGCACTCCTATCTTCACTGCAGCATTATTCACAATAGGCAAGATGTAGAAACAACCTAAATGGCCACTGACAAATGAATGGATAAAGAAAATACATACACACAATGGAATACTATTCACCCATTAAAAAGAAGGAAATTCTGTAATATGAGACAACATGGATGAACCTTGAGGGCATTATGTTAAATAAAATAAGCCAGTCATAGCAAGATAAATACTGCATGATTCTATTTATAGCGGATATTTAAAATGGTCAAATTCATAGAATTGGAATGTGAAATGATGGTTGTCAGGGCATGGAGAGGGGGAAATGGGGAGTTACTAAATCAATGGGCACAAAGTTTCTGTTAAGCAAGATGAATAAACTCTAGAGATCCCATATACAACATTATTTCTGTAGTCAACAAGGTACTATACAGTTAAAAGTTTAAGAGAGCACATCTCACTTTGTGCTTTTACCACAATAAAATAAAATAAAAATCTAAATGAAGCAAATAGATCTCAGAACAACAACAACAAAAAGAAAGAAAGGAAAGAAAGAAAGAAAGAAAAAGAAAGAAAGAAAGAAAGAAAGAAAGAAAGAAAGAAAGAAAGAAAGAAAGAAAGAAAGAAAGAAAGAAAGAAAATAAAGAAAAGAAAGAAAGGGAAAGAGAAGAAGAAAGAAAAAAAATAAAAAGGGGCATCACTGGAGCTCGGTTGCAGCTGATTGCCATGAACATGTGGTGAAGCCAACCTATATTGCTGTGCATCTCCTCAGAAGTGCTGGTCACATGGATACAAGAAATAAGAAGGTAGAAGAAGTACTGATAGGTGTTAGAATTGTGCTGTAAAGGTGAGGCACAAAAGTAGGGGAAGTAATGGACAAGAGGACAATGGTGAGTCAACAATTCAGCTAAACTGCCAGAGAGAAGGTCAACAGAAAATAGGGAAGGAAGAGAAACCGGGAGCAGGGTGATGGAGTAAGAAGACTGACAGCCTGGGATATAGTTTCAGGGAGAAAAGTCTGGGCACTAAGAGTGAAGACCCACCTCAGGCAGGGGCTGAAAATAGAGAACGTTGTAATCAGAGTGAGAGGCTATACTCAAGAATTCTGAAGATGAGCTAGACCTAGTGTTGATAGTCTCGTGTTAACTGAAGACTGCTCCTTGTGTTCTACAGCAGTATCCCAACTGTGTCTATAAGGTTCCACAACTGTAGCAATATACCCAAGGTTCAGGAGAAGGTCAAGAGAAAGGCTATATTGTTCTAGTGTTGCAGAAATCGGTCCACACACGGAGGGTTGGAGAACTCAGGTTTATTAAGCCGGGGGCCCCAGATGATATAAGGCTCCAAAGTTCTGGGCCCTGAACTCAGGGTGAACTTTACTTTTATAGTGCACATGTTTACAGAGCATGGAAGTTTCCAAACAGAAACTTACAGGAGCAGGTGCAGAAGATTCTATTTTTTAGCAAAACATCTTAAAGTTACATTGAATTGTTAGGTCATCCTGTTTTTCTGTTTTTCTCAGCAGCAAGCCTATTTCACAAAAGCAAAACAAGCATGGAGTTGTTTTTAGCTGAGTGTAAGTTTCTAACTTTCCTCTTCACTAGGTTTGAGGAACATCTAAGTAAAGCTTACTGAGAAAGGGGACAATGGAATTGAAGTGCTGGTGAGTGTTCGTTAGAGACATTCAACCTCAACGGTGACGCCCAGGTAGAGTAGGGGAGAAAATAAATTGGGGAGAGTTCTGACAGACTGAAATTAAGATGGAACTAGAATGTCTGTAAGAGTTTTACAGAAAGGTTAAAGAATATAATTCCATCTTGACAAACTATTCCTGTGTTTACTTCCTTTGCCCAAATGGGCCTCAATCTCCTTGTAAGGACAGAAAACTATGCACAGTTTGGCTTCTCCATATCCTAATATTCTGAGGCTGCTGTGTAAGTACTAAATAAATACTTGCTGGGATAAACACATCACTGAATTTACCACTGAGAGGCTCCTTAGAGAAAGATCCTTTGGGCATCATCTCTTCTTGCAAGTCGGAAAGGAGGCTCAGAGAGGACTTGACCTCTCATTGAAAAATGAGTTAGACACAGAATCAGACCATCTGAGGGTCATGAGACAATCACTGACTATCTCCTTTTTGCTAATTGAGTTATAAACTTTTTCTTTGGGCCTATAGAGAACTTAACATAGAGTTACACTGGCATACGCTGTGGATCCTTTTAGGAGAAACACCACATACTAGCAGTAGTCATCTCCCCTTCCTTTCCCCTCACATGCAGTCATTGGACCTGAGGATTCCCCTAGGATCTTAAAGAGCTATCCCTCGTCCCTACATCACTCAAACCAGCTCCTGGCTCCAGCCTGGGATGGCAAATCCCTAGGAAGCCTCAAATGAAAGATCTGAGACCTTGAATGATATCTATGTATTTAAAAATCTAGAATTTGCACATCATTTCTAACAAGAACAATGGACATAGACATAGTTGTTTCTCCCATGGGTAACTGCACCTGGGGAATTCTGCTATTCCACTTTCAATCATTGTGGCTCAGAGCAGCCTAAGGTCACTCCTGTGCCATGTGAGTAAGCCTGGCCAATTACAGCATCACAGCCTGGGAGCCACAGAGATAGGCTCAAAGTCAGCATGTGGCTTAGCTGGCAACAATCGGAGATCAGCTGTGATATTGATGGAGCTATTACAGAAGGGGTGTTTTCTTTCTGCTGGAGCTGCCAGAGGTGAGCCTGAGAATGAAGGTAACAGAGACAAAAGCAAGCCCAAGAGGTAGAAACATGCCACAGGTCATCCATGTCTAAAGCCATGCGACCCTTGGCCACTGTGGTTACAAAAGCTAAAAAATCCCTTTTTTGCATTAAAAACATATTTTTGACTTACAAAGGCAAGAGCTTGCTTGTGTGTGTGGGGTGGGGGGCGGTGAGAGAGATGTTACTTTCTGAACGTGGAAGAAGATCAGGAAATTAAACTTTAAAAAATAAAACAACTCCAATCTCAAAACTGCCTCACACACACACAAAATGGAATTTCACGCACATGATCAACTGTTCATCTGGCATTACTGCAAAAAACAACTCATTGGCTCACACTCTTTCGAGAGAGCAAAAAAGAGAAATGAAAGTGAGAGGCAGACAGATGATTTAACTTTTCTAATACAGAAAAGTAATATATTAAGACCAGCTTTAATGACCACCTTTGGGGAAAAAATGAAAGGGAAGTAAAAAGAAAACAAACAAGTTAGTCAATATCAAAAGAAACAATGAGTAAAGTAAACCCCTTCTATAAGAACATACTCCTAGAACATATGTAAAATGCAGATTCGTTTTCCTAAAGCAACACCAGCATCTCTCAAAATCTCTCTCAGGAGACCAATATCCCTTCAAAACTGTTGGTCTTTTAATCTCCAAAAGACTGGTGAAGTTAAAATAAGATGGAAAGGTGATCCACTGACAAGCAGTCAGCAGCAGAATTCTTTCTACGATTTTGATGGGAAGGAACTCAACACAGGTATCTCCTGCTATTTTAAAATTTGCTTTACACCACCTCACTTTTGTGAAAGACCTAAATTAATACCTGGTTTTGCTAACAGAAAGAGATCTGAAAAGGATTTTTGCTTTTACAAACCAAGGCAAAAATCAAAAATAGTGCATTCAGCATGTGTTTTGCAGGGAGCCTTTACAGAGGAAGGGCATCCTGAGCAGCAAGAGTGATCCCACCAAACTCCTTCCTGGGAGCTGCACTCCCCATCTCAGCATCAAGCCTTGAACTCTGCCTGTGAGCATCTGTGGTTTATCTCTATTTATTTTGTGCATCCTGTTAGCAAGTTGTGTTCTAAGGTATCTGCTTCTTCTTTTTATGCTATTTCAGCTTATGAAAGTTTTCATAGGAATGCTCTACTTTTGGATAGCAGGGAAAATCTGTGTGAGAAATGTCACTGGAAGATTTTTGTATAAATAAATGCAAAACAATGATGTGATGCTTAAATAATTAAAGTTGAATCTTACGACAACAGTTGCTGTTTTGCCCCCTGCAGAGTGTCTTTTTTCATGAATGTGCCTAATATACAGTCAACCGTGTCATTAGGGGTGATAACTGCATTAATGTCAGAAAAATTCCCCTTTCAATGTGTTTTTGTAAGCCATGGTTAAAAATTCCTCAAAATAACATTTATGAATATATTCTATTGACAAGCCTCTTTCACATAAATTGTCTCATTTGATCCAGTACATTCCCAAGCGGTGTTATGGTACAAACTAGAATACTAGGTTCAGTGATCCAATATGAGGCAATTCAAATTAAAATTGCACAGGAAAAGTTCAAATGATGATATTCGTTGATGGTAGAATTTTATGATAGTTTGCTTCTTTTAAACAATAAAAGCCTTGGGTATTGCATTCATTTTTTATGCTGAACTTTTGAATTTATATACCAACTTTTGAAATATGTCCCATATCTCCTAAAGTAATACAAATACACCACAGGAGAACAGAAAGTAGGAGATAAAACAACACATTGCCTTCAGTCCTTGTGCTCAGAGCAAAACAAAACAGTGAAACTGATTCCTCAGGAAGAGCTGATGTAATCCGAAATGACCAAAAATTAAGCCATTTTTTACATTAAAAGGTTTAGATATCTCATTTTACATTTAATTTTCAAATAAAATACAGCTTTTCCTTCATGTGATACATTTTTAAAAAGCAAATTACTAATACTGCAAGACAATAATGTTTATTGTAGCTCTAGTTATTCTGTATCAAGAAAAAAGTAAAAGGGTCACATATTCCAGACAAACAGACCTCTATCAGCCACAGAAAAAGTCTTGTCCTGAAAGAGCAAATGAAATGCTGTTTTATTTTTCTTAAGAACAAAAGCATAAGTTTTAAAATAGGCATATAATGTGTTTATGTATCTCAGATTAAGAAAATGCTAGAAAATAATAAAGATATTTTGTCATCTCATAATTCCCTTGGAATGCAAAGTTCATATCAATATATTAAGCATCTCCTCATCAGTCAGAAAATATCAACGGGCTGCATATTTGAAGACATTCAATACACTAAACAGCAGTAGGTTTTCATCACATTTGAATAAATAAGGACAGTAGCTGAAGAACTTTTAAAATACAATAATCTTTGTATTCCCTGATAAGCGCTACAAAAAAACCTGGGGCCAAAAAAAAAAAAAATTAAGTCCTTTCACATATACATACAGGTTTGCAAAATATGGACCAGCATGGCATGATTAGACATACGTGTTTCAAAAAGTCTTCCAGGAAAAAAGTCTCCAGGAAAAAAGCTCACAAGCCTTTTCAATGCAGCAGTTATAGCAGGTATAACAAATGAAACCTGTTTTCACTAGGATTTAAAGAAACCCTTACCTTTTAAATTCCTTTGTAGTCAAACTTGTAACCACTGGCGGAAGAGGGGAACTTGAAGAGTTAAGTACTCAGAGGTTACAGAGAGCGAAGTGTCATCTACAGTGAAAATACTTAACTTTGACTGTGTATACCTACAACAGGGAATTATAAGCTTTGCTTTCTAATTAAATTTGAAGACTGAACACATTTTTGTTCTTGCCAAGATCAGTCTTCAAATTCCTAGAGAGAAGTTAGAAGGCACCTGCAGCTCAGTGAGACAGTGATCTTTGTCAATTTGATTTAAGCCTTCAATAGTCATTGCTTAGTTTCCACTTTCCTGATACTCTGAGGAGTAAACTGGTGTCTCAGGGGAAAAAAATAAAAACCTGAAAATCGCCACAGAAAAACAGTTGTGACTCAGGATAAACATCATTCTTTCCTCAACCTACAAGAATGCTATTTAGCATATACCTCACTTTTTTCTTTATGGTACTGAGTCGAGTTCCCAACTTTTCATTTTCTTGGCTACGCTTAGTCTAGGAAGTGTGTCAAACACAGTTCTTCCCAATAATTGCCTCCTATCTTCTAATGGCAATGGGGGTTAATGCACTTTACTATAGGAAAAGAAAAAAAAAAAAAAAAAAGGACAGTAGTGGAGACAATTCGGACCATTTTAACGAGCACATAGGATACTATTTAGGACACAAAACACACTTGTAGTTTATAAGCCAATGGATATTGTGATGAGGAAAACTGAGAAATTATTTCTTTTAAAATAAAAAGGATAAATAATTTTTCCAGGCTAAAGTTACATAATGTATATGTTATTACTCAAGACACTGACTCATCACCATTCCAAGCAGCGGCACAGAACTAGAACTACTTCTGGAAAGTAGCCTTGGCTTGCTGAAGGCATGGCCTTGGCTCACTTTGGAAGAAAGTAATGGCCTTCTACACAGGCATGTGACCTGCTCAGATGCCTCAGTTTTCAGGATAAAATGTCATTCCTCCCAGCTAGCAGTTTAAAATGTTAACAGCTCATAACAGCACTGGAATATTTCTAACACACTGATCATTGGTAATATTGACTGCGAAAATCGCTGAGCTATCACTATGTGCTATCATTTCCCTCAGCCCTTGGACCCATCGACCACTGAGCCCTCCAAATGCCCCAGGAGGAAAGCGCTACTGTTTTCCTCTATTCACCATCCCTTTAGTAGTTTATCTGAATCACCAAAGGCTAAAAGGTCTTATACCTACCTGACATATGTTATCCTCTGTGTCTCTCATATGGTACTGTTCTCCAGTATTCCGTGTGTCAGTCTTTACCGTTGCCCCAAGAGCCTTCAAGCCTTGTGCATTCAGAGTGTTCAACGGTACAGGAAACTCTAAATACTTGTCGAAAGGATGGTGCTTACCATCCCTTTTCCTTGCAGGGTAATTATACAACTTCTTCATCAGCACATTTTCTGTACAATTACTTACTGCATAATATCCATATACTTATCACAAAACATTTTCCTGTTTGATAAGGGGCTATATTTTTATCAATTTATGGAAAGGATTCTCAACTTCAAAGATTTCATTTAGTCACAAGATAATTGAGAACAGCAGGAACTCAAGATCGACTTTCTGATAAAAAGAAATATAAAAATGCTAAAATAAATGCAAATATATCTTCACTAGAAAGCTCAACCCAGAGCTAAATAGCTGATCTCACTAGAATTTAGTGGTAAGAAGTGAAATTATAAAAGATGATGGAGATGGTAAAGGCTTGTCCAAGTGAACTTTCATATTTAAATTAAAAAAATTAAAATAAAATAACATTGAACAAGGGAAGTGCTGGGATAAAAAAAAACCCTAGACTAAAAAGAGGAAGGCTTTGTGGAAAAGAAAAACTATAAACATTGAAAATATGGGATAAAACACTTTTATGTCACACAGTTAAAAAGCAGGCAACCTGCCAGAGGCTGAATAAGGGCATAAGAAGCAGGGGGCCAGACTCCAGAATAGAACACATTCGACCACAAGGCTGACAGAGCTGACAATAAAAAATAAGAAGGGAGGCCACGGTTTTAGGAGGCGACGTTCTTGACAGAAAATAACAGAATGCCACGCGCTTGACAGTTTGGTAATATCCGAAGATTCACTACACAGCAGAGTGGCGGTCAGGCAGTGATGTGCCGAGGGCTCCAGCGTCCTGCGCACCCACGCCAACAGCAAGCGAGAAAGTGGGGGCACCGAACGCCCAAGGGGTCCCATTTCCCTCTCGGGGTTTGTTTTACTCTGAAAATGAGGTTTTTGTATTTTGATTGAGTTTTAGTCACAAATGCACTTACATGCACTGTTTTCTGAGTCTCTTTTAGGGAAAAGAAAACCAGAATGGAGACTGAGAAGAGGGAAAAAGGAGGACTGACTCCACAGGCATGCTTGGACTTGTTGCCCCATGAAATCTGGGCCAGGTGGGGGTGAGAGGCAGCCAAGCCAGCACAAAGTGCAAGTCAGTCAGCAAGCACACCCAGCTGTGTAAGTGCATTCACTGCTGCGCCAGGACATAAAAAGGAAGAAATCACATAACGACTGACACACTTTATCATTAAAATGCCATTTGCAGTTGCTGGCCAGCTCTGAGACAGAATACCGTATATTAAAATCAGTCCCATGTTCCCATTCTTTACATATCACAGTTGCAACGATAAAAGCTGACTCATCCTTAATGGGGAAAGGCAAGAAATACTGACAGTAAGCTCTGGAATAAGAAATGTTTGTCCACTATTGCCACCGCTATTTACTTAACGTTACCTTGGAAGTGTAATCCAACACAGTTAAGACAAAGCAATTGGAGACATGAGAATTAGAAGAGGCAGGATTATCTCACACTACAAATAAATGTCTTGAAAACCAAGTGAAAAACTACTGCAAAGGAGATACTGAAGAGGAAGGTTAGAAACTTACACTCAGCTAAAAATAACTCCATGCTTGTTTTGCTTTTGTGAAATAGGCTTGCTGCATCAAAAAAAAACCCAGAAAAACAGGATGACCTAACAATCCAATGTAACTTTAAGATGTTTTGCTAAAAGATGGAATGTTCTGCACCTACTCTTATAAGTTTCTGTTTGGAAACTTCCATGCGCTGTAAACATGTGCACTATAAAAGTAAAGCGCACCCTGAGCCCGGGGCCCAGAAGGGCCCAGAACTTTGGAGCGTTAGCTTGTCTGGGGCCGCTGGCTTAGTAAACCTGAGTTCTCCAGCCCTCCGAGTGTGATGCTTGGTTTCTCGACAGACAGATTTTTGCAACAATACCAGTGAATTAGCAAACTCATGAATTAACATACAGAAAAGAATAACCTTCATACATACAGACAAAAATACACTGAAAAAGTATACAATTTTAAAATCTAATGGAGCAAAAGATAGGACTTGAAATAACAAAAAGACAAACTACCTAGAAATGTGAAAAACTTACACGAGGAAAATAAACACTCCTGAAAGATCAAAAAATAGACTTGAAAGAATAGAATGAAATGATGTGTTCTTGGATAGAAATACCTGGTATCATAACAATGTCAGTTCTTCCTAATATATTAATTTATATCAATCCCTATGAAATACTACCAGGTTATTGTTCCTTTTCTGGAGCTAGATAATTTCACGAATGTGAGATTGGTGTGTGCATTATATACAGACCAAATAACCATTTAAAAGAAATCCAGAAACCAGATCCAAGTACATAGAAAAATCTATGCCTTTCTATACTATGCTCTTCTTCTTTATCTCATTAATATAACCTGAATTTGAACTAAGCAGGAATCACTGAAATCAACTGAAACACACCAAATATACAGAAATCATGAATTCATAATGACGCAATGATGAAGACAAGAAAGAAAGAAAATAATTCACTCCAACCATTTACCATCACCCATTAATTATCACTGGAAATTTCAAGGAAACTTAACTTCTTCCTCTAAAAGTTATCAATTCCAACTTTTCTATATAAACTCTAGGTTAACTGGGTAGCCCTAGTAAGTGAAGAAAACTCTTTGTTGATAAATATAGAGAAAAGGGAATATACAGCTATTTTGTAACATCTAGCAAAATAACTGATTCGGGAAAAATTAAGTGGACGAAACTATTAGATGAACAGTTAATGGGCAACTTTAGAGTGAAGGGATACCACTGGCAGCATCCGAACCCAGTGTCAATCAGACGTTACGTGCCTCCAGAAGTGACCCAATAGGAAACAGGTGGCCTAGGAAGCATTCCATCAAAAACACAACTGAAACCTAATCAAGTTTTACAAGCTAATTTCCTGATTATAAGGCTGATGAAGGACAGGGGATCAAGTTGAACAACAAAATGATGAAAAAAACAAGATTCTCAGTTTCCTCAACCAAACAATCGAGTTGGGGAAAAAAATGTGTGGGAGAGAGGCTGGTCTTGACTAAAAGAGGGGTCAGAAAAACAGGCACATTTAAAGATTCTCAAGGTCATCAGTAAGCAGGAAATGCAAAATAAAACTACAACGAGGCATCACTTTATACCTTTTTGAATGGTAAAATAATTTTAAAAATACTGAAAATAACAAGTGTTGACTAAGATGTGGAGCAACCAGAATTCTCATATATTGCCTGGGGAATTGCAAAATGCTGCAGCCACTCTGGAAAACAGTTTTGCAGTGTTGTATAAAGTTAAATATGTATTTACCATGTGACCCAGCAAACCTAGGTAAACACTCCTAGACATTTACCCCAAAGAAAAGACATATATCCACACAAATCCTACTGTGAATGTTCATATTGTTATTTATAATCACCCAAAATAACCCAAATGACAAAACATTCCAAATGTCCCTCAACTTGTGACTGGATAAACAAACTGTGGCAACATTCATCATCCACGTGATGGAATAATACTCAGCAGTGAAAAAGGAACAAGCTCTGATAAAGGGAACAACATCACCAATTTCAGATTAATTACGCTAAGTGAAAGAAGCTAGACTCAAAAGTTTATACACTGCATGATTCCACTTATAAGATATTCTGGAAAAGAAAAAAACCATGCGCACAGATAAAAATATCAGCTGCTTCAAGGAACTATGGTAACATGGAGGGAATACACTAAAAGGAACATGACAGAACTTCTTGATTATGCTGGCGGTTACAGAAATAGTTTGTCAAAATCCATAGGATTGCACACCTAAAGGAAGTAAAATTTACTAAATATAAATTACATCTCAATAAACCTGACATTTAAAAGAGAGAGAGAAAGGGAGAAGGGCCTAGGAGACATAACAACAAATGCAATATATGGAATTTGTTTGGATTCTGATTCAAATGAGTAACTATGAAAATTTAAAGCAAATTGGAGCACCTAACTGTGGCCTGAGCATTAGCTGCAACCAATAAATTATTTTACATTTTGCTAGAGGGAACAATGACATCATGGTCACGCCCTTTAAAAGCCCATATTTCATGTTTTTAAAAAATACATATGATAGCATGTAGGGGTAAAAATGATAAGCTTTATATCATCCAGAAAAAAACCTAAGAGACAAAAAAGAGGCATATTTAATAATTGGCAACATTCGTATAATTCTGTCACCCAGGTGAGGAATATATTACAGTTCATTATAAAAAAGAAACAAGCTAGTGGTATAAGCAACTCTATTTTGTGTATGTTTGAAAATGTTTATAAATAAAAATTAAAATAATAATAGCAAACACTTGTTAAGCATTTATCCCGTGCCTGGAGATGTTTTAACTGCTTTACATGTAAACACGTTTAATGCTCATCACAAAGCTAAGTACAAATATAATCCCCATTTTATACATGAGAAGACTGAGATAATCTCAAGTCTGAAAAATTTCCCAACATGAAATAGACAGTAGGAAGCAAGCAGGTTCTGCCTACATTCTTAACTACTCCTAAATCATAATATAGGTTACAAGGTCTGCTTGTAGTCTATGTTATTTCTCTTAATCTGGTTATCATGTTGACACATTTGGCTATATACCTTCACGCTCATCATTTTTTAAATACTATAATTTCACACCAAAGTAGAGAAACCATACCATCTGAAATTGTCTAAATTGTAACAATAGACCTAGTTAGATTATGGAAGAAACAAAATGTGAAAGTTAATTTAGTATATAATTTGGAATAAGATAAATCCATTTGAACTACTACGTTTTGTTTTTTGCTAGGAGAATGATTCAGTAAATGATAAAACTGATAACTCCACTGGTTCCTTTTCAGTTTCATATGCATACCTTCAATTCCATTTTTCCATCAGCCTTTTCTATTACTGAAACGAAGTGTCCTACCCCATAAAACTATGCTGAACAGGCTTATGAATATTTGGTGGGTTGCTTTTGTATACGGCCAATCACTACCAGGTGAAAAAAAATGGGAAACGGCAAAGAATCTGTCAACCTGTGGACTTTCCCTTCCCCCTGTCTTTTTTATCCTTGGGAAAAATTATAAACTCTAAAATCTAGCAAAATCAAAGTTACAGCATAGACTGTTTTTCTGGATTTGTCTCCACTGACAGGAAGTTAAAAATAACACAGGGCTGTATGTGTGATCCTTCTCTGAGGTACATCTCCAAGAGCAATATTCAAAAACAAGATTACGGAGGGATTTAATTTACACATGAAAATTTAGCCAAGACACACTGATCTAGGCAATAATTTGGGGCGATCCTAATAGCAGTTTGCTTTTCAGAGCAGCTACTAAAAGGTTAATATACTAACATTTTGGGAAGTTAAATACAGCTCCTTTTTGACAGAAAAAGGAACACGGTCAGCATCAAAACTCAAAGCCATAAATGAATTTTTATTTGAATGGAGGGTTCTTTTTTCCTCATACTTATATATCGATATTACCCATTCATCAGGCAATAGACTCAGGAAAATATTATTTAATTCAGATTACATAAATTAGCCAACACTCTGTTCTCTTTCAAATGAGAAAAACATTATATTTAAGAACAAGTTGTCTTCATAAATTTTATTAGATTTCTCTTTTGTATCCATGACCATTTTAAAGGGAAAAATCAGTTACTCTCTGTATTAATGTTCTATCATGGTGTAACAGATTTAGTGGGTTAAGCAAACACAAATTTATAATCTGAAATTACTGTAGGTCAGAAGTCCGAAATGAATCTCAACAGACAAAAATCAAGGTGTCAGCAGAGTAGCATCCTTTCCTGAGGCTCTAGAGAAAAATCAGTTTCCTTGTTCATTGGGGTTGTTGCCTGAATTCAGTTCCTAAAGGTTGTAGAACTGTCTGCATTTTCTTGCCAGCTATCAGCTGAGGGCCATTCCCACCTTTAGATGCCACTGCATCCGTTGGTTCATAGCTATTTTTCTCCATTTTCTAAGCCAGAACTGGCAGGTGGAGTCCATTTCACATTGTATTGCTTTGATCTTCTTCTGTCATTACATTTCTCTCTGCTCTGCGGACAACCAGGCAAGGTTTTCTACTATCAAGACTCCTGTGATTAGATTGGACCCACCCATATAATCCAGGATTATTTCCCCAATTCATGATCTCTAACCTTAATCACAACTGCAACACCCCCTTTGCATGTAAGAGAAAATATTCACAGGCTCTGGGGATCAGACAGTGGACATGGTTGAGGGACCATTATTCTGCTTGTCACACCCTTTGATAGTACAATATCAGAATTTTAACTAAATTTCTGCTTCTTCAATATGAACTTTCAGACATCCTTGCCTTGGCTGCATTCATCAAGCACCTGATAGTACTGAGAGTATGTATCAAGGCAGTGGACTGTGGAGCCATTTCAATCACTGAATTCTTTCCAAACCTTTTCACCAACAAGGACCATAAAGAAGCCATTACTGAGCAAAGCATATCTCTTCAAAAAGTATCCAAAGGCATTGTGGTCACTGTGGTAATTGACTGTGGTCAATTCCAGATTTCCGATCAACATAAAACGTTAAGTATCACCAGGCTACCCTTACAAAATTTCACGCAAACACAAAGAAGACTGTTGCTTGAACTGATTCTCATATGTGTGCTACATAAACGTACAGCTGCCACTAGCTTTCTTGAAACACTGAAATTCTCACTGAATTCACTGCCCACTAAGATTCTCATGAACTGGTAAAGAAAGATTTCACAGCTGCCAGTATGCAATCCCTCTGGCATTCCTGCAAATCAAAACATCAGTTTTTAAGTGTAATAACTCAGTTTCTTCTATGAGGAACAGTAGCTGAAAATTAAATTAGGTGTATATTCCTAAAATTAACATCTCTGGGAAACTGCCAAAGTCACTGTATATAACATTCCAGTATCATGGGGGTATCTTTCTCCCTCTAGAGGTGGGAGGGTGAAACTATTTTCATTTCTGCCTAATTTTTGTCACTTAGAAGTCTTCCAGTTAGCATTCCATCCCACATCCCTTTTTACTTTCCCAGCATAACATTTATTTAATGACTCCTGGTAGCCAGGCACAGTTCTGGATATTGGGATTTGATAAAGTCATAGATAAGATAAAGATATTTCATGAATATTTCGAAAAAGGTGACAAAGGAACTGGTGGATTTCTGAAACTTCTCCACCTCTGACATCAAGAAGCAGATCCTAGCTGGACAGCTGCATGTAAATCAAGGAAGTTAGAACACACTCTCACACCATACACAAAAATAAACTCAAAATGGATTAAAGACTTAAGTATAAGACATGAACCCCGAGAAGAGAACACAGGCAAAACACTCTCAGACATAAATCATTATAGCATTTTCTTAGATCAGTCTCCTAAGGCAAAAGAAATAAGAGCAAAATTAAATGGAACCTAATAAAACTTACAAGTTTTTACACAGCAAAGGAAACTGTAAACAAAATGAAAAGACAACCTACAGACTGGGAGAAAATGTTTGCAAACAATGCGACTGACAAGGGCTTAATTTCTAAAATATACGAACAGCTCTTACAACTCAATATCAAAGCAAACAACCCAATCAAAAAAGAAAAAAAAAGTATATCCTAAAAACCACAGAATTCTAAAATCTAATCAGGAGACTGGGTTGCTACGATGTGCATTTCTTTTTTTTTTTTTAATTAATTAATTAATTAATTTATTGGCTTGTGTTGGGTGTTTATTGCTGCACAGAGGCTTTCTTTAGTTGTGTTGAGTGGGGGCTACTCTTTGTTGCCCTGCATGGTCTTCTCTGTGCAGTGGCTTCTCTTGATGCAAAGCACTGGCTCTAAGTGTGTGGGCTTCAGTAGTTGTGGCACACGGGCTTAGTTGTTCTGTGGCATGTGGGATCTTCCCAGACCACGGATCGAACCCATGTCCCCTGCATTGGCAGGTGGATTCTTAACCACTGCACCACCAGGGAAGTCCCAGAATGGGCATTTCTTGATCAAAGTTCCAATTCAGACCTACCTGCCTTTCCTGAAATAGTAGTAACTTTTGCAGTAACATTTTAGAGCCGAGCATCTGCCATTAAGTTTTCCGTGTTCAGTGTCAGATGGCCCACAGCTGGTGGGGACTTTGCTTGGAAGAAATACCCTTCCTTTGTGCTGAAGAACAGCCAAACATTTGGAGGTTAAACCATATTGTTCTGACTTCTCCCCAAACAGGTTTTCTATTTTAAAAGCCAAGGCAATACAAATATTTAATTTGATGACAAAGGGAGGAGTGAAGAAAAATTATATTAAACTGACCCACTGGTGGAAGAGTTCAGTTGTATAATAGGCCCCGTGGGCACCTTTAAACACAGAATTAAATCTTTAATGGGACCTCGAAAAAGTAGTGAACTTCTATGGCCATGAGGGAGACCCAGGGCCTAAAGACATACCAGCATTACTACTTATGGTTTAAAATCTGGCCTGGTGCCTGATTACATAATGAAGAGAATTCTAAGAAGAAAATAAAATGTAGGATAAAAATAAAAAAGACAGAATCAAAGACAAGTACAACATATGATATAGTAGTAATGTCAAATATGACAGGAGTCCCAAACAAAATGAAAGTGGGCTACAATAATTACTAAAGAGCAGAGATTAAAAAAAATGGAGTTTGGGTTGACATATACATGCTACTATATTTAAAACAGATAATCAGCAAGGACCTACTGTATAGCACAGGGAACTTAGCTAAACATTCTGTAATAACCTAAAGGGGGAAAATTTGAAAAATAATAGATACATGTATATGTATAACTGAATCACTCTGCTGTACACCTGAAACTAACACAACATCGTTAATCAACTATACTCCAATATAAAATAAAAATTTTTTAAAAAAGGATATGCCAAAAAAGAAAAAAAAACCAGAGATAGCCAGTGTGCTTCTTAAATGCACAGATATATTCCATTTATAGGAAACATATTTAAAATACAAAAAGACTGAAAGGAAGGAAAATATGCACCATGTGGAAGATCAGATACAATACTAGATATTAAGGCTTAATATAAATTGGCAGTTAAGATCAAATGTACTGACTTGGAGATTGTCCAACCGACCAGGACAGAAGAGAGAGCCCAGGAGCAAATCTGTGTTATACGGAAAGTCAGTGTAGACATGTGTGTACCCGGCAAATGAGCTTGAAAACACAGACTACAAATGCTACTAAGGCAATTGTACTCAACTCACACAATGAAAACCATAATTAGATTCCTACCTGACCGATATGCTACAAATACATTCCAGATGAGTGACAGGGTTGAATATAAAATGAAAGAAAATTAAACTGAAAAGAAAATATCAGAGAATAGTTTTCTGTCTTTAAGATTAGAAAAGAATTTCTAAACAAGATGTTCTCCACTAAAAAAGGAACCCACTAAGTGGTGCTGGGAAAATTGGACAGCTACATGTAAAAGAATGAAATTAGAACACTTCCTAACACCATACACAAAAATAAACTCCAAATGGATTAAAGACCTACATGTAAGGCCAGACACTATAAAACTCCTAGAGGAAAACATAGGCAGAACACTCTATGACGTACATCAAAGCAAGATCCTTTTGGACCCCCCTCCTAGAATCATGGAAATAAAATCAAGATTAAACAAATGGGACCTAATGTAACTTAAAAGCTTTTGCACAGTGAAAGAAACCATAAACAAGACAAGAAGGCAACCCTCAGAATGGGAAAAAATAGTTGCCAACGAAACAAGGGACAAAGGATTAACCTCCAAAATATACAAGCAGCTCATGAAGCTTCATACCAAAAAAGCAAATAACCCAATCCACAAATGGGCAGAAGACCTAAATAGACATTTCTCCAAAGAAGACATACAGATGACCAACAAACACATGAAAAGATGTTCAACATCACTACTCATCAGAGAAATGCAAGTCAAAGCCACAATAAGGTATCACCTCACACCGATCAGAATGGCCATCATCACAAAATCTGGAAACAACAAATGTTGGAGAGGGTGTGGAGAAAAGGGAACTCTCCTGCCCTGTTGGTGGGAATGTAAGTCGGTACAGCCACTATGGAAAACAATTTGGAGGTTCCTTAAGAAACTAAAATTAGAACTACCATATGATCCAGTAATCCCACTACTGGGCATATACCCAGAGAAAACCATAATCCCAAAAGAAACATGTACCATAATGTTTATTGCAGCACTATTTACAATAGCCAGGACATGGAAGCAACCTAAATGCCCATCAGCAAATGAATGGATAAAGAAGATGTGGCATATATATACAATGGAATATTACTCAGCTATAAAAAGGAATGAGATGGAGTTATATGTAATGAGGTGGATAGACCTAGAGTCTGTCACACAGAGTGAAGTAAGTAAGAAAGAGAAAGACAAATATTGTATGCTAACTCATATATACGGAATCTAAAAGTGGGACTGATGAACTCAGTGACAAGACAAGAACAAGGATGCAGATGCAGAGAATGGACTGGAGAACTCGATGTTTTGGGGGCTGGGGGGTGAAGGGGAAGCTGAGATGAAGTGAGAGAGTAGCATAGACATATATATACTACCAACTGTAAAATAGATAGCCAGTGGGAAGTTGCTGTATAACAAAGGAAGTTCAACTTGAGGATGGATGATGCCTTAGAGGACTGGGACAGGGAGGGTGGGGGGAAGTCGAGGGAGGGAGGGAATACGGGGATATGTGTATAAATACAGATGATTGAACTTGGTGTACCTCAAAAACTGGTACAAGAGTGTAATGCAATTATATTCCAATAAAAAAAAGAAAAAAGAAAAAAAGGAAAATAAAATAAAAAAGGAACCCACAATATACAAGTTAAAACAACGATAAATAATCTTATCTCAAAAGTAGTAGTGTCAAAAGGCCCCATTGAATTAAAAAATGGCAGAAAATATTTGAACTTTATACAACCGACAAAGGAATATTATCTTGAAAATATTATGAAATTCCACATATTAATAAGAAAAAGATGGATGAACTAATAGAAAAAAGCCCAAAATATCTAAACAGGAAATTTAAAAAGTAAAATAAGTAATGAAATATGTACTAGTAGTTATGGAACTACTGAGTGTTGGGGTATCCTTCACTCATTTACAATTTCTATTCAGCGGTTGGGCTGTCTGGGGCCAGTGCTGCACATGAGGACTTCCATGTGGCAGCACTTTACACCTCAATGACCACTCCCGCTTAACAGTAGCGATGACATTAGCATACTCAAGCATCATTTAAATAATCTATTCAAACATTTTCTACTTACATTTACCAAGTGAACTTAAATCTTATTAAAGTATCAGATACAAAGGACACAATATCACCTTCCTAAATGTAGGGACTGAATTAAACTTAGATTCGCCCATTTTTAGAACAGCAAATGTATTCAGCTCAGAGTGATTGCATGAAGCAAAACTGTCATAAACACATGCAGAGTGCCAGCACTACTGAATTGGTAACACCTTAAAATACCACTTACTTTTATATACCTGACCTAATTGGATTTCAAAATCATAGGGAAAAAGCCAGTGTTATTTTTAAGTACCAAACTAAGTAATATTTTAAAATAAATTTTAGGCTATCTACAATAAATGATTTAGAAAGGATGCAGGTAATTCTTATGCTAATCAAAATCTTACATAATTTTTTTGTAACTTCTTCCAGCTTGAAATAATCTGTAATAGTCTTCCTACAGCTTGGAAAGGCATATGTCACTGATTTTCTAGTACCTTGTCATATCATTGCAAAATGACCTAAAATAACATTTCTAAATGAAAGCTATATCTTTGTATGATATGAATCAATAGTTTTACAAAACTCGGCTAAATAAATATATGATTTTTAAATTCCTAAATGGATTTTGATGTCATTAAATATCAATTAATGTAGTACTGGGAAATTTTATCTGCAAACAAATATGTGCATCATTGCTTCAAAGAATGAAGAAAGCATTAAACATTGTGAAACTACCTGGGGTGGTAAGCAACAATTCTACAATGGAGTCCAATTATAAGAACTTACAGGTGACCATAATACCTCAACACTATATAAAACACATGCCTTAAGCAAGTGAACTACGGTTCTCACGTGAATATTTGAAATGCACTAAGATCAAAGAGGAAAGTAATGAACTCAAAGAAAGCTTCAAATGTAAAACCAACATGAAGAACATGGCTGCAAACTCATCTAGTCACATTTTCAAATGAGTAAACTTAAGTAAAGTAAATTTAAGTTAAACTTATGCTTTTAAGGTTTTATTAGACATTTTTCCGAAATGATGCATAATAAAAGAAGTCCATTTCAGAAAACAAGGAAGTCTCTGACCTTCATTTATGAATGAAATACTATAATTCATTTTAATACCAAGTGTAAATGCATAAGGCTTTTAATTTAAACTCTGTAAATAACTGACCCACATATTTTACAACAGGCTCAATGCCTAGTGAAGTTGCAGGTTCAAGAATAAGAGAAAAGCAAACACTAAAAATGAATGATATCATCAATCAATGCATATGCACACCCCATAAATTTAATCTCAGATATACTAATACTTGGTCTTATGAACAACACATACGAGCCTTGACTAACAAAGTAATGAGATTCTTGTTCTGGACTCTTTAGATGGAATCATACTAAAGTAGAAAATACAACCTTTTTTGAATACTATATAAAATAATGTGGGTGCTTTTTTAAACTGAGGTATATTATATCTCAGTTTATTTGTTTGTTAGCAAATAAAAAGCACAGATATATTTACTATGTTCAGTTTGAAAAGCTGTATACACCAGTGTAACCACCATCCAAAACAAAATATTAGAGAAAACGTCAGTCTCCCATAAAATCCCCTTTACCTCCTTCTATTAAATTCCTCTTCTCCCCAACCCAGGAAAATGTAGGGTTTTTTTGTTTGTTTGTTTTTTTAACAAAGCAAATAGAACTAGACATCTAAATATCTCAATTGGCAATTTATTGAAATTGTCATTACTAACAAATTTTTAATCTCATTTAGAAGTGTTTTCAGAGCCTTAATAATGACAAACTTTCCTCTTTTAAATGTTTGATTGGGACTTCCCTGGTGGTGCAGTGGTTAAGAATCCGCCTTCCAGTGCAGAGGACACGGGTTCAATCCCTGGTCTGGGAAAATCCCACATGTCTTGGAGCAACTAAGCCCACGTGCCACAACTACTGCGCCTTCGCTCTAGAGCCCACCACCCACAACTACTGAGCCCATGCACCACAACTACTGAAGCCTGTGTGCCTAGAGCCTGTGCTCCACAACAAGAGAAGCCACTGCACTGAGAAGTCCACGCACTGCAATGAAAAGCAGCCCCTGCTCGCCACAAGTAGAGAAAGCCCACACGCAGCAACGAAGACCCAACATAGCCTAAAATAATAAATATTTTTTTAAAAGTTTGATTATTGAGAAAAAAAAATTCCAAAGTCATTCATAAATAAGTCTAAAAAAAAGGTAATTACAGAGAAGAAAAAGGAGGTAACATAGTCCAGATATCCAAGTGCCAATCACTGGGCTAACCATTTTAGACTAATGTTCTCATTTGCTGTTCACAGCAATCCTGAGAGACAGTCACGATTATCTTCATTTTGCAAATGAGGAAATTGAGATTGAATAATGTTAAGTAATTTCGCCAGGATTCCTCATTTGTAGACACAGGATTCAAGTTCAGATCTTTTCCTCCAAAACAGATGCTCTTGTAATACACTCCAAGGAGACTCTTTACGTGGTTAACACCATTTGCAGTGAAAAATGAAGGCTAAGGACTTCCTTTCTTTCTGTCCGTGCTCTCAGTAAAACTTACCCAGCTGTGTGGTGGAGGAAGGCAAGCCAGCCAGCAGCAGAAGTCTAAGGAGACGGACAAACATCTGTCCTGGAAAAGTCAGACCTACTTGAAGCAGTTCATGAAGAATTGGACTTCTGGGAGCACACTAGAGCAGCAGGTCCATCTTCCTGAAGCCCACGTGGACCATCCACGGGCAGGACTTGAGGAGCACTGGTGAGGAGTTCCACCCCACTACCTCCAGCAACATGATCAAAGGTATGAAGGTGCTTGTAGATTTCAAGTGAAGCTTCGTATTCCTTGGGGAAGTCATTCAAACTAACTCAATAAAGACAAGATGATGACAGTTGACAACCCAGGTCACCCACGGAGGCTCAGGAAAGGTGACAATGCCAGGTTTCTGTTTTGTTTTTTCAATATTTTTCTGCTATGAGGGCATGGTGGCAGATGGAAGCACATGACAATCTTGGGTAATGTCAGCTGGGTGAATCTGTAAAAATATTTCCTTGAGAACAGATAAACTCGAAGAACCAGATACATTCCATCACAAGAAGATATTCTGCTTTGAAGAATACCTAACAAAATATTCTTAAGTACAGCTTTAAAACTTAACTATGTGCCTTTCAAAATGTCTGATGTAGGTGGTCAAGGATCAAAAAGCAAATGTTGGTTTGAATGCTGCCTTCCAGAATATGACATCAATGCTTCCTTATTTTCTCCAGTGAATTTGACCAGATGGTATGGAAGATGGATGACCAATTCCTTACATAATCTCTGAGCATTTTTGAAAGGATTGTCAATGGCCAGGTTTTCAGCAATGTCACCGTAATTCTGTTCTTAAACGAGACAGACTTGCTTGGGGAGAAAGTGCAAACAGTGAGCACCAGAGATTATTTCTTAGAATTTGAAGAGGATCCTCACAGCTTAAGAAAATTCCAGAAATTCTTGGGGGAATGTTGCTGTTAAATGCCAGGACCAGCAGCATAAGCTCTTATGCCAACCCCTCAGAGCATTAGCAACATTGAAACACCCGTGTTATTTTCCAGGATGTGCCAGGTACTATTCTTCATGACAACTTTAAGCAGCTTATGCTACAGGGATGCACAGAAGACTTGCTATTCTAGCATCTTCTCATGTTTTTAATGGCTTTCTGTTTCATTTCTTAAGATAGAAGTTTACGAAATGAATTAGAAAAATCTTTTCTTTTTACACTTTTTTAAATTGAAGTACAGTTGATTTACAATATTGTATTAGTTTCTGGTATACAGAAAAGTGATGCAGTAATATATATATATTCTTTTCTATATTTTATATATATATATATTATATTTCATATTATTTTCCATTATGGTTTATTACAAGATATTGAATACATCTCCCTGTGCTGTTCAGTAGGACCCGTTGCTTTATCCATTGTATATAAAATAGTTTGCATCTGCTAATCCCAAACTCCCAATCCATCCCTTCGCTGCCCCTCCTCCCTCTTGGGAACCACAAGTCTGTTCTCTCTGTCTGTGTCTGTTTCTGTTTTGCAGATAAATTCACTTGTGTCATATTTGAGTCCACATATAAGCGACATCATATGGTATTTGTCTTTTTCTTTCTGAGTTACTTTGCTTAGTATGATAACCTCTAGGTCCACCCACAGTGCTGCAGATGGCATCATTTCATTCTTTTTTTATGGCTGAGTAACATCCCACTGCGTATACATACCACATCTTTATCCATTCATCTGTTGATGGACAATTAAGGTTGCTTCCATGTCTTGGCTATTGCGAATGAATATTGGGGTGCATGTATCTTTTCGAATTAGAGTTTTATCTAGATATACGCCCAGCAGTGGGATTGCTGGATCATATGGCAACTCTATTTTTAGTTTTTTGAGGACCCTCCATACTATTTTCCATAGTAGCTTCACCAATTTACATTCCCACCAACGGTGTAGGAGAGTTCCATTTTCTCTACACCCTCTCCAGCATTTGTTATTTGTAGGCTTTTAAATGATGGCCATTCTGACTCGTGTGAGGTGGTACCTTATTGTAGTTGCGATTTGCATTTCTGTATAATTAGAAAAATCTTGATTCTATGCTTAACTTGGAAATCTTAGTCCCTCATCTGCAGACTTCGGTTTGTGGCTGAAACCTACTGAATAACACACATCTGCAAAGTTCAGGCTTTGATCTGTGTCACTACGGCTATGATTTGAATTAAGTGGTAATCTCCTACCAGATCTCAAACTAGGTAAAGTTCAGGCTTTCCATTTTTCCACTTTTCAAAGTGAATACTCTGTTCGTGCCAACTATTGGCATCCTTAAATACTTGTAGGTATAAAGTTAAGGACAAGCAAAACAAGCAAGATTAAGATATCTTTCCTCTGCCTTACATCTGCTACCTATATTTATGGTGGCCTCCTACTTTGAAAAAGATATTGGAAAAAAGGTTGATCTAAGGAATAGCATTCCATAAATTTACACAGATTACGCCTTTATGTTTTTTAAACTGCTTGTATACCCAACTCATCTTGTTTTTGAATTCTGTGGTTTCTGAAGATAATATTTTTAAGGTTTTAAAGTTTATACAAGGATTTCTGGTATGATGCTAATGAAGAATTTGCAAGTAGTAACCAAAAAGCAAAAGGCACGTGAATGCCATATATAATATTTTGATCAAAAGGAAAAAATGGAAGAGAATTTGCCTTTTTCATACCTAATTATCATGTAATTAATATGCCATATGTAGAACATTCTGGCCATAACGGCAACTAAAAACTGCCAGCACCTTCATAATAGAATAGCCTAAATAAATATATAGTTTCCATAAACATTTTTTAAAAATAATCAGATGTCACTATATTTTAACAAAGCTAATTTTCTTAGCATCATCAACTTCTGCAGTGGAAAGAATGTAATATGTGTTGACTCTTGTAATTTTTTAAATGAGGAAACTAAGAGGATAGTAAGGAGATAAAACTGGACATAAAACCCACTCTCCTTACTCCAAGTTTGGGTTCCTCTCCAAATTTTCTGGGAAAACTCATCCACAGTTCTCAAACATCTTTAGTCTGAATACTTTTCTCAAAAGTAATCAAATGCAGAAGTTTTGATATAAAAACAGATCAAAGCAGAGGTGTTCAGCTGTTGTGGAATCACACGTTCCAGTCTACTCCCTCTCCTGTCATATTTCCGGGAATCCCTAAGATTTTGTGTAATACCTTAGAAAACCATATGCTCTATACCAAACCAACTCAAAAAAATAAATCTGGAAGACAGCCAAGTATTAAAATGTGAAAAATTAAACATCAATACAAAACACCAATTACAGTTTAATATAACAATAGGAGAACTGTCCCAAGTTAGCTCATGATTAAGCCCCAAATAGAGTGAGGCTGAAAAAGGGCACCCACAGGAGTTCAGGAAAGAAGCACCACAGTGTGCTGGGCATGGTCTGGGGTGATTTACCAAAGAGAGGACTGATTTTGAGGTAGGAGGTAGACGAACCCCTGGGTTGAACAGCTGGAGTCTGTCAGTGGAGTAAATTGGAGCTTTGGTTTCCCTAGAAACTTTAAGGACAAAGTTAATGGCAGGAGCTGAGCTCTGCTGGAATAAGGAGATAAGACGACCATGCCTGTCACTCCTGAGGTCAAGGAAACCTCCCTGACTGCACATGTGCAGGAAGGCTCCCGGGGGTCAAAAAGGGAGGGGGTGTCACCCTATAATTGGTGATAACCTCCCACAAGCCTCTGCACTGGAATCCAACTTAAAACAAGATGTGCGTGCATATTGGGGAGTGCCCCGAGACAGGTCAGATGTGGGAAAAGAAGCGAGACTGGCCAGAGTACAAAGACCCAGAAGAATTGCCCTCATATAAATGATTTAACTGCCCCTTTACTGTGCGACTCCTCAATAAGGAGGACACCCACACCCTTTCCCCCGGTGTGTATTCCTGGTTTGCTTCTGTCTAAATAAACTGCTTCTCTGCATGCTCTCCCACATGTAGTGTTGTGCTAATGATAATACACTTTGTACCTGTATTTACAGTTTTTGCCTCCTCGAAACATTCTTATTTTTCAATGGGGGCAAGAGCCAAGGCACCTCTGCTTCTAGCCTCCAGCCTCTGGTGAACTAGCAGCCAGGATTCCTGGTTTCCATCCCGGCTAGCCAGGTTCGATTCCTAGGCAGGGAACTAAGATCCTGCTTGAAGCCACCACTCACTGCTGTCTCCCCCAGACCAACTTGGGTCTTAAGATATGGATAGTATTTAAATAAGAGGAGGGTAGTAGTGAAAGAGGAAGAGCTAAGGGAAGTGGCATCAGCAATAGCACTGGAACAAGAAAGAACAAGATAATTTCAGCAAAAGTGAGTACATAGACCAACCAAGCTCAAAGGATGGTCTGGGGAAGCTGAAAAAGGCAAAGTTAAACCCAGAAATATATGTGGAGCTAGACTATTTCAAGTTAATGAGTTCTGACTTTCTCCCGCAGGCTACAGGGAATTACTGAAGATTTCTGAATCAAGGTAGCAATATGATCAAAGTGTTTTAGGAATTTTATTGAAACAGCGGTGTAAAGATATTCTAGGAGAGAAAAAATTGGAGGAGAAACATCAGTTAGGAGGCTATTTGCAGACATCCAGGCATGATGACATTCAAAACCAGGTTAAAAGCTGAGAGGACAAAAAATATACATGTATATATATCAGGAAGGAAGATCTGAAAGGACTTAGAAAGTTACCTGTCATTCCAAATATTAGAAAAACGGCCTGGATATTTATCAGAGATCTTGTAAAGGGGATGCACATCTCAGACGATAATTGAACTATGTCACCTCTAAGGTTCCTCTGCAGTTCTGAAATGAACATTCTATGTAACAGACTGACTATGTTGATAAGGGGTGGGCATGGGTAGGATCCAGACAAAAATTAAACATTCAAAGCTTGGGTGACTACATAAATGGGTAGAAATGTCTCACATTTCTAAGGTGAGACATCTATTATTGACCATTCCAAAAAAAAGAAATAAAAAGTAGGCACTATCCCTTTTAAAACATTGAAATAATTTAAGCCAAAAAATTCAAGTAGCATATTATGGTACATAATCCTCTAGAGTCAAGTGCTTTTAATGATTTAATGACCCACATTTTCCCAGGCTACATACATCAAGGAGATAGGTCAGAAGAAAGTGAACTGGGTCGTTATCAGCGCCGACATAAAATAGAGCAAGATCATTTAACATCTGGTCCTTTCAACCAGCCACACAGGCACTCAACAGTAGGCAATCACCTCTGAGTATGAGTGAGAACAACATACACACTTTATAGTTTGGATCTTTCCTATTTATATTTTTTTCATTTGTTCACTGGTCTCCTGAGGGCAACATTATATTGTTTCATTTTCTTTGTAACTCTTCATAGCACTTAATCTACACAATCTATGCAAAAGAAGAGTGACTAATTCATGTTCCATTTTAGTTCACTATTATCTCTAGATCTTTTTTCACTTATTAAACTTATACTGAGTCATTCTCATTTCCTACATTTATAGCTTATTATTATTCTGAAGAGTACTTCCCTGAATGTGCCCCCAATGAAATTTACTATCAAATTTTCTCATCTCATTTTCAATTTATAAAAGTGCTTTGAATTCTACACTGAGCCTGAAGTATTCCCAGTGTGATCTACAAGTACCATCATATTTCCTATGCTGACAAGTTATAATCAGCAAATTTCATCGTCATGTTCTTAATTCCGTTATCTAAATTGGATCATGCAATTTGTATACAACAGTTATTTGTGAGAAATTCTTTTCCATGTTTACAAAGGCTTCAACAACAGTATCTCATTTTATATCCCGGAAATATGTAAAGGAAAAATTATTCCTGGGATCTGCCAAACCCCTAGGATTGTGATATTAAGACCTCGCCCAACACTACTTAAGAGACACTAGTTATCTCATCAGAAGGAAAACTGACTACTAGTGGAACATTGAGTCGATCCACTGAACAGAGGGCTGAGGCTATGTTCCTGAAGACCTTACAAGAAATAACAGATCAGGAGAGACAATTGTCTGCTGTGGGTTAATCAGACATCCATCTGTCATAATTTAGAACACATCTATCAAGGTTTCTTACTTAATTCTAGCTGATTAAAAATTTCTGAAGAATACATTAAATTGTATCACAATGTCCAAATTGTTGTCAGGGGGCTTTTTGGCATAGGAAACCTTAAATAAATATTACTTAGCACTAAAAAAAAAAAAAAAAATTTCCGAAGAATAAAATCTGCAGAATACCAATGAATTGTAGAGTACTTGTCACTTTCTTTAGATTTCAGGAGCAAATGATAGCTGTGAAAACCCTGAAGTTCTGTCCTTTATTATAAATAGCAACATCATCGACACATGTGCGTTTAAATTTATCCATCACTTGAAAGTCCTAGTTTAACACATTTACAAGTCAAGATATAGAACAAATTCTCAAAGTATTATAAGGTAATGCTGTTATAATGTGAGGATTGTACATAACAATTCCAATTCACTGGGTTCAAGAGGACATTAGTGCAATTTAACCAGACATTATAAACCACAGTCTCATTTTAGTTCAGCTGTGTTAATTTAGAAAGTAATAAAATGTGTTTTTGGAATTTATGTCCTGGTTATCTCTACAATAAATATCAATACATTCAATTCCAAAAGAGCTTTGGCATGAGAAGTAATTATAATGTTTTATTTGTACCTTAATAGATTTTTTAAAAGTCTCAGTCTACATACATTGCTTAAGCCTAGCCGACACTGAATTTAAATTTGCTAAAGAAGTTATTAAATAGGGACATGGAATTTCCAGTGCAGACACAATCATCACGTGACTTTGGTGATTATATTTGAGAGAATGGTATCAAGTTGTCCATTAATTCCTGGATGGTTTAATGTCCTAAGACCTAATAGAGTCCTGGAAGCACATATGGGATAGGACATCAAAAATTAGATGGAAGATAAAGCAGCGAAGAATGAAAGAAATGCACTTAGAATTCCTTTATAAATCCTTCAGTGCTTCTCAAAACAAAGAATCAAGTTCAAATTCTTTAGTATAGCATGCCTTCATGATCTGACCCCTCTTTGCATTTACTCTCTCGTACCTTCTCAATGCCCCTTACAGTCACCTACTGAACCATCTCCCCTACATTCACATGCATTCATGCCCCATGACTCTCCTGGTGGCCTCCTGCTCATTGCTCCACTCAGCTAAAATGGACTCGTTAACCCCTACCTGAGAGTATAGCTATTCCCAGAAGGGCTCGCATAATGCCCTGTACAGAAATTTGTCACCACAGCTGCTGCAACCGTGGTAACTATTTAATGTTTGCTTTCTCCTCTAGATGGTGAAATAAGCTCTAATTTTGCGTCTCTGTATAACTTCCAAGACATAGGTAGCAGGTTTTTTTAATGAACGATTAAAAGAACTTATAAAATTATACATGTCAATATGTCACACTTACTTATATAATGGGTTCATCATTTACTAAATAAATGAAACAAATATTTTCTTAGCACTTATGATATGTCAGCCATTATACTAAGTGAAGAATAGATACAAAGAAGAATACACAAAAACATGACTATGAAGACGTTTACATTTATCAGATGAGATAAGAATTTATCTACCTACTATATGTACATGGTATAAGAAGCATTACATGATGTCTGAAAAAAAAGATCTAGTGTTCTCCTCAGGTCAGTGTCTCTAATGCCTACCTTCTGCCCCACCAAGTCCGCAGGCATCTTCTAAGAATGGTCCAGTCTACTCTGGTTCAGTGATTTCTTTTCAGGTGTCATCTCTCTCCTCAACTTCAAACCATTTGTTCTGACCCCATCGGAGCCTCCAATTTGTACCATCCCTCAAAGCCTAACCATTTGAGGTTGATGAGTCATTACCTGATTTTGGCTTCTTCTCAGGATGCTGTTTGTAAAACATATCCCTTGGATCCACCTTATGTGGCCTCCCCATAAGCAACGGCCACCTGACCTCAGACTGCAATTCCAAGGAATTCATCTAACATCTCTGCCTTTATTTAACTGGGAAGCGGGACTCATCAAAACTGGAATAAAGAGGAAGGTTTATTGGACTCATAGGATGAGAAGTGAAGGCTATATGGGGGCAATGACATTTGAATTGGTCCTTATCTTTTGAGGCAGGTGATAAAAATACAGGGAAGAAGGTAGAGGGGCCCTCCTGCCTGAGCAATGGTATAAAATATGAAACTAAAGGCCTGTTCAGGTAAAGTCAAGCAGACTTGACCGCTTTAGTCACACTCAATCACAGATCCAGTAAGTGTGGAAACATTAAGTATGTTGTAAAATACCTAGAAGTGCCAGATTAAGTTTTATAAGGAATTCAAGGAAAATTGCACCTTCCAGAGAAAAGAGATGAAATCTATTTGGTAAAGAGGATGTGTTACAAATGATCAACACCTTAGGAAAAAAGGAGCAGAAGGACAATGAAATTGGCCTCATGCAGTCTCAAGACCATCTGAGTTACCTGTCAAGGTACCTTAGTCAAATAAATTTCCTTCTTCCATCTCAGCTTTTTCATCTACAAAATGAGTAAATTTTTTTTTAAATTCTAGTTTAAAAATCATCTAGTTTATGAATTTGTTATGCCTTATCTATATATTTATCCAAATGTTTGTTCAGTATAGGATCTTCTTTTCATTTAAATCCTTGTCAGTGTTGAGCACTTGACATTTTATTATGTTTCATTGATTAAAACAAATTGTAAACATGATATTTCTGTTTTTAACATATTTCAATAAGAACTTTAAGTACAGGAGGAATTCTAATGACAAGAAATTAAAGTGGGATTCAATTTCCAAATACAACAGACCTTAAAAGTATTTCATTTCACCACAATTGACAGGTATGAATTATACACTGAGTACCAAAATAAAGATAAGAAAATAATACTCAGGATTGGGTTTCCATTTTTCCTACAGTTTTTCAAGTTACATTTTCTCATCATTTTAAGCAAAATATTATATTTTCTTTCATCCAAATAATCATTACTATCTCATATGACTGTCTGCCCGTCTATGTGCACAGCCAACATCAAGAAAGTAAAATGAAAGAAATCAGTTGTATGTCAGCATTTCATCCTTTGGGCCTCTGCATATCAAGATACAATTTCAACATGCAGCAGATTTAGCTTCGCTGAAAATAAAACTAGAGAACCACTTTGGTTGGCAACACTATAAAATTTTCCATTTTTCTTTTAATGAATGAAATTATTCTTCATGGAAAAGAATGTTTTCCTGAGAATTATACATTTGGACCTGAATACAGAAAAGGTGGCTCTTCATATACCTTTTTCTTTCTTCCTTGCAACATGGGAAAGGTCTTTTAAAAGGGTGGAAACAGTCAGAAGGCACAGCCTGTATTAGATTATCAGAAACTAACTGTGGTGGTTTTTTTAAGTTTATTTTTATTTTTTTCATTGGCTGCGTTGGGTCTTCATTGCTCTGCACAGGCTTCCTCTAGCTGCAGCGAGTGGGGGCTACTCTTTGTTGTGGTGCACGGTTTCTCACTGTGGTGGCTTCTCTTGTTGCATAGCACAGGCTCAAGGCATGTGAGCTTCAGTAGTTGTGGCATTCAGGCTCAGTAGTTGTGGCTTGTTGGCATGGGCTATAGAGTGCAGCCTCAGTAGTTGTGGTGCATGGGCTTAGTTGCTCCGAGGCATGTGAGATCCTCCCAGACCAGGGCTTGAACCTGTGTCCCCTGCCTTGGCAGGTGGATTCTTAACCAGGGAAGTCTTTGTTGACATAGAGCACACAGTGCTGTTTCCCACCTTCATAATGAAGGCTATCTCCCGGAGCCCGGTCTGACCAGAGTGCGCTGTCTAGCTGTCTTTAAATTAAGATGTAAATCTGATCAGGTTATCTCCCCATTTAAACCTTTTTCTCCCCCACTGCCCACAAGATAAAGGTTTACATTTTAGTACGATCTGCCAGGTCCTTTATGATCATGATATGCCCCTGCCCATAAGGAGTTTACTGTTTTAGTGAAAGAAGAGGAAGATAAAAAATAAGTAAATAAAATAGTGCTTGATTAAAACAGCTAAACTGAAATAAACACCTGAAGAGATGGCAGGACTTACAAACTATTAATTGTTAATATCAGTAGCATGATGACTGAACTCCAGGCAAAAGAGAAAAAAAAAATTTAGGATATATTCTAAGGAACAGAGAAGTATTAAGAGACCATTCTTTCTACCCTGCCCCACATATTAAATTAAATTTAGACACACTGGTGAAAAAAGTGTGAGCTCACCATTTAAAAACAAAAACTTTAATGTGCAATACCAAGGTGTTATAAATTGCACTAATGTGATGGCATCTGAATCAATTTCACTTTTGTCCCACGAAAATCAATGCAACTGTGTATGGTCTGCAGAGTAGGATTTCTATAATAAACTCAGAATGTGTAAACTCCTCTCTTTAAAAAGAAAATTCAATCATCTTCACCTCTCTCATCTTAAAATATTCTATCCATCTCCTTAAGGAACTTCTATTAAAATGTGTCAGCGAGCAGTGAGCATTGTTACTTCACCTTTTGGAGACTGTCTCCCACTAACATGTATGTTACATTATGGAATATCCAGTTGCACAGAGTAAAGACCTGAGTTTGCCATTGGCATTTATCTAAACAAACAGCTGAATCTTCAAAATTACATAATAAAAACACTGAAATGAAATTTAATAGGATTTTTTTTACAATATTGGCTCAAATTACATTTTTTATCACCTCCCTGTAACAGGGAAGCTGCATTCCTATTTTGAGTGATGATGAAAGTTGGTAATATATACATAAATCTACATGTGGCAGAGCCAAAATGGGCTGGAAGGAAAGGAACGCTTCTTGCACCATCCCCATAGGCGCACTCTGGTCAGACCGGGCTCCGGGAGATAGCCTTCATTATGAAGGTGGGAAACAGCACTGTGTGCTCTATGTCAACAAAGACTGGAAACCAGAGAGCAGAAACATATGATTCAATCTCGCTTTCAACTGCATCTGATATGATGACTCTGAATGACCAGTGTATAATTTAGCAAATCATTCTGTTTCCAAATTAATGAAAAGTAAATAAACGTTGCACCAGTATACTTGGTGAGTTTGACAGAGCATAATTATGAGTTGGTTTAAAGAATAGCATGTAATTCAAAGGCCTGTCCACCTTTACACAGGATTTTAAAATCAAATTCATAAATTATATGTGGAAATAATTATTTGCACAATTCGTTCCAAATTTTATATGCCTATTTTACTCATAGAGTAAAGTAAGAATGTTTCAATCAAATATGGACTCTGTCCTAACCTTACTCTCGCACTTATAAGCCAGAATCCACTGGAGAACAAAGATGTTGAGAGAAAGGGATGCAATTTGAGCGGTGTAATTACACCTTTCCCTACACAATGAATTTGAAACAATACCAATTAATTGTAGTGTATGGTCTTGATGGTTACCTGTACAATACAATTTTTATTTTTTTTAATCTATTCTTGCTGTAAAGAGACAAAGGATATGTTATTACCTAGAGCCTGACCGGGGCGGGGTGGGGGGGGGCGTCTATCCAGACCAAACAACTCTGAATATCATAAATCATATGAAAATAAGGAATATATTTTTCATGTAAATATATGTATATGCCAAATAAATGACATACACTCAGAAGAGAAAACAACACTGAGAGAAGGAAGGAATATACAGCTTCTATTATTAGATAAAAATTTTCCCCGAATGCATAGCAAAACAATGTCTGCAAAATATGATGAATCACATACCTGATCATATCAGCTGGATCTGCACTTCACCCATCACACTCAATGCACTATACCATGAATACACACATTTCTGGCATGTGAGTGCATATGTTGTTTGCATATTTTTATTACTCACATTCATATCTTAGAAAACAGCAACATCTTAGAGAATGTTTATTAGTATTCTTGTTCTCTCTTTCTCTCTCAGTCACACACAGATACATCACAATTTTAGTATCGAACAAGAACTCTGGCTTTTTAACATCTAACTCCAATTTATCTAGATGTTTTCTTTCACATGAATAAAAAGGAAAGTGATATGCTGATCAAGTTTCACATATGCATAACTGCATGAGTACAGCTAAACAAAATATGGATATATTACACATATAATGTATCTCAGGCCTCTCTTTTCATGCTACACGTGTTTCCAAAAGGAAACCCATAAATGTTAAGTTTAAAATAACTTTCATAATCCAATCAGCAAAAAATAACATTCAAATTATAGACCTGAAATGCTGGCTAATATTTTATTTTTTTGTAGAATTTCAATGACCACAGCCACCAATTTCTCTGTAGACTTGTAGTCTCCATCTAGACACCTTTCCTCTGTCTCCATTCAGAGAAATTAAGGGCTACAAAGTCCTATCAAGTTTTCAGCCAGGGAGACTTAAAAAAAATCAACTTTCAGCCAAGGTGACTAAGAACAGAAACTAGCAAATTATTCTGCCTAATTGTATTATTAAAAAATACAAACTTTAAATTGGCAGTCATAAGTGTTATGATATTTAATATTAAAAAGTAGTATTATTTCAAAACCTACTACAGAGCTATTGTAATCAAAACAATATGGCATTGACATAAAGATAGATATATTAATAAATTTATTAGAATTAAGAGTCCAGAACTAAGCCTTACAAATTTATGGTCAATTAACTGTTGAAGACAAATAGTACTGAAACAATTGGATATCCGGATATCCACATGCAAAAGGATGCAGATAGACTCCTACCTCACACCACACACAAAATTAACTAAAAATAGATTGAGGATGTAAATATAAAAATTAAAACTATGAAACTTTTAGAAGGAAACATAGCTGTGGATCATCATGATTTTGGAGTGGGCAATTATTTTTTGGATATGACACCAAAAGGGCAAGCAATCCCCCTCCCCCTGCCCCGCCAAAAAAGAGATAAATTTGACCTTATCAATATTAAAACTTTTGTGCTTCAAAAGACATCACCAAAAAGTGAAAAGACAGGGGGGATCAATCAAGATGGTAGAGTAGGAAGTGGAACTTGCCTCCCCCAATAAACAGATCAAATATACATCTACATATGGAACAATTCTCACTGAAAACTAACTAGACACTGGAAGAAAGACTCCCGTACACACAAGGCTGTAAGATAGAGCCACAAAGAATTGGGTAGGAAGGGAAGAGAAGCAATCAGGTCAGAACCTGTGCCCCTGGTAGGGGACTCAGAGGGAAGTGGAGATTACAGAGGTGTAGATCTGCCCTGGGCAATGAGCTTTTCAAACCACATACCAGGGCACCCCAGTCCTGGAATCTGACACAGGGAAGACAAGCCCACTTGGCTCATTAGAGAGCCACTGGAACTCACAGAAGGGCTGTGGGAATCCTGAACTCCACTTGTGAGGAGCATATGAGCACTGGCTTGCTCCCAAGGCAGGCAGGGCAGAGGGCTGATTGAGGACTGCTCCAGGGGCTGCCCAGTATCCTGCATCAGCTCCAGGACATGCCCCAGCCTGAGCCAAGTGAATGCTCCAGCCCCGCTTACTTCACCTCACAACTCTGCACTGGAGCGAGGACTGCCAGCATCCAGGACCAGGGAGAGAGCTCAGTAGGGGGATGCAGAGGCAACTCAGACCCTGATGGGACCAGGCATCTGATGGGACTGTGGCATGGCGGGAGCTGCCATTGCTGATGCTTACTCAGGCAGCACTTCAGGGGTGGTCCTGATATGTGACCAGCAGCCAGACTGCCACAGCCTGTGCACTGATATATGCCAAGAGCCCATGTAGCCCACCTGGCCCCCACTTGCCCTGCTTTATGGCTCCACAACTAAGCATGGTTGGCAGAGGCTACGGGGAGTGATTGGTTGTGAGGGGCAAAGGAGACTCAGATGTAGCAGGGGTGGTGGTATTTTGGAGGCAGCCCAGACCTCCGTCTACAGCCGGCACACTACTGCTCATAACCTGTCATGAGCCGAAAGCATGCATGGACCCCTCCTGCTCCATCACTGCCCTCCTCTGGGGAGAGGGTGCCTGTGCTGGGAGACAGCAGAGCACATACAAGAGACAAAGCAAGTTCAGACCTGAGCCACAGGACTTCTGCTCCATCAACTTGTGATGTGACTCTCCCCTCAACAGAGCAGTGACAGCCACTGAGCAGAGGGGAAAGCCCACCTTATACCCAGCTCCAGCCCTAGCCCCTCCATCTCCAGCCCACTTCTCACTAAGGTGATGTCTGCCAGCACATCCTGAGGAAAGATGCACCCTAATGTGACTTCTGCTCACATCAAGTCAAGCTTTCCCACCAAAGGCACTGGGCCCACACAGACTGTTTGGGGACATGTCCACATAAAGACACACCTTTAAGACTGTTACAGGTAACTGCTCCACCTAAATTTATAGACACACAAAAAGTTAAGTAAAATGAAAAGACAGAAGAACTACTCTCAATTGAAAGAGCAAGAGAAACCTCCTGAAATTTTACATAATGAAATAGAAATAAGGAACTTATCAGATAAAGAATTCAAAGTATTAGTAATAAAAATGCTAACTGAATTATGGAAAAGAATAGATGAACACAGTGAGAATTTTAACAAGGAACAAGAACATATTAAAAACAAACAATCAGAACTGAAGAATGCAATAACTAAAATGAAAAACACAAGGAAAGAACAGCAGACTAAGTGATACAGAAAAACACATATCTGGAAGATAGAATAATGGAAGTCACCAAATCAGAAGAGCAAAAAGAAAAACATGAAAAAAAATGAGAACAGTTTAGGAGATTTCTGGGATAACAAATGTACCAATATTCACATTATAGGGTCCCAGAAAAAGAAAGAGAGAAGGGGTTGAAAATGTATTTGATGAAATTATAGCTGAAGATTTCCCAAATCTGAAGAAGGAAACACATACTTAGGTACGAAAAGCACAGAAGTTCCCAAGCAAGATGAACTCAAGCAGATCCACAGCAAGACACATCACAATTAAAATGGTAAAAGTTAAAGATAAAGAGAGAATTCTAAAGGCAGAACAAAAAAGCAGAGTCATACATAAGGGAACCCCCATAAGGCTATCTGCTGATTTCTCTGCAGAAACTTTGCAGGCTAGAAGGGAGTAGCATGGTATATTAAAAGTACTGAAAGGGAAAAACCTGCAACCTAGGATACTCTACCCAGCAAGCTTATCATTCAGAATTGAAGGAGAGAAAAAGAATTTCTTGGACAAGCAAAAATGAAAAGAGTTCATCAATACTAAACCTACCCTAAAAGATATGTTAAAGGATTTCTCTAAATGAAAAGGCTATAATAAGACATATCTATAGGATAGGAAAAATCCCACTAAGAAATATATAGTAAGGGCTAAGGATCAAGCACTCAAATAAGCTAGTACAAAGATTGAAAGACAAAAAAAAATGTTTACAATAAACACTGAAGGGATAAACATAAAGATGTAAAATATGACATGACATCAAAAAAATGTGGAGGACTAAAAAAGGTGAATCTTTTAGAATACGTTTGAATTAAATGACTACCAGTTTAAAACAAGTAGATATACTTATAGGTCAATATATATGAACCCCATGGTAACTGCAAATCAAGAACCTACAACAGATACACAAAAACTACAGAGAAAGGAACAAATGTATACTACTAAAGAAAATCATCAAAGCAGAGAGGAGAAGACTAAAAGATGAAGAAAAAACAAAGAAGAACTACAAAAATAACCAGAAAACAAGAAACAAAATGGCAGTAAGTACATAGCTATCAACAATCACTTTAAATGCCAATGGACTAAATGCTCCAATCAAAAGAGCATTTATGGTGGATGCTAGGACAAAAAAAAAAAAAAAAACAAGACCCACTTATACACGCTGCTTACAAGAGACTCACTTCAGAGCTAAATACACACACACAAACTGAAAGTGAGGGGATGAAAAAATATATTTCATGCAAACAGAAATGACAAGAAATTGGGGGTAGCAACAGTCATATCAGACAAAATAAACTTTCCCTTCTTTGTGGAATTAAAATGGGCAAAGGATTTGAATGGAACCATCTCAGAAAAGAGACACAATAGCTAATAAGTACAGAAAAAGATGCTTGACATCATTATCCAGTAAGGAAATGTAAATGAAAACCAAAATGAGATCCCTCTTCACACCCACTAGGATAACTATAGTCACAAAGATGGAAAATAAGTGTCAGCAAGGATGTGGAGAAATTGTAACCTTCATACGTTGGTGGAGGGAATATACAATGGTACATTCGCTTCAGAAAATAGTTTGGAAGTTGTTCAAAGAGTTGAACACAGAATTACCATATGACCAAAATTCCATTCCTAAGTATATACCCAAGAGAAACAAAAGCATATCTTCACAAAAAAACAAAAACAGAAACAACCTGTACTCTAATGTTCATTGTACCATTGTTCATAATAACATCCAAATGGAAATGACCCAAATGTCCATCAATTGAAAAAATGGATAAATAAAATGTGGTGTACCCATAGGGTGGAATATTATTCACCCACAAATAGAAAGTTCAGATAAATGCTACAACGTGGATGAGCCTGGAAAACAGCATGGTAAGGAAAAGAAGCCAGACACAAAAAGTCACATATCGTATGACTCCATTTACACAAAATGGCTGGAATAGGCACATCTGCAGAAACACTGTGTAGACAGTGGGGCTGAATGGAGGGGGAAATGGATGGTGATCGTTAATGAGTATGGGGTCTCTTTTGGGGGTTAGAAAAATGTTCTGGAATTAGATACTGGTGATGGTTCTATAACTTTGCAAATATTCTAATAATTGCTCTATTGTAGACTTTAAAGGGCAACTTTTTTGGTATGTTATTTATATCTCAATAAAAAGTGAAACAAGTAGCATTAAAATTATAAAACTTGGAAAAAGATACAAGGAGCTGACATCTGGGATCCTTCTTGTTCCTGAATGTCCAGCCCTGAGACTGAATAAATAGCTCTTCGTGAGCATTTTCTTACAGTAAAGGCACTTCTGGGATACAGTCACAACTCAGCTTCTGTCCATGGTTCTTAGATCATTTTGTGCTTACTCTTCTTTTTCTACCGTTTTCACACTCTATTGTCTGGAATTGAGAGGCTTAAGAGATGTGCCTTTTCTAGGAAGAGACATTCTTTTGCCTTTCCAATATCCATCCTCTTTTTCCACTTAATAGCAAGAGTATAAAGAGACAAAGTCACATCATTATCCATCCAACCAACCACCCACACTTGCCACATTCTCCAATTGTTTTTCTCACCCATAGAAGCCAGCAACCTGAATTAAAGCCAATTTCAATGACACTTTTACAGTTATGCAACACTCAGATTCTTCCAAGTCTATTTCTATATTTTAAAAGTGTGTGAACATTTTCACCCTGAACATTCACAGATAGGGCCTCTTCTTTCTTTTCCATAAACAGCAACCTGCTGATAGAGCTGCTACACTTAACCTCTCCTGGTCTCAGAAGACAGACTTCTAATATCTTGTAATCTGTCTTCTTCCATTCTCCATTTCTCTGAAATGCTACCCTCAGAGGTTGCTAACGACCTCCTAATTGCCAAAATTGGTAGATTTTCTCAAGTTCTGATATAAATTTACTTCTCTGAAGCAATTATTGCTGTTTAAAAAACCACTTTCTCCAAGTTGTCATTTTCTCTTCCAGGTAAGTGGAAAAAACCTCTAGCTGATCTTTTTTCACTATTTTGTTGCTACAGCACAAAGATGTTTCTGACGTTGTGTATCAAGTGCTGGAGTCATCAAAACATACTCACTAGTTGCTTGATCCACAGGAAAATGAAATTCTCTGAGTCCTAATTTGTTTTCTGTAAATTGCGGATCTTCCAGGGTTTTTGCAAGGATGACATTAAAAATTGTATGTAAAATTATTTATTTATTTATTTATTTATTTATTTATTTATTTATTTATTTATGTATTTATTGGCTGTGTTCAGGCTTCATTGCTGCACACAGGTTTTCTCTAATTGAGGTAAGCAGGGGCTACTCTTTGTTATGGTGTGTGGGCTCCTCATTGCTGTGGCTTCTCTTGTTGCGGAGCACGGGCTCTAGGCACACGGGCTTCAGTAGTTGCAGCACGTGCACTCAGTAGTTGTGGCTCACGGGTTCTAAAGCACAGGCTCAACAGTTGTTGTGCATGGGCTTAGTTGCTCCGCAGCATGTGGGATCTTCCTGGAGTAAGTATCGAACCCGTGTCCCCTGCATTGGCGGGTGGATTCTTAAACACTGAGCCACCTAGGAAGCCCCAGTATGTAAATTTCTTAGCAGCAGCCTGTGACACAAATGGTAGTTTTGTTTGTTTGTTTCTTTCCTGATCCAAAAGAGCAAGATGTTTGCCTCCTTATTTTAATTGTACTTATATTATTTTTATTGATGAATTATTATCAAAAAAGATACAAAATGTTTGTTTGCTTTACCTTCAAGCACTATACATGGATATCTATAGTGGATTCATGTTTCCATGTTATCTCTTCAAATTTTGCTAGGAAAATATTTTATAAAGGAAAAGAAATCTCAAGATTTTGACCCTACAATAGTTATACAGCTTTATGTGATTAGTTACCTTTTATTCAATCTTATAAATGCTAGTTGTAGATAAATGCAAATGTTACTGTTTGCAACAAAGTCTACAAGATTACATGTCCTCTGATGCACACTGGTTAATCTGAAATACCTTTTATTTTTAAGAACTTTTATTGAGATATAATTGATACACAATGAACTCCATATATTTAAAGTGCACAATTTGATATTTTTTTCTTATTAGTAATGTATATATGGCAATCCCAATCTCCCACTTCATCCCACCACCCCCACCCTGCTTTCCCCCCTTGCTGTCCATATGTTTGTTCTCTACATCTGTGCTCTATTTCTGCCTTACAAACCAGTTGATCTGTACCATTTTTCTATATTCTGCATATATGTGTTAAGATACAATATTTGTTTTTCTCTTTCTGACTCACTTCACTCTGTATGACAGTCTCTAGGTCCATCCACGTCTCTAACAATGTCCCAATTTCGTTCCTTTATATGGCTGAGTAATATTCCATTGTATGTATGTACCACATCTTCTTTATCCATTCATCCGTTGATGGACATTTAGGTTGCTTCTATGACCTGGCTATTGTAAACAGTGTTGCAATGAACGTTGGGGTGCATGTGTTTTTTTGAATTATGGTTTTCTCTGGGTATATGCCCAGTAATGGGATTGCTGGGTCATATGGTAGTTCTATTTTTAGTCCTTCAAGGAACCTCCATGCTGTTCTCCATAGTGGCTGCATCAATTTACATTCCCACAAATGATAGTTTTACAATGATGAGTAGTATTTATATTTTCATTGCTATCATAATCACTATTATTATATACTTTTGTAAGAATCAACTTCAAACTTTTAATCCCCAGTGCTGTGCTGTCCTCTCTTTCAAGCAACCTTGGAATCCTCTTCTGGACAGACATCCTGGGCATCCTCCTAGTGGCTCCCACTCTCTCCATATATCCAAAGCACAATTAATCACCTCTGTCAACAACCATTAAACACAACTACTTCACTGATGATACCAACAGCCTTCCAGCATCAGGATTGAAAGCCTGATGTCAGTTTTGATTCTTTCCTACCATTGGGAAAGAATTCATTCATGAGTTTACTCAACGGTATCTCTATAACATTTTCTGTAACAGTGCATCCCCTGTCCCCAATTTCCACAGGAAAATGAGGCCAGGCCCTCATTATATCTCACTTATAAGTGGTTCCCAGACCTGGCAAAATACCACAAACAAATCCAGATCCTTGGCACCACCCCACACCTACCAAATCATAATCTCCAAAGAGAAAAGCTTAGAAATCAATCAGATTGGAAAGTTCCCAGGTGATTAGCATAAACTACCAGATGTAGAAATTAGTGGTATGTGCTGGGGAAAACAACCCTGGCAGTGCAACTCCGGTATCAGCTCTTCTCAATGCTTCTTCTTACCTAAAGATGCTACCTTTTATGTTTCCCAAATTTCAGCTTCCCAAAGTACTAGCCTAAAACATGCTCTCTCTCTCAACTACATATAAAGTTGCATATTGATTATTTAACATTAATTCATCAACATCTGTTTTAGCATCTCCAATAACAGATGCTGAGTATATGAAAACCAAAGATTATATCTTTGATGAGATAATAATCTAAAGATGGCAAGACAGGCAGAAGGGTAGGGGCATAAGAACAGAAAGAGAAAGAATGAGAAAGAGAGAGAGAAAGTATATAGGCATCTGTTCAATACCCATAACATGCTAAACAAAGAACCTACAGAAGACATTCAAAGCCTTCACTGTCAGGCTTCAACCTTATTTACCACCATTACCGAAGCTCCAATCAAAATGAAGAGTTCCCACAAAAACTGCATATAAATTTGTTCTTTGACTAGTTTTCTCTTTGGCTAGATCATCTCCCTATACTAGTCCATTTCATCTTTCATGTCCTAGCTAAGTCTATGTTAATTTCCCACACAGGAAATTAATTCTTCTTGTTATTCCAAGCTTCTAAAGCTCTATGCAGTACTGAGCACCTTCTACACTATATAATAGGTATTTTATATTTATTATCTTTCCTGTTACATCAAAAGCCCCTTTAGGGCAGGATTCATAATGGATCTTTCATTAAGCCCTCACAGCATCTACTGTAAACCATAAATACGTGTTTAATTAATGAACACACACAAATACATAACTAATATTTTCACAAAATCTGAATTCTGGTATCTATTAGGAGTTGTATGAGAAGAGAAAAAGTTCACTAAAATGACATTACCAATGTACAATGATAGTTGATTAAGTTATAGCTAATAATGCGATATGGGTATAATCATTTTCTCATCATTAGATGGCTGGATCAATCTGTATAACAGTGCCATGTTTAGCAGTGAGTTAGTAACAATTATGTGCAGGTTTAATTGCAAACTAAGCTTTGTGTAAGAAACTACCTAAACACAGCAAGTATATTATCTAAATTTCTTGAGAAAAACCTAAACAGAAAAACACATACAGAACTAGAATATGCTAATAACCATATTCTTGTCTGAAATATGAGAGTGCCTCTGTATGAATGTTTATATGTGTGTATATCTAGATATGTATAAACACTCTGGAGCTTCTGTGCAATGTTGTCAGTTGAGCTTCATATTTAAAAACAAAGCAAAACAAAATCAAGCCCAAGCCTCACCAGGAAAATCCTATGCACAGCTAAACAGGTAATTCTACTGAACTGGAAGTTTTCACTTAATTAGGTTTACACTGCAGTAGTACGCTTACAAACAATAAGAGGTATTAATGTCGTTTGAAGAGCCAACCCTATGTAGACACAGGTGCAGAGCAGCCAGTTAATCTGCACATATGAACACAGTGTTAAAAGAAATAAATTACACGATGGATTTTATAGTCACCCAACTTCATATGGAATATGCCACCATAAGCAGAGCCATCATTTTGAAAGCAAAAGACAGCAAGAACTAAACAACCTAACATAATCTTCCAAGGGCTTAATATGATCTGTAAGAGTCTTTCACACCCAAGGAATAAGAGGTTCAAATTTTATGTAATAAAATGTATATGAGACCATTAGAAAGGCAATGAACTTAAAAGTAAACAGGCAAATTGTAAACATAGGTCATTCTTTTAAACAAAGGAGACCTAAAAAGTGAATTACGTTTAATTTTCAAATGTGCATTGCTACTAGCTCATCCAAGAACTCTCTCCTGGATAGTGACTTAAATTCCAACACTGAAAGCTCACTCAACACACTCTCTCCAGTTTCTGAAACAAAGGGCTTTTCACTGACAATCACCAAGGACAATAGCTGGCAAGGAAATAAATGCATTACATCAAAATTAAGAGGGCTACCTGAAGCCCTGAACTCTCCTGATGGGCAAAGGTTTTAGGTTATAAAGAAAAGTAATCTTAAGGATAACTAAGTCATTTAAATTCATTTCTAGGGTTACTATGAGCATCATAAACAGAAGTTGTAAGGAAAATGAATTTAAATTTCATCAGCAGCAGAGATTTAGATCAGATATGAGAAAGAGTTCCCTGACTATGAGTGCTGTTAGGTTCTAGAATACTCTGACAAAAAGGATTTAGAGTTCCCCTCTCTGAAAATCTTTAACAGTCAGACTGCATCTATGTAAGGTGACTCAACCCAGAAGACAGAGATAGGCAATTTCAGTGACTCACAAAGTTCCTTCTGATTTTATATCCTTAAAAACTAGGTAAGTCAAGAAAATTTTTTTTACTTCCTCCAATAAAAACTAACATTTCCAAACACTTGTTTTTATCATTTAATATTAAAACCAATCTATTTTATACACATACAAAATGCCATTTCCAAATTTAAAAACTAGAATAATGAAACTCAAAGAAAGGTTACATAATTAACACAATTCACACAACTGGGGCGGGGTCAGTATTAAAAGCTACAGACGTCTGGTTTCAAATCCCATTTCACTGCACTATTCTACATAGAAGAAAACAAGGGATGTTAACACTTGGCTACTTATGCAATGGCAAATAGCTTGGGTATCAGGGGCTGCATTTCAGACAGACAGGTTTGAGCACTAGAGATCTTCAGAACACATACTCATCACACATCATTTGAGTCCCCAGTTTATACACAGCAATATACCTAAGAATGCACCAGGGCACTGGTTTTATTTCAAGCACTACAAGAAGCCATCATTATCATGTATGTTTGAAGATTCTCTAGATCAAAATGACAGCCATGCCTTCTAATTTTCAGATGTATGGTGAACCAACTATAAAAGGGCTAGTTGAGGGGACTTCCTTGGCAGTCCAGTGGTTGGGACTTCACTTTCCAATGCAGGGGGTACTGGTTCGATCCCTGGTCAGGGAGCTAAGATCCCACATGCCTTTTGGCAAAAAACAAAAACAAAAACAAAAACATAAAACAGAAACAATATTGCAAAAATTCAGTAAAGACTTTTAAAATGGTCCACATCAAAACAAAAACAAAAACAAAACCCTTAAAAAAAAGGGGCTGGTTGGGTTAGTACACACAATGGTGCATTCTGACCGAGAGGTCAAGGTTACCATTATAAATCTTCTGCAAACTAGATAGAATTACACAGGAATTCTCTAATCGCCAGTCACGGGCTCAGCAACATCCCTGCCAAGTTTCTAAGCAAATGATGGTGGCAGATCACATTAAATGACAGAATTGGGACAGCTCAATACAATCTACAGTCTTAGTTCATTCAGGATGCTATAACAAAACAACACAGATTGGGTAGCTTATAAACAATAGGAATTTATTTCTCACAGTTCTGGAGGCTGTAAGTCCAAGATCAGGGTGCCAGCATGGTCAGGTTCTAGTGAAGGTCCTCTTCTGGGTCACAGACTGTTGACTTCCCTCTGAGTCCTCACATGAGAGAGGGTACGAGCCAGCTCTCTGTCCTTTATAAGGATGTTAATCTCATTCATGAGGGCTCTGCACTCACGACCCAATCATCTCCCAAAGCCCCCACCTTCTAATACTATTATATTGGGCATTAGGATTTGAATATATGAATTTTAGGGGGACAAAAACATTCAGACCATAGCACCTCTCATTACTATTAGAAAACTAACTCTTAGAACCTGTTCTATTCATGATGAGTCACAAGAGTATTCTATTATATAAAGGATAATGCAGTACTTAATCAGAAAAGTAAGGCAATGGTAAATAAAACTACAAGGAAGGACTTTAGCCCTATTCTCTTTGAAACTTGAGGCTAATGTGTTTTAACAATAATTGGATTCAAAATAAGAGACCTTTGCAAAATTTGTAATGGAGCAATTTATAGAAGCAGAAAGGTGTCAGAGCAGGTAGATTCTTAAATTTCAATGTGAAATTAAATCCTCACAACGGCCAATGAAAAGATTTACATTTTTCATATTTGTTTACTTGTTGAGCTCAGTCTTTGAAAGGAACTGCATGAAGTCTTTCTTTAGTCAAGGTCAGTGGGAAACACAGTGAGCTGTGTTTGAAGAATGAGCATTTCTCTTATCTTCTGAGTAATTGTTGTATTAGTCGACCTTGGCAAAGCCTACTGTGAAATACTGTTGCCAAGTGGAAACCACACATAACCAACAATGAGAGCCAATGCTCTAGTCAGAATTCTGTCCATGATAGAGGACATGGTATCTGCTTCTTACATGAAAAGAAGTACTTTTGAAGGTATGAAAATAAAGCTATCTATTCAGACACAATTGAAATAAAATAAAGCAGTTGAAATGTTAAAACAAGAAACTTCTTACATGAAAGGGCTGATTGTGTTTTCTAAATTGGTGATAAACCCATATTAATTATTGAAACTTACAACAGGAATGGGAGATCTGAAGTAAAACTCTCTTTCATGGCTTACTGTGAAGCCAGCTTCACACTCACCTCTCCCTCCCTGCACTGAACACCTGGGCATTCAGGGAGACACATGGGGGACCGGGGCCTGGGGCGGGGGGGTAGGGTGGGGAGGCTGGCCCAGAAGGCAGGCTGTTGGCTGTTTTCTCAGCCACTCTATACTTCAATGTATGCTCTTAAACAACAGCTTCCCCATTTTGCTCTTGAAAAGGCAAAAGTAAATTTCCCAAAAAAGAAGAAAAGGGACAGGAATGATTTTTGTTTGTTTCTTGTCACCTACCTAGCTTAAAGCACTGTGTTGCTCTCATGCACCATTTGCATACAGAAATATAACTCACAAAGGAATGGGCTCTAAGGCAACAAAAGCACTACACCCAGCTATTAACCAGCTGAGTGACATGGGCCTCGGCCTCTGCAGGGCTCCTTTGGGTTTTATCTTGAAAATGAGGAAAGGCAAATACAGCTGACCAATGAACAATGTAGAGATTGGGGGTGCCAAACACCTCCCCCAGGTGTTTGGCACCCCCAATCTCTGCAAGTAAAAAATAAAGCAAGTAAAAAAATCCCTGTATAACTTTACAGCCGGCCCTCTGATTCCGTGGTTCCATATCTGAGGATTCAACCAGCCATCCATCTTTAGTACTGTAGCATGCATTTACCGAAAAAAAAACCACGTTAGTGGCCCTATGCAATCCAAACCCATGTTGTTCAAAGGTCAACAGTCTATGATTTCAAAATGATCTTTAAAACACCCTGATACCAAATATCAATAGGTTTAATATCCATTTTGCTCTCTGGGTTTTGTTTCATACCTCTTTTGGATAGGACAAGGCAAAGCCAACAAGAAAGAAAACAAAAAGAAAAAGGAAACCAAGACCATGGAAGTATCACCATTTTCCACAGTTATGAAATACGATTAATAATTTCCATTTTTGTGGAGCTATTTTGAAAAGAGGATTCATTTAGATCAATAAAATGTCTAGTGCAATCTGATGCTTTGCATAAGGCAAGTCAAGTCTCCTTTCCTATTTTTATGTTTTTACAGAGGCATCCATATAGGAATCTTGGCAACTGAACAGAAGTTGGATCCAGAATCACTGGGCTATTTGATTCAGGTATATCAAAACTACCTCAATCACTCAATGTGTCAGTCCCACTAGAAGGCAACATCTCGAATTATCCCTGGGCTGATCTCAGTGTTCTCTGAAATGCAGTGCACAAAACCATATTTTAACATGATGTAGCATATGTCCTCTCAAAATATTAAGGATCTCCATTCATATTTCCCCCTAAACAATCTTAAAGGTGGAATTTCTAGCAATTAATGCAAACGAATGTTGAGTGATTTTCCTCAAATGATGCTGCAATGTCATTTCACTTCAACATATAGGAAGCTATTAATAATGTTTCTAATATATATCCTCAGCCACTCAAACAAAACTTCATGTACTAGCAGACATCAATGTTTATGAAAAGGGCCCAGCAGATGAGTGACAAGAAAATCTCCATCCACCTTTGCTAAATGCAGCAAAAGTTTTACAATAATAGTATGTGACTCCAATAATTTTTTTAAATACCATTCAAAAAAAAAAGTCACATTGAAGAATCAGACAGCAGATCAAGTATAACCATTCAACAACCAAAATCTATTTGAAGATATATATATTGATAAGTAGTATAAAATACTATACTAAATGACACAACTATGAGAACAAGTTGCAAATTTCTCTCACTTCCTAAATTAATAATTCTTATTTATCTAAACACCCCTCATTGACTTGAATCAGAGATCCAGTGTACTCTATTTCTCCGCTTTTTAGGCAATTACTTTGGTTAAGGTTCTCTGTGAGACCTTTAGTTTTAGGAGGAAGGGCACAGCAGTCCTTGGAAGTAGACCCAGGTTCTACTTGTCACTCTCCCAAACAGTGGTAGGATCCCTAACGCTGCTCACAATGTGAGGTATTTAAAGAGTTAATGAATGAATGGATGTTATATTCAGTGATGTTATGATAATACTACAAGGTGAAGCTTGAACATGTTGGTACTTGGCCTTCTCACAACCTTATTTATTTCATCACATTCTGCTATTACACACTGCCAATGGTTTCGTAGCAGATGCTATGATGTGCTGCCTAGACCCCCTCTTCAGGACCAAAATACTCCTTTCTCCAGATATTAGGAGAGCGATCTATTGATGGCTTGTATCTGAGTCCTTCTCTGGAAACGACCTTTGCCTGCAGGAAAATGCCTTGCCAAGGTTACGTCTTCTCCCCAGGGAACGACAGCATCTAGTGACTGACCCTCAAACAGAACTCTGAGAGACAGTTCTAACTTCAGAGTTCCCAGTGGGATCAGATAAGGATCAATCATTTATAAAGGCAGCCACACAGAATAGAAAGGAGAAAACTAGACATCTGGAGAACTGTTAGATATAGAGTATGAACTGGCATTGTTCTCTAGGGCTGGGAATACCATCATGTCCTCCCCTCATCAGAGTGGGGATCTATGGGAGTCAAGTGACAGGAGGAGTCCTAGTTCAAGTCTGGTTCATAGCAACTCCACTGGGTCTACTGATTCAGCCAGTGGTCAAGGTCCATGGTCCCTGAAAGTATAATTGAAGCAAACATACTTGCAGATAGCAGAACCCCTAGTTTGGCTCAATACAATGTTAGAGAAAGAAAGGTCCAGGAGAAGTCTTGGATACCACCCTCCTTCTTGTTCTTTCAAGATGGAATATAGAAAACAACATCCCCTAATAAGAGGAGAAATAGCAGAAATTAGTGTGAACCATAATGATGGAAAGGATTTAGGGCTGGTGGTCCCTATCGTGTCCTTATTTGTTTCAGAAGACTAACCTCCACAAAAACCATATGGGTCCTGGAAGGTGGCAGTAAACTACCACAAATGTAATCAAGATGAAACCCAAAGTGCAGCCACAGTGCGAGATGTAGTATTTTTTTTTTTATTTTATTTTTTTTGGGGGTACACCAGGTTCAATCAACTGTTTTTATACACATATCCCCATATTCCCTCCCTTCCTTGACGCCCCCCCTCGATTCCCCCCCACCCTCCCTGCCCCAGTCCTCTAAGGCATCTTCCATCCTCGAGTTGCACTCCCTTTGTTATACAACAACTTCCCACTGACTATTTTACAGTTGGTAGTATATATATGTCTGTACTACTCTCCCGCTTCTTCTCAGTTTCCCCTTCACCCCCCACCCCCTCCCATACCTCGAGTTCTCCAGTCCATTCTCTGTATCTGCTTCCCTGTTCTTGTCACTGAGTTCATCAGTACCATTTTTAGATTCCGTATATGTGAGTTAGCATACAATATTTGTCTTTCTCTTTGACTTACTTCACTCTGTATGACAGATTGTAGTTCTATCCACCTCATTACATATAGCTCCATCTCATCCCTTTTTATAGCTGAGTAATATTCCATTGTATATATATGCCACATCTTCTGTATCCATTCATTTGTTGATGGGCATTTAGGTTGCTTCCATGTCCTGGCTATTATTGTAAAGAGTGCTGCAATAAACATTATGGTACAAGTTTCTTTTGGGACTATGGTTTTCTTTGGGTATATGCCCAGGAGTGGGATTACTGGATCATATGGTAGTTCTATTTGTAGTTTTTTAAGGAACCTCCAAATTGTTTTCCATAGTGGCTGTACCAACTTACAGTCCCACCAACAGTGCAGGAGAGTTCCCTTTTCTCCACACCCTCTCCAACATTTGTTGTTTCCAGACTTTGTGATGATGGCCATTCTGATTGGTGTGAGGTGATACCTCATTGTGGCTTTGACTTGCATTTCTCTGATGATGAGTGATGTTGAGCATCTTTTCATGTGTTTGTTGGCCATCTGTATGTCTTCTTTGGAGAAATGTCTATTTAGGTCTTCTGCCCATTTGTGGATTGGGTTATTTGCTTTTTTGGTATGAAGCTGCATGAGCTGCTTGTATATTTTGGAGGTTAATCCTTTGTCCGTTGTTTCATAGGCAATTATTTTTTCCCATTCTGAGGGTTGCCTTTTAGTCTTGTTTATGGTTTCTTTTGCTGTGCAAAAGCTTTTAAGTTTCATGAGGTCCCATTCGTTTATTCTTGATTTTATTTCCATGATTCTAGGAGGTGGGTCAAAAAGGATGTTGCTTTGATGTATGTCATAGAGTGTTCTGCCTATGTTTTCCTCTAGGAGTTTGATAGTGTCTGGCCTTACATGTAGGTCTTTAATCCATTTGGAGTTTATTTTTGTGTATGGTGTTAGGAAGTGTTCTAATTTCATTCTTTTACATGTTGCTGTCCAATTTTCCCAGCACCACTTATTGAAGAGGCTGTCTTTTTTCCATTGTATACTCGTGCCTCCTTTGTCAAAGATAAGGTGCCCATATGTGTTTGGGCTTACTTCTGAGTTCTCTATTCTGTTCCATTGATCTTCCTTTCTATTTTTGTGCCAGTACCATACTGTCTTGATCACTATGGCCTTGTAGTATAGTTTGAAGTCAGGAAGCCTGATTCCACCAACTCCATTTTTCCTTCTCAAGATTGCTTTGGCTATTCGGGGTCTTTTGCGTTTCCATACAAATCGTAAGATTTCTTGCTCTAGTTCTGTGAAAAATGCCATTGGTAATCTGATCGGGATTGCATTAAATCTGTAAATTGCTTTGGGTAGTACAGTCATTTTCACGATGTTGATTCTTCCAATCCAGGAACATGGTATGTCCCTCCATCTGTTTATGTCATCTTTGATTTCTTTCATCAATGTCTTAAAGTTTTCTGCATACAGATCTTTTGCCTCCTTAGGCAGGTTTATTCCTATGTATTTTATTCTTTTGGTTGCAATGGTGAATGGGAGAGTTTCCTTAATTTCTCTTTCTGCTCTTCCGTTGTTAGTGTATAGGAATGCAAGAGATTTCTGTGCATTCATTTTGTATCCTGCTACTTTACTAAACTCATCAATGAGTGCTAGCAGTTTTCTGGTAGAGTCTTTAGGGTTTTCTATATATAGTATCATGTCATCTGCAAAGAGTGATAATTTTACTTCTTCTTTTCCAATTTGGATTCCTTTAATTTCTTTTTCTTCTCTGATTGCTGTGGCTAACACTTCCAAAACTATGTTGAATAACAGTGGTGAGAGTGGACACCCTTGTCTTGTTCCTGTTCTTAGAGGGAATTCTTCCAGTTTTTCTCCATTGAGAACAATGTTGGCTTTTGGTTTGTCATATATGGCTTTTATGATGTTGAGGTAATTTCCTTGTATGCCCATTTTCTGGAGAGCTTTTCTCATAAATGGATGTTGAACTTTGTCAAAAGCTTTTTCTGCATCTACTGAAATGATCATATGGTTTTTATCCTTCAATTTGTTGATATGATGTATCACGTTGATTGATTTGCGTATATTGAAGAATCCTTGCATCCCAGGGATAAACCCCACTTGATCGTGGTGTATGATTTTTTTAATGTGCTGTTGCAGTCTGTTAGCTAGTATTTTGTTGAGGATTTTTGCATCTATATTCATCAGTGATATTGGTCTGTAGTTTTCTTTTTTTGTGACATCTTTGCCTGGTTTTGGTATCAGGGTGATGGTAGCCTCATAGAATGAGTTTGGGAGTGCTCCGCCTTCTGCAATATTTTGGAAGAGTTTGAGAAGGATAGGTGTTAACTCTTCTCGAAATGTTTGATAGAATTCGCCTGTGAATCCATCTGGTCCTGGGCTTTTGTGTGTTGGGAGATTTTTAATCACTGCCTCAATTTCTGTACTTGTGATTGGTCTGTTCATGGTTTCTATTTCTTCCTGGTTCAGTCTTGGAAGATTGTATTTTTCTAAGAATGTATCCATTTCTTCCAGGTTATCCAATTGATTGGCATATAGTTGCTTGTAGTAGTCTCTCATGATGTTTTGTATTTCTGAGGTGTCCGTTGTGACTTCTCCTTTTTCATTTCTAATTCTGTTGATTTGCATCTTCTCTCTTTTTTTCTTGATGAGTCTGGCTAATGGTTTATCAATTTTGTTAATCTTCTCAAAGAACCAGCTTTTAGTTTTATTTATTTTTCTTATGGTTTCTTTCCTTTCTTTTTCATTTATTTCTGCTCTGATCTTTACGATTTCTTTCCTTCTGCTCGCTTTGGGGTTTCTTTGTTCTTCTTTCTCTAGTTGTTTGAGGTGTAAGGTTAGGTTGTTTATTCGATCATTTTCTTGTTTCTTAAGGTAGGACTGTATTGCTATAAACTTCCCTCTTAGAACTGCTTTTGCTGCGTCCCATAGGTTTTGGGTTGTTGTGTTTTCATTGTCATTTGTTTCTAGATACTTTTTGATTTCCTCTTTGATTTCTGTAGTGATTCCTTGGTTGTTTAATAGTGAATTGTTTAGCCTCCATGTGTTTGTATTTTTTGCAGTTTTTTTCCTGTAATTGATATCTAGTCTCATGGCGTTGTGGTCTGAGAAGATGCTTGATATGATTTCAATTTTCTTGAATTTGCTGAGGTTTGATTTGTGACCCAAGATGTGATCTATCCTGGAAAATGTTCCGTGTGCACTTGAGAAGAAAGTGTAGTCTGTCGTTTTTGGATGGAATGTCCTATAAATATCAATTAAGTCGAGATGGTCTAATGTGTCATTTAAAGCTTGTGTGTCTTTATTTATTTTCTGTTTGGATGATCTGTCCATTGATGTAAGTGGGGTGTTCAAGTCTCCCACTATAATTGTGTTCCTGTCGATGTCCCCTTTTATAGCTGTTAGCATTTGCTTTATGTATTGAGGTGCTCCTATATTGGGGGCATAGATATTTACCATTGTGATATGTTCTTCTTGGATGGATCCCTTGATCATTATGTAGTGCCCTTCCTTGTCTCTTTTAATAGTCTTTACTTTCAAGTCTAATTTGTCTGATATGAGTATTGCTACTCCAGCTTTCTTTTGACTTCCATTTGCATGGAATATCTTTTTCCATCCCTTCACTTTCAGTCTATATGTATCCCTTGGTCTGAAGTGGGTTTCTTGTAGGCAGCATATAGAAGGGTCTTGTTTTTGTATCCATTCAGCCAGTCTGTGTCTTTTGGTTGGAGCATTTAATCCATTTACATTTAAAGTGATTATTGACATGTGTGTTCCAATTACCATTTTCTTAATTGTTTTGGGTTTGTATTTGTAGGTGTTTTCCTTTTCTTGTGTTTCCTACTTAGAGAAGTTCCTTTAGCACTTGTTGTAAGGCTGGTTTGGTGGTGCTGAATTCTCTTAACTTTTGCCTGTCTGGAAAGCTTTTGATTTCTCCCTCAAATCTGAATGAGATTCTTGCTGGGTAGAGTATTCTTGGCTGTAGGTTTCTCTCTTTCAGGACTTTCAGTATATCCTGCCATTCCCTTCTGGCCTGCAGAGTTTCTGTAGAAAGGTCAGCTGTTATCCTGATGGGGTTTCCCTTATATGTTGTTTGTTGCTTTTCTCTTGCTGCTTTTAATATTTTTTCTTTGTGTTGAATTGTCGTTAGTTTGATTAATATGTGTCTTGGTGTATTTCTCCTTGGGTTTATTCTGTATGGGACTCTCTGTGCTTCTTGGACTTGGTTCATTATTTCCTTTCCCATGTTGGGGAAGTTTTCCACTAGAACCTCTTCAAATATTTTCACAGACCCTTTCTTGTTTTCTTCTTCTTCTGGGATGCCTATAATTCGAATGTTGGTACGTTTAAGGTTATCACTGAGGTCTCTGAGGCTGTCTTCTAGTCTTTTTATTTTTTTATCTTTTTCCTGCTCTGTGGCGTTTATTTCTTCCATTCTATCTTCCAACTCACTTATTCGTTCTTCTGCCTCAGTCATTCTGCTGGTTAGAGCGTCTAGAGTATTTTTAATTTCAGTTATTTTGTTATCTATTGCTGTTTGTTTTTCTGAGTTCTTATGAACTGTTTCTTGTACTTTCTCTATTTTGTTTTCGAGATTTTGTATCATTTTTACTATCATTACTCTAAATTCTTTTTCAGGCATTTTTCCTATTTCCTCCTCATTTATTTGGTCTTGTGGGTTTTTTTCCTGCTCCTTTGCCTGCATGGTGTTTCTTTGTTTCCTCATGGTTGTCCAAGCTTTTGGGGTTGCTTGTCCTGGTGATAGAGGTGTTTATAGAAGACTGTCCAAGCCTCAGACTAATGTCCAAGTATTGGATTAGACGAATATTCAGTCGGCTATGTCAGGTTCTCCGCAGCCCTTTCCGGTGTCCGAGGCCATCTGCTGGTGTTCAGCTGGTTCTCTGTGGGAATGACTGCGTCCTTCCGTGCATTCCCAATGCATCTGTGGAGAGGGATGCACTCCACGTCTCTCTACTTCGCCGCCATCTTTTTCTCCCTGTCTCCCCAGCTTTTAACACCGGATTTCATGTCCCCATTCCTGGAAGGGAAGGAGAGAGGAAGGGAGGGAAAGGAGGGTCTAGCAGGAGACCCCAGAATAGGCCAAAGTGGCTAAGAAGTAGCATTACTGAGATGTAGTATTTTTACTGGAACAGATTAACACAGACTCATGTATGCAGCCACTGAACTAGTTAGTGGAATCTTTTCTAACTCTATTAAGAAGCATGTTCAGAGCCATTCATATTCACATGGGAAGGAAAACAGCATACATTCATGGTCTTGCACTAGGGTTATGTTAAGTCTCTTGTCTTCTGTCACACTGAAGTCCGAAAAGAGTTAAAGCAACCTGAATATTCTGCAAAAATGGCATTTGTCCCCTATGTCAATGAAATTAAGTTAATCAGACCACATGAGCAAGAAGAAAACATGCTTTGGGTTCTGAACGCAGGCAGCACATTCCACACTTACGAATCCTGCCCTGACCCATGTGCTAAGTGTCAGGGTAGTTATGGCAACCACGGGAACTAGACAATAAAACTCCACCCAAAGACATTTAAGTTCATTGTTTTAAAAACCACTCTGTTGGCTAAATTAGGTCTCTAATCCTTATGTTTTGACACCCTATTTTTTTAAGTGAGTAAACGGAGGTATAAAAAGAAGAATTTGAAATCATTAGTTTCTGTATGAGTAATCAGAAGTAATCTGAGTTCTAAAACATTATTATATGTGGCATGACCTGTGGACACATAATCCTCATATCACAATAGATCTTTTCTTTTTTTAAACAAAATTTTATTGATTGATTGACTGATTGATTGGCTGCATTGGGTCTTTGTTGCTATAAGCAGGCTTTCTCTAGTTGAGGAGGGGGGAGCTACTCTTCGTTGCAGTGCGTGGGCTTCTCATTGCAGTGGCTTCTCTGGTTGCAGAGCACGGGCTCTAGGCATGCGGGCTTCAATAGTTGTGGCTCACAGGCTCTAGAGCTCAGGCTCAGTAGTTGTGGTGCATGAGCTTAGTTGCTCTGAAGCATGTGGGATCTTCCCAGACCAGGGCTCGAACCAGTGTTCCCTACACTGGCAGGCGGATTCTTAACCACTGTGCCACCAAGGAAGTCCCTACAACACATCTTAATCAAGATGAATAGCCTTTTCTTTAAAAGACATTTCTAGGCAGGGTGGCAGCACTGGGCATGGGACAGCCCGAGTGCCTGGGAGTGGGAGTGGGGAGGTGATGTGGAGAAGGCTGCAACAGCTGGACCACAGCACATCTGAGCCAGGTCAAGAGGTGAAGGCACTGTGGGGGCAGGCCAAGCCAAAGTGCATCTGGCCTGATGGGAAGTGTCACATTTTTCAAGTCTTTCCACTTACTCAAGACATCTCCATCAAGAAAGAGGAGGGAATAGAAGCTGAGTTATTAACTGTCTAGTTCCAGACATGGGTGACCTTCAGGGATGTGGTTGTGAACTACACCAAGGAGGAGTAAGAGCTGCTTTACACTGCTCAGCAGACTGTTCACAAAAATGTGATGCTTGAGTAATATAAGGACCTGGTCTCCTTGGGCATCAGCTTTCCATACAGATATAAATCCTCGACTCAGAAAATGTGGAATAACCAAGGCTGATAGAGAAAAGGAGTCAACAAAAGACCTGGCCAGATTCAGAGACTGTAGTGAATCATCAATCTTCAATAATAACACTTCTGAAGATAAACAGTTCTATGACATTTAAATGGAAGAAATGGTAAGAAATGATTTCTGGTAACTATCATTAAGAGTCTGGAAGTGTAGAGACAAGCTGAACAATTATTAGAAGAATGAGGAGAAACACTGCAGGCAAGTTTAATGCATAATTTAGCCTAGTGGACCTCAGGAAAGCTATGTAAGTAAGAGAAATAAATATAGTCAAATCTTTTATTAGAACACTTTGTTCAATTTGCAAAGACTCCAGCAGGAGATAACTGAGCAAATGACAGTGATAACTTTCTTACTCACAGTGCATCCTTTGTTACAATCTGAGGGTATAAATAAAAACACATGTCCTATGAATGTAAAGAATATAGGCATATCTCAGAGATACTGCAAGTTTAGTTTCAGATCAATGCAATAAAGCAAATATTGCAACAAAGCAAGTCACACAAATTTTTTGGTGCATATCAGTCATGTTTACATTATACTTTATTATATTTAATAATTTACATTATTAAGTGAGCAATAGCATTTTCTCTAATAAAGCAATACACATACCTTAAGTAGAAATTACTTTATTGCTTAAAAAACACTAACCACCATCTGAGGCTTCAGCAAGCCCTAGTTTTTTTGCTGGTAGAGGGTCTGAAATATTTCAAGAATTAACCAAAATGTGACATAGACAGGAAGTGAGCAAATGCCATTGGAAAAAAATGGCATTGGTAGACCTCCTTGGTGAATGGTTGCCACAAACCTTCAATGTGTAAAATAACACAATACACTGAAGCATGATAAAATGTAGGATGCCTGTATGCAACTGGAGTTCTCACTACACTGACATCAAACAAATCATACTGGTGAGGAACCTATGATTGTAAAGAATGTGGAAGTATGTGGAGATGTCTTTACTACTTCTTTTGTTTGCACATTGGAGAACTCATACTGGAGACAAACTGTATACATGCAATCAATGTGGAAAAACATTTTTTTCATATCTATAGGCTTATTGGATATAAGATAATTCATACCAGAGAGAAACCTTCTGAATGTCCTGAATGTGGAAAATCTTACAGACAGAACACCCACTTTATAATGTATCAGAGAACTCATGTATAAGAGGGAACTGCTATGAATGAAATGAATGTGGGAGCTCTTAAAGCCAGAAATTGCATCTCATTATGCATTTCAGGATTCACAATTGGATGAAGCCATGAGTATAAAGATTATGGAAAAAAGGTCACCTTTTTTCATATTGGACAACCCATACAGGAGAGAAATCATATGTATGCCATCAGTGTGGTAAATTCTTTAGCCAGAGCTCTGCCCTTATTTTCTACCAAAAAATTCATATGGAGAGCAATTATATAAATGTTGTCAATGCTGGAAAGACTTCATCCATAAGAACCTCACTGAGCATCAAAGAGTGTGAACTGAAAGAGTATGTAATCACTTGGAATTTTCTTTAGCCAGAACCCTCTATTGTACTTTTTTTTTTTTTTTCTTCAAAGCAAGGACATTTTATTTAGAGATTAGAAGTGTTTCCTATCCTCTTTTTTTTTTAAGCTCTTTATTGGAGTATAATTGCTTTACACTGTTGTGCCAGTTTCTACTGTACAACAAAGTGAATCAGCTGTATTTATATATATATCCCAATATCCCCTCCCTCCCACGACTCCTTTCCACCCTCCCTATCCCACCCCTCTAAGCATTGAGCTGATCTCCCTGTGTTATGCAGCAGCTTCCCACTAGCTATCTATTTTACATTTGGTGGTGTAGTGTACATATGTCAATGTTACTCTCTCACTTCGTCCCAGCTTCCCCTTCACCCTCCCGCCATGTGTCCTAAAATCTGTTCTCTACATCTGCATCTTTATTCTCTTGTTAATGGCTTTAACATTATTATCTATCAGAAGTCATATTGGAGAAAACACTTATTAATATGATAAATATGAAAATTTAGCCACCAACAACTTTATATTTTATTTTGCCTCAAAGAAATCATTTTGGAGATAAGCTCTAAATTTCACCTATATAGAACTATTTTAAATCAATAAATCATGTTATTACTCCTACTGTGCATTAGAGAACTGGTCCTGAAGAGAAACACACACACACACACAGCATTTCAACATTTCAGTAAAAATATACATCAGATTTTCTTCTTTACAAGAATTCTATGTATTCATACAAAAGTAAATGGCCTAGAAGCATTTTTAAATTGATGCACAGTTAACATACATAATGTTAGTTTCTTGCACACAACCTGGTGATTCAGCATTTAAATACATTAAGAAATGATCACCACATTGTTTAGTAACTATCTGTCACCATACACAATTATCACAGCATTACTGACAGTATTCTTACTTTGTATACCACATTCCTATGACTTATTTATTTTATAACTGGAATTTTGTACCTCTTAATCCCTGTCACATATTTGCCCAAACCCTCACCCATTCTTCTCTCTGGCAACCAGTTTGCTTACTATATGCCAGTTTGCTTGCTATAAGTCTGTTTCTATTTTGTTTTGTTTGCTTGTTTGTTTTGCTTTTTTAGATTCTACATAGAAGTGATATCATTTGGCATTTGTATTTCTCTGTCTGATTTAATTGACTTAGCATAATACCCTCTAGATCCATCCATGTTTTGCAAGATTTCATTCTTTTTTATGGCTGAGTAATATTCCATTGGACACTGTATACACGACACACTATATCTTCTTTATCTATTCCTCTGTTGATGGACACTTAGGTTGCTGGCCTAAAGCATTCCTGACCAAGTCTTAAGGCTTGGTCTTAAGGCTTAAATCTGAGAAGGAACCATTAAGTAGGCAAGTTGTTGCTGAGAGATGATCCAGGTTCATTATCTTCTTCAGAAAGATAAATAAATAAAAATGCTATTGCAGAGAATGTTGTTGCTGAGAAGGCCAAGAATTGTTTATAATTCTTACAATAAAAATAGGAAAATAACATTCCAGTGAGTTAATATGCGATTGTTTACATGACTGCTCCCCCTTTGAGACATTTAATAGGTTTTAATATGTTATGTTTAATTTGCTATGTAAAGCAATCAAAGAGAAATACACACTACTCTAAGTACCTATTTTAAGTATATCTGTATGAGGATAAGAATTGAATAAACACCTATAGATAAGTGAACAGAAGAAATTTAGTAAATAAAGGGATTATAAGGAAGTTTCTTTTTATAGTTTAGTCAGAACTACTGTAATAACATGTTGAATAAAATTTTAAATATTAAAAAATGATATCTAGTTTGTCTGTAATAAGGTCAAGGAAGCTTGCATGCAACTTGCTAGGAAACTGTCCTGTGAATTCCAATTTGCTTTAGGTCATGGTTTGAGTGCTACTTTCTGAGACATGGTTTTAAAACTCCTGAGAATTTAAGAACCTGGTAATTTTCTGTATTTGGAACCTAGAGGAAACAATAGACAGTTCAGGGAGAGGCATCATTTGAGTGGGAACATGTACCTGGATAATATACATAGTAATTGTGCTCAAATGATAACACAACACTGCATAAACTGCACCCCACCCCTGCCCCCTGGCCCCGGCCACCACCATTCTCAAGTTACTCTTTAATCTCAGAAAGAAAACATAGTTACAAGTAGAGACTTGAAATCTCACTGCCCAGGTTAAAACCCCACCTCTTGCTACCTAGCTGGGTGATCTTGGCCATGTGCCTGAATTACACATCTCCTCCCTTCTTAAATAGGGATACTAATAATACTGATCCCACAGACTTATTGTGAATATTAAATTAGTAAATAGATAAATGGCTTAGAATAGCATCTGACAACTAAGTGCTTATAATTACTATATATGTTCATTAATATTGCTATTATTGCCCTAGCCTAATTTTAACCTGCTTGAGTCCTTACTTCACTTTCAGTCACATATGTTCTCCCTCAGGAGAACAGGAGTTTCTAACTTGGGAGAGCCCTGACCCTTTGTGGGTACGTGGGTTCACTTCTGAAGATCGATAAACCACTTTTAATATTATTTTTAAAAAGAAAAAAGACATTATCCAGTTATACAAAAGTATTGTTTTTACTATTTTATCATCTTAATGTATTGATATTTTAGGTGTTGATGTAGTTAGGATACCAGGTCAGCTGCTATAACAAAAGGAAACAGAACAAGGGATTAAAGAAGGTTTTTCTCTCTTGTGAAACACAGAGCAAGTGCAATTCATAATTGATATGGTTACTCCATGTTGTGGACCCAGGCTGCTTCTATCTCATTGCTCAATAGGCAGCTTCTATCTTGTGCTCTAAATCCTTTACCATAATTCAACCCAGCCATGGGTAGCAGGGAAGGGGAAGAGGAGGCATGACTCTTCTCTCTACCCTAGGGCTTAGAAGTTGTACACATAGCAGTTTACACTTTATTGGACATAATTCAGTCATTGATCACATCTAGATACAACAGATACCGAAGTATGTATTATCCTATGTCTAATTCAGGGATTCTATTCTTTACAGTGAAAGAATATGAGAATACATATGGGGGCTAAAATGCTGTCTCTGAAACAGTGATATTCTATGAAGCCAAATTTAAATATCATATAGATATTTGGAACTAGAGAAAAATCTGAGTCTGAATGATCTACAAGATTCATATTGATGTTATACATTTTAAACAACAATTTATAATGGAAACATAGCTACAGTGTTGCATATCATAGTATTCATCAAGACATGGTATGATATTACTAGCCTAGTAATACTCCTAGGATTAGCTGACATACTGTAACTAAAGCAACCATTTCCAGGTAAACACTCAATATCCTAGGCTCATTCTCTTCCCTTTTATCTTCCTTCTGGATAGCCCTGGCCTGCTGCTAATAAAATAGAACCATTCTCTTATGTTCCAACTGGAGTATAATTGGCTCCTCACTGTAGAGCAAACTGACATGTTTCAGAGTCTTTAATTGACAGCCACTTGCTTCCTATTCCAATGTCTGCTTATCTGAGCTCAGGAGTTCACCCAGAGTTCAAGGAAAAAAGAAAGCCAAGGAAATATTTCTGTCAGGCCACTTGGACTCTAAACATCCACTAAGCATTTTCCTTGCATGACCCACATAATTAAAGAAGTGATCCATCTCCACACTGTGCCCCATGAAAAAATGCACCCTCTTAGTGTCACCATGAAATAGCTCTGAAGGTATTATACACTCCTACCATGTCACTGAATCCTATTCTAGCTATGTTCCTGAACTGCTTATCAACAAAGCCACATGAACTTGTCTATATATCTTCTATGCCGTAGAAGAGACCTCTATTGGCATTCAACATACCAACTAGTAGAGTTATCTTCTAATCTCAGAAATGTCCCCACCTGATGGAATTACCAAATTCAATTTTGACCCATTCCCTTTATCCAAAAGAGTGTGTTTCAACCGCTTCACTTGCAAAAAATGAATGTCATATTTATCGGTTCTCATGCCAAGAAAGTCACTGTGTGCTATGTCTCTTAATCTCAAGAGGTTATAGATTGAGTTTTCTGTATTTGACCTATAAATTCAACTGATGTATTACAACTACTACAGTTGTCTTTTTCTACTTTAATAATTCTATAACAAGAATTTTAAATTAAGTAATCTCTTCTTTATTCTTTAACGTTTCCAAAATTTTAATGTTAATAAAATTTAGATTTTATGATAAAGATACAGAGTGGACCTAGTAAAATGGATAGACACAATGTATTATTTCCAGATAGTTCTGTAATATTATGTAGCTTATGAAATAGTTTCTATTATAAGATCACATTTTCAAATATGGTCATCAATAAAGTCATCTGCTCATTTACTAGTCAAGTATAAAACCAATGCATTAAAAAAAGGTCCACCCAGGTTGATGGAAGCAGTTGAATTATTGAAAAGAACTTGGCAGAGGAAAAATGGTCAATACAAGGCAGTCAAAATAATTGCCCATAAATAAGAAGAGTGCATATATAAATGGTTGAAAAGGAATTAGAAATTGTTAAAAACATAGGAATTCTATTTTTTAAATGGCAAAATATACAAAAGAAAAACTATTTTGATATTCATTAAATTTACTAAACGCCTCCAAATTCTGATTATATGTTAAAAAATTTCATAGTAGCATGTTAAGGACAGAAATGCATCATAGTGAAAAAAAGACATTAAAATATAAATGTTTCTTCTTGAAAGTTTTGATTAATTTACTAGGAGATAGTGAGAATACCTATTCGGAATAAATAAGTGTGTGTATAAGATTTTCAAAGTTAAAACAGCTACATTCTACTCTAACATATGTAACATAGTAATTTACGATAATGTTTCAAGTACTATGCTATGAATTTTATATGCATCATCTCTAATCATTATACAATTCTGCAGGTTAGCATTATTATCTCATTCTATAGATAAGTTAATTAGGGCTCAGAAACGCTCATTAAATCTGCCCAGTGCTAGTACACGATGGAGCTAAGATTGGAATCTAGGAGTTTTGCTTAAAATCTCAAGACATACAAAAAATAGAGATATTCTGTTTAAAAGTTTGCAACTTAATTTCGAAACATTTGATTCATAGGAACAAAAAAGAGTCAAATAATAAATACAAAATGGAAAAGTAAGTTCTGCTGCTTAAGTTTGCAAAACTCAACATAAAGAATTCTAAATAGAATAGTTATTTAGAATGAATGTTTTCCTTCTAACGTCAGATAACATAACAGTGCGTTTTATAATACAAAATTTCTTCCTTTCAACATTGCAAGGCTAAAGACAATTGCCTATGCAGGGGGATGAAAAATGGGGGCTAATATTGGCAGGAGGAAACTGCAGCAAGCAGACAAAACCCCTCAGGTCACCATGGCAAGTCTAACATTGCTAAGAATGTTCACACAACATATAGTACTTTCAGTCTAAAAAGTTAGGCGTATTGCAGTTGTAGAAATATAAAGCTTAGTTTTCTAAAAGCTAAAGAAAAAAAGAAATTGGAAAGCCAGAAAGCTTTCAGTTGAACAGCATTATTCATTTTCTAGCATTATGAAAAATTATCACCACAAGGACCAGGTTAAATATTCCATAAAAATCATGAAAATTGGGCAAATGCAAATTCTATATGTTCTCAAAGGCACCATTCTAGTAAACTGAGGCACTAAGCACTATGCTATGTATTTAATCAACTTCTTAGCACTAGGAATTTGGGCTAGATATCAGGACTCCACTTTGTTATTAAGCATATTGTCTAGTATAAACTTCCAAGGTTGAAAATGTTGACGAAACACACATAGATAAGCACAATTACAGTTTTAGATTTAAAACCTAACAAAGAAATACTCCCTTAGGCCATGTCTCAAGAACATTTTACAAGGTACAAAATCACAAGCAAACAAACCAAAACCCTTCGATCAACACAACATTAAAATTACACATTTAATCATACCAATCAGAAAGCTATTAAGTAAAAAGTGCCAATTTCCTACTCTTCAGACAGCATTAAGATGCCTAAAGCAGCTTCTTTGGTCAAACCTGTGGTAAGTAGAAAAATTTTCAATAATACTAAAAAATATTCAGAAAAACAAATAAAGCACTAACAATTTAAATGGTGTCCAGAAAGCACACAACGCACTCTGAGACTCAAACGTATTTTTAAACTTTTAAGTTTCACTAATATTTAAGAAAACTGAGTTGCATATGATTCATTTTTTACCAGGAAAAATAACTACTTTAGCTTCACTGCAATGAAGTCATCTATTTATCTACTAGTTATGAGCATGCAAATATTAATTAAAAATTTATTTATCCTATGAATCATCTAAAACAAAGCAAGTGGCCTTCATACCATAATTTAGGGGACTCCAGTGTAAAAGATTACAACAAGAATGCAATGAAGATTAGTATAATTTTGGCCGGGGAGGCTTAAAGTGTGGATATCCCAAATGGAGAGTCAGCTCAAGCAGCAAAACTCCGATTCTGTTCTATTCATTTTTAAGGACATATACTGCACTTACTCTGTGACAAGCACTGTTTTAGGTGTTTTACACATATCAAGCTTTTGATTCTCACAGCAATCCTAAAAGGTAAGTAATATTCTCATCTCCATTTTACAGACGACACGGTTGAGGCACAGAGAGCTTCAGTAACTTGCCCAAGCAAACAAGCAGCAGAGCCAGCATTTGGACCCAAACACAGTCCACACCATTAATATGTGCTGCCTCCGTTTGAATGGTCCAAACTTGCCCCAAAGGACTATGCCATTCTCAAGCACGCTGCCCTTGTTCAGGCCCCCATAAGGCCTCACCTGACTTTCTGCATTCCTTCTTTTTGTTACTCCCTGTTGTGATATAGGCATAATTATTATTTCATACAACAAATATTTATATAGGCTCTTGGCAAACGGCAGGCAAAAGCAGACATTGTTCTTGTTCTCATGAAGGTTTCAGTCTGGTGGGGTAGATGGGCATTATAGAATAATTACACAAATGAGCATATAATTGCTAATTAGGAAAAATGCTATGAGAAAAAGGCAAGTTCTCTCAAAGTATATGACAAGGAACCTGATATGGTCTGGGCAGTCAGGGAAGGTTTCCTTGAAAAGTGACACCAAGGAGGAACATTAAATACATTGTCATTAACCAGATGAAGAAGCAGGGGAGCTGGATGTTTATAATCCCTCTAATTTCCATGCAGCTGAGGCCAGCTGAGGAGTTCAATGATGCAGGAGTGAGAGCATAGATCGCTCTAATCTATATCTTAGGGACTTTCAAACGCTGCCTAGCAGAGGGGTCCGTACAAGTACGATGAGAGGACAGGATCAGACAAGTGAGGGCAAAAAGGCCCAGCTGGGGGTAAGAGTAGCCCTTGGAGAAATCCTTGTGTCTTCCTCTCCTAACAAAGCCCCCCACTACTTATTATGTTAAGGATAAAAGTGGGAGGGGATTATGAACAATGCTGAGGGACTTTGGAGAAAGCTTAATTCTTTCAGCTGTTGGAACTGACATGAACTACTTCCATGGCACCAATGGGTCTCACAAGGTCAAAAAAGGTTCACTATGTATTAATTTTCACACCTTTATCCCAAGGACCCAGGACCTTCTGCTATCTGTAGCGTCTGAACTGGCCTTCTCTAGGTCTCCCTGCACTTTCTAAACACCCTCTTGAAATGTGAAGATGAACGGAGTCCACGAGAAAAGTAAAAGTTTGAACAATGATGCAGACAGCAGAAAGGCCACTTCCTGCCATGTGCATGCCTCACTCCTATTAATATATTTCTCAATAGTGTTGGTTCTGTTTTTTAATAACAGCACAACACTGCTGACTCACAATCACCATATGGTCCTCTTGGACTCCCAGGTCTCTGTCTGCTGTACTTGTGCCTGCCTAGTTAGTCTTTTCTTAACCATTATCTATGCAATTGTTTGGATGTTTTCATGCCTATGAGAACTTTGGATTTATCCTTATTGATTCTGGTTTCGGTTTCAGCAGATCACTTCTCTAGACTACGCCATTCTCAAGCACGCTGCCCTTGTTCAGGCCCCCATAAGGTCTCGCCTGACTTACTGCAAGAGCCTCCTAATTGATTTCTCGGCCACCACCTTTTCCAATTATGATCTTCTCTTTGCACAGTCATCATGTCATGCTTCAGACATTAGAACACATTAATTAGGCAGCTTCCCCTTGAAGAAAAATGAAGGCCAAATCCCTTAGACCAGTATTCAAAAAGCTCTACATCTGTTCGCAAACTTTTTCCTCCCAAACTCTGACCCCACGAAGCATGAGTATCAAGCACTCAAGACTCCTCATGTCTCCACAACATTCTCTGAGCTCCACTGGCTTTCCTGGTACACTCCAATTTTCCCAAATGCCACCATTCCCAGCCCTACCCCCTAATTCTACTCTCAAACTCTTCTACTATTACAGCCATATGCCATGCTTTCCCCAATCACCCCATTCAACATGCCCTCTGTGCTTGTACAGTATTTTGGATCACCATTCCAAGCCAGGAGTTCCTCACGAATTCTAAGGGTCACTAAATATCATGGCTGGAATAACAAGGACTGGCCTGCTCAAGTTCTGGGGGAGAAAAGGGAGGATTAGGAAGACATGATAGCTTTAGATTATAAAAGTACAGTAAATATAAGGTTCTTAAACATACTTCTTTTTGATACATTGTGGTTAAAGGTACACTCAAGGGACTTCCCTGGTGGTCCAGTGATTAAGACTCTGCACTCTCACTGCAGGGGGCGCTGGTTCCATCCCTGGTGGGAGAACTAATAACCCACTTGAGTGGTGCAGCCAAAAAAACAGGGGAAAAAAAAGCGCACATAATTTTGTTTTGTTTTTTTCAAACTGTCTTCTTTAATTGTTCTGTAACTACTGCTGCAGCTGCATCCTTCTAGAAGCTGAGAGGTCCACAATTTTTAGGTTAAGAAGTTTTTAATTTGTATTCTCCCTTCATTAGGTTTTCTACAAACTACCTTGGTGTTTTAAAGCATGTGTTTGTGACCTTGGTCTTATACCTGGATACTGAATAAATGGAGTTTAAACAGCAATCATCTCTCTTGACATGAACACCGTCACCCATTTTTTCTACCAAAAGTTGAATCAATAATTGTGATATTCTCTTACTGAATGAAGCTGAACTAAACCATGCACTTGCAAAATGATCTTACACACAAAATTTGGAGTATAAAATTATAAAACCCCATTATCCAAAATCCTACTGGTATCCAAGTAAGTTGTATGCATAACTTCCTCTGGAGAGGAAAAGGGAGACACAATGAACGTGCTGAACAAAATGATTACATTCTTCTAGGATGTAAATATGATGACATTGTGAGTATTCATGGTATAGATGTAAAAGTGGTTCTGATAGTTCCCAAGTTCTATTTTCATATGGAGTGGGCAGCAAATACTCTCTGCTGCTGGGGGGACCCTTGAATTTGAGCAAGAATGATTCCCAATTACCAAGATGGATTTGGTTCATTAGGGAAAACACCTTAGTTGCCCTGCCAGGAAGCCAGGAAGTCTGCTCAAGTTGGGTTTTCCTAAAGTCAGATGTGTGATTCCTCTCACTATTGGGAAATGTAGAAAACAATCCAAAACATAGACACTGGAACCATAAGAACAAAAGAATAAAAGGGCTGAATGTGATGCAAGGACATAAGAAATAGCATTCTGAGAGACGAGATGACAAAATCCCAGAAGAGCAGAAATCTGGGAAAAGCATTGAGAAACAAAGCAGGCTTATCCACATTGATTTTTAATTCCTAGAAATAGAGATCATTTCATGGCAAGGTAGATCAGTGGATCAAGCAGGTCAAATCATTTGGTTAAGGAATTGTTTTCTCAATTCACCAAAGAGAACCACTCTCAGTGGAATTTTTTGAGCCCTTTACATGCCCATAAGAAAGGGCAGAGACACTGCAGGAAAGAATGGCCAGTTCAGCCTCCAATGACAAAGTGAGATGAACAACATTAGAACCCCAGGTGAAGAACAAAAGGCAAATATGAAGACCAAGAGACACAGGTGAGCTACCACTAAAATCCATGGGGCCAATGTAAGTAGGAGAGGATGAGCTGAAAGCAAATGCTTGCACACACTTCCCTCCCCATCCCCAGCACACACACACACACACACACGCACACACACACACACCTTCCTTATAGATACTCAGGTGTATATATTAATTTAATCACTCAAAATTTTGCTATAATTTTTGTCCGTATTGAACAATTTCATTAGTCAAAAAATATCTGTCACTATTTTGGAATTTTAAAATGGTACTATAGTATCAGGGAGAGCTGAACCTATTTGGATCTTACCATTTCACCACGAGGCTGTATATCCGCTAGGGCGGCCTACTACAGAATTAGATTGAGTGAATCTGCTCACACTTTTCCTACCAATCTGGAGAGTGACAAACCATAGAGTCTGCATCTGAATAGGGATGATATATAATCAAAATCAGCAGACACGGATGATGCGCTCACCCGATTAATTCCGCCACTCAGCTCTTGACAAACTGCAAAAAACCAAGCTACTCAGCAAAGTGAGTAGCCAGTGATGTGAATTCAGGTACAATTTTCTTTTGTGTCTGACTTTTTGGCAACCTCTCTTCCACTTTCAGCAGACGCTGCTCTGTGCCCTAGGACTCTGGGCCAGTCACTGCAGGTCTGGCCTCTCTGACAATTATTTATCCATATGGCCTCTCCTCAAGAAGCTTAGGTACTATCTAGTTAACATGATAAATGCCTAAATCAGGAGAGAAATTGAGAACTAGTCACTTATATGTCCTTTGAGACATTCCAATAACATTAGTTGATATTTTCTGGCAAGGCAGATCTTATCATGAAAACTGGGTGGGCGTTTTCTCAACTCTTCAACAGAGCTGACAATTTGCTTCTGTATGTGCAGTCATACAGAAGCCTGGGAGAAACAGAAAGTGAGAATCTTTACTCACCGTCACTATCTTGAATTCTTTCTTGAAATACCATTTGGCACCTTGTTTTGCTCTTTCTCCGTATTTGATTGATCTCTTGAAACTCAAACTCCTCTAGCATTTATACCTGATGTTATTGTTTATTTATAAAAAGATTATTGTTTACTTAAAATAAGATTGTGTCATTATACAGTGAGAATAAATGACTTAGAAAGGTGCACAACTGCAAAATGCCCACCTTTATGTTCTATTTAGCACAACTTTTTCCTGATAATAAATTTTCTTTTTTCCTGATTATAAAAGCAAAACATTTTCACTGGATAAAAAGCTTATCCATTTTTTTTCTGCAAGAGGCTTTTTATTTACTGATCTGTAAGAGGTCATAACTATGAAATACATTAATACTTTGTGCATAATATATTTCAAAAATTTTACATGTATAGTGTTCTACTTTTTTTTTACTATTTAAAATATGTCATACTTAATCTGTCAGTTGTTCATTTTTAAATTCCTTCCTTTTTTGTGCTTAGAAAGGCCTTCCCTACTTGCTATCAAAGTCATATATATTTCTTCCTAGCTTCTTTTTGCAAGAATTTTTCACAGATTAGCTTTTCACTTAATTTTTACCAATTTGCCATAATGAGATAACAGAGAAAAATCCAAAAATGGAAAAAAATCCCTCCAAAACTTGATACTTTTTAAAGAGGAATCCATAATGACATAAATGGAAAGCTACTTAAAATATAATGAGAGGTTATCACAAACTCATGAACAATGTTATATTTGAGAAATTGGAGAAAACGAGCCCAATATCAAAAATGCAACGAGTGGCCCAGGACAAAAAGCATTATAGGTACTAGAACAAATACATCTTTGTCTAGATGGCCATGGGTTAAGAGCAGCAAAAGTTATCTGTAAATCATTTTTATAATAAACTAATTTTCATCTATAGCAGCTTGTAGAATAAAAATGCCTGTTCACAAGTTTCTATTTCATGTCAATTAAGTTGAATAGAATATCTGTTGTTAGCATGACTGTAGAAGGCCTGGGTATAACCAAACACTGCAGGAAGCTACATAAACGGATCCAACAGTCAGAGCAAACGATATGGCCATAATCACTAGAGCCTTCAACTCCTATCTGTAGTCTTAGGATTTGTATGCTGATTTTTTAATAGAAAGCTATGCACACAAAGGGGTTCATTTCTAAATTGTTTGCAAATGAGAATCAGAAATAATCTAAATATTTTTAAATGCAGTGAAATATATAGTCATTTTTGGATAATTACAAAACGTATATAGCAATAGGAGACTACTAATAAATTTTAGAAATAACCATACAGGTGCTATGGCTAATCTTGCTGAAAATGAACATGAGCAAGCCTGAAAGACAACAAAGAAATGTGAACAGCATATGCCACAATGGTGACAGGAGGGTTACAATTTCTCTTTTTAGAAAAAGTTCCTTTGCTACAATATTCTTTTTGCAACAAAAATAATTAATAGAAAGCTTTTAAATGCCTCAGATCAGTATTTCCTCTGGTGCATTTTGCAGGATGCCAATTATTCCAGCAGGACTGGGCACAAGAGGGAGGGTTGTTAGAGGTTTTTTGTTTTGTTTTGTTTTTGCTATTGTTTTATTTGCCAAATGAATATAGGTATCTGGATGTCTGATATTTAAATGCAGTTCAACTGCATTTTGTTGTTTGGTTTTGCAGCTGTATGTGTGCCTGTTTACTGACAGAAACTCTCAAACACTATTAAAAAACAAAAACCAACACACAAAAAACATCTTTTCCCAAGTGTACTTGTCTACAGAAGTTGCTCTGAATGAAGCATTGGTCAGGACTAGTCTCCTGCAGAATACACAGTCTTTGTGCTCCTCTAGACACTTCAAATCATTACAAACATATAGCATTATTAAGATCTTACTCAGTTTAGGGGTTACTTCTGTCACTCATAATTTATATCATAATTACCACATTGTATATTCTTTAATGTACTCTGGTTGATAAAATGCAAAAGTTATGATCTTAGAAAAATCTTAGAAAAATTATGTAACACAATAACTCAAGGGAACTCACTGAGTTTTTTCTAATTTTCAAAGAATAACTGTCAACTTTTTAGATATTGTAAAGTTGACATTTCCTAGAACCTTCAAATTTATACAAACTTTCATTCACTTCATGTCTTAAAGGGTGAACATAGTTAAATTCAATAAGTTTACTAAACTACTTCCGTACTTACTGAACATATACTAAATTACAGACATAGACTGAAAGGGATACTTCAATGAACACAACTTATCCCAGCTTTAAAGTCATTCACAGTCAAGTGCATAGGCTGTGTAGTGGGATACGGAGCCAGGGCAACAAAGACAGCAATGAATCTAGGACAAGGTATAACATAGGTGGGGTACCAAAAATGGACCTAGAAGTTAGGAGAATGACATGGAATCATTTTAAGCACTCAGATACAGGGTCATCGAGAAGGGAGGATGCATACTAGATGGACTTAAAGAATACACAGAATGTCTCCTGGTAGACAGCAAAAATGAGTCTCAGGTGCCCCTGAAGCAGAAAAGGAGTATAATGGGAGAGCAATGTTGTACACATGCCGGCATAGAGGACTCACACCGAGGACCATGAGAAGATCTTTTTGGAATATGAGCCTGAGTTTGGAACATGGGAGCTCTGAGTGGCAGGCTAAGGTTCTTAGATTTAATTTGGTAGCCACAGAAGCGTACGAAATACTTTTCAGCAAGAAAAATTAGGACTATAAAAAACTAATCTGGTGCAGGTGTGTGTCAAGATTAGGAGATATAACATTGGAGGATTGACACTCGCAAAAGGGGGGGGAGAGAGAGAGGAGGAGAGAGGGGGAGATTAAATTATGTGGCAGGAGGACAGTACAGAATTAAGCAGCAGCCTGGAGGTTTTTGGATGGTTCAAGAATCTGTCATCAGAAACCAGCAAGAGAAAGGAGTTTAGAAAGTTCATATGTCAAGAATAATCAATGTTGGTGAAAAGAAATCAATTACTTAAGCAGAGGAATGTGATCAGGAAGGAAATTTTAAAAGGACTGAAGTACATTCAATGAATCCATCTAGAATCATCTTTAAATTTAATTCTATCACAGTAGTACTTTTGCAAAATAACACAATCATAATATACATTTGGGATAAAGGATAGGAGGAAGTAAGACCAGAGAATTCTCTCTCATCCACCAGTATCACTGAGGTCAGAAAGCTTGGAAAAGCTTATTCAAGCATCTGTTAAGTCACTCCCTAATCCATACTCCCTAGGAATTTGAGTCCATCTCTATAATTTTATTTCCTGAGACGAAGCAGGTTAAGAGGGCAACATCTGTTTATCCATTATCCCTGTCCATTTCAAGAGAAGTGGAACAGAAATTGGTTACTTCAGCATCCTAAAGCACACTACGACATAGTGGGAGAATTCTTCATATTGGAGAAATCATTTACCAAATCCAGTGTATGTGATGCATTTCAGGAAAGTCCTTTAGGTCTCTTCAATATCATCATTACTCATTCAGTGCATTAATATTTAAAATATTTACTAATATGATTTCAGCAACTCAAATATCATTTTTAGAAATGCAATAACACCCGTTGTGTGCACACTCATGTGTCAACACCTACACATCTTGCCTGTCTAGGACTTTAGGCTACTATTCCTGGACACCCTGTTGTCTATCATTGCAGGCATACAGCAAGCGTGCAAGGAGATGGTTTCTGTTGCTATGGAAATATCATTTCATATCCTAGTTAGTAGGTATATAACGTAAAACCGTAACATTTGCTTACTTTCCAAGTTTGGCAGCTGAGTGTATTGTTCATGTCGGAGGACAAACTTCTAACGTTTTCAAAACTTTTTTTAAATAAGAATTATGAACTTAACCTGTCTGGCATTTGAATGTTTACAAACTTATTTGTTGTACACAGAGAAATGAGAGAATGGAACAAAAAGCATATGTTAAGTCCTTAATTCTTCTCCTTAAACCATATGAAAATACCTATTTACTAACAAAAAAAACAAGTCATGGCATTAACTCATCATAACTTCCCTTACAGTGAGGATTTACAAAAGGTAATGATAATTACACAACTGGACTTGAGCAATTTACCTGTCATACAAACCAAGGCATAACTGATATCTTCCTTCCACCCTTTCACCAAGTTTTGTCTAATTTGGGCTTTGAAATTAGGTAGAAATAAGAGAAATTGCACAGAGGAAGCACAAAGTTTTAAAAAGTGGTAACATTCTAAAACCCACTGCTTTCTCCCTGTCTGATTTGCCAGTGCACTCCCTACTCCCATGTTCAAGCTGCTCCACTGAAAACCAAGCAAACTAAACTCAACCTTCCCTTTCTACTGCCCCCACCCTTGCCTTTCTGCATCCAACTCTGGCAAACAACTACGGGAACACACAACTTTCAGTTTCTTTCTTTTTAGTCACTCCTCAATTCAACACTGTTTCAGATTTCTGAACTGAGCACTTTCCTGAAGCTGCTTTGGCAAAGATCATCATGAGATCAGCTCCTTATTGAACAAATACAGTGCCCTCTCTTTAGTCTTGACCCTCCCTGATCCCTGGACAGCATCTGGTGATTGCCTTTTGGCCCTGGAAATACAGAACACTTGGGAAACACTTTCTTCTCAACCAAGAAAAGTTGAGGAAAACCAATTAATGGAGGGCTCACCTCCAGCAGCTCCCACAATAAAATCACAATCGCTCTGCCTGTGCACAGAACAATGATGTGAAAACAATTTGGCAGGGGCCAGATATATGGGGATGTTTCCTCTCTTCTGATAAAACTGTTTCTGCTTAATTATATGGGCACTATTAGAAAAATACCCTTATTTTTGCTGGAGACGCAAGGCACACTGTTAACAGGAGATATGGCTTTTCCCTCTTTTACTGAAAGCATATTTTGCACAAACCACTAAACTCATAAGAGTTACAGTTTTGTTTAGCAAGCGTCATTTTTAAAACGTTACTGGTGCCAATAATCGATTACCGGTGAAGAATATAACTAGAAGGAAAATTCTTCCAGCTTAAATACCAGGATGAAGAGAAACCAAATCTAACACCACAGGCAGCCTTCCAAGCAGACCATGCACTGGTCAGGGGGCCACTGTCTGCCTGCTGATCTGGTCACTTCTCACTGCCTTTTCTCATCACCAGCTGAGCTCAGGGGCCCCCTGAGGCCAGGCTGCATGCCTGCTGAAATCCTAAAGTTAAGGCCACAGAAAAGCCTCCCAGCTAGCTCACCACTCCTCCTTTCCCCAACCCTAGTAACCACTATTCTATTTTCCGTTTATATAAATTTGTCTATTCTGGACATTTTATTTAAATGGAATCATACACTATGTGATGTTTTCTGCCTGGCTTCTTTCATTTAACATAATGTTTTCAAGGTTATTCATGTTTTCACATGTATTCATACTTATTCCTATTTATGACTGAAGATTTACCCCAGTGTATGGATATACCACGTTGTTTATCCATTCTTCAACTGATGGCCATCACTTTGTTTCACTTTTTGACTATAATAAATAACATTGCTATGAATGTTGATGTACAGGGCTTTGTGTGGACTGATGTTTGCATTTCTCTTGGGTATACTCCTAAGAGTGGAATTGTTGGGTCACAGGCAACTCTGTTTTTGAGGAAGCACCAAACTGCTTCCCAAGGAAGCTGTACCATTCTACAGTTCCACCAGCAATCAAGAGGATTCCAATTTCTCCAAATGCTCAACAACATTTAACAGGTCCCTCTTTTTCATTAGAACCAGCCTAGTGGGTGTGTATAGCTACCTCATTGTGTTTTAGATTTATTTGCATTTACCTAATGATTAATGTTGCTGAGCATCTTTTCTTGTGCTTATTTGCCATTTGTGCATATTCTTTGGAGAAATATCTATTCGAATCCTTCTCCCAAGAAAAACTAGGCATTTATCTTTTATTGTTAAATTGTAATAATTCTTTGTATGTTTTGAATACTACACTCTCATCAGATATATGATTGTAAACATTTTCTCCCATTCTGTGGGCTCTTTTCACTTTCTTGATGGTGTCTTTTGATACAAAAACGTTTTTAATTTTGATGAAGTCTAATTTGTCTATTTTTTCCCTTTTGTGTCATATCTAAGAATCCATTGCTTGATCCAAGGTCATCAAGATTTGCACCAATTTTTCTTCTGAGAGTTTTACAAATAGTTCTCACATTTAGGTCTATGATGCATATTTTTAGAACTTTTATTGAGATATAACTGACATACAACAAACTGCATATATTTAAAGTGTACAATTTGATATTTCTTTTCTTATTAGTAATGTGTATATAGCAATCCCAATCTCCCAATTCATCCAGGTCTATGATGCATTTTAAGTTCCTTTTTCTATATGGGATGAGATAGGGTCCAAATTCATCCTTTTGCTTGTAAATATTCAGTTGTCATAGAATCATTTGTTGAAAAGGCTGCTTTTCTTCCAATTGAATTGTCTTGTCACCTTTGTTGGAAAATAAATTGGCTGTAAATGTAAGGGTTTACTTATGACTGCTCCATTCTATTCCATGGATCTACGGGTCTATCTTATACCACCACCACTCAGGCTTGATTACAGTAGTTTTTTAGTAAGTTTTGAAATTGAGAAGTGTGAATCCTCAAATTTTGCTCTTCTTTTTAAAAACTGTTTTTGGCTTTTCTTGCTTTAGTATGAATTTTAGGATTGTTCGTCAATTTCAGAAAAAGGGCAGCTGGGATTTTGATAGCAATAGCATTGACTCTGTAGATCAACTGGGGGAAGACCATCTTAACAATATTAAGTTTCCCCATCTCTGAACATGGACGTCTTTCCACTTATTTAGGTTTCCTTCAATTGCTTTCAATACTGGGGGACAGTTGTGATTTTCAGCATACAAGTGTTTGACATTTTTATATTACTAGATATCTGGCCTTTCTTGAATGAAACACAAAATAGTAACAGTACAAGTGGTTTTATAATTATAATAAGAATAGAAATGAAATACGCTCAAAGTTAACACTCTAATAAAACTTTTAATGACACACATATTTATAATTTTAATATTAAATATTTTAAATGAGGGGCTTCCCTGGTGGCACAGTGGTTGAGAATCTACCTGCCAATGCAGGGGCCACGGGTTCGAACCCTGGTCTGGGAAGATCCCACAGGCCGCGGAGCAACTAAGCCCATGGGCCACAACTACTGAGCTCCTACACTCTAGAGCCCATGAGCCACAACTACTGAGCCTTTGTGCCACAACTACTGAAGCCTGTGTACCTACAGGCCATGCTCTGCAACAAGAGAAGCTACCACAATAAGAAGCCCGTGCACTGCAATGAAGAGTAGCCCCTGCTCTCCACAACTACAGAAAGCCCGCATGCAGCAATGAAGACACAATGCAGCCAATAAATTTAAAAAAATAATAAAAAATAAATTAATTTAAAAAAAGAAATATTTTAACTGAACACTCAAAAAGGAGTATTTACTTTTGTACCTTAACTTGTTTTTATTAAGAACAATTCTGCAACTGTTAGGACAAGCAAAAATAAAATGTAATATATCTGGATTTAAAAGGTCAGCTATTAATAACAGCAATGGCAACAAAATTCTTTCCACAGGCAGCCAAGCACCAAGAAAATTTCCTCAGATAAACAGATCTATCTCAAATTATCCAAGCAATCTAGAAGAGAGAACAGGTATATGCTGCTCATTGATATCTTTAATCAAACTTATGATATTAATCACATTGTAACTTATACTTGTGGGATTCTTTAGGAAAAACAGAGCCATAATAAAGTTAACCATACTTCTAAGAACTAGATTTAGGGATTCAGCATTAACACAAATATCTTAAAATTCTATGAATCATTACTTGCCACTTGCTACTAATTTCACATCCATACTCAATATTCTACAAAGAAAAATCCCAGTTTTTAACAGTAAATTTATACCATCTATTTACAGTATCTTAGTATGGATCACAGGATTTTAAGGTGATGGGTGCATTAATGATAAATACTGATATGTATGCATAAGGCCCAGACCAGATGAATAATTACGATTCAAGGCAATTTGTCCATATTCCCAATTTGCAGAATCAGTGAAGTGTTTCCATTCAAAATAATAATTTTTCATGATAAAAGAAGATCATGAAAATAAATGTTAAGCTTCCCCTGAGGTTTGAAAAAGAAGATCTAGTGCCAAAAAATTTAATTCTAGGCTGGAACTGGAGACTTCCAAAGCTTCTTATTGGTGCTGAACTGGCCACTGTCTTAGGATTTATGCATTTCTAAAAGAACCATGCTACCTGCAGGCTGGAGATGGTATGTAGCACAACAGCTTCAATATGAAAGTGATGACAAAATAATACTCAAAGTATCAAACAGCCAAATAGTAAAGTCATTTAGATAAACTTTTAAAGTTTATTGATACCATGAGTATTAGCATAAGCATGTCATCACTGTTATCAGAACACAGCTCAATCAACTCAGCCCAAGATCTAGAGAAGACAAAACCCATGGCTTTGAAGGATCACACACAAAAATGTTCACAAAGGCCTAGAAAAGCAGTAACTGTATATTGGGAGGTGAGTACATGAAACTGTGTATACACTGGGAATGTAGAGAAAGGTTCAAAACATACTGATACTGGCATAAATACAATAATATACTTAGGTTACTAAGGAAGAAACAAATATCAAAAATAGTTTTTAAAACCAAAAGGTGTGTTTAGACTATGGTATACTGCATTTCACATATGAAGAATGACTCATTCATACTAAATCTAACAGAAGAAAAAATATTTTATTTAAAATTAGAAAAAAACTAAAAGAAAAAATGAGTATTATTATTTTCATAAACATATTATTTGAACCACAAATTGTTATCATAACATATAAAGAGGTCATACAAACTTGTAAGAAAACACAAGATAAAGAACAAAATTTCTGAATAAAGTATTTCAACAGGGTGACTGCATTTAAATCCAAATATAAAAATCAAAAGGAATAATTTCTACATCAGCAATACCCTTTTAGGAAATGTAAAAGAAAAGTAAACCTTTTCCCCACAGCAATAGAAACTACAAACAAGGTGATAATAAACAAGGTTCTTGTGGTCCAGTGGCTAAGACTTCACATTTCCAGCGCAGGATGCCCGGGTTCAATCCCTCATCATGGAACTAGATCTCGCATGCCACAACTAAAGATTCCACATGCTGCAACTAAAGATCCCACATGCTGTGCAACTAAGACCTGGAACAGCTAAATAAACAAATAAATATATTTTTTTTAAAGATGGTAATAAACTCAAGATGAAATAAGGCTTTTACTAGGAAGAAAACAATTAACAATACTAAAGAGCAAAAAAAAGATCTTAATTAATGAAGAGACATGGCAATGGAAAAACTACGAATTAGAAAGTTGTTACCCCTCCCTCAAACTATCTTAAATTAAATACCATACCAGTTAAAATAGCAAAGGTGTTATAAATTAATTTCATAACCTGGTTATCATATCCTTCCGAAGAAAAGGTACAAAAATAGATAAGGAACTTTGGAAAAAGAAAAACCGTCACTTACTGGATATCCCAACATACTCCATAATAGTTATAACAGTATAACAATAACAATTTTTTATACCTAGAGAATAAGTCTTATAAATTAAAATAAGATAAATAATCCACTAGAAAAACATGGGCAGAGATATGAACACATTCATGACAGCAGAGGCAAAACTTGGCCATTAGGCCAAAAAAACAAATGAAAGATAATCAACCATTCTAGAAACCAGAGGAACAACCTCTATGACAAAGATACACCATTCTTATCTATTCAGTGGTAAACTTTTCCAAGTTTAAAATTATCATGTATTAGTAAAAGAGTAAGGAAATATGCACTTTCATATCTGCTGATGTAATATTTAGTACTACCATTTTGAACAGCAATTAGGTATCAACTACTAAAATCTAAGATGCACATATCTCATGATCCAAAATTGCAGTGATCAATCTACCTTTCAAAAAATGTACTAGTACAAGTGGGCAAGAAACCAATGTAAGGATGTTCACCACAATGTTGTTCGAAATAGCAAGATGGCAGGAACAAACTAAATGTCTATTAAAAGATAAGGATTAAATAAACCATGGTATAATCACACTATAAAATACTAGGCAGCAGTGAAAATATAATGGTGATAACTCATGTTACCAGCTAAGATGTATGTGAAATAAGAATGAGGTATACAATTCCATGTTACCATTTAAGTAAACATTGTATATATATTTAAAACACTATATATAAGTATTTATATTTATATTTATATCTCACACAGACATTGACCATCTATCTCTCTGAGGCACTCTCATGGGCCCTCAAAGTCAACCTCCTGCCCATGCCACAGACCATATTTGAGGGCAGATTAATGCAAACATCTCATCTCTGTAGACAGCCAAAAACTAGAGACTTAAATTGCAATCAATGTAATATTACACGGAAATTAACATAGAGGAAGATTTTTTTTATTATCCCAGTAAATGCTTAGATATGCTTAGTTAAAAAAATAGGACACAGAATTATATCTCAGCTTTGCTTTAAAAAAACCTCTCGTGACAAATTCAGATATAGTCAAAGAGGAAAAAAGCTCAAAATTCACCAAATGTTCACCGGATAGTTGGACTGCAGTCATTCTTATTTTCAAGTTTCTTTTTCTGGTTGCTTTATAGATGTTCTACAATGGGCATGTATTGTTGAAATGTCAGAGACAAAACATGTTCTTTCTGAAACAGTGTATCTTCTGTTATTGCATTCTTGAGATACCTTTACACAGATAATGCCAAAATATTTCTCTACTCCCAGCCTCTCTCCTTCACTTCAGTCCCACTTTTCAGCTGCCTACCTAGTCGTTGTCAGCATCCCAGCTTCAGTTACCCTGGATGTGACTTCACCTCTCCCACTGCTGTGCTCATTGATCCCATGTTCCTGCTGGCTCAGCCCTGCCCCAGTTCCCAGACCAAGACAGCACTGAATTTAAAAGTCCTAATACAAGATCATCCCCTCCTCCATCTCTCTCCCCTCCGATTTGGGGTCTGCCTGGACTTTTGATCCACGCCCCTGAGAAGTCCCTACCACACTGTAATACATGTTACATACTGTATCACACTCTGCTATTAAACCATTCAGGTACTTTTCACCTCTACTAGATTGTCAGCTGACAGGCTCAAGTACTATATCTTACTCATAGGTGGATCCAGGGCTGTGTCCCTCAGAACAGCATTTTGAATAATTTGTAAGAAAGTATCTGATGAATGACTGCAACATTTGTTTAACCAGAAACTTGTCTGATTTGTTCTGAGACAGAATGAGTTTGGAGACAATTCAATCAGCTAGCATTTATTAAGGGCCCAGGATTGTAACAGGAAAATATTAGAAAAAGCAAAGCTATGGCTCCTCTCCTCGACATAGTTAGACTCTAAAGTGGTTGACACCTTTAAAAAAAAAGCAGAGAATAATTACTGTTTTAGCTTCTGCCTTAACAAGCAAAACATGAAAATCTTCTTGCCTGAGGTCCTGATTTCACAGATGGGCAAACTGCAATCGAGTTTGCCTGCCTGGATTCCAGACTACTGCCAGCGCTGACTTTTGCCTCCTGTCCCAACTCCACGGGCCCCCGTGTGCCTGGCTCTGCTTGTCACTCAGTACGCTTGCCCACTTTGAATGATTCCCTTGGATCTAGATTCCCACCCCCTCCAGTTCATGCTGTGAGCTAGGATCTAAATGTTTCCCTTCCTTTTCTCCTAGGGTACCTCTGTCACCTGTTTCTGTATACATTCCCACAATAACAGGCTGTGACTGCAATCCTAGTTTTCTGTTTCAACCTTCAACAAGACTGACAACATCATGGCAGGCCTCTAAATCAAACTGTAACCAACACTGCTGCCTGCTGACCCAACATTCAATTCCCTTTTTCTTAACTGACTGCCATCTAGCTCAGCCATCCCCTTAACCTCCTCCACACAGCCAGGAGCCTCAGGGAAAGCTGACCACATCCCAGCCGCAGCAGGTGGGTCCTCATTAGTCTAAATCAATCATGTGTGGTATTCCTTTTGCCCTTACTGCTGACTGGATTGGGGATCCAGTGCTGGCCGGTGAGATCAGAGGTAAGCGAGGACTTTTGGCAAAAGTTTCCTTGTTTTTTCTGGAAGAGACACCACTGCTACATGATGGTGTGCTCAGAACTGCAGCAGCCAAGACATCAATGCTGAGGATGAGGTCTAGACACAGAGGGATCAGAGACACAGGCAGAGAGGGGATATTGACCTGAGGTCTGACACCCGGAGCCGCCCATCCTCTGCATTTCTTGTCATTTTTACAAGTCTTTTTGAATGCATTCCCTTTCCTCTGCTGCCAGGTTACAGGTAAGTAAAGGGCATGTTTCTTTTTTTTTTTCTTAATTTATTTATTGGCTTTGTTGGGTCTTTATTGCTGTGCACAGGCTTTCTCTAGTTGCGGCAAGCAGGGGCCACTCTTAGCTACAGTGCGTGGGCTTCTCATTGCAGTGGATTCTCTTGTTGTGGAGCACGGGCTCTAGGCACCTGGGCTCCAGTAGCTGTGGCATGCGGGCTCAATAGTTGTGACTCACAGGCTCTAGAGCACAGGCTCAGAAGTTGTGACATATGGGCTTAGTTGCTCCGCACTATGTTCTACGTTCCCAGACCAAGGCTCGAACCCGTGTCCCCTGCTTTGGCAGGCGGTTTCTTAACCACTCCACCACCAGGGAAGTCCCAAGGGCATATTTCTAAATAACATACATCAGCAACTTTGTTTTCTACTTCAAAAAAATAACTTCAAGATAGGGATTTGTCCGGTTGTTTGTAGTCTGAAGCTATTATGAGTTAAGCTGCTATTAATTTTCATGTAAATGCCTTGTGAGTATTTTCATGTAAATGCATTTGTGAGTGTTTTCATTTCACCTGAGAGTGGAATTTCAGGGTTGTACTAGTCAGAGTATTTTTAACATTAAGAGAAAAAAGTTTCTCAAAGTGTTACATTCCTACCAGCAATGTATGAGGGCTTCATTTGCTTCACTTTCTCTCCAAAACTTGATATTGCCAGTCTTATTAAATTTAGTCATTCTAGTATTTGTACAATGGTAACATATTGTGGCTTTTAAATTTCATTATTTCAGTGACTAACAGACAATCACCTTTTCATTTGCTTACTGGTTATTCATATATCTTTTATATAAAGTATTTCTTCAGATATTTTGTTCATTTTGGGGGGTGAATTGTTTGTTTTATTGAGATGCAAGAGTTCTATATACAATTAGAACGAGTCCATTTTCAGATATATACAGATAGAAATAGAGATACATAGATCTGGCAAGTCTTGAGTCTTTTGAATATATATACTCTAGACAAATCTCAAACACATTTATACCCAATGAAAGAAAGAGATGAAAATGAGTACATATTCTATGATTCAATCTATATTCACTTTTGGGACAGGAAAAATTAATCTATAGAGACATAAAGCAGATCAAGCAGAAGAGCATTTTTTAAGGCAATGAAAATATTCCACATCTCAATTGCAGTGATGATTACATAGGTATATTTATCAACACACAACAGTATTTAAAATGGATGTACTTTATTATATTAAAACACACCTCAACAAATTTAATCATAAAAATTTTTAATGGGAATTTGGAGCTGGATTGGTTGAAAGACAGGTGACCACACAGTCCTATGGGAAGGGATTTAGGGCATAAGCAAGACTTTGTTTGTGCCTGAGGCAAAAATATTAACCTCAGAATATATGTAACTTCTTACATGAATATTACCTAATTCTAAACTCCTTAATGTCATATAGTGTTTCAAAGACAGTGGCATTATTCTAACCAGCCAAACATATTCTGGACTTGTCCCCATCTGGAGGTGCCAACTGACTTGTATCTCGAGTCCAGGAAGGTATTTTAAAAACGAGAGAGAGGGAAGGATGGAGAGGTTAAGAAAGGGACAGGTTTCTTAGTTCTTCCTTGGCCCAGAGACTCTGTGAAGCTAAATTCGCAATTTTCTTGGGAAAGGGAAAGCATATGCCACTGAAGGTAAAGATTTTTCTTGAGTAGCAGCAGTGTGTGTTTCAAAAAAAAACACAAACAGAAACAAACAAAACACACACACACACACACACACACAGAAAAAACAAACCCACAAAAAACCAAATGGGACACAGTAAGAAATAAATAATTATGCCTTGAAATTTTAAGGGAAACTCACATGTGGAATTACAGAGTTTTATAGCTAGGAGACACTCTATATCATCCTGTCCAAGTCACTTAAAATGCAGACTAAATAAATAAGCCTTGGTGGGTTTGAAGCTTGTTTAGTCATATAATTATTTAGTTGGTTGAAAATTTGGAGGAAAAACCCAGGTATCCTGATTCCTGATTCATTTTTGTTATGAAATTATACTTTCTAGCCCAATGCTGTGCATGGAGCAGACATTAAAAAAATGCCTGTTGAATGAATTCATGCTAGGTAATATGATTTAAAAATACATAGAAAGTGTAAGTAAACAGAGGGATAAATTTAGATGCTGACATTTTTTCCCAATGAGTTCTGTATATATTTCTTTATGACATCTCTGCATTTTAGAGGGAAAAAGCAAGTACATTTTGTGAAATTACTCTGGCAGGTATCAATGCCTGAAGAAAAATATTGAGGACAAGTGGTAAACTCTCAAGGATTGTAGGACACCCTTTCTTAGAAATAGTTGAGGGCAATTACCTCTTTCTGAGGTAGTTAAGGGACATTTCTACCTCATTACTAAAAGATTTATCAATGGTATTTAGCAACTGTCTCAGGCCCTACAAATTTAAGATAAGTTGGAAGACTGGATTCTCACCAAACTGTTGTCTAACCACAATTAAAATCAGATGGGAATGAACCATACCCTGTATCTTAAAGCTCAAGGCCCATGAGGTAGAAACAACATAGAAACAAAATGATACATGGAGAACACCAAGATTGTTCTGCAATGTACCAGGGAAACATTGTACATTGTGCAATGTACCAGATTTGGAAACAACTTGCTGACAGCCCCTCCCACAGGCACACTGAGGGACTAAGAATGACTGACAGTCAGCTTTGGATGTCACAGGAGGACCCCATGTTACATAAGAAATCTGGCTCCCCCACCTCGGAAATTACACATGCCACTGGTGAAGAGGCATAAAGGGCAGCTGAAACTGCTGTGCAGAGAACTCCTGAAATTTACATGAAATTTACACTTACTTTTCTTCCATCATTTCTGAGCCCTCTTGCCCCTTGCTCCCTACTTTCAAAATAAACATCCCACTCAAAAGCTGATGGAGAGACAGACCTGAGCTTTGCCTCCTGTCTCCTTGCTTGGCCACCCTGCAATACAGCCTTTTTTCTCTGTGAAAGACCAATGCCTTGGCGTTGGTCTTTCTGTTGTGCATTGCGCAAGGAGCCCACTTGCTCTGGTACAGGAACATCAGATCCCTCTGGTCTTTTATGGAGTCACTGTGGTTTCTGAGTAGGTTGTGCGAGAACTGACATACCCCCATTAAGAGTTCATGGCTTTAGTTGTGAAACATCAAGATGCCATAAAAAAAAGATACTGAATTTACTGCAGGTATGTAATGAACAATATGAGCCCAATTTACACATATGAGCATATTAAAAATGTCATATTAATTGGACAGGCAGTTATAAATTTTTCAGCTCAATAGATGAAACGAAATTAATTAATTGTATCTCATCCTTACTCCGCCATTCCGTGTTCTCTGTAAGTTAAGGTCACCACCTTAACTTACACAGAACACAGTTGCTCCTTTTTCACTCCCTTTAATGCACACTGTCTTCACATCTGAAAAATAATAGTCTGAGTTGTATAAACAGATATGGCCTTTAAATAAGAAGAACTAAAAGCCCTATCAAATTAAGCCTTATAAGGTCAGACTATCACTTTTTTATAATTTGTTACAAATAATGATCTCAAACAGTTGTAGAATGCATATTTGTGGTTGAGTTAGAATTCATCTCCAAGATAAAAATTCATTTATATGGAAAATTAAAACATCTCAAAGTATTTTGTCAAATATCACTGGTGCTTTAATATGAAACTGACTAGATGCGATACATCTGAAAATGTTTTATTTAGATCTGCTCCATCTTTAAAACATAAGAATATTAAGAAACTTCCAAAATGGAAAATAAAAATGCTACAGTCTATGGTCTGTGAAACTCCTAGCTTTTGGAAATACATTCATGTTTTTAGCTATATATCTTAGGATAATATTCATGAGACTACTTTTGTATATACTAGAAATACAAAAAAAAATAACAGTATTTTACTATTTTGGAGAAAGGAATGAAATTATGTGTATTGATTAAAAATGAATTAAACATGAGCACTATAAACACTGAAACTTGTAACGTGCAGGTAAAATTTTCTGGAAATCCTTTTTTGATAAAATAATGTACATCAGTTATGCTTTTGGATACATGTTTCATGGATGTATATTTCAAAATAGTTAATAAACACCAGCCAAAAATAAAAATAAACACCAACAGACATAGCCACTGCGCAACTATCACCCCAAAGTGAGCGGATATTTAATGTGCTCAGTGCACAATCCCAGACAGACCCTCTGTTGTCATCATACCCCAGTCTCCCAGTAAACACTTGAAAGAGCATAACTGATTTGGAATCATTAATAATCTTGAACAACAAAAAGAAAAAAAAAGGGCTGTGGTAACAAGGAAAAGTTAACAACGAAGTAAAAATAAAGTTCCTGGAAATACAATTACCTTAACAATTACCAGCTTTATGTATGACAAAAGAAAATAATCATGGTCACTATTCTCCAAGTGTATATTCTGGAATATTCATGGGGTAAGGCAAAACAAGAGAGAGTTGTGATAATCATGCTATTAAATCTTTATTGTTTAGAAAGGTCAACTTTCTCTCTGCCTTGCAGTTTAAGGACAAGAGAGAGAATGCTCTGGGTCCTCACTGGGACACAGACCTTAAATTCTGTGTCTTGGTGCAGGGCTTTGCGTGAGACGAAGAACTACAACAGGTCTTCTGGGGAGCTGCACATTCTGGGATCAAATGGATCCCACAATACAAGTCATCTTGTCCCAAGTGAGAGTGTAATTACTCTGACTGTACATGTTTAATACCATTTAATACACTCCCCAGTATTCAAGTAATTAGTATTCCCAAACACACAGTGCTTCCCCCCTCTCTGCTTTTGTTCCAGCTGTGGTACCCACCATGTATGAAATCCTTCCTGGGAGTCTCTGTCCAAGCCCCAGTGCTACCCCTAAATGTAATCTTTTTCCAGCTACATAAACAACTGTCCTCTTCAGAATCCCTCTAACTACTTCCTTGTTTCTCACTTCTTTCCAGTAAATAGTCATATATTGTCTTGGACTGTTTTTAAGCCATTTCTCCTAGTTATAGTAATGCTTAAGACACACTCTGTTTATTCCAAGTACTATGTTTAACACATTTAAGCCTTAAGGCAATCCCACGCACTGGGGTCTACCATAATTTCCATTTTGTAAATGAGGAGGAAGACTTAAATCCTACCAAGGGCACAACACTCTACTACTTAAGTACAGCATGCACTCAAATCGAAAGCTCTTTCCAAAGATAGAGTTCTTTGCTACTGTGAAATATGACCTTACACAAATGCCTATTCTCCTCAACTAGGCTGTAAGCTAAGGTCAAACAGAGTGTCTTTTACGTCTTTTGAATAGTTTGTGCACTTAATTGAGGGTTGAGCAGGTTTTAAGAGCTCTGAGAAAGGCATAGAGAATGTTCCGGAATATTTCCTACAGAGTCCATAAGATGTTCTACTGGGTCTTTATCTGTACTTTATCTTAACGGTCCAGTCAACTAAAGGTAGAAACCTTTAGAAATTAAATTCTTCAGAGGAAGTTGGTCTTTTATCTCTAAAGTGAATAATGATAAAAGCAGCAGGCTGCTTTTTTAAGACACCAGTTCGTCTTCTGTTTCATATTTTATTCATTTTAACTCAACTCTCTCTCAAAAGCTTGCTGTAAACAAATGCTTTCTATTCGTTAATAACCTCATAGATTTTGTTTTCACTAAGTAGCCGAATGTTTACAAAGGAGAAAAATAAACAGTATCTTTCTTTCCATAGTAAGCACAGTATCAGAAACAGAGGCATACACCCACATCACTCTGTAGAGCAAAACCGCAATCAAGAAAGAGCAGGGCTAACTGAGGGGCTGCCTCCTCCCCATACTCACAACCACGAAGCTCCACAAAGAAAGAACAGCAGAGACGCTGGAAGGGGAAAAGTCATTTGAAAGTAAATTAGGATAAAACTAACATATTGTATTCATATATAATTACTATCAAAGTCTTTCACTAGCTTCATGGCATTCCTGGGAAATGAACCAGAACGACAGAACACCCCTACCTACAATGACAGAACACCCCTACCTACAACTTTGATTGCTATTAAGTAATGTAACCACTCAAATATGGACAGGGTTGACTGCAGTTCTGCATCAGGATGTTGGTAACACTGACAACTGGACCAAGCTTTTTGCCACGTGGCTTAAGAGTCAGCCCAGCCATTAATGGAATTGCATCCCTATCTAGGGGAGCTGGGGCAGGGCTGGATCCATCATTCCTCACATCACACACTTCCCAAGACCTGATTCAGGTGATTAACTGTGTCAGCTCTTCATCAAATCAGCACTCAATCACTTTGGAAGGTAATTCCCTTCATCTCAACTCCTACTTTACAGTCCCATAAAATGTGAAAGTGCATATTGCACTACTGGCATATAATACCCTAAATGAAAAGAAAAAAAATCAATAATTTGCTCCACATCATAGTTTCTTACTGGCAGCTTCACTGAATCCATCATTAATTTCAATCCCTCCCCACACACTCATTAAATATAAAACATAGCTATTTATAGACATTAAGGGGTTTTTATTTTGTGTGTGTTTTTTTTCAAAAAGGAGAGTACAGACAGAACAAAATATAGGCTTCCAAAAACTCCATGTCTGAGTTACACTGTTTGTTGGACCTTTCTGAAATGATGAATACACTAAAAATTCTGAGACAGGGCTGTCCCAACAGGCTGTATGAATAAACTTTTCAGCAACAATGCTTTCAAAAAGGAACATTGCCAAATCACTATCAATATATGTAATAAAAGGCGTTAGAGTGTAAGCTAAAGAAAGCAAAGTAACATATATCATTTGGTGAAAATAAGTGGCACAAAATCAACTGAAATTTTATATTTTTAATAACGCTCCCAGGGTTAATTCAACTTTTCCACTGGTGTAAACACAGACAAAATCACACAGTACGTTTCAAACATCTTCACAATTTCTGTAACATAGATGAAAAAGGGTAAGGGTATCTGCTAAAGGTATAATGCAGCTAATGCTATCAAAAATGGTATATTTCTAAGCCTGCGGAGTAAAACCTCATTAACTCCAAACTGTCTATTGTCCTCCTTTAGAAGTTAACTCATGATGAACAAAAGTGCATCTCTTCCACTCTTCTGCTCCCTGTTTTCCCAAGTCAATCTACCCTAGTGTTGTGTATGCTGACCAAAACATTCCAAAAATAATGCTGTGGTGCACATACACTAAAGTTTAGAGAGTTTCTGCCTCTGAAGTATAGACAGTGACAGAACGAAGGACACGAGGGTTCAATTCCAAGCCAAATATTAGGCGGGTGGTTTGAAAATATCAACCCAAAGAGGCCTAGGGGAAAGGATACAAGCTTCCACTGCCACCACCCTCCCTCTCCCCTCCCCTCGTCGTCCTCTCTTGTTCTCTTTCTCTCTCCTCTTCCCTCCTTGTGGCTTCTCACACAGAGACAATCAAAGCCGGGAAAGCTGGATTTTAAATTAGTGAGACACACACTGGGAATATGTAATTCCCAGAAGAAAAAAAGAAACTGCTACAGAGGGGAGTGGGGGATTGTTGGCAACATGTCTAAGTGACAACCCTCCCCACCCCCACCCTAATACAGCAAAAATCCACAGATTCTTCCTCGTCAGACCCTCTTCTCCTTCTAGTTCCCAGTACTCTATCCAACTTGACCCTTAATCCAAATAACACAGAGATCCACAGGGCATCCACTGTGCGAGAGTGTGTCTCTCAGTATATGTGCCCAATTTTTTGGACGCCCCTGAATCCGGACAGTTGTACCAGGCAAAGGATCTCCCACCGGGGAAGAGGTGAAGAAAGGGGGAAAAAGGAGATGGGATCAAGAGGAAAGGGAGGCAGCGCTGTGCTCCAGGGCGAGTGGCTGCAAGGAAGACAGGGAAGAAAGAAAGGGTGGGAAGGAAGTGGGGCTGGGAGAGAGGAAGAAAGGGATGAAAGAAAGGCTGGAAGGGAGAAAGGAGGGGAGAGGAGAGAGGGATGTTGGGAAGGATGAGGGCGGGAGGGTTGGGGAGCCGGGAGGGAGGGGAGGATGGAGAGGATGGGAGGGAGATAGGGAGGGAGGGAGGCAGGCAAGGATGGAGGATGCTCTGCCCGGGACTCACCTCTGTGGGTCGGTGGGAGTTTCTCGCCCTCCTCCTCTTTCTCGCCCGTTCCCAGCAACTGGAGGGGTACTCACAGAAGGAACTGGAGAGGCGGCGGCGGCGGGGAAGAGGGCAGCAGTAGCTGCAGCCGCCTCTGGCCGAGGTGCGGTGCCTCCTGCTCCGCCCGCCAGCCCGGGTCTCCGCCTCACTCGGGGCTGGAAGCGAAGCGGCTCCCCCCTCCCCCCGCCCGCCCCACGTCCTGCCCAAGCGCGAGCGGCAGCGGCCCAGATCGCCGCTAGGGGAAGCGGCCAGTGCGCAGGCGCGGCCGCTTGCTCGCTCGCGCGCCCCCGCGGCCCCCGGCCTCCGCGGCTCCGCGCTCCGCGGGGCTGGGGCGGACACGGGGTGGGGGCCACGGGCGCGCGCGGCCCGGGGAGCGCGGGCGGGGCGGGGCGGGGCGGAGCTGGGGAGGCGAAGCCGGCCGCGCCGCAGGTGGGGGGAGGGGAAGGTGGCGAAGGGGCACTGTCTCAGGGCGCAGGTGCCGTGTCCATGACAACCGCGTTACCCTGCGGGCGGGGAGGCGGTGAGCCGCCCGAGGACCAGGGACAGACACCCGGTGCGGGAGAGGTCCTGGGAGAGAAGGGGACGTGGGTTGCAGAGCACGATGAAAGGGAGCGCTCGAGAGGGCGCGTGGCAGGAGGAGGGTGGGGCCCCAGTGCAGCGAAGGTAGTGATTGACGCAGGAGCGAGGTTTGTTGGGACCTGGAAGACCAAGAGGAGGGGGATTGGACTTTAAAAGGGACTAGAAGAGGATGGAAGTGTTAAAACAAATGGCACATTTGCTCATTTCACAAGCCTTTATCGAATGCTGTCTCTGTAGAGGGCACTGTGATTCTTTTACCAATTCAAAAAATATTACTGAGCCCCTAATTTGTACTAGGCACTCTACTTGGGAATTTTGAGATATCCAAAAATGTTTACCATACGATGTTTGTCCTCTTGGAGGTTATACTTTAATTGGGGACTTACACAGAGATTTCAGCACGTGCTCTGCCTACCACCATCAGCTGGGGCTTGATTGTGGTGGAAAGTAACTGTTTCAGAAGTGCTAGAACCGAAAAAGGTACACAGCTGTATCAAATGTGAAAGGTAAGTTACAGTTACCTTTGTTCTGCCACAGTGCCAAGTGACTTTTTAAATCAAGAAAGAAAAATAGAAACAAACAAACCTATGGCGATTTGGTGTGACACAAGTGATACTGCATTCACAACGTGCAATCTGGCCTCCTCGCCTACAAACATCAGTGTGTTTGTCCATGCCAACAATTGCACAGATTTATATCACATGGTGCATGCAATTTTTCCACTCCTTCATTGGCAACGTCCGCTCGGTTACATGCCCCTTTCATTCCCAAACTGGTATCTGCTGCAATTTTTTCAAGACTGTGTCAAACCCATATGGCTTATTCTCTCCAGGGAATGACTTTAGACCTCTATTTCTGTCCATTCCTCTATCTTTACCTCCCAATTTCTTTTTGCCTTTCTTTTTTACTGTCACCACCACTTTACCAATTTAAAAATCCCTGCGAGAAAATGGACAGGAGTCACCAGATGCAGGCTTAAGGAAAAAAAACCCTCAGCCTAGAACGATATTTCAGGACCATGGACAGTGCCATAGCATGCTCCTCCCACCAAGCTTTCTCTTTAGGCTCAGCCTATGGATTCAGAGAAAGACGCTAAGAAGGTACAGAGTGTGCTTCAAGAAGTAAATGCTGAGTGTCAAATGATTTGTGACAAAAGATAGGAATAGAGTAGAAAAAGAGAAGTGCATACCGTGGACTGGAACAAGTAGAAAGCAAGTGGGCCCAGCTAGACTTTGAGTAAAGCATGGGTAAGATTTAGGGAGGCACCACAAGGCCCTAAAGTGTTAAGAGGGGAGTAGTTTAGCTAGGGAGGTGCTTGAATAAAAATAGGGATACTTAATGCTACTTCTATACAGTATCTTCCTGGAGTCTAAGAATGTGGAAAGGGTAAAAGTAGTCCCAGTTAAATGAGATAGAATAATCTCTCAAGGATATTATGTTGTTGTTACTCTGATTTTTCATTCTCTAGTCAGGCTGGTGGGGGATAAACCAAAAAATACAGGCCAAAGAGTTATCAGACCTCTCTTTAATGTTGAGAGCATTAATTTATAGCTTCATGCATTGTTTTAAATTGTGCTTAAATTTATAATTCTGTATTTTAATAGGCAGAAGACAGGAGGAAAAAAAAAAACCTAATGTACACAAAGTGCTGTCTTGTCAAAATGAGATGTCCCTCGTTTTTGTCTTGTAGTGACTTTCAATCTATTACATATTATTGAGAGAACTTTAAAAGTCATTTGTAAAATATTTATAGGGTTTTTGTCCACGCAATTGCTTTAAACTGATGTAAAAATAATGGCATAAAAGCCTTCCCTTATTTCTCAGACCATTGGTCCCCTCTCTCTTCCTCCAAAATGCACCAGACTATTGTCTGTCAGTCAGATAATGATAAGAAATTACTCAGGCAATGCACTTAAGTCACCTACAGGCAGATGACAGCTGAAATTTTGTTCTCTGCCTCCAAAAACTTTGCTAACTCCTTTATATTTTGAATGAAGGAAAAACTCCAACCTCTACCTACTCTATGGAAACATCCAAATTGAATATTATTTTAGCTATATTTATTTCTCTCAGATAACAGTCTAAACATCCTTGTATAAATAATGGCTATCATTTGATACTGAAAAGCTGTCATTTTACTTGTCCCCATTCTAAACCAAGAGGAAAATTTTTAACCTGATTTCTTTTGTTTTGAGATGGCTTGTGAGTCTGGCTGTTTTCAGTTTTCTTGATTTAAGTGTTGTCCTTCATTTCAATGACATAAACATATACAGCTCTAAGAAAAACAAGCAGTTTTCTGTTCCCCCATTCGTATTAAAGATTTATGCCAAGCTAAATAACAAGCTAAAAGAGTACTGTTTAAAGTGCATTATTGTATACAAGTGGAAAAAAAACTGTATATACTAAAATACTATTTAACCTGCAGTGATATGACATCTAGATTTTTTTGAATAGACTCCAAACTAATATTGGCAAATCCTAAGTAAAATTATCCCTAGTGCGTATACATTTAAGTATCAGGTATCTGCACACTGGGACTCTCATTCAGTCTGTCAGTTCCTAAAATTTCTCTATCAAATCCTCCTGAGCTACTCATTTTTTTTAAATTGCAGTATAATTGCTTTACAATGTTGTGTTAGCTTCTGCTGTACAACAAAGTGAATCAGCTATATGTATACATATATCCCCTCCCTCTTGGACCTCCCCGCATCCCACCCCATCTAGGTCATCACAGAGCACTTGGCTGAACTCCCTGCGCTATACTGCAGGTTCCCACTAGCTATCTATTCTGCATATGGTAGTGTATTTATGTCAAACCTAATTTTCCACTTCATTCCCCCCATCCCCTTCCCTTAGACTTTATGTTTTACAGCAATTTTAGATTCACAGCAAAATTGAGCAGGAAGTACAGAGAGTATGCATATATGCCTCCGGCAGCCACCCAGGCAAAACCTCCCCCCACTACTGACACTACATCACAGTGTTACATTTTTGTTAAAACTTATGAACCTACACTGACACATCACTATCACTCAAAGTCCATAGTTTACACTAAGGTTCACACTTGCTGAACTTTCTATAGGTTTTGACAATGTATCAGTGACATGTATCCACCACTGTTTCATACATAATTATTTCACTACTCTAAAAATCTTCTCTACTCTGCCTTCCCCCAAACCCCTGGCAACATCTTGTCTTCTTACTGTATCCATAGTTCTCCCTTTTCCAGAATGACATATAGTTGGAATCATACAGTATGTATTCTTTCAGATTGACTTCTTTCACTTAGTAATATTCATCTAAGTTCCCTCCATGTCTTTTCATAACTTCATAGCTTATTTCTCTTTAGTGCTGAATAATAACATTCCATTGTCTGCATGTTCCACCTGCTAACGGACATCTTGGATGCTTCCAACTTCTGGCAATTATGAATAAAAGCAATATAGAAATTTTACTTTTTAATCACCTCCTAAATATGTCAGAACTTGCCATGATACTTTTGGGGTATGAATGCTACCCCAGGACTTCTTATATGTTTCAGCTTGTTCTCACAAATCTTGCAACAGATTTCTTCTATTGTCCAGAAAATATCAACTGATGAAAATCTCACTTTTGTTGTTTTTATGTATTCCATTCATTATTTAATAAAACACTAAATAACTTGTTTTCGAATTCTTGTTTACTGCCTATCAACTCTAACTTCTCTTTTTCAAGCATATTTATCATTCATATCTCTAGGCAAATGTGTGAGCATAGTGTGTGTGTGTGTGTGTGTGTGTGTGTGTGTGTGTGTATGCCATGTTTGCAAATAAATACAATGGGTGTTTTAGGAATCACATGTATAAAATTTCTTCCTTTTGCATTTTGAAATTTTTCAACTGCAACATTATACAAATAGATTACGGTAGGCAGGATAATGGACCCCTAAAGATTTCTATTCACCACTTCCTTGACCCTGTGAATATGTTACATTACATGGCAAGAGGAACTTTGAAGATGTGATTAAGGTTACAAAATTTGAGAATGGGAGATTTTCCAGGATTATATGGAGGGGTTCAATACAATCACATGAGCTCTTAAAAGTGGAGAATCTTTCCTTGGCTAGAGTCAAGAGATATATCAGAGAGATGAGGCAGAAGAAGTCAGAGAGATTCCAAACATGACAGTGACTTGAATGGCTTTGCTGAATTTGAAGGGGACCACAAATCAGGGAATGAGGGCAGCCTCTAGAAGCTGAGAACAACCCATGGCCAACAGCCAGCAAGAAACAGACCTCAGTCCTACAACCACAGGGAAAGAAACTTTGCCAACAACCTGAGAGAGCCTAGAAATGAATTGTTTACCAGGGCCGCCAGAAAGGAACATAGGCCTGCCAAAACTTTGATACTGTTCTTGTAAGACTCTAAGCAGAGAAACCAGACTGCCTGTAGGATTTCTGAACCACAGAACTGTGAGATAACTTTGTTTTAAGCCATTAAATTTGAAGGATTGTTAAGGCAGTGATAGGAAACGAGCACAGACAGATTTTATATCAATTAACATATTTGCAAAAAACAAACAAACAAAAAAACCACAAAAAAAATTTCGCTGGATGGCACTTATAAGTGCTTTTAAATTCCAGCATTACCATATTTTAGTTTGTGACATTGGGCAAGTTACTTAATGTCAATTAGATTTAGTTTCACAGTCTGTAAAACAGGGATGATTTTTATCTGTGCTCCTGACTTTGCTGTGAGAAAAAAATTGTCCATAAATAGATGTGCTCTTTCTTTAATTAATATTTCTAATATGAATAAGGAAGTGAATCAGACATTAAAATAAAATTATTCCTTGGTATATTTTGACCACTTTGGATCTGTTTCCATCATCTTTTATTTCAAAATAAAAGGAAATATCTTTTATCTTTTAAAAGGAAGAAAATAGGCTGCAATATTCTCAAACTAAAAATTTCACTCCCATCTTCAGGCTCCCAAATAGACCCAGGATCCCTTAAAGGAACATGGGGCAACTACTTAACAAGTTTCAAAATTGTATCATTTTACTCACAACTGTTATCCTAGAAAAGCATTTTTCTAAACTCTGTTCTAAGGAAGAATAGTTCCAGTCTGAATTCTTTCAATAGCAAATGACTGCAATCCAGCTTAAATTAGTTTGAGCAAAAGGGTAGTTTTCGCACATATACCTGAAAAGTCTAACGTGTGTCTCAGTAAGTTTCAGTTAGATCCAGGGGGTCATCAAAAATGTTAATCGTGGTTTAGGCTCTGAATGGTTTTTCAAATGCCTTGTGTTCATCTTTGAACCAATTACTGTGACCAGAGGAATGAGATACTCTCGTTCATATGCCCATTCTTATGACCACATGTAGGAGAAGGAACAATTACCAAAAAGACTTTGAGGAACAGCATGAGAAAGCATACTGCATAAACCAAAACTCCAGCACTGTGAAATTATTCAAAAAGTGACCTCCACCGTGAAATTTTATTGGTAAATGCTGGGTGAAATGCATTTTAAAGGTTTCCTTCATGAATCCTTAGCATGTGATAATGTGCATAAAGGTTATTTAAGACAAAGCTATCATATATAGGGAACCCTCTGACACAAAGCATCTCATGTGACTTGAATTCTAAGAAACATGCTTTCGGAAGAGCTGACCTTAGATTTTGCCTCACTCTGCTGCTCTTTGATTCTCACCACTTATTAATGAGCTTATTTCTGTTCTTCCTTGATTTATAAAATGTCTGATCCTCACTGCCATTATCATTCTTATTATTATAGAACTCAAAGAGACTTTAATGATAATTTTTCATCTGTGGCTTCCTTACTTTGCAGATGGAGAAACTGAGACTCAAAGTGTTCTTTCTCCCATAATCATGGAACTAGTCAATTGCTATATGAATCATCTGGACTAGGTTATGCTGAGGTAACAAATAACCCCCAGATCTCAGAGGGTCATGTGCTAACTCTGTTTTACATAACTCTGAGACCCAAGCTAAATGCGCAGGCCACTACCCAGATTCTAATTCATCAATGTTACAGAGGGAAAGAAAGCAATTAATTGTTCTGGCCCAGGAATAACCCGTGAAGTGGATCCAAACTAGTCACATAGCCCACATAACCACAAGGAACTCTGAAGTGCAAAACTGCCATGAGCCTGGAAAAACAAGGAAGCTGAAACGTTGGCAGGATTTGGTTGCTATAGGGGAAAATGTGTTGGGACAGGATTTTCTGACTTACTTCCCTCTACCACTTTTAATTTCCAAATGTGATTTGAAGATGCATAGTGACAATCATAGACAGAATATTACAGAATATGCTAGTGCTAAGGTCTTATTAAGACCTTTCCACATATTGATTTATGAGGAGGTTACTAATATTATCCACATTTTTACAATGAGGAATCTGAAACACAAGGTATTTTAATAAGGGTTGCCCCTGACTATATCTTGAACAGTGCCTCATATGTTTAAGGCTCTGGGTGTAATTCTTGCACCAGGTCATGTGTTGGTGGGTAGTGGAGGTGAGCTTTTAATCTATACAGTCTGGCTCCAGGGTTCACACTGCCCTTCACAGAGCTCTACTACCTTCCCACTGATGGAAGAAAAATAACTCCATCTTACAATTCAAAACACTAAGTTCTTAGTTCAGCTCTGAGGTGGCTGAAGCAGATTCATTTCTTTTTTAATTTGTAACACAGGCACCAAAACATGTTATGAAGGAGCTTTAGGAATTTAAAAAAACTAAAACAACAAATACTCGATCAAACAGAAGATGTATACTACCTGAGAAATGTCTCTAGTCCTTATTCTACATACAAATGCACCCACCCATGCACCCATGCCTTTCCTCTAGCATTTTGTTTGAAAATGTTCTCTGACAGTCAGAAATATAAAGACCAGTGAACAAGCAGATCTCCAATTCTACAAATACTATTGTCCCAACTTCCTGTCTGCATTGTATTGTATTATAATGTTCTAACTAAAAGTTTTGACTCATCCTTGTTAAGAACAAATATTCGGAAGCTTTGGCACACTGATTTATTCATCCATTCAGGAAACTTTTGACACTTGTCTATTAAGTCACAGTCAAAATTCTCAATGTAGATTATGTAGATAAAAGACAGTTTGTGCCATCAATGATCTCATAATTTAATGAAGCAAACTGACAGAGAAGTGCATTTAATGTAATGAGGGCCTACAGAGCACACTGTTTATTGCTTAGGTAGTATCCATTCCACTCTTTTATCATTCTAACAGATCCCTACTGGTTGCACCATGCAAGCCCAGTGCTTTAGGCTGAGGTTAACCTCACCTCTGGCTCCAGGACCTACCAGGCTTGATCTGAGGGAAATCCCATTGACCTTGTCACAGGCATTAGTTCAAAAGTTCAGGACAAAGCTCAATGTCCCATTTCATTCCCTGGCCATAGAGTTTGGTTTAGGAATTAACATATGGTAGAATTTGCACAAATGGGATAAAAAATAAGCTTTCAGTGGCTTGCAAGAAATAACTTTCTTTTCAAGAGAGCTAATAGAAGAAATGTCTACTTTTCTTTGGATTTAAATGGCAAATGGGTATAAAGTAAGGAAATGACAGTCTTTTTAAGTATAGGAAGGAAAAGGTAAACTACTACAGATAGCTCAGACAAAAAGGATTTAATACAGGGAATTGATTACACAGGTGTTAGAAAGATTGAGAGAATGAGAGAAAATGAAGAAAACCAAAGATTAGCAACTTCAGGAAGAATTTACTAGTGCCAGGGTAGAGACCGTAAGGGAGAAGGTTATTTTATCAGAACTAACAAAACTGATAATTGTATGATGCTTCTCCTTATTAAAATACAACTGCTCTTTGCATCATGAAAGATACTCTCATCTTTTCCCCCCCAAAAATGGAAAACACAAAATCCTATCATACATATTGCTTTGTGACTTTTCATTCAAAGTCACAAATCTACTTGGATATTCTGTTCCCTCAAGATCAAATTGTAAATTTAGACACTATTATTATTCCATATATTAAAAAAGAGAAAATAAGGAAATTAGTCATCATTTAAAAGTATACACATATATGCCATGCTCCAGAACTCACATATGAATAACTTCCTTTATCTACTACCCCTTTCATGTTTACTTTGCTTGCAGCCAGGATCTCTGCTAATATGGTCCTTTATCTAGTAAAAGTAAGCCAAATTTTCATTCCTGAGGCTGTGAGTTTTGGGCAGAGCTGTCTCTTTGGGTTGTATAGACATCCATTAATTTTTCAACTGAACATTAAAGTACTAAGATCCATTCTGGGAAACCTCCTCAGTTCCAGACATAATCTGTCTGTCTCCTCTATAGAGGAGTAACTCAACTTCTCCTTGGTAATCACTCCATAAATCACAGTAGCCCAGTATGTGCCTGTTGTTTCAGTAGAATAAGAAGCCCAGAATAACCAGATGGCAGACTTAACTTCCATTTGACAGTTTTCATTATGGAAATAAGACCACTCAACCAACAGAGCTCAAAGTTGTGTGTACAGGGAAAAAATTACCGAGGTCCACTTCTCTTCTTAAAGAATGGATTAAGGGTAAAACAATTTCATATGTGGTACCTGGTAGGAGCTGGTGCTATGTGATGTGCGAAAATATCTCGAATTTTAAAATGCATGTCTCTCAGCTGACACTGTATCTAATAATCGAGGAAGGCATTCTATGTCTCTGTGAAGACAGCTGCTTCCGAGCCAAATAGTATATGGTAAGATCAGTGACTTGTATGACCCCATAGCTGTCCACCTTTTGCTTTGTAGTAAGTTCTTTGGCCAGAAGCAATACTGCATGGAATAACTTGATAGTGAGCACAGCACTCCAAAGTCTCCTGATATTGGTGCTAAAAGAGGCATTGGAAGCTGGAAAAGTGGATACAATAACCAGAATAACTTTCAGTTCCAATGAGGACGAAGTCATTTACCATTTCTGGCTGGAAGAAGTCCAAGGCAATCAATCTGATACCAGGTAGTTGGCAGGTGTTCCCAAGAAATGGTACCATATTAGGGTCTAAGTCTGACCCTGTAGCTCCTGTGCGTTCAGCAAGGATGGTAGTCAAATATCTTTGTAAAGCAGGACCATATCATTGAGCCCTTGCAGAAGCTTTGTGCTACTTTGCAAACAAGCCCACTTAATAAGCATTGGAGAGGCTAGGAAACTGGTGTCTGGGTGATATCCACAGACTGAACAATCATGTTCACTTTTTCTCTAAGAGTTAAGCACTGTCACTTGGCTTCTGCCATTCAGGGACCCCATTATTTCCACCTAAATCAGGGAGCCTATTTCAAAATTGGCCTCTTGCAATGTCATCCCGTAAAACAAAAAAAACCCACCACAAAACTCATTTTCTTTAATGTTATTATGGATAAGTCCAAAAATATGTGAAAGAAAAGGAATACTGTGACTAATCCACTGCTTATTTATCATTCAGCTTTAATAATTATCCGTTCATAATCAATCTTGTTCCATTTATACCCACATCTACCCCCTGAATCACAGAGATTTTGTGGATTGTTTTACTTCCCTCACTAATGTATTTCACAATGTCTTGAATTCTCTGGACTCATATGGGAACATATTAGGGGATGGCCAAGTTGCAAATAATAGATACATTCTGTTATTTCTACTTCCCTAAGCCTTGAAATATTTCTTCATTATGTCAGGGAAGTCATAGGCTCTGAACATCGATGACTATAGGCCACATTAGAGTCTGATATGTTCACAGCTGAACCATTCCTGTCTGCTTAAAATAGCACGTTGGATACAGAATCTCTGTAAATCACCGTTTGTTCCAAAACACTTGGAATTACTTCCCAGACATATGCCCCAACTTGAAGCTAATATGAATTAAAAATAATAATCTTACAATTCCTTTTGGTATATGTCATGTCCTCCTAGATAAGATTTTGCTTGTGTCCCCTAACGTATGCCAAAATCTGACTCAGCCATAGGTCTGAAGGCAACGAGGCATGGTGGAGATCAGTCTTATCAATAGGCATCCACTTGCAAAGCAATTTCCTTACAGGAGATTATTACAGGGTCTCCAAAAAGAGAAAGACTAATAGCCTTTGTTGTGGGAGATTATTTCTACTATCAATGGAAATTCAGAGATTTGTAGTTTTAAGGAACTCAGATTCATCTGTGTCTAACCAGATGTCCCTATGTCAAGCTCCAGAGTTCCACTCTTTCCCAATAAATGCTCTAAATTTCATATAAGATACTCAGGGAGGCAATGAACTCAACTTACATGTAGTTCTGGAATTTTCACTTTCAGATATGGGATGAAATTTGAGATCTCCCCTGCAGCTACAATAAATGAGATAATATTTTAAGAACACAATAAAGCCTCTGTGAGTCTCTGACCTTTCTTGAACTAAGAGATTGAAGTCCTGGGCCTGTCACTTTCTCTCTATAAGCAATTAAGGGCAGTCTCAAAAAAGGTTGCCCCACAGTTTTTATCATCATTTCCACTACAGTTCAAATGCATTAACCACTTGGTTTCCCAGAGCTTTGCCTTCAGTAGGCCTGTCATCTAAATCAACAACAGATAAGAATTTGGTAAATGAGATGCTTCTGCATGTCATGAATTAGTGATGACCAATTTTCTGCTGGTGGTAAGATCATCACTATATTCCAGCTAGTTACAGTACCTAACTGAAGAATCCCATCTTTGAAGTCTTTTTCCTGGAATCTGAATAAACAGAAAGCACTCTAATGATTTCAAACAACAGACTTTAATTTGAGGGTCTAATTCAGGGATATTATTACATATTTATTAAAATTCTTAAGAAATAAAAAAGGGATGAAGATGTAGTACATCAGAGATTAGTTATTGCTGAAAGCAGCTACTTCATCTAGTTCTTGGAGAACAAAAGGAGTAAGATGGTGTAATCAGAGCCGCAAAGAACACTCACTGCTTCCCTGATGGGTTGATGTCTAGATAGCACAAGTATGGAAACAGGGCCTGAAGCTTGTGCTAGAACTATGGAAGAGGTGCTAAAGCTGCATTGCTGATAGATGGAAGAATGCAGTTGCTCAAATATACTTCAAGAAGAAGAGCAAGAGGAAAGAACAACAGCTTTTCTATTCCTCCAACTATCTGATGCCCCACTAGTGTCTTCGATTGGAAGAATATAACTAGAAGTTACCTAGGAAGGAAGGCCAAGGAATATAATTTGTACACCCCTTAACCCCAGCATTTCAGAGCAGAGAAGATGTGGGCTGAGAGAAAACAGACCATGCAGCCAATGTGATGTAGAAAAATCTTGCAATTATTTTTGTGCATGTCATCTTCCTTTGGGTAAGAAAAATTGGTTTGTCCCACCACATGAATATAAAAATCTAACTCAAGTTTGTTAAGCACCTACTATATAGGAGATGCTGTTTATATTCCACAGACACTGTGGCAAGTTAGAATAACATTGATACCCTAGAAATGGAGACAGATGAAAAGGACGTAACAAATAAATATGTAATATATTTTTCAGTATCGTTAAAAGCCACGAAGAAAAGTGAAGAGTGGTAAAGAGATAGAGAGCAGGAATTGGCAGAGGCTTTTAATAGGAGCATTTAGGGAATTTCTGTCCGAGAAGATGACTGATGAGCACAGATCTGAAAAAGTATGTAAGTGTGATGGTTAACTTTATGTGTCAACTGTGAAGGGTGCTTTAAGATGAGACTAACATTTAAACTGGGAAACTCTGAGTAAAGAAAGATGGCCCTTCACAATGTGTGGGGCCTCATCCAATCAAATGAAGGGCTGAGCAGACTAAAAAGACCAGCTTCTCAGAGAAAGAAGAACTTCTCCAGCAGATTGTTGACTGCTGTCCCACACTGTGGATTTTGGACTTCCCAGCTCCTATTATTGTGTGAGCCAATGCTTTATGATATTTATGTCTCCTGTTGCTTCTGTTTGTCTAGAGAACCCTCAATAGTGCATGAACAGTGCTTGCAAGGCTTTATGTAACATAATTTTGGCCATAAGAAGTAGCAAATGTCAATAAAAATAAAAAAAAAAAAGTAGCAAATGCCAAGGTCCTAAGGTAGGAAAAAGCTTGTCACATTGACAGAATATTGAAATGGAATAGTATGGCAAGGATGGAGTGAGTTAGAAAAGAGCAACAGATCAGGCTGGAGAGATCTAGAGAGACAATACTACACAGAGTACCTGAGGCTATGGAAAGCTTTAGGATTTTATTCTCATGTTGATGGGAAGCTACTAAAGTGTTTTGGTTAGTGCAGGGACATAACCTGATTTTAATTTTCAATATATCTCCATATGATTACTACATGGAGAACTGACTTAGGGGACCGACCCAGGAGCACAGATACAAGGTAGCAGGACCTGGTACCAGTCTAGGCAAGATGTGGCGGCTTTGTGAAGTGCATTCTATTTTGGGTCTTTGAGTTACATGATCTGATTTTTTTTCTTGTTGTTTAAGACAGTTTGACTCGAGCTTTCTATTACTTGCAGCTATAGTGGTCCTGACTGATACAAAATTTGGTACCAAGTGTATGGTGCTGAACCAAGGTAGAAGGAGGTCAATGAAAAAAATCTCCCCCTCTTGGACTAAGAAGTTGTTGACATTTGTTATGCAACTGTAGGAAAATTGGCTAAAATGATACTTCTGCTACCTTAGGAAAAGATCATGCTCTTATAGAGGGTGACATATAGGGTGATTGAGAAGAAAAAATCAGGATGTCAAATTGTGTTGGATTAGTCTTCCAGCCTCCAGTGATGTCTACAAGATAGATACTGGCTTACTTTAAAGTGAATTTTGTGAAAATAGGGAAGAGAAAGAACAGAAGAAAATACCATTCTTTTCTGCCAATGGACTGAAAGCCAAACTATTTCAAATGCACTTAATATGGAGTTTGATAGGATTGAAAAGGTCAATTATCTACCTCCAAGCTAAGGTTTTTGCTAAAGAACAGAAGGGTGTGGGAGACCTAGAAGGTGACAAGATTGGGACAAGATGAGCCTAACTCCTCAGACCTCTCCAAGCAAATTCTGCTAAGTATTTTTAACCGATGGAGTGGTTAATCATGTCATTGTGAAGGTGTAGGCAGGAATTTAATCTGGGGTAATTATGAAAGTTTTGGTGCCCTTTCACCTAAGGTTTATACTTTAAATTGCTCTGAGACAGAGTCCAAGATGAAAGTGCCATTCAGTTTCCAAGGTGATGGGCATTATACAGAAGCTTGTTGCTAAGATAATGAAATGATCAGAATCAGACTTTGACCAGGTAAACTACTGTGTGTGGTTACTATGCTTGCAAATTTTTGCAAACAAAAGATCAAAAACTACTAACTTTTTTAAGCAAGCTGTATTTCCAAAGAAATTCTAAACCAGGCTAAAAACAGTCTTTGATTTCTCAAACCCAGAAAAATCTTCAGATCCTCAGATTTTGTATCACCTGGGACAGGACTGCAAACACCACACCATCACTACAAAGGACATTCCATTCTATGGCCATTTTGAATATGACTAGGAGGTAAAATTGACAAAAGAAACCCACCCCCAAATTGCAACTGGGTTCTGTCAGTTTGGCTGACCAAGGATCTCACTTCTCTTGCCGGTCCTAAGATACTTGATATTCCTATCCAAGTGAACGTGATACCCATTATCATCTGGTGACACCAGTGTTTCTTACCCTACTCATCCCCTTTTTCAACAGGGATTTATTTAGTTTTATTTTCTGTTGTTTTCATTGCTATTTTTTCCCAGAATTATTTTGTTCTTTATTCAACAGTTCCAGTAATTGAGACATTTCATGAACATATCTATTAAGTACCAGGTGCTATGTTTAGTAATTAGCATACAGGGGTGAGTAAGACATAATCCCTAGCTTTAAGGAACTCAACGGTTTGAACATAACTGAAATAGTATAAGACTGTTTCTTATACCACAATGTATAAAACGAGTTAGTTAATATTTTAATATTATAAAATGATACTGTCACATACAGGACAGCAACAGATCATAAATACCTAAAACAGTATCTTGTACATAGTAGATATACAATAAATACCTGTTGAATGAATCCATTTATTACTCATTAAGAGCAGAAAAGACACACCCATAAGACTGATGCCAAAGGCCTTCCCCAGAAGAGGAAGTTCTCTTGAATTTTCATTTAAACTTACAGGGATGCTTTCTTACTACTTTCCTTTTGTCTTACACTTCACCAGATTTATAGAGACAGGTTAAGAATGAAAAGAGCAAAGATTAATGGAATCTAGTGGTTAGGAAAACTTAACTTCCTTTACAGACAAAATGGAAGGGAGGCTTGGACTTGGCACAAATATTAAAGACTCTGAGAAGTGAGGAGGAAGTAGACAGACAAGTGTAAGAATTTTCTTTCAAGGTTAACCAGGAGAGATGGTAAGATGGGATGGAGGGGGAAGGAGATAGATAGGGTTAAGGGAGTGGTAGAAGATCATTGTTTTTATTTTTAAAATCTTAAAATTTCATTTTATTTATGTAAAGTTGATTCACAATGTTGTGTTAGTTTCTGGTGTACAGCAAAGTGATTCAGTTATATATATATATATATATCATACTTGCAAGAAGAATTCAGTTATATATATATATACCTTATATATATATAATAAGATATATATATCTATATATAACTTCTTTTTCATATTCTTTTCCATTGTGGTTTATTACCGATTATTGAATACAGTTCCCTGTGCTGTGCAGTAGGACCTTGTTGTGTATCCATTCTATATGTAATAGTTTGCATCTGCTGATTTCAAACTCCCACTCCATTCCTCCCCCATCCCCTCTCCACCTAGGCAACCACAAGTCTGTTCTCTATGTCTGTGTGTGTGTTTCTGTTTCATAAGTAAGTTCATTTGTGTTATATTTTAGATTCCACATATGAGTGAAATCATGTGATATTTGTCTTTCTCTGACTTACTTCTCTTAGTACGATAATTTCTAGGTCCATCTTTGTTGCTACAAATGGCATGATTTCATTCTTTTTTGTGGCTGAGTACTACTTTTTATGGCTGAGTAGTAATCCACTAGATAGATAGATAGATAGATAGATAGATAGATAGATAGATAGATGATAGATAGATAGATAGTAGATAGGTGGATAGATGATAGATAGATATACCACAATCTTTTTTATCCATTCATCAGTCATGTTTGTTCTAATAATGGCATCCAGTTTCCTTACTGTGTTGGAGTGAATACTATCAGCAAACTATGAAGAGTTACATCTAGACTTGAGGGAAGAGAATGGGTGAATCTTCAGCTTGTCTTCTTCAGGCACGGACACTCTTGCAAGTGTATATATAGGATCAAGAGTATGTGTGAATGTTTAGTGGTTAAAACATTGGAAGGTGTTTAATATTGCTAAGTGCTTACTATTTATCAGTCTCCCCTTCTCACAGCATTGACTATTTTCAATCAGGTGTCCATCCCTGCCCACATAATACATGTGATCTCAACCCCAAACTCCAGGTAGTCATCACTAAAAGAGTAATTTATACTCTCTTCCCACAGTGATTGATTTAAGTACCTAGATGTAATAACAAAGATGTGGCATGCCTCTAGTCACAAAATTTTTTTAAAAGAAATGGTCATGTGTCTCAATTCAGGCTATGAGAATAAATGAAGGTTTGCTGGATGTTTTGGGGAAAATTCTTTTCTAACTTTTACATGCTAGTTTTCTTCTAATGGATATCATGGTAGATGAAGCTGAAACCAGGAACTGCCACTGCTATCTTTCCACTATGAGGAGTACATCCTTAGAACAAAGTCAAAGAAGAGGGAAATCTAGGGCCACAGGATGAGCTTGCCCTACCCTGAAGTTTTGTATAAGCCAATACAAAACTTCATGAAGGTTTGGAATGGGTTTTCTATTACTTGTATTCAAATTCACCATGATATTAATATACAAGGTTAAGAATTGGGTGGCATGCAAATGCAGAATATTACAGAGTGTAATTCCTGGAAGAGATATTTCCTGAGATGAAATTGAAAGGAAAGTTGTCCTTTGCCAAAGACAAGGGAGAGAAACTATAGGCAGACTAATAGCATTAGGAATACCTTAATATCTTTATTTAAAGTGGGGTCTTCTAGTGGGACAAAGCCTAACTCCACCTCAGTAAGAGAGGAATCAGTGTCCATGGGTGTGCCTATGTTAGCTTCAGGACATTGAGGTGAGTGAGTTTACAAGACACTGAGAACTTAAAAATTCAAGCAAATTTTTGTTGACTGACATCATCTGATGTAACATCATTCTGTACAGAGCAAAGAACTGGAGGGACAGAGAACTAATAACCATTTGGGGACTCTGGATGAGGTGATAGAGAAGATGGCAACAGCAAGAACAAATGCTAATAACGGTGGATCTTCATCAATGTGGCAACTAATAAAGCAAGATGATAAACCCAGAGCTGAGAACACAACATCGAAAGCCTAGGGGTAACTGAATCAATAAAGCCAGAAGTGTGTAAGATGATACATGGCAGCTGGCAACTGACACCCAGCCATGGTGTTGGGGAAACAGAGAGATGTTGAGGGCTGTGCTGAACGGGAGAACACATGTTCATGTAAAGAAACTGCTGCTCCTCAACTCTGGCAGGCTCCTTCCATGCAGTACTGTGGCTGAAATTGTCAGAGCTTTCAATTTTTGATAAACTCTAGAACTCCAGATTTTTATGAGAAATCTCCCTAATATAAATTTTGACAGCTAATTCACATTTAAAACACTGTGTAGGCTTACACTAGGCAGGCCAAAACAAAACAAAACTACCCCCCAAATACAAGATATCTGTAGGCTGGAATGAGACCCAAGGTCATTAGTTTTCAACATATGCTTAGAGAAATTTTTAAGGAAATAATATTGCTCATGGTAAAGAGACCATTTTCTGAAGTTCAGCAATTCCTATGGCTTCACTTATTTCTTCTTCTGTTGCTATTAAACTCCAGAATATTTAAGTTTGATAATTTTCTTTGGGACTTCCCTGGTGGCACAGTGCTTAAGAATCCACCACCAATGCAGGGGACACGGGTTTGATCCCTGGCCCCACATGCCATGGAGCAACTAAGCCTGTGTGCCACAACTATTGAACCTGTGCTCTAAAGCCCACAAGCCACAACTACTGAGCACATATGCCTAGGGCCCATGCTCTACAACAAAAGAAGCCACCACAATGAGAAGCCCATACATGGCAACAAAGAGTAGCCCCTGCTCTCCACAACTAGAGAAAGCCCACACGCAGCAATGAAGACCCAATGCAGCCAAAAATAAATAAAAATAAATAATTTAAAAAATAATAATAAAAAATAATTTTCTTTTTAAAAATGTCATATAGAATTTGAACTATTATTTTAAAATCATATTTCCTTCCATATATAGGTAAATGAAAAGGTAGGTAAAGATAAATTCATTTGTAAGAATATATACATATATATACATATAACATTAGTATGGATTCAGCCAAAGTCAGGAGAAAATACTACTATAGCAATAATGAAAAATTAGCCAAAGAATACAGGTTAAGGTGTATATCTTTCCTGTAATAGATTTTACACTTTCCAGGTTTTATTTTTCCAACTTGCAAGAAAACAATTAAAAGCATCTATTCATGAAGATCCATTTTTTAAGATATGGGCTACATTTCTTAAAGCATGTAGAATATTTCCAGAGTTTTTATATAGCTTTATAATAATTTAAAGGGAAAATTTTGTATATTAAGAAATATATGAGAGGTGGAATCAAGGTGGCAGTGTTGGAGGATGTGGAGTTTGTGTCTCCCCACAACTAATCCAGTTGCCCTATGCTAGTGAGGGACCTGGAGGCCCAAGGAGACCAGAGGAACCCCTGAGTGACCAGTTAGGATGTGGTGGAAGTCGGGGGGGGGAGGAGAAGTGGTGGCTGGACAGGACTGGTGCCCCTGAGGGGTGGCTGGGGGTGGGGGAAGTTTCCCACCTGGAGGGACCCTCAGGGTCTCAGAGGATCAGGGGGAGTGTGTCTAGGTTTCCCCTCTCCAATCACCCAGGAGGTCTGCTCGGCTCCCCAGCCTGGTCTTCCACCCTTGGAGGCCCCCTCCAGGCTGCCTGGGTCCTAGGGGTGTAGGAAGGAGGGAGGAGAGGAAGAAGTGGAGAGGCGGACGGGCGGGGGTACCTTCCAAGATCGGAGGACCAGGGGAGGTGGGAAGGCATTTCTCCTGCCCACTCAGGCCCCGGGAAGCCTGCTGGGTTCCCGAACCTGGTCCTTCATTCTCCAGGGGCCCTCTCCAGCTACTTGGGTCCTAGGGGTGTGGGAGGGAGGGAGTTGGGAGAAGAGGAAGAGAGGCAAACAGTGGGGTGGGAAGAGGGAGGTGCCATGGGCCATTCCTGCACCCACTCAGCCCTGGGAATTCTGCTGAGCTCCAGGCTGGGTCCTCCACCTTCCAAGGGCCCCTCCAAGCCATTGGTCCTAGGGGTGTAGGAGGGAAGGTGGGGGAGAAGAGGCAGACAGGGGGAGGGGCCCTCAGGGATCAGAGGATTAGGGGAGGTGCTGAAGGCGTTTATCCTGCCCACTTGGCCTGGGAAGACTGCTGGGCTCCCAGGCCTGGTCTCCAACCCTCCAGGGCCCCCACTGAGATGAGTTGGACCTGGGGCCATAGGAGGGAGGCAGGAGAAGAGGAGGAGAGGTGAATGGGTGGTGGGACCTTCTGGGATTGGAGGACCAGGGGAGGCATGGAGAGGGTCTTTCGCCTGCCCACTTGGGCCCAAGAGGCCTGCTGGGCTCCCCAGCCTGGTTCTTTGTTCTCCTGGGCCCTCTCTGGCCGCATGGGACCTAGGCAAGTGGGAGGAGGGGGGAAGAGGAAGAGAGGTGCACCAGGGACCCACTGGGACTGGGAGATCTGGGGAAGCACTGAGGGTGTTTCCCTCACCCAGTAGACCTAGGAAGCCTGTTGAGCTTCTGGGTTTGGTCTCCTGCCTACTGGTGCCCCCTCCAGCCACATGGGTCCTAGGGCCATAGGAGGGAGGGGGAGGGGAAAAAGGCCAAGGGGGAGGGACCCTCTGAGATCAGAGGACTGGGGGAAGTGCCTAGCATTTCTCCCACCAACTCAGGCCCAGAAAGCCTGCTGAGATCCTGGACCTGGTCCTTTACCCCCAAGACCAGAGGCACTCCTGGGCCCCTCCTGCCTCATTGAGCCTAAGCCCCACTCCCCACCATCCCCCAGGGCCTTTTCTGTCCCTGTAGGACCTAAGTGAAGGCCCTGTCCACTGCCTAAACCCACCCCTGCCTAAACCCTGTCCCCATAGCCAAGGCCTTGTCTGGCTTTTTTTTTTTTTTTTTCATTTTCCCCCTCCTCTTTTCTGCTATTGTAGTTCTATTTTACCTTCCAGGCCTTGCTTCATCTATTTTTTAAATTTTTTCTAACAGATCTGTTAGTTTTCAAATCTCATTGTATGTTTTATTTTGATATTGTTCTGCTCATTTATTTTTCTTTTTCTTCCTGCTCCATGCAGCTTGAGAGATCTTGGTTCACAATCCCAAGGGCAGGCCTGAGCTCCTGTGGTGGGAGCTCTGAGGGAAATAGCAGGGAACCCCAGACCCCAGGGAATATTCATCAGAGTAAGGTCTCCAAGAGGTTCTCACCTTATCACCAAGACCCACCTCTACTTAACAGCCTACAACCCCAGTGATTGAAGACTCAGGCCAAACAACCAGTAAGACAGGAACACAATCCTGCCCATAAAAACAAACAAACAAACAAACAAAAAAAAAACAAAAAAAATATGCCACAGAGGAAGGAACAAGGTAAAAATCTACAAGACCAAATAAATGAAGAAGAAATAGGCAACCAGCTGAAAAAGAAATCAGAGTAATGATAGTAAAGATGATCCAGAATCTTGGAAATAAAATGGAGGCATGGATCGAGAAAATACAAAAAATGTTTAACAAAGATCTAGAAGAACGAAAGCACAAACAGTGATGAATGACACAATAACTGAAATGAAAAATACACTGGAAGGTATCAACAACAGAATAACTGAGGCAGAAGAACAAATAAGTGAGATGGAGGTTAGAATGGTGGAAATAAATGCCAAGGAAGAGAATAAAGAAAAAAGAATGAAAAGAATTGAGGACAGTCTCAGAGACCTCTGGGACAACATTAAATGCACTAAATTCGTATTATAGGGTCCCAGAAGAAGAAGAGATAAAAGAAAGGATCTGAGAAAATATTAAAAGAAATCACAGTGGAAAACTTACCTAACTTGAGAAAAGTAATAGTCTTTCAAGTTCAGGAACCACAGAGAGTCCCATACAGGATTAATCCTAGGAGAAACACACCAAGACATATATTAATCAAATTAACAAAAATTAAATTCAAAGAAAAAATATTAAAAGCAGCAAGGGAAAAGCAAAAATAATATACAAAGGAAATGCCATAAGGTTATCAGCTGATTTTTCAGCAGAAACTCTACAGGCCAGAAGGGAGTGTCAGGAAATACTTAAAGAGATGAAAGAGAAAAACCTACAGCCAAGATTACTCCACCCAGCAAAGATCTCAATCAGATTTGAGGGAGAAATAAAAAGTTTTACAGTCAAAAGCTAAGAGAATTCAGCACCACCAAACTAGCTTTACAACAAACGCTAAAGGTAATTCTCTAGGAGGGAAACACAAGAGAAGAAAAAGACCCACAAAAACAAACCCAAAACAATTAAGAAAATGATAATAGGAACATACATATTGATAACAATATTGAATGTAAATGGATTTAATGCACCAACCAAAAGACACAAACTGGCTGAATGGATACAAAATCAAGACCCACATATATGTTGTCTAAAAGAGACCCACTTCAGACCTAGGGACACATACAGACTGAAAGTGAAGGGATGGAAAAAGATATTCTAAGCAAATGGAAATCAAAAGAAAGCTAGAGTAGCAATACTCATATCAGATAAAATAGACTTTGAAATAAAGACTTTTACAAGAGATAAGGAAGGACACTACATAAAGATCAAAGGATCAATTGAAGAAGAAGATTTAACATATATAAATATTTATGCACCCAACATAGGAGCACCTTAGTACATAAGGTAAAGGCTAACAGCCATAAAAGCAGAAATCAACAGTAACACAATGATAGAAGGGGATTTTAACACCCCACTTACAACAATGGACAGATCATCCAAAAAGAAAATAAACAAGGAAACACAAGCTTTAAATGACACAACAGACCAGATAGATTTAATCAATATTAATAGGACACTCCACCCAAAAGTGGCACATGGAACATTCTCCAGTATAGATCACATCTTGGGTCACAAATCAAGCCTCAGAAAATTTAAGATAATTGAAATTGTATCAAGATTCTGCTCTGGCCGCAATGCTATGAGATTAGAAATCAATTACAGGAAAACTGTAAAAAACACAACTGCATGGAGGCTAAACAGTGCACTACTAAATAACCAAGTGATCACTGAAGAAATCAAAGATGAAATTAAAAGATACATAGAAATAAATGACAATGAAAACATGACAACCCAAAACCTATGGGAAGCAGCAAAAGCAGTTCTAAGAGGGAAGTTTATAGCAATTCAATCTGACCTCAAGGAAAAAGAAAAATCTCAAATAAACAATCTAGGCATACAGCTAAAACAACTAGAGAAAGAAGAACAAAGAAATCTGAAAGTCAACAGAGGGAAAGAAATCATAAAGATCAGAGCAGAAATAAATGAAATAGAAGCAAAGAAAACAATAGCAAAGATCAATGAAACTAAAAGTTGGTTCACAGGAAAGATAAACAAAACTGATAAACTCTTAGCCAAACTCATCAAGGAAAAAAGGGAGAGAACACAGATCAATAAAATTAGAAATGAAAAAGGAGAATCACAACTGACACTGCAGAAATACAAAGGATTATAGAGACTACTATAAACAACTATATGCCAATAAAATGGACAACCTTGAAGAAAAGGACGAATGCTTGGAAAGGTACAATTTTCCAAGACTGAACCAAGAAGAATTAGAAAAAATAAACAGACCTATCACAAGTAATAAAATTAAAAGTATAATAAAGAATCTTCCAACAAACAGAAGTCCAGGATCAGATGGCTTCACAGGTGAATTCTATCAAACATTTAGAGAAGAGGTAATACCTATCCTTCTTAAAATCTTCCAAAAATTGCAGAGGGAGGAACACTCCCAAATTCACCCTACAAGGCCACCATCACCCTAATACTAAAACCTCAACAAAATACTAGCAAACAGAATCCAACAACGCATTAAAAGGATCATACATCATCAAGTGGGATTTATCCCAGGGATGCAAGGATTCTTCAATATACACAAATCAATCAAAGTGATACACAACATTAACAAATTAAGGAATAAAAACCACATGATCATCTCAATAGATTCAGAAAAAGCTTTTGGCAAAATTCAACACTTATTTATGAAAAAACTCTCCAGAAAATGGGCAGAGAGGAATTCTACCTCAACATGATAAAGGACATATATGACAAACCCACAGCAAACATCATTCTCACTGGTGAAAAACTGAAAGCATTTCCACTAAGGTCAAGAACAAGACAAGTATATCCACTCTTGCCACTCTTATTCAACATCGTTTTGGAAGTCTTAGCCATGGCAATCAAAGAAGAAAAAGAAATAAATAATACAAATTGGAAAAGAAGAAATAAAACTGTCACTGTTTGCAGATGATATGATACTATACATAGAAATCCTAAAGATGCCACAAGAAAACTACTAGAGCTCATCAGTGAGTTTGGTAAAGTTGCAGGATACAAAATTAATGCACAAAAATCTCTTGCATTCCTACACACTAACAATGAAAAATCCCAAAAGAGAAATTAAGGAAACAACCCCATTTATCATCAGAACAAAAATAATAAAATACCTAGGCATAAACCTACCTAAGGATACAAAAGACTTGTACTCAGAAAACTATAAGACACTGATGAAAGAAATCAAAGATGACATGAACAGATGGAGAAACTGACCATGTTCTTGGACTGAAAAAATCAATATTGTGAATGTGACTATTATACCCAAAGTAATATACAGATTCAATGCAATCCCTATCAAATTACCAAGGACATTCTTCACAGAATTAGAACAAAAATTTTTAAAATTTGTATGGAAACAAAAAAGACCCCAGATAGCCAAAGCAATCTTGAGAAAGGAAAGCAGAGCTGGAGGAATCAGGCTCCCAGACTTCAGACTATAGTACAAGGCTACAGTATGGTATTGGCACAAAAGCAGAAATATAGATCAATGGTACAGGATAGAAAGCCCATAGATAAACCCACACATGTATGGTCACCTAATTTATCACAAAGGAAGCAAGAACATACAATGGAGAAAAGAGAGCCTCTTGAATAAGTGGTGCTGGGAAAACTGGACAGCTACATGTAAAAGAATGAAATTAGAATACTCCCTAACACCATACACAAAAATAAACTCAAAATGGATTAAAGACCTAAATGTAAGACTGGACACTATAAAAATCTTAGAGGAAAACAGAAAGATCTATGACATAAACCAGAGCAAAATCCTTTTTGACCTACCTCTGAGAATAATGGAAATAAACACAAAAATAACTAAATGGAACCTAATGAAACTTAAAAGCTTTTACATAGGAAAGGAAACCATAAACAAGACAAAAGACAACTCTCAGAATGGGAGAAAATATTTGTAAATGAAGCAACTGACAAAGGATTAATGTCCAAAATGCATAAGTAGTTCATGCAGCTCAATATCAAAAAAAACAAACAGTCCAATCCAAAAATGGGCAGAAGACCTAAATAGACATTTCTCCAAGGAAGACATACAGATTGCCAACAAACACATGAAAGGATGCTCAACATCACTAATCATTAGAAAAATGCAATTAAAAACCACAATGAGGTATCACCTCACACCATTCAGAATGGCCATCATCAAAAAATCTAGAAACAGGTCTTCCTAGGTGGCACAGTGGTTAAGAATCCGGCTGTCAATGCAGGGGACATGGTTCGATCCCTGCTCCAGGAAGATCCCACATGCTGCGGAGCAACTAAGCCCGTGAGTCACAACTATTGAGCCCATGTGCTACAACTACTGAAGCCCACGCACCTAGAGCCGTGCTCCGCAACAAGAGAAGCCATGGCAATGAGGAGCCTGCGCATCACAACAGAGTAGCCCCACTCACTGAAACTAAAGAAAGCCCACGCACAGCAAAAAAACCCAACACAGCCAATAAAATTAAATAAATAAATAGATAAATAAATAAATAAAATCTAGAAACAATAAATACTGGAGAGGCTGTAGAGAAAAGGGAACCCTCCTGCACTGTTGGTGGGAATGTCAATTGATACAGCCACTATGGAAAACAGTATGGAGGTTCCTTAAAAAACTAAAAATAGAGCTACCACATGACCCAGCAATCCCACTACTGGGCATATACCCTGAGAAAACCATAATTCAAAAAGACACACGTACCCCAATGTTCATTGCAGCATTATTTAAAATAGCCAGGGCATGGAAGCAACCTAAATATCCACTGAGAGATGAATGGATAAAGAAGATATGGCACATATATACAATGGAATATTTCTCATCCATAAAAAGAGATGAAATTGAGCTATTTGTAGTGATGTGGAGAGACCTAGAGTCTGTCATACAGAGTGAAGTAAATCAGAAAGAGAAAAACAAATACCATATGCTAATGCATATATATGATATCTAGAATAATGGCATTGATGTGGCAGGGCATGAATAGAGATGCAGATGTAGAGAACGGACTTGAGGACACGGGGTGGGAGGGGAAGCTGGGATGTAGTGAGAAAGTAGAATTGACATATATACACTACCAAATGTAAAATAGAGGGCTAGTGGGAAGCTGCTGCAGAGCACAGGGAGATCAGCTCAATGCTTTGTGAAGACCTAAAGGGGTGGGATAGGGAGGGTGGGAGGGAGGCTCAAGAGTGAGGGGATATGGAGATATACGTATACATATAGCTGATTCACTTTGTTGTACATCACAAACTAATACAATACTGTAGAGTAATTATACTGCAATAAAGAAAGCATACACAAAAAAGAAATATATGATTAGTTTTATCATATAAATAAAATTCTAAAGTTTGTAAAAGTGGACAACAAGTACTAAATTTGGTTGTTTCTGGTATCTTTTACCTTTGGTTAACAGAAAGTACTTTTGAGAAGATTATTCGTTCAAATTGCTTTTTCCCATTTAAAGGATACAATTGAATAGTTTTTAATATATTTATCACTATCTAATTTTAGCATATTTTAATCACTCCTGAAAGCCATCCTGTATCCATTAGCAGTCATTCCTTGTCCTACTCTCCTTTGTCCCCCAGTCCTAGGCAACCACTAACCTAGTTTCTATCTCTGTAGATTTGACTAATCTGGACATTCTATATAAACGCAATGTTAAAATATATGGTCTGTTGTAAGTGCCTTCTCTCACTGAGAATATTTTCAAATCCCATGTATGTGTTAGCAAGTATCAGTTCTTCATTCTTTTTTATTACTACATATATTCCCTTTTATGGATATACCATGTTTTGTTTATCCATTCATCAATGATAAACAGTTGGGTTGTTTCACCTTTTGGCAATTATGAATAATGCTTTTATGAACATTTGTGTAGGGGCTTATGTATGGTTGTGGTTAAATTCCTCTTGGGTATACACCTAGAGTAGTATTGCTAGGTTGCCTGGTAATGATATGTTTAACATTTTAAGGAACTGCCAAACTGTCTTTGCACCATTTCACATTCCCATCAGCAATGTACGAGGGTTCCAATTTCTCCACATCTTTGTTAGCACGTTATTATTTTTCTTTCTGATTTTACTGAATGACAATTAGTATCTTATTGTGGTTTTGATTTACATTAAACCAAAGATGATGATGTTAAGCATCTCTCAATGTGCTCATTGGCAATTTGTATACCTTTTTTGGGGAAATGTCTATTTAAATTCTTTGTCTATTAAAAAAATCCCATTATTTCTCTTTTTATTATTGAATTGTAAATGTTCTTTATGTATTCTGGTTATAAGTCCCTTATCAGATATAAAATTTATAAATATATTCTCCATTCTGTGGGTTTTCACTTTCTTTCTGATATAATCTGTAGCACAAAGTTTAAAAACCCAATTTATGTGGGGTTTTTTGGCCACATTTTTTTGGTGTCATACCTATGAAACCATTGCATAATCCAAGGTCACAAAGATTCACATCCATGTTTTCATCTGAGTTCATAGTATAAGCTATTACATGTATCTTCTATGATCCATTTTGAGTTAATTTTTGTACAGCATTAAAAAGGGGTCCAAGTTTTTTATTTTTCCTATAGATACGTGGTGGTCCCAGCACCATATGTTAAAAAGACAATTCTTTCCCTTTTGAATTGTCTTAGTACCTTTGCAGAAAACCAACTGGCCATTAAATTATTTTTTTTATTTCTGGAGCTTAATGCTAATCCATTGATCTATATATGTCTATCCTTACGCCAGTGCCACACTGTCTGCATTATTGCAGCTTTGTAGTAAGTTCTGAAATTGGGAAATGTTAGTCCTCCAGCCTTCTTCTTCTCAAGCTGCTTTGGCTATTCTGGATTGCTATATTTCTGTAGGAATTTTAGGATTAGCTTATTAATCTCTGTAATAAAAAAGGCATCTGGGATTTTGAAAGAAATTGTATTGAATATGCAGATAGATTTGGGAAGTAGTTCTATTTTATTATTAAGTCATCTGATCCATGAATGTGGGATACATTTACATTTCTTTAGGTCTTCTTTAACATATTTCAACAACGTTTTAGTTTTCCAAATGTACACATTGCACTTATTTTGTTAAATTAATTCCTCATTTTCTCTCTTTTGATTATACTACAAACTGAATTTTTTCTTAATTTCATTTTCAGACTTTCCATTATTAATGTATAGAAAGGTAATTGATTTTTGAATATTGATCTTATATTCTGCAACTACATTAAACTAATTTGTTATTTCTAATAGTTTCTTTTTGTAAAATTTTCTTAGGATTTTCTCTATACCAGATAATGTCATTGACAAATTAAGATAAATTTACTGCCTCCCTTCCAATCAAGATGCATTTTATTAATTTTTATGGATAACTAACTGTCCTGGTTAGAATTTCCAGTACAATGTTGAATAGCAATGGGAAGAACAAATACCCTTATCTTGTTCCTGCTTTTAGGGAATTACCTGTGGGTTTTTCATATATGCCCTTTATGAGTTTTAGGAAGGAAGTTCCTTCCTTTGCTTTGGTCAAAAAAGATTTTTTCTACTTCTATTGTGATGATCTTTTGTCTTTTTTTCTGTTGATATGTTGTGTTACATTGATTGATTTTAGATATTAAACCAACTCTGCATTTCTAGAATTAATGTCACTGGGTGATGATATATAATCTGTTTTATATATTTGTGTATTCACTTTTTTAGTCCTTTGTTGGGGATTTTTGTATTCTATATTTACAGGGATATTGATTTGTAATCTTCTTTTACTGTATATATTGTATGATTTTGCTACTAGGGCAATAATGTCTTCATCAAAGTAGCTGGGAAGTGTTATTTCTCCTCCAATTTTTAGAAGAGTTTGTAAAGAATTAGTGTTCATTCTTCTTTATATATTTGGTAGTATTTTTCACATTTAAGATTTGGCTTTCAAATTATGAAAGTTTACTTTTAAGCTTTTACTGTTCTGCTCACAAATCTTATATTTTCACGTATGGCTGTCACTTTTACATATACTCTGAGCAATATTTTGTTTTTTAAAACTGTTTTTTAAACAAATATTTTCTCATTTTAAAATATATTATATATTTTATATATTTGACTTCCTTCACAAAATTTTTATTATTTGATTAAGGTATAAAACCTACATTAATTAATTCTTATAAATCTGAAAAATAAATAAATACATAAACACAATGAATGTAGATGGATCAATTATCTGAATAATTTTAGTAATATTTTAACAAAATATTATGTCTAAATTAATAACATATACATTCCAAGCTTATATTTAAATACTATTATTCTTATAGGCCACATTATAAATATATAAATATATAATTTTAAACAGTATAAATATGTAAGCTTCACAGATATTAAATATAAAAATATTAAAACTATGATTTTGATTCTCTCAAAATAACTATTATGATACATACCAACTATAGAAGCAAATATGGCACTTGTGGAAGATAGATATATCGTGTTTTGCCTCTTCTAGTGTTCCTCCTGTACTTCAGGGGCTACAAAGCTAAAGCCTGCATTTCCAAGCCATCCTTGCAAATAGAGCTCTGAAAAATTTGTTTCATCATATGCAGGCATACATCATTTTATTGTGCTTTGCTTTTTGCTTTCACAGATATTGTGTTTTTCACAAATTGAAGGTTTGCAGCAACCCTATATCAAGAAAATCCATGAGCACCATTTCCAACAGCATTTGCTCTTTTCATGTCTCTGGGTCACATTTTGATAATTCTCACAGTATTTCAAACTTTTTCATTATTATTATACTTGTTATGGTGATAAGCGATCTTTGGTGTTACTACTGTAATGGTTTTGGGGAGCCATGGACTGTGCCCACTTAAGATGGTGAACTTAACTCTTAAATGTTGTGTCTGTTCCAACTGCTCCACTCACCAGCCTTCCCTCAGCTCTCTCCTTTTCCTAAGCAGCCCACCCCCCTATTTACTGAGACACAACAATATTGAAATCAGGCCAATTAATAACCCTGCAAGGGCCATAAGTGTTCAACTGAAAAGAAGAGTTGCATGTCTCTCACTTTAAGTGAAACACTAGAAATGGTTAAGCTTAATGAGGAAGGCATGTCAAAAGCCGAGACAGGACTCTTGTGGCAACAGTTAGTCAAATTGTGAATTCAATGGAAAAATTCTTGAAGGAAATTAAAAGTGCTATTTCAGTGAACAAACTAATGATAAGAAAGTGAAACAGTCTTATTGCTGATAACAGAGAAAGTTTTAGTGGTCTAGGTAGAAGATCAAGCCAGACACAGCATTCCCTTAAGCCAGAGCAAGGCCCTATTTCACATTAATTCTATGAATGCTGAGAGATGTGAGGAAATTGCAAAAGAAAAGTTTGAAGCTAGCAGAGGTTGATTCATGAGGTTTAAAGAAAGAATCCATCTCCATTATATTAAAAGTACCAGGGGAAGCCTCAAGTGTTGATGCTATCCAGAAGATCTAGCTAAGACAATTAATGAAGGAGGCTGCAACAAATATTCAGTGTAGATGAGACAGCCTTCTATTGGAAGAAGATGCCATCTAGAAATTCTATAGCAAGAGAGAAGTCAATGCCTGGCTTCAAAGTTCCAAAGGACAGGCTGACTCTCTTGTTAGGGTCTAATGCAGCTGGTGACTTTAAGTTGGAGTCAATTCTCATTTACCATTCTGAAAATCCTAGAGCCTTTAGGAATTATGCTAACTGAACTTGGTGTGTGCTCTACAAATGGAACAACAAAGTCTGGATGATAGCACATCTGTTTACAAAGTAGTTTATTAATATTTTAAGCCCACTCTTGAGACCTACTGCTCAGAAATATTCTTTTCAAAATATTAATGTTCATTGACAATTTGTGTGGTTGCCCAGGAGCTGTAAATTCCCAAGATTGTGTAACATCCCAATCCCCCTAATAAATCCCTTCATGCTTGACATCGCTTTGCATCCTTTCTGTTTCTTGTCCTTGAATTCTGTTAACTATGGCTACTTAAATGTAAATCTCCTTGGTTTTTGAAGACATTTTCCCAATAAAGATGTGCCAAATTTTTGTCACATCTCTTTTACTTCCTCTCCAACTTTTGGGATTTCTTTACCCATTTCTGTGCTTTGGTGGGAATCTTTATCTGATATGATAATTATCTACAGTTTTATAGAAGTTGTACGTGCCGTGAAAATTCATACAACCATTTCTACCACTATATGTTCACGTCATACTGGAACATCGGGTGAACTCAGGAATTATATTCTCCTGCACTCTGCTGGGAAGTGTATCCCCAAAATTCTGCTCTCAAAGGACTCCCTAACCTGCCTGTAAAGGACACTCTAAGGGATTGTAAGATTTCTCCAGACACACAGAAAAAAAACAAAAAGAACTTTAAATAGATATGTCTTCTTCCAAATGTATTATTTCTGACATGAACTTTAAAGCCTAGGGTCTAAATGTAAAAAACTCCAAAATTTCAAATCTTTGCATCTCAGAACCATCAATGACCATTGATCATAGTCTTTTTCTCCTCTTGTGCTCTGTTGTGATAGTCCTTCCATGTGACAATAGCTCTTTTGTTGCTTAGCTGTCTGAATGATGGATGGTCACATTTTCAGTAGAAATTATTGGGAGTGGAAGGGAAACATCAACTAAAGTCTCAAAATGCAAAACATTTAAGGTATCGAAGCAGTTTAAGGTAGAGGCTCTTTTCTGGTAATTCTCATAGCCCTCTTGACTCACATTGACTTTATCATCAAAGATTCAGGATTGGACATGAGGCACTCAATGTTAGGTGGCTACAGAGGAATAGCAGAGCCCCAGTCTCCAGAGAAAATAAAAAACCCAGCCCAGACACAGAATTACCCACAGCGAGGGCAGATAAGGGTTTCAGTGCAAAAGATCAAATAAAATTTGCCAAACTTTAGCATTTTCATGCAAGCCTGAATTCTGATTCTATAGGAAGGGTAAGAGAGCAAGAAGTTGTGGGGAGTATATATATTGTATATAATCAGTTAGAGCAGTACCAAGATCTGGGATGTCTACAGAGTGGTTGGAAATATTGAAGACAAGACACAGCATATTTTATTGATGAAATTGGCAAGAACTAGGCCACCAGATGAGTGAGCTGGGCTCCAGTCCTAGAATATTAAGGAAGCAAATAGCAGAGTACAGAGCAAGGACCAACACATAAAACGAAAATTATAATCATGATGAGATTGGAAGGCATGGGTATTCCTTGCAGAGGAAACCAGGACCAGGAGGCTGGAGAAGATCTTGCTTTCTTGTTCATGCCCACTTTCCGCATATCCCCCCTTCTGAGTAAAGGGAATACTGATCTACTTGGTCATATTGTAGAATAATGATTTTGCTATAGTTACTTATAAATTGGGTCACAGTGCTTCAGAAGTCAATAAACATAGACATATCTCACTCTGTTTTCCTTTCTTTCTCTAATTCTCTGGCATTTCTTTTCACTCAAGTAATGGAACAAAATGAGTCAGAGTCTACCTCCTTGGAGTAGATGTAGTTATCTTATATTTTCTCTTTAGTAATAACAAAACAAAACAAACATCTTTTAAGGTTGGTACTGACTGATGGTAAGATTTGGAGAAAAGAGCCGTGGCAGAGGGACCTGAGCCTGGTTCTTGGAGAAGTCTGTCCATGTCTTCTAAGCGTTGCATACTTCCTTCTAGCTGTGCACTTAAAGGGAGGCAGGGAATTGGGAGGGCCAGTCCCTGTTCAGGTGCCAATTGTGGAGATCTCATCCACACGAAGGAACCAGAATGTGAGTGGCACGGCGGAATTAAGAAAATTCACACAAGAGTATAGGAAAGCATAGGGTCAGGGGACTCAAGACCAAGCCAGTCAAGAGTCCCAAGCTCTAATTCCCATGGTGTATTTATTGAGAAAAAGCATTCTGGCATTCTGGATTATGAATCATGATAATGGACATCACAAGGTATATGCTTCAATTAGAGAAAAAAGCAGAACACCTTGTTTTTTATGACTACTAGGGGAGATAGTTAATCTTTAACTTGGAGCAGGAGCCTGGAGCCATCGGGTTATATGACTGCTTCATCTCAATCGGTTTTCCTTGAGACTAGTTCTGCTTTCAGAACTGCCTGCAGCCATGTAGCCGGTCATGTGCTCTCAGGATTGTTACTCCAAGTCAATGTCCTCTGCATCCTCTGTGGTTCTCTACACTTTAGTAATAACAAAACAAAACAAACATCTTTTAAGGTTGGTACTGACTGATGTTAAGATTTAGTGTCTTCTTAGACCTCAGCCATAAGCCCTGTTTAACAGAAAGCCCTGCATTGACTATGGGTACAAGGCTAGATCATAATAAATGTGATGTCTTATTTATCATTTTCCATTATTCTTAAATATATCTTTAATATATGAAACCAAGGAGAAGAAGGCTGGCTAGATGAAAAAGAGATTCACGCATCCCAGGATCTCCTGGTATACTAATACCATCTAATGGGACTCCGGTCTTTTTTGGTTAAAATGTAGTTCCAGGACATATTTTGTGTCTAAAGATCAGGAACATGGACAGGAGTTGATATCAATTGGCACGTCATCCTTATAAAGGAAATCATGGGAACAAATAATGGGACAGAGATCAGACTGAGAATAAGGGAATGAGGGAGACCATGAAACACGCTTACATTTAAGAAAAGCAATAGGAGACAGAGCACATATTAGAAGAGAACCAGTCAGAGTGATGCAGAGGGGCCCCGACATGCCATGGAAGTCAATAAAGGAGAGAATAAAGAATAAAAAAGCTGTCAACTTGGTTACATGCCACAGAGATAAAGTGGAGATGTGAACAGAGAAAAGGCTAATTAGATTAGCAACTAAAGTATTATGGATAATTTTGGAGTTGTGATTTCAGTAGAATGATGGAAGCATAAACAATAGTTAAGAATTAGAACTGAAACAAAGAAATGAAGGTCAAAAACTAGTGGGAGAAGAGGAGGGATAAGAAAGTGATGAAACCAATAATGTGGAGATAGAGTCAAAGGAAGAACAATACAGGATTAAAAATAATTTTAAGGAATTGTTGTTTGAGGAAAAGGGTCTAGGAGAAATATCATACATAGTTATGCAAAAACTGTAGGGGAATCTAGCAAGATTCTGAAAGACCCAATGTCTACATTGCTACAAGCTAAAGTTTACTGGCCTAGCAATCTTGGTAAACACCAAGGATTTTGGTATGAGGAGTTTTTTAAAAGAGGATTTTGTTTTAATTTTTAACTTCTTATTTAAGTGCTATTCAAACCACATTTTGTTATCTATTTCCTTTTAACAAATTACCCCCTAAAACATGACTACTTAAAGCAACCAGTTATTATTCTGTCTCATGGTTTTCTGAGCTGAGCCAGTTGGTCCTCACTCAGGGCTGTGCATGGTTGTAATGAGATGGTGGCTGGGGTTGGAGTCATCTGAAGGACTAAGTGGGCTGAATGTCCAAGGTGGCCACCTCACATGATGCCAGCTGAAGGCTAAGGGCTCAGCTGGGGCTGACCACAGAAGCACATTGTCTCTCTGGGTGGTGAGGGCCTCTTGCAGAATGCCACCCAGGTTCCCAGGTGGAGTGTTACAAATAAGTGCTCCAACAGCCTCCAGAGGAAGCTACAAGACTTCTCATCAGCTAGGCTTAGGAGACCCAGAGTGCCTACTACTTACTACTGATCAAGCCAACCATTCAGGCCATCCCTGATTCAAGGCTAATGGAATTAGTCTCGTCTTACTATGTGGGAAACATGCGTGTATGGGAAAGAAGCTCTTGATGGAGTCTTTCCTAGGAGAACTTCTACCACCCCCACCTAAGATTAAAAGAACTAAAGATAGGTTAATTTTCAATGTGTAGAATATTCCCAATCTTTCTTCTCCCTAGACTTGCTATCAGCCTCTTGCTGATTTTACATTAATCATCAAATCTATTGTTACCAGATCATGAAAACAAAAACTAGTTAAATCCCCAAATAGTTAAGATAGTTGCTTATATATTAGTGCATCTGTTAAATTGTTTTGGAATTTTTGGCCAAAATGAAAAAAAGTAGTATATTCGTGTATATATTTTGCTCTTATTAACCTACATAATTAAGCAGAATCTCCATGAAGTAAATACACACCTACTCCTTCTGTATATGGTGCTACTCATATATAGCATGATTTTACTTTTTCTCAAAATTATTGCTACAAATCAGGCTTAAAATATTACGCTCTATTTTAATTATACTAGCTACTAAATAATAAATACTGTACTAATACTAAACACAAATAGTAAAGTTAGTCTTAACTGAATTTTCAGCCTATTAATACAATCAAGTTATTCTAAATACTGCTTTTCTTTTGAGTCTTAGTGATTCTAAATCAATTCTTCAGCTTTCTGTGGTCAAGAATTATTCCACTTTCTAATGATAACATGGTTACCAAAAAAACAAAACAAAACAAAAACCATCAGGTTCTCTAAGTTAATATTTATTTCCTCTAGGAAATAGTTTATGAGATGTACAGGATGAAAATGTTATTGATTTGCTCTTTAGCGGGAGAGGACTGTGAATAAGCCTTCTCCCATGAAAATCACATTTCAAAACCTGGAAAGAGATTCACAGGACTGAGCTAAAGGTAAGATGCAGCCTATGCTGAGAATGAGACCCTATGCATTACTGGGGAATCTTGCCTCCTCCAATGCTACCAGCCAGCTCACTCAGGCATAAAAGTCAAGTTCATCCGGTAGAGAAGGCAATGGCTTGGCAGTCAGTATTTGCTATTGCTAATTGTGCATCATGGAACGCTCTGCACCTCTTTTTACTCATCCAAATTAGGTTAATAAAACCTGACTTTGTTTTAATGTGGTCATCAGGATGATCGAATGACATGAAGTGTCAAAGCAATTTGCAAACTCAAAAGCACTATAAAAATGTAGTTTTCTATGATTGCCCCCAAGCAAATTTGTATTGTGCACAGTGCATAGTATATTAATTTGCTAGGTAGAAACATTTTTATTAAGCACAAATGGCAACACTTTAACATGAATCTTTAAAAGCTACTGATTTCTTGCTATCCCTTAGCTGAAAATAGCTTCTTTATTAGATGCACAGTCCCCAGATAAATTGCATGCTGTGATTCTATCATTTGTTTAAATTAAAAGAAACATTTTGTCTTTTCTTAGTATAAAAACTTTGCTCGACCATAGCAGGTAAATTTAAATGTACAAGTAGGTTTTAAAAAAGAAGCATTTTATTTTACTACACAAAGTAACACCTCTTAGCCGTTTGGTCTGTTTCTCTATATATCCATCTATAATCTTCATATAGATAGAGACAGAGATAGAGATATGTGGCATATGTTTCACTTCCAGCTCTTTTCATATAGAAATAAAAACATATTCTGGCAAAAAATGTATGGTGTATATAGGGGTTAAAATCTCTATTTGTTTTCAAATTCCTGTAAAGAAATCACAGGTAATATAAAGAAAATTTCTGTTCTCTTTAGGAGAAACTATAAAGGGTATAACTCAACCAGTGGAAATCTTAAAGAGTTTTCAGGCAAGAATGATATAAGAGGGGTGAGGAGGAAGAAAGCACAGTGCCACATACCCACCACTGCCTACCAAGCTGCAGAGAAGCTTTCTGTGGACTCCTGTGCTGAGAACAGCCCACGGCCCCCAGCTGCCTCAGAGAGCGCTCACATGTAAGAGCATTATTGTCCAGCACACCTGGGGAGAAGGCTGTCCATCTTCTGTCTGTCTCAGGCAACTGACTCTTTCAGAGGAAGCCCAGATGGATCACCTACTTCTAGCTGGTACCATGAAAGGAAGACCAATCATGGCAAAATAAAAAAAAAAAAGAACATTAAAAACAAAAACCAAAACTTTCATTGCTCCTAGTTACACATGTGTAGAATTCGATGTTTAGTTTCCATGGTTCAGGGTAGGAGTCAGTCAACTGACCCTGACCCATTATGCTCTGAGGTTAAGGCAAGTTCTGCAAAAGGGAGTCAGATAGATAATTGCTCATGAAAATCATATCAGCCACTGTTTCCAAACAAACCCTACATATGTTTTGAAATGTAGAAGTCTCTTGCTTTCTGGACTTATCATTATGGTGTTTTATGTTGATGTTCAAAATAACTCTTTTGAAGAACGTATAGACATTACATCGAATGACCTTCTTTTCAGACATTCGCATGGCTCGTAATTTCATCTCTTTTAAGGAGGACTTTCTTTACCTCTAGAAAAATCTGAGCATTTCCCATCTTTTCCCCTCTTTTATATATTTCTATAGGACTAATCATCATTTAAAATACTATATACCTAAACAATTTCTTTGAGAGTCTTTTGTCTCCCCCAACTCCATTTGAACACAAGCTCTACGAAAACAGGCATTTTTGTCTTTTATTTTTTTTCCCATGCCTAGGATGAGCCTGGCCCATAACAGGTAAACAGTGTACAGTGTTGAGTAAAACAATGAACAAGTGGACTCACATATATGATGCAACTTTGTGTGTGCCTTCCTCTATGCCTTTAAATGTATTCCTTGGAGCTGGTTTATATCATTCCCCTGAGTGAAATTTGTAGGAGGCCCTATAACCCTTTGGAATGCTCTTAGGTGATATAAGGGCCTCTGATTACTCTGAGTCATAAAGCAGAGTTTTATCTCTCAGTTCGGAAATTCATGTATCCAGTTCAAAGCAATATTCAAAAACATAAAAACCAGGATTTAAAGGTAGAAACTCACTTCTCCCTCAGTTTGAGCCTGATGAAGTAGGAAAGAGGAAAACATTTGCAAAGGCAGGTTGTATTACTCATTTTAGGTTTGCTCTATGTGGTAACTCTTCCTGTGAAAGGATTAAACATCCCGCCCTGGTGAATTCAGGAGCACTGAAGTGGTAATTACTCCCTTGTATAATTCTCTCCTCTTGAACGTGGGCTGTATCTTGACTGTGGACTTGCTTGAAATGAATAGAAAAGTCATACAATGTCACTTCCATTATAAGGTTATGAAAGATGGTGACTTTCAGCCTGCTGGCATTCTCTCTTGGGGCTCTTCACGCATGCTTGTTCTGGTGGAGAAGGGCACCTGGCAAGGAACTGAGGGCAACCTCTAGCCACCAGTCAGCAAGGAACTGACACCTTCTGTCCTACAGCCCATGAAATACTAAATCCCACCAGTAACCACTGAGTGAGCTCAAGAGCAGATCCTGTCCCATTTGACATCTGGGATGACTGTGGCCCTGGCGGACACATTGATTGCAGCTCTTAAGAGACCTTGAAGAAGAGGAATCAGCTAAGCTGTGTCTGATTATTGACCCACGAAAACTAGTAGGTTATAATTGTGTGTTGTTTTAAACTACTGAATGTGGGTGGTAATTTGTTACACAGTTAGATAACCAGTAGACAAGGGGACTTGCTTTGGCAAGATGTTTGTTGTTTCTGCCAGAAGTTTTAAAAGTTAGTGTACTGCCGAACATGTTTCTTTTTGCTTTACCATGTTGACTGGTGATGTTTTAGATGGAGGCTGGATTCTACCATGAAGACACACAGAGCAGAGCCATAGCCAATCTGCAATGAACACATTTTACAAATCAGAAATAAAACTTTGTGTTATAAACCACTAAGATTTGGAGATTGTTTGTTTAGTCAGCATGCTCTAGCCCAGGGTTTCTCAAGCTTGGTACTGTCAACATTTTGCTGGATAAGTCTCTGTTGTAAGGGGCTCTCCTGTACATTGCATGGTGCCTAGCAGCATCCCTGGCCTCTGGTCACTAGATGCCAGTAGCACTGCCCACACAATTCCCCACCTCCCCAGACTGTGGTAACCAAACCTGTCTCTAAACGTTGCCAACTATCCCTGGGGGATGGAATTACCCTTGGGTGAGAAGTGCTCTTCTACTCTGTCTGGACTGATAAGGGCAGTTTTCCTTCATTTCCACTGTCTGCAGTTCTCTTGGCATACATGAATTCATTTCTTCTAGCTGGTTGCTGTTGACTCCTTCTTTAGCTCCTTTCCATCATGGTTTTTCTACATCTTCAAGTAGAACTCTTGAGACCTGAACTGGAACAATTTGATGCTAGCATTGGGCATGAGACCTACATCTGGTTCAGAGAAAACAATTTTGCTTAGGTAAGATTTGGTAATTTGGGACTTCCCTGGTGGTCCAGTGGTTGAGACTACACTCTCCTAATGCAGGGGGCTGGGGTTCGATCCCTGATCAGGGAACTAGATCCTGCATGCCACAACTAAAGATCCCACATGCTGCGATTAAGACTTGGTGCAGCCAAATAAACAAATAAATATTAAAAAAAAAAGATTTGGTAATTCAGGGTGATCCCAATATGCCAACACCAGAGTAGCTGAGCAGCCACATTCCGACACTTTCCATGTCTCAGGCTTCAGCCAAGAACCAGCCCAGTTTCGAAATCACTGGTACACAGTTCAAACTATCTGAGGGATGAAGTTGAATCACTTCCCACTAGAGCTGAAGTTAGGAGAAGGCACCCTCCAACCCTCTGTGTGTAGGGGAGGGAGGTGGGACCATCTCTTCAAGGAAATATACTTCTCCTTTAATCTCCAGCTCCTAATCCTTTTAGCCCTTTGTTGTCAGCTAAAGATTAAAATCACAAGACTAGATTTTGTTCACTGCATTTAAAAATTATTTTTTTTCTGTTATTTATTTTTGTTGGAGTAAAATTGCTTTACACTGCTGTGCCAGTTTCTGCTGTACAACAAAGGTAATAAGTTGTATTTATACATATATCCCCATATCCCCTCCCTTCTGCAACTCCTTCCCACCCTCCTTATCCCACCCCTCTGAGTCAGCACCCATCATCAAGTTGATCTTGTGTTATGCAGCAGCTTCCCACTAGCTATCTATTTTACATTTGGTAGTGTATATATGTCAATGCTACTCTCTCATCTCATCCCAGTATCCCCTTTCCCCTTCCCCTGTCTTGTCCTCAAGTCCATTCTCTATGTCTGCATCTTTATTCTTGCCCTGCCATTGGGTCTATCTGTACCATTTTTTTAAGATTCCATATATATATGTTAGCATACGGTATTTGTTTTTCCCTTTCTGACTTACTTCGCTCTGTAGGACAGACTCTAGGTTCATCCACCTCACTACAAATAACTCATTTTCATTCCTTTTCATGGCTGAGTAATATTCCATTGTATATGTGTGCCACATCTTCTTTATCCATTCATCTGTTGATAGGCATTTAGGTTGCTTCCATGTTCTGGCTATTGTAAACAGTGCTGCAATGAACATTGTGGTACATGTGTCTTTTTGAATTATGGTTTTCTCAGGGTATATGCCCAGTAGTGGGATTGTTGGGTCATATGGTAGTTCTATTTTTAGTTTCTTAAGGAAATTCCATACTGTTTTCCATAGTGGCTGTACCAATTTACATTCCTTTATTTTTGTTGGAGTATAACTGCTTTACACTGTTGTAGTGCAGAAGGGTTCCCTTTTCTCCACACCTTCTCCAGCATTTATTGTTCCTAGATTTTTTGATGATGGCCATTCTGACCAATGTGAGGTGATACCTCATGTGGCTTTGGTTTGCATTTCTCTAATGATTAGTGATGTTGAGCAGCTTTTCATGTTCTTGATAACCTTCCCTTTGGGAAATAGTCTCTATTGTTTTTAATCTTCAAATGAAAGTGACATAAATATTAAAACACTATAGCATCCATTATAAGTTTATTTTCCTCATAAATAAATAATATTTTCAATTGTGTAGAAGAATAAAATTCTCACTCTGAATCTATAACACAACATGATCTACTCAGCTCAGCTGACTGAACATCATTTTTATTTTGGGTGTAGTCAAGTACAGGTTTAAGATTTCTTTTTGCTAGGTAACATATATCTGGCCTCTTCTATATTATAAATACCAGCCCCCTCTTCAATTGCTTCTCTTCCTTCTCTAAACTTTCTGTCAATAAAATCAAACAGACAGCCCTGGAGTGTGTTCAGGGGACAGAGTCAGCAATGAGGAGGGTTTCAGCTCTCACCTCTTCCATCTGATCTTTTTTTTCCTCTCTTTTAAGTTTTACAAAGTCTATCTTCTATCTATCTATCATCTCTATCTATCTATCTATCTATCTATATCTATCAATCAACTATCTATATCTATCTATCTATCTATCTGTCTAATCTATCACCTATCTATCTATCTACCTGTCTATCTATCTATTTATCTATCTATCTATCTATCTATCTATCTATCTATCTATCTATCATCTATCTATCTATCATCATCATCTATCTATCCATCATCTACAAAAGATTTATTGAGGTATAGCTGATATCCAAAAACTCTCTACATATTTAAAATATACAATTTGATGAGTTTTGACATATACAAAAACCTGTAAAAACATCACCATACGCAAGTTAATAAATGTGTCCATCAGTTCCACAAGTTTCCTCATGCCCTTTGGTTTTTTGGTGTGTGTAACTGTGTGTGTGTGTGTGTGTGTGAGTGTGTGTATGTCTCTGTGTGTGTGTAGTAAGAACACAACACAAGATCTACCCTCTTAACACATTTTTAGTGCACAATACAGTATTGTTAACTACTTTTTTGCCTTCTATGTCATCTCCAGAAAAGGGACTTTTCCCACTATCCCCTCTCACTGCCTCAGCATACCTAGATTTGTCCTGTTCACAACCAAGCAAAAATTCCCTTTTCCAGATTATCATCATTTTGAAAATGACAAAGAAAGAGGCAGAAGGGCAATGACTATGAGGAGAAGCAAAGCATCTTTTTTGTTGTCTTTTCACTAATGTATAATTAGAGAAAACATAATTTTAGGATGCACTTTTCTAGAGGGAAAATTCAGAGGCACTTTACCCAGAATGATTTTGTACAGCTCATATAATTTTTTCCAAAGAAAGAATTATAATTGCATTTTAATCAGGGACTGGTGAAAGTGCTCTTTAATGTTCATTTTATTCATAATTAGGTTTAAATTTTTTTTTATTCATGTGAAAAATTAGTGTCGCTTTTGCAGTTCTGGGAAAGAATTATATTTCCATTGAAATAAAAGATAACCACTTGCCTTGAGTCCATTTTTTAAAATGCTGCATTAAGCACATTAATTTGGAGTAGGTGTATAATCAGACAATTAAATATTTATCATGAGACTGAAAAGAATTATCAACTTTATAAAAGGAGATCAATATAACAGTAAGTTCAAGTGACCCTCAAAAAGATGGGATTAACACATTAAACCAGGTTAAACTTCAAGAAAATTGAAAATCATTTTCTCAGTGAAATTCAAGAGGTTGCTGTATTAGAAGAAACTGTGTTGCCGTGAGAAAAGGAGGAAATAGAGTATCAGAGTGCTTAGTATGAAACATTATTGTAAAATTAACCAGAAACACACACACGATGAACAGAATGGATGTTGCTAACAAAGAGATTGGCAAATTAACTAGAGGAATTATATAAATTCAAAGGAATAATAAAATGAAATCAGAAAAAAAAGATGAGAATGACAGAAGATATATCTGAGCATCTTGATATCTATTTACCAGAATTTACAGAAAGACAGCACAAAGTGAATACCATAGAATCAGTAATTTAAAGACTATAATAGAAGATAATTTCCCTGAATTGAAGAAAGATTTGAGTCTTCAGATTGAAAAATTTGGATTAAGTTTATGAATTCCCATGGAAAAAATAAATGCATATAGTGAGAACTAGATAGAGAAATGGAGGGAGAGAGGGAGAGAGAGAGAGAGAAATCAAAATCAACCAGGAACTTGGTTTTATATTTGCAATATGAAATGCTAGAAAATAATCCAGCAATATCTAAAAACTTCTGAGAGAGAATCATTGGAAGCTCTAGAATTCTACACACTGGTAAGAGTATTGGTTTATATCTAAAATTCCACCTGAAATAGTAAAATACAATAGATATAACATTTCAAAGAGAAGTATTAGATCAAATTGGAAGTTTTCAAATGATTTAGCTAGAAAAATATTTCCACAGTTCTTGAATACCTCACATTGAGTCAAAGAGGGTTAAAGGGTGCATGATGAAAGGAAGAGGACATTTTGGAGGGAGCTCTTTGTGTACTATGAGTTCCACTCAAGAAGGAACTGGGTATGGGATCCTGTCCCTCAGCTCAAGTCTAGTGAGGGGGGGTCAATGAACTTAATTGAATGCACAGTTAATGCAGAAAACAAGGCTATTTAATAACTTTAAATGGATTTTTCATCAAGCTTCAGGAAGATAGACACTCATGATAAAAAGAAATTAGAAACCATAAGTTCTCAGTACAAAAAAATATATATACATTTTTTTTGGCACACGGGCTTAGTTGCTCCGCAGCATGTGGGATCTTCCTGGAGCTGGGATCGAACCTGTGACCTCTGCATCGGCAGGCGGACTCTCAACCACTGCACCACCTAGGAAGTCCAAGTACAGAAAATGTTTTAAAGCAAATGCACACACACGTTACATACACAGGATTAATGTATGTGTTCAGTAAGGAAAAGACATTAAGCTGGTGTCTGACTCTTACCCGGAAAATCTAAAGGGAAAAAGCAGGCTGGAAAAATGCTTTGAAGTGGGGATGAAGGAAATGAAGGTGAAATGATGGTGTTTGATGACCTGTTTCCTCAGACTTTGTTGGAGCAAAGATATGTGAATGTTTCCAGTGGATCAGAAAAAGACCATGCATGAAACAGAACCAGATGGGTGTTTTCTTAGATGATAAGGCTAGCATAAGAAGGGAGAAGGTAAATGTAAAGCTGGATTCCCAAAAGCTATAGACAAAGTAAGTTACCAGTAAGATGAGAATGTTTCAAGAAAACTGCTAGTGAGAGGCATATGGCAATGTCCAAGGGGTATGTCCCATGAACCACCATATTTCTTCTAGCTAAGCATATTGTTGTTACTCCATCCTAGTATTAATTATGGTAGTTTACCCTAGCTACCATAACAAATGACCCCCAATCTAAATGGTTTAATACAATAATGTCATTTCTCATTCCCATCATAGTTCAGTTGAGTGTTAGGTTTGTAGCTTTCCATCTGGTTATTAACAAAATCAGCCTCCTTTAATTTATTACTCTGCCTTAGAGTGCCCCATTGGGTTCTCTACATCTGGCCAGAAGATGATGAAAGAGAGTATGGAGACGATACATCCAACATACTCTTGTCTTACTACTAATGATCCATCACTTCCACTTGCATTCCGTGAGGGAAAGCTGGTCACATGGCCCAACCTGGATGAAGGGAAGTGGGATGCCCAGGAAGAAGAAATGGGTTTGTTGAGCATCCTGCTGGTCTCTTCTGTCCTACAGCCTTGAAGCCCTAACCCTAAAATTGTTGGAAACTGGAAGGGGAGGAATTGGGAATCAGAACAGAAACCTGTCTTTCATTTTTTTCACTTGCAGCATTCCTGAGTTGAAGGTAGGGGAGTAAGCGCAGCTCTAAATGAATTTGGAAGATTTGCCTATATATGGGATTGGCCATTTTAAGTAGCAATTTGAGATTATGATTTGTGTCTTGAAATAATCTCAGGCCTTTACATCTCTTTAAAATAACTATAAAAATATATACATGCCAGATTTTTCATTGGTGAGGAAAAACTAGTCCCACTGAGCAGTTAAAGAAGAGTGAGGAAGCAAAATTAAATTGCCTTGTGATTGCATCCCACAAGTTGAGATAGTTTAGCATACTGGTTACATAAATTCTTGTTCATTCACTTGAAACAGTAACTGGCATATTTTGTTCCTCTCCCCTGTGCCTACGCCCATTCATTTCTAGGGGCCTCCTGGGCTTCAATTAACTCCAGAGGGAGTTGTAAGCTCACAGGCCAGTGATCAAAGATGACAGATTCTTAACTTCTGGGCCACCAAAGGCACCATCCAGCTGTGAGACAGCAGAGTGCCTAGGGAATGCAAACAAGACACACACACACACACACACACACACACACACACACGCATACTCACACACACCAGAGATGTGGGTGGTGAAAAAAGGAGTTGGAAGCAATGCAGGGAACTCATTTTCTCAACATAATGAATCTGTCAAGGAGATATCGTGATAGATTTCCCCTTGATATTTATGGGATACAAGTTTAGAGAAAACTTCTGTTCTGTATTCTAGTGTAAGGTATTTTGCAGGCAGCAGATTAGCAGAAGAACCCCTGGCCAAGGTCACAGGAAGGTTAGTAAAGACATTTTCTTGGGGTTTCTAGGCATGAGAGAGGCTTGAGATTTCTCACCTATTTCCATGGGCACTGAGTTTTGTCAAGTACAGATGAGTTTACTGATATGAAGGTAACTGAGAAAAACTGCCAGTGGCTACAAAAAATTGTCATAGGGTAAGACAAAGAGAGTCTAGCAGCAGAAATTTCAGGGAGAGGAGGTGACAAGCTAAAATCAGGGAAGTGACAATGGGCTGAGATCTCATAAGAAGATAAGATCTACAGAGTTGAGGCAGGAGTTAAGTTGGCAATAGCAGAATGGAACAATCTGCATATTATATTTCCTTACATACATGAGAACCACCATAGACCAGCCACATTTTCTGCCCATTCCATAACCCTTGTATGACACCTAGGTTTGTGTAAATGATCAGCAAAGTGATGAAAAATTCATTGCTACTGTTAGTGAATGGCTAAAGCTTGTGATATAGACTGAATATTTGTGTTCCCTTGAAATTCCTGTATTGAAATCTAATCCCTGATGTGATGGTATTTGGAGGTGGAGCCTTTGGGAAGCTATTAGGTCATGAAGGTAGAGCCTTCGTGAATAAGATTATTGCCCTTAGACAGGAGACATCATAGAGCTCTCTTGCCCCTTCTGACATATGAAGACCCAGTGAGAAGGCAGGTGTCTATGAACCAGAGAGCAGGCCATCGCCTGACACTGAATAAGCCAGCACCTTGGTGTTGGACCTTCAGAACTGTATGAAATAAATGTTTGTTGTTTAAGCCACACAGACTCTGGTTTATTTGTTATAGTAGCCTGAATGAACTAGGACAGACTGCTTTAACAAAATATGAGCTAATGGCTCCTAGAAGTGCCCCTGGGGAATGGCCCACACTATAAACTAGGATCCCCTCTGCCCAGTTCTCTTGGATTTCTCTGTTCCTTCTGTAAGCTTCTGAACCAGAGGAGAAGCCTGTACCTATACTCCAGGTTTCTGGCTCTGCCAGCTTCCTTTCTTGTATTCCTGAAAAGCTGAGTGCTCTTCTTAATCATTTTTACATGGTCTGGATGGTATTCCTCGCCTTGTACATAATATTCCCACCATCTCCACTCCATATCTTGGTCTTGAATTTTCAAAATCACATTATTTTTGCTTCTTTACTTCTGATTTGACACTGGGCAATCTTAGACTTAGTTCCTACTCATTGATTCCCTCTGCAAATTTGGAAATTATGGTAAAATAATTGATATTAACTCCACAAATATAAATGGCATTATTCCAGAAATCTAGATTGCTGTAAAATTAAGCATTAAATTTTTCTTTACAGAAATGAATTTGCCATGGCATGGCACTCAGAAAATGTATTCAATCCAGTGTTGGTCAAGTTCCCCTCATCTATCTTATTTCAGTTTTCCTTTTTGCACCTCAGTATCCTCACCAATGTTGGTATTACCTAGCACAGTAATGGACCAGTAGGGCCGACCATGGACTGTTAATATTCAGTCTTATCCAAGGTGCTTCATAATGGTGAATAATTAAAATAAGAAGGACATTTTGCTGAATATAATTAAAGAAACCCAGTAAAGTAAAAATACTTTCAAAAATAAAAAATGAGCTCTGTTCAAAATCAGAGTATTTGAAAGATATTGGCAAGATTCATACTAAGGGACAATTTTTATGGTATTGACAATGCTTCATAGTACGTGTTCATTTGGAATTTTGATTTGTCCCTCTCCTTTCATGCTTCCTGATAGATTGTAACTCCATAAAGGAAGGGAACATATCTGCTTTATTTAATGCTCACACAAAGTGAAAATTCATGAAAAATACTGAATAGGTGCTCTCTAAGGGAAAAGAATGAGAATAACTTCTGTCACCTCCTGTTCCACTTACTTTATCTTTTTTTCCTGGACTTGTACCTAGAACAAAGGAAAAAAAAATGCTATCTCTATCTAGGAGATAAGTCTCTGGCCTTGCTTTTCTCCCAGTAGGAGGTTTTCATCTTTACACCCACAATTTATGAAAAGAACATACCTTAGATAGGTGTTTCCTATAATGTGTGCCACAGAACCTTAAGAAAAAAAGTTAGCTTTAATAAAGATTTGAAAGTGAAAAAGTTTATGGGAAACTCTGAGACAAGCCAAAGAAAAGAGGTTGCATCACAGGAGAATTCCTAGGAGTCTTTATTTGTATTAGATGTAGAGGTCACTTTTGTTCAATGTCATATTCAGATATTTTTCATCTTTGTTGATAAACAAAGAAGGCCCCTTGAGGCTGATGTGCTGCATGTGATTTTCTTTCCTGTGTCATTCCTCATAGAGAGCTAGAAGAATCTCAGACCCTCTGCTCGAAAGAGCCTGCATACTGGAGCAGCAGCAGGGTAGTGGGAAGAGAGACTGGAGCAAAATAAAAGCAATGAATAGGGGTGTGCAGAATAGGGGGGATGACCAGTGAGAGAAGGAACATCTAAATCACCAACTTGAAAGGACTGATGGGTGACTGAACTGGAGAAGTAAAATAACATTTTAAATCATACTCCTGATTCTGGATTCATAACAATTTTTTTTTTGGAAATGAACTGTATCTTAGACACTAAGCATTAAAAAGGCATTTCAATAATATATAGTAAAATTTAAATATAATGATTCTTCTGTTTTATATTTCTTAGTGCTTTGGCTATCATAGAGTTGTTTATTTATTTATTTATTGGAGTATACTTGCTTTATAATGTTGTGTTAGTTTGTGCTGTACAACAAAGTGAATCAGCTATATGTATACATATAAACCCTCCTTCTTGGACCTCCCTCCCACCCCTCCATCTTACCCATCTAGATCATCACAGAATACTGAGCTGACCTTCCTGTGCTATACAGTAGATTCCCATTATCTATATTACACATGGTAGTGTATTTAAATAATTATATGTATATATATATATATTTATTATTTTCGTCTGTGTCAGTTCTTAGTTGCAGCATGATGGATCTTCCTTGCGGCAAGTGGGATCTTTTGTTGTGGCACACGGGCTCTTGGCTGTGGTGCAAGGGCTTCTCTCTAGTTGCAGCACATGAGCTCTAGAGTGCATGGGCTCTGTAGCTGTGGCATACAGGCTCTCTAGTTGTGCCTCACGTGCCCAGTAGTCGCAGTGCATTGGCTTAGTTGCCCCACAGCATGTGGGATCTTAGTTCCCTAACCAGGGTTTGAACCTACGTCCCCTGAATTAGAAGGCAGATTCTTAATCACTGGGCCATCAGGGAAGTCCCAGTAGTGTATTTATATCAAACCTAATCACTGTATTTGTCCCACCCTCCCCATCCCCCCTTTGTTGACACATCCCTTGTGTACATCTATGTCTCTATTCCTGCCCTGGAAACAAGTTCATGTGTACCATTTTTCTAGATTCCACATATATGAATTAAAATATGATACTTGTTTTTCTCTTTATGACTTACTTCACTCTGTATGACAGAATCTAGCTCCATGCACATCTTTACAAATGACCCAATTTCATGAGTAATATTCCGTTGTGTGTGTGTACCACAACATGCTTTATCAATTTATCTGTCAATGGACACTTAGGTTGTTTCCATTCTTGGCTATTGTAAATAGTGCTGCAATGAAACTGGGGTACATGTGTCTTTTTGAATCATGGTTTTCTCAGGTATATGCCCGGTAGTGGTATTGCTGGGTCATATGGTGGTTCTATTTTCAGTTTTTTGAAAACTCTTTTCCACGGTGGCTGTATCAATTTACATTCCCACCAACAGTGTAGGAGGGTTCCCTTTTCTCCACATCCTCTCCAGGGTTTCTAGATTTTTGTTTCTAGATTTTTTGATGATGGTCATTCTGACTGGTGTGAGGTGATACCTCATTGTAATTTTGATTTGCATTTCTCTAATAATTTGTGATGTTGAGCATCTTTTCATATGCCTCTTGGCCATCTATATGTCTTCTTTGGAGAAATGCCTATTTAGGTCTTCTGCCCATTTTTTGATTGCGTTGTTTGTCTGTTTTGATATTGAGCTACATGAGCTGTTTCTATATTTTGGAGATTAATCTTTTGTCAGTTGCTTCATTTGCAAATATCTTCTCACATTCTGAAGGTTGTTTCTTTGCCTTGTTTATGGTTACTTTTGCTGTGCAAAAGGTTTAAGTTTAATTAGGTCCAATTTGTTTATTTGTGTTTTTATTTTCATTATTCTAGGAGGTGGGTCAAAAAGGGTCTTGCTGTAATTTATGTCAAAGTGTATTCTTCCTATGTTTTCCTCTAAGAGTTTTATAGTGTACAGTCTTAAATTTAGGTTTTTAATCCATTTTGAATTTATTTTTGTGTTAGGGAGTGTTCTAAATTCATTCTTTTACATGTGGCTGTCCAATTTTTGTAGCACCACTTATTGAAGAGACTATCTTTTCTCCACTGTATATTCTGGCCTCCTTTGTTATAGATTAGGTGACCATAGGTGCATGAGTTTCTCTTGGGGCTTTCTATTCTATTCCATTGATCTATATTTCTGTTTTTGTGCCAATACTGTACTTTCTTGATTACTGTAGCTTTGTAGTATAGTCTGAAGTCTGGGAGACTGATTCCTCCAGCTCCTTTTTTCTTTCTCAAGCTTGCTTTGGCTTTTTGGGGTCTTTTGTGTCTCCATAATTGTAAAATTTTCTGAAAAATGCCACTGGTAATTTGATAGGGATTGTATTGAATCTGCACATTTCTTTGGATAGTATAGGCATTTTGACAATATTAATTCTTCCAATCCAAGAACGTGAGATATCTCTCCATCTGTTTGTGTCATCTTTGATTTCTTTCATCAGTGTTTTATAGTTTTCTGAGTACAGGTCTTTTACCTCCTTAGGTAGGTTTATTCCTAGGTATTTTACTCTTTTTGATGCAATGGTGAATGGGATAGTTTCCTTAATATCTCTTTATGATCTTTTATTGTTAGTGTATATGAATGCAAGAGATTTGTATATTAATTTTGTATCCTGCAACTATACCAAACATCAATTAGCTCTAGTAGTTTTTGGTGGCATCTTTAGGATTTTCTATGTATAATATCATGTCATCTGAAAACAGTGACAGTTTTACTTCATTTCTCATTTGGATTCCTTTTATTTCTTTTTCTGCTCTGATTGCTGTGGCTAGGACTACCAACACTATATTGAATAATAGTGCTGAGAGTGGACATCCTTGTCTTTTTCCTGATCTTAAAGGAAATGCTTTATTTTTCTATCACTGAGAATGATGTTTGCTGTGAGTTTGTCATATATGGTCTTTATTATGTTGAGGTAGGTTTCCTCTATGCCAACTTTCTGGAGAGTTTTTATAATAATGAGTGTTGAATTTTGTTAAAAGCTTCTTCTGCATCTATTGAGATGATCATATGGATCTTATTCTTTAATTTATTAACATGTTGTATCACATTAATTGATTTGCATATATTGAAGAATCCTTGCATCCCTGGGATAAATCCCACCTCTGTGTTGTTAGAGATTCTGTTTGCTAGTATTTTGTTGAGGATTTTACACCTATGTTCATAAGTGATATTGGTCTGTAATTTTCTTTTTTTCTAATATCTTGTCTGGTTTTGGTATCAGGGTGATGGTAGCCTCATAGAATGAATTTAGGAGTATTACTCCATTTGAAATTTTTTGGAAGAGTTTGAGAAGGATGGGTGTTAGTTCTTCTCTAAATGTTTAATATAATTTGTCTGTGAAGTCATCTTATCCTGGACTTTTGTTTGTTGGAAGATTTTAAATTACAGCTTCAATTTCATTACTTGAGATTGGTCTCTTTATATTTTCTAATTCATTCTGGTTCAGTCTTGGAAAGTGTACCTTTCCAAGAATTTGTCCATTTTATTGGAATATAGTTGCTTGTAGTAGTCTCTTATGATCCTTGGTATTTCTGTGGTGTCAATTGTAATTTCTCCTTTTTCATTTCTAATTTTATTGATATGAGTCCTCTCCCTTTCTTTCTTGATGAGTCTGGCTAAAGTTTTATCAACTTGTTTATCTTCTCAAAGAACCAATTTTTAGTTTTATTGATCTTTGCTATTGTTTTCTTTGTTTCTATTTCATTTGTTTCTGCTCTGATCTTTATGATTTCTTTCCTCCTACTAAGTCTGGGTTTTCTTTGTCCTTCTTGCTCTAGTTGCTTTTGGTGTAAAGTTAGATTGCTTAGTTGACATTTTTCTTGTCTCTTGAGGTGAGATTGAATTGCTCTAAACTTCCCTGCTAGAACTGATTTTGCAGTGTCCCATAGGTTTTCACCATCACGTTTGCCTTGTTATTTGACTATGAATTTTTTGATTTCCTCTTTGATTTCCTCAATGGATATTTATCAGCACACTGTTTACCCTCCATGTGTTTGTGTTTTTTTACAGTTTTTTTCCCTGTAATTTATTTCTAATCTCATAGTGTTGTGGTCTTAAAAGATGCTTGATAAACTTTCAATTTTCTTAAATTTTCCACGGCTTGGTTTGTGACCCAAGATGTGATCTATCCTAGAGAATATTCTGAGTGCACTTGAGAAGAAAGTGCATTCTGCTACTTTCAGGTGGAATGTCCTATAAATATCAATTAAATCTATCTATTGTTTCATTTAAAACTTCTGTTTCCTTATTTATTTTCTGTCTGGATGATCTGTCCATTGGTATAAGTGGGATGTTAAAGTCCCCCACTATTATTGTTTTACTGTCACTTCCCCCTTTTATGGCTATTAGCATTTGCCTTGTGTATTGTGGTGCTCCCATGTTGGGTGCATATATATTTAAAATTGTTACATCTTTTTCTTGGATTGATTCCCTTGATCGTTATGTAGTGTCTTTCCTTATCTCTTGTAAAAGTCTTTATTTCAGTCTATTTTATCTGGTACGAGTATTGCTACTCCAGCTTGCTTTTAATTTCTGTTTGCATGTAATATCTTTTTCCATCCCCTTGCTTTCAGTCTGTATGTGTCCCTAGGTCTGAAGTGATTCTCCTGTAGACAACATATATATACAGGTCTTGTATTTGTATCCATTCAGCCAGTCTATGTCTTTTGGTTGGAGCATTTAATCCATTTAAATGGGTGGAATCCATTTAATGGATTCAAGATAATTATTAATATGTATATTCCTATTAGCATTTTCTTAATTTTCTTGGGTTTGGTTTTGTAGGTCTTTTCCTTCTCTTGTGTTTCCCACCTAAAGAAGTTCCATTAGCGTTTGTTGTAAAGCTGGTTTTGTGGTGCTGAATTCTCTTACCTTTGCTTGTCTGTAAAGCTTTTGATTTCTGTGTCAAATCTGAATGAAATCCTTGCTGGATAGACTAATCTCATTTGTAGGTTTTTCCCTTTCATCACTTTAAATATATCCTGCCTCTCCCTTCTGTCCTGCAGAGTTTCTGCTGAAAAACCAGCTGATAACCTTATGGGCATTCCCTTGTATGTTATTTTTTCCTTTTCCCTTGCTGCTTTTAATATTTTTTCTTTGAGTTTAATTTTTGTTCGTTTGATTAATATGTGTCTTAATGTGTTTCTCCTAGGGTTTATCGTGTATGGGACTCTCTGTGTTTCCTGGACTTGGGTAGCTATTTGCTTTCCCATGTTAGGAAAATTTCAACTATAGTCTCTCCAAATATTTTCTCAGAAACTTTCTCCTTCTCTTCTTATGCTGGGATGCCTATAATTCGAATCTTGGTGCATTTAATGTTGTCCCAGAGGTTTCTGAAACTGTACTCCATTCTTTTCATTTTTTTCCCTTTATTCCACTCCTCAGCAATTTGCACAATTCTACCTTCCAGCTCACTTATTTATTCTTCTGTCCCAGTTATTCTGCTATTGATTCCTTCTAGTGTATTTTTCATTTTAGTTTTTTCGTTGTTCATCTCTGTTTGTTTGTTCTTTAGTTCTTCTAGATCTTTGTTAAACATTTCTTGTATTTTCTCTATCCATGCCTCCATTCTATTTCCAAGATTCTGGATCATCTTTACTATCATTACTCTGAATTCTTTTCCTGGTAGATTGCCTTTTTCCTCTTCATTTATTTGTTTTGTAGGTTTTTACCTTGCTCTTTCACCTGTAACATATATTTTTTTCATCTAATTTCTTTTCTTTTTGATGGGTGGGATTGTGCTCCTATCTTACAGGTTGTTTGGCCTGAGGCTTCCAGCTCTGGAGTTTGCAGGTAGTTGGGTAGAGCCAGGTCTTGGTGCCAAGATGAGGACCTCCAGGAGACCTCACTCTGATTAATATTCCCTGGGGTCTGAGGTTCTCTGTTAGTCCAGTGGTTTGAACTCAGTGCTACCACTACAGGAGCTCAGGCCCAAACCCTAGCCTGGGAACCAAGATCCCACAAGCTGGGTGGTGTGGCCAAAAATAAAATAAAATAAAATAAAATAAAGAAAAAAAAAAAACAGGAAGAAACAAAAAGGAGTAGAAAAATAGCAAAGAATAAAATAAAATTAGGTAATAAAATATGTGTTAGAAAATATAAAAATATAAATGAAACAACAACAACAGCAAGGTAAAAGACAACTACAACAGCAAAGAAAGAAAAAGGCCAGAAAAGTCCTTTGTAGTGGTGGGTGTAGCTTAGGTGCGGGGTGGGGCCTAGTCTTAGGATACACATAGCCAGAAAAGGCCCTGCAGAGTTGGTGGGGGGGGGGGGGGCAGGGCTTAGGTTCAGCACAGTCAGAAGGGGCCTCTGAGGGTGAAAGTTTAGCCCCAGGACCCCAGTAGGCTCAGCAGGGCTTAAGCAGGTGGCAGAAACTCTGGCTGTGTTCCCCTCCTATACTCTGACCCCCGGAAAGTCTCTACCTATTGCCATTAAATGTGAGTGGACTCCTCCCAATTATTGGAATCCCCCTCCCCTCCCCAGCTACCCATCAAGGGCACTGGTACTGTCTTGCCTCTACTTTTCCTCCTTGCTCTATCCCTCTCATGTCCCCAGGACCTGTGTGGCCAGAGGGGCCCTCCAAGGATAGAGGATCTGGCCCAGGACCTCAGCAAGTTTCCTGGGGGCCCAAGGGGGCAGGGAAAACACTGGCCGCATTACCCTCCAGTCCTCCAATCCCCTGAAGTTCTCTCGCTGTCCCCACTGATCCCCTTGCCATTAGTGTGCCCTTCCAGGTGTGGGAACCACTCCCCTCCCCCAGCTGCCCCTCAGGGATGCTGGTCCCATCCTGCCTCCACTTCTCCTCCACCGTCTCCTTCCCCCCCATGTCCTACCTGGTTCCTCAGGAGTTTCTCCAATCCCCTTAGGTGTCTGTGGTCCCCCTCCAGCTCCTGGTAGGTGTCCTAGATGTGAGGAGATGTGAACTCCACATTCTCCTACTCTGCCATATTGACTCCAGATTTTTCATATTTTAAAGTATAACTAAGGTATGGTGAAATTTACCTTTTTGTAAATTGTACATAGTTCTGTGTTGCTTTGTATTCAAGCCCTCCCCCATCCACAGAGCTTAACAACTACAGATTTTTTCTGTACTTATACTTTGTCTTTTCCTAAACATCATATAAATGCTTGCGTATAATATGTAGCCTTTGACTGGTTTATTTCATTTAGTGTGTTGTATCTGAGATTTAACCTTACTCTGTTAGTTTCAATAGTGCATTTCTTTCTATTTCTGAGTACTATTCTGTTGCATAAGAGTACTATGATTTGTTTATTCTTTGCCAAAATGAGGCACATTTGGATTTTTTCCATTTTTTCTTGCTAATTACAAATGAAACTGGCATAAAATTTCATACAGGTTTTTGTGTGAAGCTTCAAGTAATATTATATTTTCTCTTTCTCCAACTATCCTTTGTGCTACCTGTCATGCATTTACTTTAATAAATGCTGTAGACACACTATGTCTTGCTACCATTTTTGCTTTAGACAATGTGATTTTTAGAGCTGTACAATTTAATAAAGTAGCCACTAGTCATATGTGACTACATTAAAATTAATTGAAATTCAATGAAATTTAAAATTCAGTTCATCAGTAACACTTGCCACATTTCAAGTATTCACAGCCACATGTGGCTAGACTTATTGACAGCACAGAAATAAATAGTTCTATCATCATAGGAAATTCTATTGCACAGAGTTATTTTAGTCTTAAGAGAATTAAAATATTTATATTTAATATCATATTGTCATTTCTTTCCATAGATCCAAGTCTTTGTTTAAAATTGTATTTCTACTGCCTGATGATTCTCCTTTAACATTTTTTTCTAGTGCAAATCAACTACACATACAATAATTTTCCTGAGTTCTTTGCTTCTTCCTCATTATTGAAAGATATTTTTGCTGTGTGCAGAATACTTAGCTGACAATTTTAACTTTTCCTTTCTTCATTTTAGTAATATCACTCCATTGTTTTCTGGCATACCTAATTTCTTTTTATTTATTTATTTACTTCTGACAAATAAAAATTGTATTTAAGGTATAAAATGGGATATTTTGACATATGTATACATTGTAAAATGATTACCACAGCCAAACTAATTAACACACCCATCACCTTCCATAGTTACCTTTGTGTATGTGTGTGAGGGGAGGGTTGAGAATATGTGAGATCTACTTTCAGTAAATTTCAAGCATACAATGTTATTATTAACTATAATCACCACACAAGCATACAATATATTATTATTAACTATAATCACCATGCTGCCATTACGTCTGAAGAATTTATTCATCTTGTAACTGAAACTTTGTAACCTTTGACAAATTCTCCCTATTTCTCCCAACCCCCTACCTTCTGGTATCTACCATTCTACTCATCTGTTGCTGTGAGTTCTACATTTTTTTTTAGATTCTACATATAACAGATAATACTATATTTGTCTTTCTGTATCTGGCTTTATTTCTTTTCCTCCAGTTTTATCCATCTTGTTGTTAATGGTAGGATTTCCATTTTTAGGACTGAATAATATTTCACTGTTTTCTCTCTCTATATATGTGTATATATATATATATTTACATATATATGCAATTTTCTTTATCCATTCATCTGTCAATGGACATTTAGCTTGTTTCCATATTTTGACTACCATGAATGATGCTCCAATGAACATGTAAGTGTGGATGGCTCTTCAAAATAGTGATTTTTATTTTCTTTGGATACATATTGAGAAGTGGAGTTACTGGATTGTATGGTGGTCTATTTTTAAATGTTCTGCATAATGGCTGTAGAAATTTACATACCTAACAACAATGCAGAAGTATTTCTTTTTTTAAATTTATTTTCTAATTTTTAAATTTTTATTTTTCGGCTGCATTGGATCTTCATTTTTGTGCACAGGCTTTCTCTAGTTGTGGTGAGCGGGGGCTACTCTTTGCTGTGGTGCTTGGGCTTCTCATTGCAGTGGCTTCTCTTGCTGTCTAGAGCACAGGCTCTAGGCATTTGGGCTTTAGTAGTTGCAGCATGCAGGCTCAGTAGTAGTGGCATGAGGGCACAGTAGTTGTGGCTCATGGGCTATAGAGCACAGGCTCAGTAGTTGTCATGCACAGGCTTAGTTGCTCCATGGCGTGTGGGATCTTCCTGGACCAGGGATTGAACCCATGTCCCATTCATTGCCAGGGGAATTCTTAACCAGTGCACCACAAGGGAAGTCTCACAAGTGTTTCCTTTTCTTATCATCTTCACCAACACTGGTATCTTTTGACCTTTTGATAACAGCCATCCTAACAGATGTGAGGTGATATCTAATTGTGGTTTTGATTTGCATTTCCCTGTTGACTAGTTATGTTAAGCACTTTTCATGTCCCTACTGGCCATTTGTATACCTTCTTTAGAAAAATGTCTGTTTGGCTCTTCACCCATTTTAAAATCAGGTTAGTACTACATATGGTTTACAATTTTTTTCTTCTATGCTGTAGGTTGCCTTTTCATTCTAATTGTTCCCTTTTCTGTACAGAAATTATTTTTAGTTTGGTGTAGTCTCATTTTTTTCATTTTTGCTTTTGTTTCATGTGCTTTTGGTGTGGAGTCATTGCCAAGACCAATGTGAAAGAGCTTAGCCCCTACGTTTTCCTCTAGGAGTTTTAGGGTTTCAGGTCTGGCATTTAAGTCTTTAATACATTTTGACTTTATTTTTGTGTATGGTGTAAGATAAGAACCCAATAAATTCTTTTGCATGTGGTTATCCAGTTTTCCCAACACCATTTATTGAAGAGATTCTCTTTTCACCATTGTATATTCTTGGTAACTTTGTAGAAAATTAGTTAACCATATGTTCATGGGCTTATTTGGAGGCTAATTCTGTTCCATTGGTATATGCGTCTGGATTTGTTGTTGTTGTTGTTGTTGTTTATTTGTGTTCATTTGCCAGCACCACACTAATTTGAATAATATGTTTTGTAATATACTTGAAGTTAGTTAGTGTGATGCCTCCAGCTTTGTTCTTCTTGCTCAAACTTGCCTTGACTGTTAGTGGTCTTTTGTGGTTCCACACAAATTTTAGGATTGCTTTTTCTATTTTTGTGAAAAATGCCATTGGCATTTTGATAGTGATTGCATTGAATCTGTGTATTGGTTTGGGTAGAATGAATGTTTAACAATATTAGTTCTTTCAATCCATGAACATGTTATGCCATTCCATTTATTTGTGTCTTCTCTGTTTTCTTTCATCAATGTTTTAAAGTTTTCAAGGTACAGATCTTTTATTTCCTTGGTTAAAATTTTTTCTAAGTGTTTTAATCTTTCTGTTGCTACTGCAGTTGGGATTGCTTTCTTAATGTCTTTCCCATCAGTTTCTTGTAAAGCTATAGAAGTAGAACTGATTCTTGTAGGTTGATTTTGTATCCTGCAACTTTATCGAATTCATTTATTAGTTTTAACAGTTTTTGGCAGGGTCTTTACAGTTTGCTATATATAGGATCACATCATATGCAAACAGACACTTGTACCTCTTTCTCTCTGATATGGAACTGGTATACATAATTTCTGATGTGACCATGCCATAATTACTATCATTATTATTCTGTATGTAATGTGTCTCTTTTTCTGCTGGCTGCCTTCAAGACTTAAAAATCTGTTTTGTTTTTCAGTAGTGACTATGCTGTGTCTATGTGCATGAGGGTGTGGTGTGCGTGTGTGTGTTTGCCTGTTAGTCTCTGAGCTTCTTGGATCTGTGGTTTTGTGTCTTTCTTTAGTTTTTCAAAATTCTGAGACATTACCTTTTCTTTTTTCTTTTTAATTTTTACTAGGGTATAGATGATTTACAATGTTGTTTTAGTTTCAGGTGAATCAGTTATCCGTATACATATATTCACTCTTTTTAGATTCTTTTCCCATACAGAGTATTGAGTAGAGTTCCTTGTGCTATACAGTAGGTCCTGGTTAGTTATCTGTTTTTTATATAGTAGTGTGTATGTGTCAGTCCCAATATCCCAATTTATCCCTCCTCCCCTTACTGCCCAGTTACCATAAATTTGTTTTCTAGAGATTGTCATACTGAGTGAAGTAAGTCAGATGGAGAATGACATATATGATACTGCTTATGTGTGGAATCTAAAAAAAGACTACAAATGAACTTATTTACAAAACAGAAATAATCACAGATGTAGAAAATAAACTTATGACATTATCTTTTCAAATACTTCATCTTCCCTGTCCTGTCTCTTCCTCTTCTGGTATTCCAGTTACAAGTATGATGGATGTTGTTGGATGCCCTATTCTATATTTTTTACTCTTTTTAATTTGTGTATCATTTTGGTAATTTTTGCTAGTCAGTTTTTTAGTTCATTGATTCTTTCCTTGGTTGGTTGAGTGTTCTTATTTTGCTTTTCAAAGGCATTATTCATCTCTGTTATCATGCTTTAATTTCTAGCATTTTAATTTGATTTTTTTTATAGTTTTTAACTCTCTGTTTCCCATCTGATAATTCTTGTCCCCTTTTTTTCCATTAGGGGCTTTAACATATAAAACAGTTCTCCCATTTGATAGTTCCTATAAAAATAATATCTGAATTTGGTCCTATTTATATATTTGTACCTTGATAATGTGATTTTTTTTCCTGATATTTTTGTGTGTGTGTGTGCCTCATATTTTTTGTTTTGGCTATGCCTCACAGTTTGCAGGATCTTAGTTCCAGGGCCATGGATTGAACCCACACCCTTGGCAGTGAAAACACAGAATCCTAACCACTGGACAACCAGGCAATTCCCAAAAATCAGGAACATTTTGTAGGACAGTAGAAACTTACATAATTAGTATTTATACCTGGAAATAGACTCACTTTATCTTTTTTTTAGGCCTTAGTGAGGGAGTTTGAGCCCATCTAGTCAGAAGTTGGATTGGATTTTCTTTTTTTGTTGTTGCTATAGTTACCTTTAGAATACCACATTCTTCAAATTCTTTTCATATTATCTTGTCTTTAGGATAGAGACAGGTTTGCAAGAGGTTTTATCTCAAGTTCTGCTGCACTTTCAACTTTAGGTTCCCCATTGTGCTTATATCTCAGAGAAGGGCTGCCTCTATGCTCTTCAGCTCTCCCAGCAGTAGGTTGCTGTTACTGTTATTCAATGCTTGCTAGCCTGGCTATGGAAAGCAAGTAAGGGTAGGGTGTTCTCTGTTGTTATAGCTCAGCATAAAAGTCTCAGGGGAGCATTGGATCCATTTGTTTTGGAGGTAGGTGCTTCCCAGTGGTCCTGCCTCTCCCCAGAAGGAGATATTTAATGGTTTGGTCCCAGAACATATTTCTACCTCTCTTGAAGGAGTGCTGGATTTTATTGTCTTTTCCCAGCTCCAATGCACTGTCATCTGTACTCTGAAGGTAATAAGGTTCCTTTCCTCGTACTAAGCAGCTTAAGACTTGTTTCACAGAGGACATCTCAAAAAAGGATTCATGCTTTGTCTTCAAAATCTCTTGTTCCTCTCCTCTAGAATTGAACCGTGAAGGTAGAATTCTTACACTACCAATTTTTCTTGTGAGTCTGACAGTGGATGCAAGTTCCTGTGGTGTCTGTGACCTTTAGGAATTCTACACCCTCACACTAGCCCATGATTGGCCGTTAGTCATTTGTTTAAAATTCTACCTGAATTATTTCCCCAGCTTGTACATTATTGGAGGTCTGCTGCAGGGAAACAAGTGCTTGTGCCGTGTCTCGGAGGTACCTCTCTTTCTTTATATTTTGGGTAGGTTGGTTGCCCTACCCAAAAAGAAAAGTTGTGATTTTGCAAATTAGCCAGTTTTCCTTTTGTTATAGGCACAGAGTATAAAAGGTGTAGCTATTGTATGTTCTCAGCAGCTCCAAATATTCTCTTTTTAAATCATGGCCAATATGAAGTTGTGAAATGATAATTCACTTTGGTTTTATTTGATTTTCCTGACTTCTAATGAGGCAGAATATGATTTCCCCCACACACTTTTAGTTTCACCTTTTCTGTCATTTTATATTTAATGTGTGTGTCTTGTAATTAGTGTGTAGGTAAATTTTATTTTTATTAATTCAGTCCAAAAGCATTATTTTGGATGGAATTTTTAGTCCATTTGAAGTTCACTAAATTACTGATATACCTAGGTTTGAATATACCATATTAGTACCTTTTTTCCATAATCTGTGCTTTATTGCTTTTTCTCTTTTATTGCTATTTATTTTTATTTCACTTATTTCTCTCCATAAGGTTGCTAATTACACATTTTTGTTGTAGTGGTCATTCTGGAGATTACAACAGTATCTTTTGACTTGTTTATAATCAGTATCAACTTTTACTACTTCCTGGACTATATATAGAACTTACCACATGTTAGCTCCATTTATTATCTTTTCACCTTTTGTGCTATTGTTGTCAGGTATTTTAAATCCACATATATTATGAATTCTAAAAGACATTACCTATGTCTTTTAGAGTATCTTTTAATTTTCCCCACTGACTTTTTCCTATTCTCTATTGCCTTCTTATGCTGAATAAATTTGGGAAATATTCCATACTGAAAAACATTTTCTAAATATGTCTTTATTTCACCTTTATATATGAAAAATATTTTCATTGATTATAAAATTTTAGATTGGCAATTATTTTCTTACAAATCTTTAAAGATATGCTACTGTCTTCTAGCCTCTTTTTTATTTAGAAGTCATTTATCAGCTTTACTGTTGCTTCTTTTAAAGTAATGTGTTATTTTTCTTTATTGGCTTCTTGGAAATCTATTTGTCTTTAGTTTTTAGAAAAAAAAAGTTACTATGGTGTGTTTGTTTTCTCTACTGTTGAGTAATAAACCATCCCAAGGTTAGTGACTTAAAACAATTCATGATTTTATTGGCAGACTGGACTCATTTGGGCAGTTCTCACTTGGGGTTACATGCAATCATAGTCAAATATCAGTCGATGCTATAGTTACCTTAAGGCTCCACTGGGCTTGACATCCTTGGAGGCTCACTTAACAGCTGAGTGCTGGCTGGTTTCTAAGCTGATGCTGTCCAACAGAGTGCCTAAATTCGGTCTCTATATGTAGCTTAGACTTGTCATTACAACTGATTTCAAATAGTAGGAACTGGAAGCTGCTAGGTCAGTTTATGGCTGTGCCTAAAGGGGCAAATTGTCATTACTCCTCTTTTCTATTGGTCAAAGAAGTTTCATGGGGTTAGAAAGTTAAAATATACCTCTTGATGAAGGCATGTCAAGATCACATTGCAGAAGAGCATGTGAGAATGGGAGATAATTTTGCAGCAATATTTGAAAAATATAATCTGTCATGGTCAGCTGTCTGGATTAATCCCTCTCTCATGCCCAGTACACATAGCCTTTCTCCCAAGCTTTATTCTGTTATGGCATGAACTCTAATTCCAAGATCTTGTTATCACATGGCAGCTTTATCCACATTTTTTTTTCTGTCAGTAAAATGTTGTTTGTTTGCTTTTAATTTTTATTTTACATTGGGGTATAGTCGATTAACAATGTTGTGTTAGTTTCAGGTGTATAGGAAAGTGATTCAGTTATACACATACATGTATCTATTCTTTTACAGATTCCTGAAATAGACAAGTGTGGATGAGGCTGCCATGTGAAGAAGGCTGGTCTAGCCTGCTAGAGATGTGGTCCAGCTACCGGCAAGCCTATATACTGACATGTCCTATAAGAGCTTAGTTACACAATTTATTTTTATTATTTGAATTGTTGTAAAACCTTCAACCCTCCAACAACATCCTGTGACATCACTTGACCTTCCTTTAGTATGAATCCTAAATACAAATACAAACTCAGGCACAGAAATTATATGGTTGTAGTTTATGAAGTGGCATTGTGAATATGTTTATATGAACATTTTGGACTATCAAAAATGCAAAAACACAAAGTGTAAGATTTTGCAAGAATGTTAGAGCTCTAAAAATATGTCCGAATGACCCCATGTGTATGCCAACTACAGTTTTAGAAACACTGTCCCATATTAGTGAGAATGAAATAAGAAATATCTTCAACAGTCAGACCAATCACTACCACTGATACTAAATCAGAGGTGGGGAAAATGAATGTGTGAGAACCACTCAAAGAAGTGATTCAGAATACCCAGGCTTCTCTCCTACCCATATCTAATACTCGAATATTCTTGGGAAGACAAAACACCCAGCATGACAATTCTGGAAAAAGTTCTCTTGTATTCTGATAGCTATTATCAGTTGAGAATCAGAATTCAGGGTCGAAGTCAACTTTTCCTCAATTAAATTTTCTCACATTTCCGGGTTGGGGAGGGTGGGGGGGAGTCGCGAGGGGGAGGGGATATGGGGATATGTGTATAAATACAGGTGATTCACTTCGGTGTACCTCAAAAAAAATTTCTCACGTTAAATGTGGAACTCTCCAAACTTAAAGGAAGACTATTCAGATTTAACCTGGGCTGCTCCACTACAGAATCCGTTGCCTTTTCTTTTCTTTTCTTTTTTTTTTTCTTTTCTTTCTTTTTTAGAACTTTTACTGAGATACAGTTAACATAAAATAAACTGCATATATTTACAGGGTACGAATTGGTATCCCAATCTCCCAGTTCATTCACCCCCAACCCTCCCCACTTTCCCCACTTGGTGTCCATATGTTTGTTCTCTACATCTGTGTCTCTATTTCTGCCTTGCAAACCAGTTGATTTGTACCATTTTTCTATATTCCACATATATATGCTAATATACAATATTTGTTTTTCTCTTTCTGACTCACTTCACTCTGTTTGACAGTCTCTAGGTCCATCCATGTCTCTACAAATGTCCCAATTTCATTGCTTTTTTACAACTGAGTAATATTCCATTGTATATATGTACCACATCTTTTTATCCATTTGTCTGTTGATGGACATTTAGGTTGCTTCCATGACCTGGCTACTGTAAACAGTGCTGCAATGAACATTGGAGTGCATGTGTCTTTTTGAATTATGGTGTTCTCTGGGTATATGCCCAGCAGTGGGATTGATAGGTCATATGGTAACTCTATTTTTAGTTTTGCAAGGAACCTCCATACTGTTTTCCAGTGGCTGTATCAATTGACATTCCCACCAGCAATGCAAGAGCGTTCCTTTTTCTCCACACCCTCTCTAGCATTTACTGTTTGTAGATTTTCTGATGATGCCCATTCTAACCAGTGTGAGGTGATACCTCATTGTAGTTTTGATTTGCATTTCTCTAATAATGAGTGATGTTGGGCAGCTTTTCATGTGCCTCTTGGCCATCCATATGTCTTCTTTGGAGAAATGCCTATTTAGGTCTTCTGCCCATTTTTTGATTGGGTTTTTTGTTTTTTTGATATTGAGCTGCATGAACTATTTATATATTTTGGAGATTAATCCTTTTTCTGTTGACTCAGTTGCAAATATTTTCTCTCATTCGGAGGGCTGTCTTTTCATCTTGCTTACAGTTTCCTTTGCTGTGCAGAAGCTTTGAAATTTCATTAGGTCCCACTTATTTATTTTTGTTTTTATTTCCATTACTCTAGGGGGTGAACCAAAAAAGATCTTGCTGTGATTTTTGTCGAATAATGTTCTTCCAATGTTTTCCTCTAGGAGTTTTATAGTGTCCGGCCTTACATTTAGGTCTGTAATTCATTTTGAGTTTATTTTTGTGTATGGTGTTAAGAAGTATTCTAATTTCATTCTTTCACATGCTGATATCCAATTTTCCCAGCACCACTTGTTGAAGAGGCTGCCTCTTCTCCATTGTATATCCTTGCCTTCTTTGCCATAGTTTAGTTGACCGTAGTTTATCTCTGGGCATTCTATCCTGTTCCATTGATCTATATTTCTGTGTTTGTGCCAATACCATACTGTCTTTATCATTGTAACCTTGTACTATAGTTTGAAGTCTGGAAGCCTGATTCCACCAAGTCTGTCTTCCTTCTCAAGATTGCTGTGGCTATTCAGGGTCTTTTGTGCTTCCGTACAAATCATAAAATTGCTTGTTGTAGTTCTGTGAAAAATGCCATTGGTAGTTTGATAGGGATTGCATTGAATATGTAAATTGCTTTGGGTACTATAGCCATTTTCACAATGTTGAGTCTTCCAATCCAAGAATGTGGTATATTTCTCCATCTCTTTGTGTCCCCTTTGATTTCTTTCATTAGTGTCTTATAGTTTTCTGAGTATAGGTCTTTTACCTCCTTGGTTAGGTTTATTCCTAGGTATTTTATTCTTTTTGTTGCAATGGTGGATAGGATTGTTTCCTTAATTTCTCTTTCTGATCTGTCATTGTTAGTGTATAGAAATGCAAGAGATTTCTGTGTGTTAATTTTGTATCCTGCAACTTTACCAAATTCATTGATTAGCTCAAGTAGTTTTCTGGTGGCATCTTTAGGATTTTCTATGTATAATATCATGTTATCTGTGAACAGTGACAGTTTTACTTCTTCTTTTCCAATTTGGATTCCTTTAATTTCTTTTTCTTCTCTGATTGCTGTGGCTAGGACTTCCAAAACTATGTTGAATAGTAGTGGAGAGAGTGGATATCCTTGTCTTGTTCCTGATCTTAGAGGGAAGGTTTTCAGTTTTTCCCCATTGAGAATGATGTTTGCTGTGGGTTTGTCATATACGGCCTTTATTATGTTGAGGTAGGTTCCCTCTATGCCCACCTTCTGGAGAGTTTTTATCATAAATGGGTGTTGAATTTTGTCAAAAGCTTTTTCTGCATGTATTGAGAGGATCATGTGGCTTTTATCTTTTAATTTGTTAATGTGGTGTATCACATTGATTGATTTGCACATATTGAAGAATCCTTGAATTCCAGGGATAAACTCCACTTGATTAACGTGTATGATCTTTTTAATGTGTTGTTGGATTCTGTTGGCTAGTATTTTGTTGAGGATTTTTGCATCTAAACTCATCATTGATATTTGTCTGTAATTTTCTTTTTTTGTAGTGTCTTTGTCTGCTTTTGGTATCAGGGTGATGGTGGCCTCATAAAATGAGGTTGGGTGTGTTCCTTCCTGTGCAATGTTTTGGAAGAGCTTGAGAAGGATTGTATTAGCTTTCCTCTAAATGTTTGATAAAATTCACCTGTGAAGCCATCTGGTCCTGGACTTTGTTTTTTTGAGAAAATTTTAATCACAGTTTCAATTTCATTACTTATGATTGCTCTGTTCATATTTTCTATTTCTTCCTGATTCAGTCTTTGAAGTTTATACCTTTCTAAGAATCTGTCCATTTCATCCAGGTTGTCCATTTTTTTGGCATATAGTTGCTTGTAGTAATCTCTTATGGTGCTTTTTATTTCTGCAATGTCCGTTGTAACTTCTCCTGTTTCATTTCTAATTTTATTGATTTGAGTCCTTGCCCTCTTTTCCTTGATGAGTCTTGCTAGAGGTTTATCAATTTTATTTATCTTCTCAAAGAACCAGCTTTTAGATTTATTGATTTTTGCTATTTTTTCTTTGTTTCTATTTAATTTATTTCTGCTCTGATCTTCATGATTTTTCTCTATCTAATAACTTATGGTTTTGTTTGTTCTTTCTCTAGTTTCTTTAGGTGTAAGGTTAGATTGTTTATTTGGGATGTTTCTTGTTTCTTGAGGTAGGATTGTACCGCTACAAACTTCTATCTAAGAACTGCTTTTGCTGCATCCCATGGGTTTTGGATCATTGTAGTTTCCTTGTCATTTGTCTCTAGGTATTTTTTGATTTCCTGTTTCATTTCTTCAGTGATCTCTTGGTTATTTAGTAGCATATTGTTTAACCTCCATGAGTTTGTGTTTTTTACAGTTTTTTTTCCTGCAACTGATTTCTAATTTCATAGCATTGTGGTCAGAAAAGATACTTGATATGATTTCAATTTTCTTAAATTTACCAAGGCTTGACTTGTGACCCAAAATGGGATCTAACCTGGACAATGTTCCATGTACACTTGAGAAGAATGTGTAATCTGCTATTTTTGGATGTAATGTCCTACAGATATCTATTAAATCAAGCTGATTTATTGTCACTTAAAGCTTATGTTTCCTTATTAATTTTCTGTCTTGATGATCTGTCCTTTGGTGTAAGTGGGGTGTTAATGTCCCCCACTATTATTGTGTTCCTGTTGATTTCCTCTTTCACAGTTGTTAGCATTTGCCTTATGTATTGAGGTGCTCCTACATTGGGTGCATATATATTTATAATTGTTAAATCTTCTTCTTGGATTGATCCCTTGATCTTTATGTAGTGTCCTTTCTTGTCTCTTGTGACATTTTTTATTTTAAAGTCTATTTTATCTAATATGAGTATTGCTACTCCAGCTTTCTTTTGATTTCCATTTGCATGCAATATCTTTTTCCATCCCCTCACTTTCAGTCTGTATGTGTCCCTAGGTCTGAAGTGGGTTTCTTGTAGACAGCATATACACATGGGTCTTGTTTTTGTATCCATTCAGCCAGTTGTGTCTTTTGGTTGGTGCATTTAATCCATTTCCATTCAAGGTAATTATCAATATGTATGTTCCTATTACCATTTTCTTAATTTTTCTGTTTTTGTTTTTGTAGGTCCTTTTCTTCTCATGTTTCCTGCTTAGAGAAGTTCCTTTAGCACTTGTTGTAGGGCTGATTTGGTGGTGCTGAATTCTCTTAGCTGTTGCTTGTCTCTAAAGCTTTTGATTTACCCATCAAATCTGAATGAGATCATTGTTGGGTAGCGTATTCTTGGTTTTAGGTTCTTCCCTTTCATCACTTTAAATGTATCGTGCCACTCCCTTCTGGCTTGCAGAGTTTCTGTTGAGAAATCAGCTGTTAACCTGATGGGAGTTCCCTTGTATGTTATTTGTCATTTTTCCCTTGTTGCTTTTAATAACTTTTGTCTGTCTTTAATTTTTGTCAATTTGACTACTATATGCCTTGGTGTGTTTCTCCTTGGGTTTATCCTGCCTGGGACTCTCTGCACCTCCTGGACTTGGGTGGCTATTTCCTCCCCTATGTTAGGGAAATTTTCAACTATAATCTCTTCCAATATTTTCTGGGGTCCTTTCTCTCTCTCTTCTCCATCTCCAACCCCTATAATGCAAATATTGGTCCATTTAACGTTGTCCCAGAGGTCTCTTAGGCTGTCTTCAGTACTTTTCATTCTTTTTTCTTTATTCTTTTCCACATCAGTGATTATCACCATTCTGTCTTCCAGGTCGCTTATTTGCCCTTCTGCCTCGGTTAATCTGCTATTGGTTCCTTCTAGTGTATTTTTCATTTCCGTTATTGTGTTGCATATCTCTGTTTGTTTGTTCTGTAATTCTTCTAGGTCTTTGGTAACTTTTCTTGCAACTTTTCAATCTTTGCATCCAATCTTTTTTCAAGGTCCTGGATCATCTTCACCATCATTATTCTGAATTCTTTTTCTGGAAGGGTGCCTATCCCCTCTTCATTTAGTCATTTTTCTGTGGTTTTATATCGTCCCTTCATCCAGTAAGAAGTCTTCTGCCTTTTCATTTTCTCTATCTTTCTGTGGCTGTGGTTTTCAGTTCCACAGAACAAAATACTGGTGATACTGCTGTCTGCCCTCTTGTGGAGGAGGCTATCTAAGTGGCTTCTGGTGCTTCCTGATGGGAGGGAATGATGGTGGGTTGTGCTGGGTGGGCAGAACTCAGTAAAACTTTAACCTGCTTGTTTGCCAATGGGTGAGGCTGTGTTCCCACCTTGTTGGTTGTTTGGCCTGAGGCTACTCAGCACTGGAACTTACAGGCTCTTTGGTGGGGCTAATGGCAGACTATGGGAGGGCTCATGCCAATGAGCACTTCCCAGAATGCTTACCACCAGTGCCCCTGTCTCCTCTCCCTATCTCCTCGGTGAACCACAGCTGCTCCCCACCTCTGCCAGCAACCCTCCAACACCAGCAGGTAAGTGTGGTTCAGTCTCCTATGTGGTCACTGTTCCTTCCCCCTAGGTCCTGGTGAGCACACTATTTTTTGTGTGCCCTCCAAGAGTGGAGTCTCTTTTTCCCCCAGTCCTGTGGAGGTCCTGCAATCAAATCTAGCTGGCTTTCAAAATCTGATTCTCTGAGGATTCCTCCTCCTGTTATCAGACCCCTGGGTTGGAAAGCCTCATGTGGGGCCCAGAACTGTCACTTTAGTGGGTGGACTTCTGTGGTATAACTATTCTCCAGTTTGTGAGTCACCCACCCAGAATTTATGGGATTTGATTTTAATAGGATTGTACCCCTCCTATCCTCTCATTGTGGCATCTCCTTTGTCTCTGGATGTCGGGGTGTCTTTTTTGGTGAGTTCTAGTGCCTTTCTGTCCATGATTGTTCAGCAGTTAGTTGTAATTCCGGTGCTCTTGCAAGAGAGAGTTCATGTCCTCCTACTTTGCCATCTTGAACCATCTCCACCTTTACTAATATTTCTCAGTTTCCTTTGGTTCTCAATTTGCCATTACCTTTGGATTTTGGATTTACACCTATTTCTAGAAAATCTTTTAATGTTGCAACATAATTTCTGCTGCTTAATACCACCTGCCTCCCAATTACCTGGTATCCATTCACCTTTTTGGTACTGATAAAGCCACTTCTTTAACTCTGTTTAAGCCTAGCCACATTATATTATAACATTATTTTTCCAAGTTTCCAATTTCTTTACATAAGGCAATAACGAATGCTTCCATTTCTGCTGTTCTTTCATGAATTTATTCAGAAAGCAAATAATTGCTCCTTGATAAAAGGTGCTACAGTACTGGACTGTTGGGAATATATGGCTCTATGGGCACAAGTCACACCAATGCTGACCCTTGTGGCAATGACACCTCTTCCACTCTCAAGACTTTAGCATAACCTGATGAGAATTTCAGGCCTCATTTTCCAAATAATCATTTTCTCAAAGTATTAGAGATATCTGTATCTCCAATATATCAAGTGGTTTCACATCCCTATTTTACTACATCATTGAGAAAAAAGGAAAGGTGAATGGTCTTACTCTCATGAGATCAGACCCAAAGGAAGTATGCTCTGGCTGGTTGCCATCCCAGCCAGGAGCTAATCATAATATACACACTCAATAAGGAAGCCACCAACAGATATGTTGACTCACAAAAGTGTCAAATGCCTAACCATAACATTTACAGCTACATTATTACACCATTATACTAGCACACTCTTTCACATGGCCCCAAATCTAACTCTGTGTGACCTGATCTTAGAGAAAATAGAGGGAGCTTCCCATCCAGGAAATGTAATCAGCGTGAATATTCTAGCCAATCTCTCCACTTAGTCACTTCAGGATGATGTGACACTTAGATCCTTCCTAACTGGGGAGCCTGGCACAGAAGAGCACATCCCAGCTTCTGCTCAAAATGTAACCAATGCAGTGAACTTTCCAACTAAAGACTAGCTGACAACACAGGGGCAGCATGGACTCTATCTGTATTTACATCTTCAATCATTGGCCTTTTAGCTCCAGTCAGTGCCTTACATAGGCACCCGATATGTGTTTGTTGAGTTCTACTAAAGTGAACTTGCAGCTAAAAGGTAGAGCTGTTTCCCTCACCCTTGCTTTTAAATCATTCAACCAAAAAAATACTTTTCTGTCTGCACCAGGCACTGTGCTAGCTGCTGGGGGTGTTGCAATGAGCAAAACAGACGTTTCCTGCCTTCATTTAGCTTATTTGTTACTATTCTATGTCATCCACCCTGGCTGCTTCTCCAAATCTAGATGAAAAGTACTGTGCAACCAGAGAATCCTTTGAAGAATCAAGGTTATTAGGAACTTTCATCATTTGAAATTCAGCTCTTCACAAATGACTGGCCAAGTGCACCAAACTAGATCAGCTACTCTTATAGGCTGTAAATTCAGTTCCTGAGGGGAGGACAGCACCTAGATTGTACTTTCTTTGACTCTCTAGGTAGATGATCTTGAGGAAAGACAAGGCCTCAAGTCATTATTTTTTTTCCAGGAAATGTCTGAGAGTGATGTGCTTCTTGAGCCCTTACCTATCTGATGATATTTTTCTGTTGTCTTTACATAAAAATGCCACCTTGACAGAATGTAGGATTCTTCAGTCATGACTGTTGTCTCATATCTCTGTGGGGTTTTCTGCACAGTTTTCTGACATTTATTGTTAGGACAAAAAAGTTTGAAAACTATCTATTTTTTTATTCTTTTGTAAGTAATTTATCCCTTTCATGTTTCTTTATTATTGAAATTCAAAAATTTGGCAAAATATGCACAAAATGCACACATTCTACATTTTTCCTGGTGAGTTTCTCATTCTTATGAACCCAAAATTTTGTTTTTAATTAAAATTTCTTTGCTTTTATACAATGAATACTGCCTTTTCTCCATTTACTCTTGTTCATTTTTAGGAATGAATCTCCTAATCATGGAGAATTGCTAAATTATCTTCTAAAATGGCTTTGTTTATTCTTTCTCACTATTTTAATATTTTATTCTTTTCTTCCATTAAATTTATCCTTTATATTACTGATTTGATTTTATGCTCTTTTTAGGGTAGTTTTAAATTTGGTATCTGTATTTTTTGGTCTCCTTATGGTCCATACTAACTCATGACTATTCATGGGCAATCAAACTTTGTATATTAACATGTACTCCTTCTCACATGGGTGTGATGGCCTCAAATCATCCAGGTATGGCAGAGTTACCTACTCAGGTCTTGATTAAATGAGTAATGTGTGTGCATTGGTGTTGATTTCAGAGATATTTACAACAATGTGGGACAGAAGCCACCTGGTTCCCACTGTTTCCTCAGGGCCCCCCACACATGATATCAATGGAAACTTTATCAAAGTTCTTATGCCATGCACTCAGATGTTTGAAACCAGCCAATTCAAAGATGAGACTGTGAGATTGTGTACAGTCATAGCACTGACATTCTCATGGTGCTAGGGAGAACACTCTTTCCCTGAAGGGTCCAAATGAAGAGCAGGGGAAATTTTTAATTCATGATCATCAGTAAGAAGGATTGTTCTTTTATTTATTTTTTAAAGCAGAGGTTAGAATAAGCACATGTTTTGTATCTTAAATGACAGGCATATATCATAGGATAATTTTGAAGATGGTTCAGAATATATTTTAAAGCCATTTTTGTTCACGTTGCTAGTCTAGATAAAGTTAGTGGTCCAAAGAACAAAGCAAAGCATGTTGGAAAAAATACAAACAGTGCAACTTGATATTCTTGGTGAAGTAGTGTCTAGGAGGCTAAGGAGTGAACAGGTGAGTGGGGTAGAATGAATTCTGAATCCTTTTCCATCAAAGATCTGGTACTAAGCTCACCAGGCCAGATGTAAGGAGAACAGAGAATGGGAAAATCACTCAAACAACACTGTGGATAATGGATAGAACACCAGAAGAATGAAAGTAGAAAGCATATTTTGGAAGCCGTAATTCAGGCTTCCAAACCACAGATTGACCTATTGTGATGGCAGTGTAAATGGAGAAGATATCAGAATTTTGGGAGATATTTAGATATCAGAATGAAAAAAATTCAGCGAACAACTGATTGTAGGAGAACTATATAGAAGGATTTTACAATAACCTCTGGTTTCTGGCCTATGTGACACAGTAGATATTAAACTCAAAGGAGATTAAGGAAAAAAGGAAGACTTTGGGACAATAGGGACTGAATATGGAACATAATAAGTTCTCTCTGAACATAGTATGTTTAAAACAAATACAAGATTCCCAGGTAGAGTTATTCAGTTGGAGGTTAGATATATGGCTCTAGGGTTTTAGACAGAGGATTAAAATGAAGGTATAGATTATGAGGTCAGCAGTATACCAATGCCTGGAAAAGACCCAATAGAAGATGCCAGGCATACAATAGGCATACATTCTATTACATAGGATGTAAGAGTGGAAAGAAAGATCAGGTTCCTTCTCTGGAGAAGCTCATGTATCAAATAGTGATAACCAAATAGACAAATATGTAAGTAATGTAATTTCAGGCTGTTACAAAAAGGCCAAGAATATACTCCCTAAAAAATGCAAAAATTTAAGATTTGAGTAAATGGAAAAAAGTTATTTGCAAGGAACCAAGAAGGAGAGGTAGATCCAAATAATTGAAGGAAGATCAAGAGCCAAAGTCATCAGAGAGTCAAGTAGGAGTGTTCAAAAGAGTCAGTGTTACAAGTCTTGAACAATCAGTAAAATTTTTCCTTGATTTTGTTCAAGGGTCTATAGCTCTGCCTTTGCAATCAGAACTGCCAGAGTGAGCATATGGGGTGTTGGCTTTGCCATTCTGATTGCTGATTTTAAAACAAATCTTACCATATTTCAGATCTTTCATTTCCAAAATGTTCCCACGAGTAAAACTGAGTTGTTTAAAAGAGATTAAAAAATCATATATTCTTTGTCCAAGTTAACTATAGCTATCTCATTTCTCAGGCAATTAAAACCTTGCTCACTCAAGCCATGTTGATGAAAATAGATATATTCTGATGTCACTTTCTTTTTTTATTGAAGTATTGTTGATTTAAAATATTGTATTAATTTCTTATATATAGCAAAGTGATTGAGTTATACATATATCATATATATATTCTGTTACAGGTTATTACAAGATATTGAATGTAGTTCCTTGTACTACACAGTAGGACCCTTTTTTCACCTATTTTATATATTGTATTTTGTATCTGCTAATCCCAAACTCTTAATTTATCCCTCCCCTTTGGAACCATAAGTTTGTTTTCTATGTCTGTGAGTCTATATCTCTTTCATAAATAAGTTCATTTGTATCATATTTTAGATTCCACATATAAGTGATGTATGATATCTGTTTTTCTCTGTCTGACTGACTTCATTTAATATGAGAATCTCTGGGCCATCGGTGTTGCTGCAAATGGCATTACTTCACTCTTTTTTTATGGGTGAGTAGTATTCCCTTGTATATATATGTACCACATCTTCTTTATCCATTCATCTGTCGATGGACATTTAGGTTGTTTCCATGTCTTCACTATTGTAAGTAGTTCTGCAATGAACATTGGGGTGCAGTTATCTTTTTGAATTAGAATTTTCTCTGGATAGATGCCCAGGAGTGAGATTGCTGGATCATATGGTAACCCTATTTTTAGTTTTTTAAGGAACCTCCATACTGTTCTCCAGAGTGGCTGCACCAATTTACATTCCCACCAACAGTGTAGGAAGATTCCCTTTACTCCACACCCTCTCTAGCATTTATTATTTGTAGATGATGTCACTCTCTTTGAATAAAGAAAAACATTTTCAGTCACAATACTTAAGTTTTCTTCTCTTTGCAACTATGGAAAATAATATTTGTCTGTACACTTGCAGTAATCTTAAGAGTAAACTAGATTATTTTATGTTCCTAGAACTATGAGTTGAAGTTCACAGTACCAAATTGTTTTTATGTACTTGTCTTAGATGTTGAATGTGATACCTTGAAGATTCTTTGAGATGTGTGATTTTGTGCCTCAAATTTGTTATTTATTATTCAGTTGTCTTTCTGTGCTTAGAATAGAATCAGTGCGAGAAGTTTTCATCTTGAATGCACTTCAGATTTAATTATATTTTGAATTCTGCAAGGTTTTACTAGTACTGTTAATGCATTTAAGTGTGCATTAAAACCAAATCCTTTCCATCCATTTCTTTCTCACAGGCAAGAATTATAGTGTCAGGATAGTTATTTTCTGAATTAGCTGTAAGCCAGGCAGCAGCTTTTCTGTGGCATGCATTTTTTTTTTTTTTTAGAAATGGCAGGGGAACAAATTTCACAGTGGGCAGCATCACTTTGAAAAAATGATTATTAATCTTCTTCTGAGCAAAAGTGCAACAGATAAAGAAATCAGTTCAGCAGGAGGAGAGCCTAAACATTTTTTGGTATTTGTTGCATGGTGTGAGACGGAAAAGGAAATAAAGTTAAGCCAAAATTCATTTTTCCTGGAAAGTTTTGACTATAATGCAATGCAAAATATATAATAAACTTTATTTTTTTCCTTTTGAACTTTTGAGGGCACTGGCTGTTTACTTTGTCAAGAGCCTTTTGATGGGTTTGTGCCAGGTTGAAACAGAGAATACCTCCGTCATTACTGACAATCCTATGGTGATGGAAAAATGCAAGTAAATGCAAGAATTTTGTTATATCACTTCAAGACCTTTCTAATAAAAACCTCACTAATTTACACAAGTAACTGCTATCTTACAAAACTATTGACCAGGAAAGAGCCTGGCCAGTCACACTTGCTCACTCTAGCCATGCTCACTGTTAAGCTATATTAGGGAATTTTTTTTTTTTAACTCGCTCATTTCATTGAGACAACATCATGACTATTATAGAAATAAAATTGTATTGTTTTAGTCTTTTGCCAGGGGACATAGGAATGTTCAAATTATGTGAAGACATGAGAAACTACCACATTCAAAAGCACTGAGGATCTGTGAGGAACTTTCTGTAATGAGACAAAGTAACACTATATTTTCTGCTGAGGCTTTGGCCCTAATCTTCAAAACTGATCCCAACTGAGATGTTGAAACTTCATGGAGAGTCTACCTATGATGGATAAGAGTAGGTTTCCTGAGCCTAAGCTTTGATCTGGAAATTTCCAGCACAAAGCCTACAACTGAATTTTAGATTGTTCCTCCTCAGTGTGAGGAAAGGGCACTGGTGCCAGAAACTGCCTGTTTGCCAGGAGCTAGCCTGGGTCCAGGGCTTCAGGCGCTTTTAGGTCAGGGTAACAGCCCCTCCATCAGAAGCTAGTGGAGAGTGAAAGGAAGGTGGGGTGAGAGAGAGAGAGAGAGAGAGAGCGAGCAAGTGGATTTATGATTTTTTACTTTTATATCGTCAGTTCTCTCTCCACTAACCCAATGGACTACGTTCTTAAACCTGGTCACTCTATCACATTCACTTCTTTCTTTTTTTTTTAAAAATATTTATTTATTTATTTGGTTGCAGCCTTTGGGGTCTTCCATTGCAGCACATGGGGTCTTCACTGCAGTGCACAGGCTTCTCTCTAGTTGATGCACAGGCTGTAGAGCGCATAGGCTCAGTAGTTGTGGTGCAAGGGCTTAGTTGCCCCATGGAATGTGGGATCTTAGTTCTCTGATCAGGGATCAAACCTGCGTCCCTGCATTGGAAGGCAGATTCTCAACAACTGGACCACCAAGGAAGTCCCTTCTCTTTCTTCTCCTTCTTTCCTTCCTTCCTTCATTTTTCTCTTTTCTTTTTCTTTCTTTCTTTCTTTCTTTCTTTCTTTCTTTCTTTCTTTCTTTCTTTCTTTCCTTCCTTCTTTCTTTCTTTCTTTCTTTCTTTCTTTCTTTCTTTCTTTCTTTCTTTCTTCTCTTTCTTCTCTTTCTTCTCTTTCTTTCTTTCTTTCTTTCTTTCTTTCTTTCTTTCTTTCTTTCTTTCTTTCTCTTCTTTCCCTTCCTTCCTTCCTTCCAAAATAGTGAGAGAGTTTCAGTGAACAGGTTAGATACAAAAAAAACTTTGTGATTTCTCCAGAAGCTAATCTTCAACATATATTTTTTTTCCCATAAGAATCTTATCATTGTCTTTGGTTTCATCAGACATGTGATTCAAAAGTTGATAAATTTCTGCATCTAACATAATGAAATACAGTAAACTATTTTTTTCTATAAAGAACTTGAATTACTTGTATTTACAGTTATCTTTTCATGTTTGAAAATCAAGGTCTCACTTTTTTTCTATTAGGAAAATATATCAGATCATTATTCACTGTGTACTGTGAGCCTCATAAATGTAAGAATTGAAAGAAATGTCTTATGCGTACATGTTTGCTGTAGGTTTTGGGGAGGACAGAATTTCATGGTATCGTTTTTATCCTTCCTTGAATTCAGTGGACCTAAAATAATTTGTTTTTAACTGCACACTTTGAATTCTTATTATTTAACCGTTTGAAATTTTCCATCTGCTTTTACTCCATCTGTATACCATATATTTAGATTTGTCTTTTCCATCTTTCCACAGGAGGGAGAAAAAACAACCCCCACCACCACAACAACATGAGATTGCTCTATTGTAGATAAAACTCTGGTGCTGAGATCACAGGGTTAGCAATTTCAGCATGCTAAGCAAGTATCCTTTTACTCTCTAGACTGCAATTGTTGCAAGAGTGGCAAAACAATCCTTCCCAAATAGCATGCCAGAATTTGGGACAATAGTGGGCCTCAGTAAGATACAACAGAATCCACATGTTGATGCCAATTTGCCTTGGAGAGACTAAAGAAAGTCAAAGATTTCTCAGAAGAAACAATACCCAGTTTCCCTCTGTGTTAATATAGCACCATATGAGATGTATTTTTCAAAACTTTTTAAAACACCACCACATAAAATAACTCTAATTGGTTTGTGGTTGTATTTAATGTTTATGTATTTAATTATTGCAAAAATATGAAAAAAATGGCCTTAAGGATTATATTAACTTCTGACTATACAAAAGTTTAATTACTGTCAGTAGCAAAAAAAATAAAAGAACAGATTTTATGCTACTTATAGAATCTCAACTTCTTTTTAGCCATTGTAGAAGGGTCTTTAATGAGCAAAAGACAATTTCAATTTTAGGGGATATTGTGGGTTGACTGATTTGGTGATTTTTGTGACCCAATTTACCTTGAAGGAAAAAAGCTACTTTTTAAATTGTAATTCCTTACCAAGATATCCTTAATCTTTGTCAAATATTTCCAGGCCTGAGTAGCTGGTTATATTTTAAAGTAATCCCTGGATATTATCCTTAAAAAACACATAATTCATCTTCAGTGTGTCCCACTTCTCCAAATTTCAAAGTTAAATAGTGAGAACATGGGTCATGGTACCTAAAAGTATAAAATACTATACATGGCATACCAATTCCCCAAACTTTGAGTGGGTCATACTAAGGAAATGGCTAGAGTTGTGATGATCATTAATTACCTGCAGGCAAGACTTTTATCAAGGTCCCAGCAGGAAACCGATGGCGTATACCAAGTACTTTGAAGAGCATTTTAAAATAATCTATTTGAAAAAGTGTTTGCAGGTAACTAAGAACCTTGGAGCTAGTAAAGGAAGGTTGACATTACACTTGAATAGAAATGAGTAATATTTGCTAGAACCTGGAGATAGATGCGTGTAGAGGGTGGTCTGACAGCAGCTGAGACTTTTGGCCAGGAGGCACAGCCAGCTCATGGAATTCTCTCCCAAACCCCCAGGAAGCTCAGGAATAAATACAATGACCTCACTCTTCTGCCTTCCTCGAATCACCTGCGTGTGCTCTCTATTGGCTGAACCCAACCGGAAGTGCTGGTGCTGTACTGCGGAAAATAGATCTGTAGGTGCGTAAAGAAGAGACTCAGTGCTTCCCCCAATCTAAAAGTGCAGTGAATCCTGTGCTCTAGATTTTGACTGCAGATATGGAATAAGTATGACTGAAGAATACTTTTTTTTGCCTCAGACTCAGGAATTGTTAGTTATGTCCTGTAATGCATGATAAACATGATGCTTTTTAAATCTCTCATCCTTCCACTCTCACTCAATGTGTCATCCCCTTTATTTCTAACCATTCTAACTTTCAGATCAACTTTTCTACCGTCAGCTCATTCAGTGACACTACTGAGCACAGTCTATGGCTGAGGAACTCTGTTAGGTCTGTGGGTGAGGAGATGATGTGACCTAGTCTCCGCCACTGCACTGTCTAGTGGACAAGATGAATACAGAGGTGAAATGCCCCAAAATTATAGGGAACAATAAAGAGATGGACAAAGATTCATAGGCCTGTATCCGTAGAGTGTCGTTTGCAGCCATGTTTTATAGAATACGAAGAAGATTTGAGTCTGCCCTCAAGGTGCTATATTTTGCCTTATTTAAATTAATAAAATGGCAAACTTATTATGACTAGGCCTCCCCTATTGATCTCATGTGGCAGGGGGTGGGGGCAAGGAATGACATGTGGCATCTTGTTTTAAAATTTTTTTTAATTAATTAATTAATTGGCTGCCTTGGGTCATCGTTGCTGCACCGGCTTCCTCTAGTTGCTGCTAGTGGTGGCTACTCTTCATTGTGGAGCTCAGGCTTCTCATTGCAATGGCTTCTCTTGTTGCGTAGCCTGGGCTTTATGTGCACAGGCTTCATGGTTGTGGCACTCAGGCTCTGTAGTTGTGGCTCATGGGCTGTAGAGAGCAGTCTCAGTAGCCTTGGTACTCTGGCTTAGTTGCTCCATGGCATGTGGGAATCTTCCCAGACCAGGGCTTGAACCCCTGTCCCCTGCATTGGCAGGCAGATTCTTAACCACTGTGCCACCAAGGAAGTCCATGGGATGTGGCATCTTGAAGCGGGGTCTAAGTTCCTTGACTGGGGATCAAACCAGGTGGTGGAGGTGAAAGTGCCAATTCCTAACCATTAGACCACAAGGGCTCACACGCTTGATGCAGGACTTTGTTTCTCATCTTCTTTGAAGAAAGAGTTCATCAAAGAGACCAAAGGTAGTGAAGCAGGTAAAACATTCATTAAATGCAAAGTACCTGAGGAAAGACATATGGGTAGGCTTGGAGGGAGTCATGCTTTGGGGGTGGCTTAAGTTACTTATATGGGGGCAGTTTTCTGGGTTCCCTCTAGCCAGTTACTTTGCTTCATCTTGCTTTGTGCCCGTATTTGGTCTGACTCAGGGCCCTTCCCTCTGTGAGCATGCATCTTTTAACCAAGATGAATTCCAGCATGAGGGTCTCTGGGAGGTTGCCAAGACATATAATAGGCTAGTACCCCCTTTCTTTTTTGACCCCTGAGGAACCTTTTTGTACATGTTTAGTCGGGGAGGTCTCCTTGACTTAAAGAATGAAAAATGTGGTCCTCTTATCTTTTTACTCAAGCCAAGCTCAGCTCCTCTCTGCTCCCACCTTTATCTTTTTCTTGAAGTGTCAGAAGGAGACAAGCTCTAACTGCTCAGTCTGAGTCTGCATGTGAAGAATGTGTAGGGTGGCCACTTAGATTGAATTATTTAAACTACAGAGAACTTGATTTTCATTTGAGTTTGGTTAATGTGAGTCCACACTGGAAAGATAGATCTAATGTCAATGTGATGATATTTTGAGACTTCAAGAGTGGGGGAGGATCCTGGAGTAGGGTGATTTCCCTAAGAAGTTTTAGGCCATTTTCAGAGGCCTCTTAGGAGAAAGTGTACAAATGCTTTCCAAGTAAGTGCTCATACTCTCCAACGTTGCAGCATATCAGTTTCTTATTTAGATTATTATACTATCAGCATAACATGAAAGAGGCATGGGAGAGTTATGAAACTATAAAATGCTTGTGTTTGTGTGTGTGCGTAAGAGCGAAAGTGGGGGAGTGGAGAGAGGGAGATTGTAAGTACTGGAAATGTGCTAGGAATTGCTAAATTTTGTGAAATTAATGACATAAATTGTGAATGATGAAACATGTCAGTCATAAATCAGAATATGAGATTGAAATTGTTCATAGGACAAAGTCTAAAATAAAACAAAGAAAACTGTGAGCAATGGGAGAATTTGAGTAGAAATCACTATATCCTAGTGACAGGGACAGAGTAAAGTGATAAAGTAGGTGATTAAATAGTTAATCCCACTAGGGGAAAATAACTAGAGAGGAAAGTGTGGGAGACCCCTGTAAGTTAATGATCACTCAAGAAAGCAGTCTTGCTTAGCAACAAAACCAAGCAGGTTTACTTAGCAACAAAACCAAGCTAACTTGCTTGGCAACAAAACCATGCAAAAGAAGCACAAGACATGCCCCCAAACAATAAAACAATGGTGGAATAAGACCTTCATCCTGCCCACTGAAGTCAGCAAGTTAACGATCCTTGAAAAAGGGCTTTTCTGCATGTATTGAGCAGAAATATATGGGAAAGGTGACATTATACTGATTTAACATATTTTAGTGTATGTTCCCACCTTTTTGCTCATTTCTTTAGCACCATAACAGCTCCAGTTTGACCACGTAGGGACAAGAAAACTACCCTGCCCGAGGAGGAGGCTCTGATGATGAAAGCTTGACATCTCTCAAGGATGAGGAAGGTGGTTTTCTCCCCCTCTCCACTTTTCCTGTGATTATAAAACTGTAGCCCACTAAGTTCTTGGTGTATTACTCCCTTGCCTGCCCACTTGTATTTCTCACAAGTGTCCTATACTAATAAACTCTTACCTGTGGCTTTGCCTCTTGCTGAATTCTTTCTGAACCAGGACAGAAGAACTTATACTCTACTGAGTCCCAAAACATGTTCTACAGTTTCACCAGGAATTAAAAGAACAACCCACACATGAAGACTATTGGGGCCTTGAATGGTAACATACATACCTTACACCTGGGGGCCCCAACCCCCCCGGCCAGGGATGGGTCTGTGGCCTGTTAGGAACCGGGCCGCACAGCAGGAGGTGAGCAGTGGACAAGTGAGGGAAGCTTCATCTGCAGTTCCCCATTGCTCCCCATCGCTCTCATTACTGCCTGAACCATGCCCCCCAAACCCACTCCCCTACCCCTATCTGTGGAAAAATAGTCTTCTACAAAACCGGTCCCTGCTGCCAAAATGTTGGGGACTGCTACCTTACACCATTTCGGTTCTCTATATGACCTGCAATTAGATTTTGTTCCTGATCCTATTTGTAATAACTTAATAGACCTTGTGCAACTTCTTTCTTCTGTAACTGTGAGGTTTCATCTATAATAAGATAATAAAAATGGATTTGCAAACTTGTGTTTGCATCTGCATTCTTCATTATCTTGTGTAGAAGCCCACAGTTAGGATGACTGCTCTTGTCTGAATCATCGTGCTGTTACCTATCCTAACTACCTCTACTCTCCCATCCCTGCTTCCATGGCGTCTTTCTATACATATCCAAAGATTACAGATTGAAAATCACTGAACTCATGATTTAAGAAATTTTTTCAGTGTAAAAGTCTTGGGATAAAGCAGGAATAGTTTGACTAAATAGGAAGTTTGCCTTCTGTCCTGATGAGATAAAGTGTATGTTATCAGTCCTGCAAATTACTGCCCACACCTGAGGAAAGGAAATACCTGAACCCCTACTATTTAGAGAAAGCCAAGCACACTCAATTTGTTACAGAGTCACATGTGACTTGCTCTCAACAGATTTGCTTCTGGGTCAGTTCGGTTCTCTTGCAGTACTACAGAGGGTGGATAATTTTTAACGTATCTGGCTGTACGCATTTTTAACAGCTTGTAAATTTTTACTGCTCTTGTTTACACATTTCATTGTCACATTCATAGCATGTCAATTACTTGAATTAAACTACCAGAGTCAGGGGTCATATTTGAACTTTCTATTTAAAACAGATACTTGTCCACCTCACCATGTCTTTTAGGCAGAGCTAATTGTTTTCTTTTTTTGGTCCCCTGAGTCAACCTTATTTGAATGCTTTAAAGTTAACATCAGTTTTCCACAAAGCAATGCCTTACCATAGGAATATTCCCAAAATGCACAGAGTATTTATAAAGAATATTAATTTTTAAAGTATACATTTTCAATGATGTGGTACAGAACTGCAGCTATTCCTGGGTCATAGCTGATATTCAGGACAGATGTGAATTCACAGCAAATCATGACTACATACAGACATTCCTAAAAACAGTTTCAGTTAGTATATATTTCCAAATTCTCCCACTTTTCCAAGATTTAATGTTTCAGGAAGCTGACTCTTTAATCAGATACAAATTAGCTTTAATATGGTAGAGGATGGTAGGTATTTTATTCTTCTTTAATGATTTTAGACGACAGTGGTTATCCTTTGAAAAACTACTTAATTACTTCTTTGTCTCATCCCCAGAGTCCTTCTGAAAATAGAATCAATATAAGTTATACAGGGACTCAGTGAGTGACTGGAATGGTAATGAAGGATGCATCAGGGATCTTTACAAACAGGACGTGGATGCCTCATTCAGTCTAGTGGAGCCTCACCACGCTGCCCTTCAGATGTCTGAAAGCTCTGTAATATTTAGCGTGGCCATTAAATGCGGCTTATCTTTTAAAAGCTGCAGAGATGAATGCTGCTCACCAAATGGCTGAAGTGAGTGACTCTGATCATTGCAAAATTGGTTCAAATAGTAAAGCGGAGTTTAAAATATTGCAACAAAATATTGATTTCCATTTTGAAAAGGGGAAAAAAAATTCCTTCTAACCACCATATTTGGGCAATTATTTCTATTACAGAAGTAAATTATATATCATAGTTATATTTTACCAGTGTGTAGGTGCCTCGGCAGTAAACACTAGGAAAAAAACTACTTTGGGCTGAAGCATTTCTTTTCTCCAAGGAGAGGCTGGAGATATTGTAACCGTGGAGTTTCATTTGAGGATATGACTAGTGGTTGAGGTTTGGAGGAGCAAACAAAGTGTATTTGTTCAAAGTGTGATTATTGATCACCGTTTTGGAAACTGACATGAAACTTAGATCTCAGTGGAAGGCACTTTTGCCTTCTCAGCTACCCATTCACCTTTAGGGGAGTGATAAGGATATTTATTATTTTTTATTTCTTTCCTACATTTCTTATAAAATGTTTTTAATTCTGTCAACTAGCCAGAAAAATAAACTAAGAAAAAAATAAGTTGAAACACTGACAGTGCTAGGCTACATGTTTGGAGTAAGCTCTGAGAGTTTTCAAGGTTTCCCCATATGGTATAGAAGAAACAAAATTTCTAAAGTTTAGGGTTTTATTCCTGTAACCATTTTGTTATCAGAGTACTAGGACAGTTATTCAGTGGAAAATGGCTATGCTATGCTGTATTGTGGGGGAAAAGTATATTTGAGATAGACATCTTAGAAATATATATATGAGATACTATATTATTATTATCATTACTATTAAATGCAATCTAAATAGTGATATTTAAAGATAAAATGAATTTAAGTAATTGAGTCTTTGAATCAGATTGAAGAGTCTTGAATGATATCTCGCCCATTGAATTGAATTCCACTGATGTTCTAAATTCTTGACCTTAGGAAAATCATTCAGTTTTCTTTATTCTAGTTCCTTCACCCATAAAATGAGGTGTGCGAAAAAACAGTGATTACTCACCTGTGGGCCATGGTTTCCTAAGAGATGCAGAGTTACTTTTAAAAGGTTTCAATTCCAAGCAGGAATTCCAAGTTTTATTTGTAAGTGGTCTAATGATTTACTCACTTTAGCGAAATACACTCAAGTGCATTTAATATAATAAAATATTTCAAAAAGCATTTCTCAATTCATAGTACCTATTTCTAATAATGTAATTTCTCAATCAATTATATCACTGTCAGCATCTGCTCACCCATAAGGTTTTGTTTGTTTGTTTATTTTGATCTTAGAAAGAGGTCCTCCTATTTAAACAAGTTTGGCAATCGCTTGAAGATATTATCTTTCAAGTCACTTCCCACAACATTTATTTGAGGATAATTTCACCATTTCTACTGTGGCTTGATTCAAATGAAAAGCAAATCTGGAAAAATGAACTCTTTTGGAATAACTGTGTAATACACATTCTCTGAGACTTAAAATGTGAACTTTTTCTTGCCACTATGGCAATGACCATGTTAGAAAATCTCTCAGTCTATTATATTTATAATGTTTGACATAAAAAAATACAGTGAAGTTTGTATCTACAGAATGGGAGGGCTGGCCAGGTGTCTGCAGAGCAACCCCTTGATTATGTATGTATGACTTGCACACGAGTGGACCATGGCATGATTCTTTAATGTGGAAGCTGATAATCATTCCTTTCTTTAACCTTTTAATACCTAAAAAGCAATTAGACTTTTTCCAGACTGGTATCAAATTTCTTTTTGACTTATGATAATAAAAAAGGAAAATTTTAATGATCTTTCTGCCTCTCCTGCACCTCAGGTCTGTGGTATGCTTTTGAGGCATTGGCATTCTATAAACACGAGTGTCACGTTAATTAGTGTTCAGTCTCAGACATCACCCACAGACCTGCAAAACCTCCAATTCTTTCCCTCTCCCATTTTCTCTGAACTGGCACTAGAGGAAGCCAGTATGGGGATATCTGTGTGGTGGATATTTGTTGGAGTATCTGCACTCACAATTAGATCTTCTCTCATAGGAATTTTTATTTGGGTCCCTGGGATGCTGATGGATTAATGGCTCTGGAGCTAGATGTTGATGTGAAACAGCAAGGGGTGCTCATTTTCCACAACACTCCTGGTGAAACAAAAATGGCCAGTTTGCAGAGAGAATGAAAGCATAGTGTAGTGAGAAGAAGAAATGTAAAAACAGGATAACTGTCTTCTGAACTCTTTTATTTTCTCCATCCAGTAAATGTTGGTGTCACGTCCTCCATTTAAGTTTCATGAGTTATGCCTGCACTTTCCAATGCATTCCTCCTCTTCCTTGTGCTTGTCTGAATGGATGTCTGCTACTTACAATGGAAAGAGACTTGATTCATCAACACAGATTCTCATTTTCTAGAGGATAGGGCCAGCCCTGCCCACTGGTGGTGTCCCTAGTACAACTGTTTTGTTTCGGATGTTGGCATGTGGTTTAGTCCCTCCAAGCTCCCCAGGGAATGTTGTTACCTATACATAGAAGATCTTCTGCCTTTTTTCTATTCCAAAGAATGATGTACTTTTCAATTTCTTATTGCTTCCATTCTCTTGTACTAAAGTCGGAAAAATGATCTCTTTTCACCTGATTAACAAGCTCAGAAGTCTTGCTGCCGTGTACTCTCAATTTCCTGTAGAGATTTTTGAGTTCTGGACCTTTCATTCTAAAATTATTATTATTTTTTTGTTGCCGGCAGTCTTCTCAAAATACTGAGGAAGCAGTCACAGGAACTATCTTGAGGGCCAGCTTGAATAGAATGCATCATTCAGTTTTGAAAGTAGCCCGCTGCTTCAATCGGAATCTACTGGCAGTGAGTCAGATGTGTGCTCTTGACTCTCCTTCCTTAGGATAACTTCCCATAAGCCCCTTGGTTACGGATACACATATATCGTTAGTGACCCCACTTCAGCGGTTTGTTAAAGCATGCTCAGACAAGTCTGAATCCGTAAAGTCTGTGGAACCTGAGCTCTCAAGTCATCATTTCCATTGAGCCATTTGGTTATCAAATTCTCATCACACCAGAAGTCAGCCCTATGTGTCTTTGAGGTGTCAGAAGAGTTGTCACATGAACCAAAGCTGTCAGTTACCGTTTGCCGATCTCCATTCCTGAATATTGATTATTTCTATAGTCCTAGACTTTGTATTCTGTCAACCTATTCTAACCACCCTGTATTGGCACTCCTAGAAACCAAGAGCTGCTGTAACTAAGAATTGCTCTCCACTGGTCTCATCTGTGGCTACTTTTCTTTTCTTTTTTCTTTCTTTCTTTTTTTTTTCTTTTGACAGTCACATTGGAGGTCTAGGGCCTTCTGCTCCATACCAACTTCTAGTCTAATAAGCATGCCACTTTGTACTCACCAGGATCGTTGATAAAAGATCTAATAATCCTTGGAACACAAATGAAAGAACTTGTAAGCTTTTGAGGATTAGATTAATCACTGTTATTACCCCCTAAGTTACAAAATAAATGTATAAATACATCAAAACATTGTTTACACACAAAATATTACTTACTTAAGATAAAAAAAAGTCTACCAGAATTTGAAGAAACTGTTCATAAAGATTACAGATACTGTGTCATAAATGAACTTACGAGAAATCAAGATCTGAAAATATGGAGCAAGTTTTTTCTTTACTCTAGTGCAAATCTGAAGTAGTATGTGATAGGGTTTAGAATAACTTATTTAAGATTCACCAGGGTCTCATCAGAAGTATTATGAGAATTTTAAAAATTATTATTATTTTTTTTGCCATAAATCCTAGATTTATGTTCTGTACATCTAGGAACATCATTTATACCGGTTACAAGGAAATCTATTAAAACACTCCTAGCCTAGCATTTCTGGAAATTAAATTCAGGACTTTAGGTGTCAAAAATTATTCTCCCCTCCCAGTCCCACCACCACTACAAAATTGACCAATACCTGCTGGAACCAAAAATTCCTTGGTATTATTTATAAAAGGGCTGTGGGACAGAGATTGAACTTCTTCCCTTCTTCTCCAGTTAGATCAATGCTGCTGCCAGAAACTCTCACAGTACAAGCTGCAGTTTACAAGTGGTGTTGGGAACAGAGTTCATTCCATTTAAATTACAATGCACTGGTCATCTATTGTGAGCTGATTACTTTTCTATAGAATGTGGTTTCTAACCCTCCCAGGAACCCAGTTAGGTCTTATGCTCTCTGTTCAGATGAGGTCACAGCTAGTGAGTAGCAGGCCTGGGATTGGAAACCCAGTGCCTTTGGCATTTCAGCAGCTCCTATTCAGAAGGAAGATCCTGGACAGTCCCTGGTAACTACTTGAGGAACTAATTAGGAGGCACTGGACTTGACCTTGAAAGATCACTTTATAGCCCAAATATTTCAGGTAGTTTTTTTCCTGGCCTCCTACTTAACACATTTTTGGTTTTCTTTCTCCAGGTACTTTCTGTCTAACTACCTTTTCTTTGGGGAAGACAGCAGGGATACCACTCCTAAAGTTGTGTTACTTCTGAAGTAAGTGCAAAGATGAAATGTAGACTCCTCTGGAAAATTATTTCTGTAGCATAAATCAAATGTCCCTTCAGTGAGTGATTTGGAGGAAGCTGTAGCAATAACTTGGTCAATTTAGAGGTCAGGTAGTACAACCTTTTCATTTTTCCCAGGAGAAAATCAAAGCCCAAAAAAGGGAAATGAACTTCCTAAAGGCCACTAGCTGGTTAATAACAGTACAGGGACCCAGGCCTAGGTCCTTGTACTGCCTGATGAGACTTTTTCTTAAGTTTATGACCCAACATTGCTTTTTGTATAGTGAATCCCTAAGAGTATGTTGGCTCTCCTATTTAAAACGGAACATCTATATTTTCAGGCAATTATTTCTCAAAGCCATTACAGAGCCAAAATACAGATTTGCTAACAAATAACCAGGCAAGTTGTTTTCTTTAATTCCTCTTGGAGGGGAAAAAATAAACAGTAGCTTAAAAAGTAGATTTATACGAAACCAAACAGCATTCTCTGATTATTGGCATAGGACTTATTTGGTATTAGAGGTTTTGGCACAGCTTCAGCATTAATTGGTCAAAATCCCAAGTTTACTTTTTATATCAGCCACAGCCTAATAGCTTTGGGTTTGTTTTACAGGTCTTTTCCAACCCAGCTCATTCTCAAAGCTGAAAGCTGGAGTCTCTCTGAACACCGGAAGTCAATTGCACGTTATATTACATCAGCATTGTGGGCACATTGAACCCTTTCTCCATCGTTGAAAGGAATAGGCCAGCAGACGGCTTTGGGCAGCCTTAGCTTACACTTAAGTTTTATGTAAGACTGAAGATAATGTAATTCTGTTACTGTGTGAGAGATTTTATTTCCCTAAGCAAATTGCCTTGAAAGAAACCACTGTGTTGTCCTCTACTAGGGCACACAATTTCTTAGCAGCAATTCTGCATCTGTTACTACTGAGCTGAATAGAAGCGTCTTCTAAATCTTAGCAAAGCAAACACTTAGAAAACATTGTGGGATTTTGAGAAAACCGTGGAGAGCCATCTTTCCCTTTTCTAATCTACAAAGTGGGGACCCTCTAGGGTATCCTTTTTGGGGATCAAATTAATTCACTCTTTTCTAAGAATATTGTGAGGCAGCCCAGTCCTTAATTCATTAATCTATTCTGCAAATACTTATCAAGCCCCAAATATGTGTTCCGTTAGGTGCTTCAGATGTAACGGGAAATAAGGCATGTTTGCTGACCTCATGAACTCTCCATGGAAAAGAATAAAATAAAAATATAAGAGAGACTTACCTTGTGGTCCAGTGGTAAAGAATCTGCCTTCCAATGCAGGGAGTGTGGGTTTGATCCCTGGTCAGGGAACTAAGATCCCACACGCCACAGGGCAACTAAGCCTGTGTGCCACAACTATTGAGCTTGCACACCTCAACTAGAGAACCTGCATGCCACAACTACAGAAAAGGAAACCTGCACGCCACAACTGGAGAGAAACCTGCACACCGCGATGAAAGATCCCCACTTTGCAAAGAAGATCCTACATGCCACAACTAAGACCCAACACAGCCAAAAGGATAAAAAATAAATAAATAAATAATAAATAAATTAAATAATTATTAAAAAAATATATATGTGAGTTTCCTTTGTCCAAGTACACGACTACCTGTAACTGATCTGAGCTCAGAGTCAGATCCCAGAATCCAAATTCTTAACTATCCTGCTATACTGCTTTTAGGAGATGTGTCGGAACTTCACTTTTTTCTAGAAGTCTTTCTAGCTCCTTTTGAATTTGCTTGTGGGTTGCTTTCTGACATGTAAAGAATTTCCTTCACCTGCAGGATTGGAATTATTCAGCAATGTAGGTAAAAACAATTATTTGAAGAAAACAATGCTAATAGAATACATAATTGCTCTTTTTATTTTATGTTGTCAATGGAAATTTCAAAATACATATTCTATATTTGCCTAGGAACAATTAAATCACAAGGACAATATTTTAAATTTCAGGCACACTCCATGTACCATCCGCTTGGGAAACAGGAGTTGTGAGAAGGACTATGGGGGAGGGTGCCATCAAAGTCACAGTTTTATCTTAGGCTACTGTGGATATGAGCTTGCAGTGTGGCCACTCACATTTGCTGTTTCAGACATCCCACAATTGAATTTTTAGAAGCACTAGCCAACAAGTGATTAGGTCAAAACTGAAGCTTGATATGTTTGAAGTTAATTTTCACCTAAATGGAAAATTGTATAACATCTGATAGAATCTAAAAGGGAACACTTATCACTTCACTCTTTCAAAGGGCTTTAAGATATTATTTAATTTCCACTGAATCACTTTGAGGCTCAGAATTTTCATCTCCATTTCACAGATAAGTGGGAGAAGAACCATGGGCGGTTCAACATTTGGCCCCAGGCCATGTAAAAAGTCAATATCAGAGTAGAGATCAGAACTCTGCCAACTTGGATCCTTTTGATGTCTCTTTGAGGACAATGTATCTTGTAAACTGACCCAGTCTTTGAAAAGCCAGGCTCCTTGGTAAAGTCCCTGTGTCCTTTGCAAGTCAAAACTTTCTGACTTGTATTTCAGGCTCTTTGGAAACTCCCCACTCTCCAAAAGACATGGGGGGTGAGGGAGGGAGTATCAAAGAATCATGCTGGAAATTGAACAGATACAAAACACTATAAACCTGATTTATCTATTAACCATGTCTGCCTAGCATCTTCAAAACCAATATACTGCTTTATTTGGCAGAGTGTGACATCTTAAATTACCCTAATAGTATTCTAGTATGCTGTGTTGACTGAAAAAAAAATGCACCATCTAAAAGTTGAGAATTATGTTTTATTCAGTGGAACTTCTGAGGACTAAAGCCTGGGAAGCAGCCTCTCAGATAGCTCTGAGGGACTGCTCTGAAAAGCTAAGGGAGGAGCCAGGATATACAGGAGTTTTGCAACAAAAATCAGGTAGTTGGAACATCAAACAATTGCTGTTAATTAAAGAAAACCAGGTATCCCAAGTTAATGAATGTAGCAGTTTTCTGTGTATGGGAAGATGCAAGAGATTGGGATCATTGAAATCATTCATCTGATGTGCACCTTAATTATCTAGGGTCAATACGCCCCTTTTCTGCATCCTAAATCCCCTCAGCGTGCACAGGGCCTGCTGCAGTGGCTGCTGGCTTGATGTCCACAACATCCTTTGTTTACTGATATAGCAGGCAACATTCTTCAGCCACAACTTCTAGTTGAACTTTGAGAAGAACCTAGTTGGATTCAACTTTTCTTAGTCCGTTCTTCCAAGGAAGAGAAATCAACAAATTAACTTTTCAGAGAAGGAGTAATTTCTTATATTTTTCTAACATAACAACTCCAGGGCAGGAGTAAACAAGTGACTAACAATACCAACAGAACTTTAATCATTAACATCTAAGTGATGACCTAATTCTCCTTTCTCTCCATGGAGAGATATTCACGTTCCTCTCAATCTCATTTGGACCAAATTGCAGATGATGTGTGTACAACCTCATTATTTGACCCATATTCACATTTAGAGAGCTTGGGAAACAAAAAATCACTAGGGCTAATTAGAGCAGAAAAGACTGCTTGGAAACCACCAAGGGTTCGTAAAATAGGGAATGGGATGGAGAGGCAGGACAGGCAGAGTGGGCAGCAGCGAAAAGAAAAGTAGCATTTGTAGAGTATCAACTGGTACCTTGTGAATAGCTGCAAGAAAAGAAACCTTTGCAGCTACTTCTGTTTCTGTACACTTTGCCCCTTACACTCCACTCCTCCTTTCACCACAGTCATGTTTCCTTGAATTGCACATACTATTATAAAATATTTCCTAATTTCCTCTTTATGACTATGTAACCATGCTTGAAATTTTCCTATGGAATATTATTATATTTTTATCCCTTTAAAAATGTTAAACAACATATCTATATCTATATAGATATAGATATATATGGATAGATAACATATATAGATAACATATATAGATAAAGACCATATATATATAGATAACATATATAGATAACAGATAAAAGATAGATAACATATATAGATAACAGATAGATAACATATATATAACAGAGAGATAACATATATAGATAAAATATAGATAACATATATACATATATGTATCTGTTATCTATTGCTGTGGATCAACTTATTCCCAAACGTATCAGCTTAAAGCAAAACACATTTATTATCTAATCATTTCGTGGGCCAGGGATCTGAGCACAGTTTAGCAAGGTCCTGTGCTTTAGGGTCTCTCACAGGCTGCAATAAGGATGTCAGATGAGCTATGGTCTCATCTGAAGGCTCAAATGGAGAAAGACCAGCTTCCAAGCTCACTCAGTTCCTTGAGAGCAGTTGTACTGAGGGGCTCCGTTCCTCAGTAGTTACCTCTACCTGAAGTTCCTTGCCACGTAAACCTCCCCAGCTTGTTTTATCAGAGTAAGCATGTGAGAAAAACCAGAGAGGGAGAACAAACAAGGCCAAGTTCACCATCTTTTGTAATCTGTTCATGAGAGTGACATCCCATCGGCTTTGCAGCTCTCTATTCATCAAAAAAAGAAAGTCACTATGTCCAGCTCACACTCCAGGGAAGGGATTACACAAAGTTTTGAAAGTCAGAAGGTGGGGGATCTTTGGAGCCAGGTCAGAAGCTGCCTACCACAGTACGTTTGGGTTTTAGCTATCAAGTATGTTTTGCTTAAAATATATATAGGAGAGAAACATGTATTCAACAACTTAATTTTGTCAGGGAAGGTTTTGAATCCTACAACTAGTAAAATTCTCTCTACTAAATAAATTAAGACAGATAAACTAATAGGAAATATACCCTATGCTCAACCTCTCTGATAGGATGAAGTATGCCAAGAAGAGATGAGTCCTCACTTCTCATGTATTAATCCTGATGAGGAAGGGTCCATAAAGACGTGCGCCAGTTTTTGATGGTCATGAACACAACTGTGTGTGAACTGGAGGTGTGAGTTCTCTGGGGGATGACTGAGCAGTGCTGCAGGAAGGCCAAGTTCTGTGCGTAGTGGGCCTGCTCTGCTTTGAAGTCAAATTCAGCCTCTCGCAAAATGCCTCATATAAACATAAAAAACAATCAAATAGGGTCCAAATATGTTCATTATCATTGAATATAAGGACCATTTCAACCTGAGAAAGAATATTCCTTTTTGAGCCTTTTATAATCAAGGATGAAAGAATAAATGGATTAGGTGATTTGATTATATTTTTGCCTATTACATCTAAGAGTAATAGGGTCCTGACCCTTTTTAAAAATGTGTGACATTAATAATACTTATTTCATTTTAATCACATAGAAAGATTAAGAAGGATTTAGATAAACTAGCTCTTAATTTCTCACATGGCATTGTAAGCCATTTTGTAACAGCAGAACATATATATATATTTATAACAATTTTCAAAAAAGAGGAAAAGCAGAGCAAAAAAACTGAGTCAGCTTTGAGAATTAGGCTTTTGTGTTATTGCCTTGACAGCTTCAACAAGGGCTCCTTATGTCAGTTCACTAATTAGCATATGTTTTTATGTGAGTGGCACTATGTGTGGCCTTGGAGTGTGGAACAAGAAGTAGAAGAGCTCTTATTCTTTAGGAGCTTATCGGGAACAAAAATATATGTTGATTCATTTGTTAAATATATATTTGTTAGAGCTCATTTTATAATAACTGTTTGAACTACTCAATCAAGGATTAAAAATGAAAATATACTGACAAGTTCCTTCCCTTGCAAAGCATATGTTAATGTCAGGAAAATACATATGGACAAGTAAACAAATACACTTAAAATAGACCATAATAAAGTGCAATGAAGAAAAATGAACTGTGTGGTGCAATAGAGAACAGTAAGAACTAATTGGTCACAGAAGATCCCTCTGAAAAGGTGTCTTTTAGGCTGAGCACTGAAAGATGAGAAGCCCTCTGAAAACAATGGGAATGCTCTTTCATGGAGATGGGCCAGTAAAGGGAGCGGCTCTGTATGGGTGACAGTTGACTTGTCCTAGGAATGGAAAAGAAATCCAGTGTGACCTTTAGATCCATAATTAGCAGGATACCAATGGTTAGAGACAGCTTTTATGTTATTTTTCAGGTCATATTAAAGATTTTGATATGGGAAGCCATAGAGGGGTTTTTTAACTGGGGAGAGCTCTCTGATGCATATTTTTTTAGTCTTTTAAGGAACTTCCATATTGTTTTCCATAGTGGCTGTATCAATTTACACTCCCACCAACAGTGCAAAAGGGTTCCCTTTTTTGCACACCCTCTCTAGCATTTATTGTTTGTAGATTTTCTGATGATGCCCATTCTAACCGGTGTGAGGTGATATCTCATTGTAGTTTTCATTTGCTTTTCTCTAATAATTAGTGATGTTGAGCAGCTTTTCATGTGTCTCTTGGCCATCTGTATGTCTTCTTTGGAGAAATGCCTATTTAGGTCTTCTGTCCATTTTTTGATTGAGTTGTTTGGTTTTTTTTGATATTGCACTGCATGAACTGTTTATATATTTTGGAGATAAATCATTTGTCTGTTGATTCATTTGCAAATATTTTCTCCCATTCTGAGGGTTGATGTATACATTTTTTAGGATAACGTCATTGTTCGTGTAGATAATGGATTAAAAGGGGACAAAGCAGGAGGCTCATGTAGCAGGCCATTGAAGGTGCCCAGGCAAAAGATGGTAGTGGTTTAGACTAGGTGGTGATGGTGCCCATGGAAAAAAGGGATAGATTCAAAATATATTTGGAAGTGTAAGTACTGGGACTTGCTGTTGTTTTGAATGAGATAAAGGAAAAAAATCAGAAAATTGTTCCCAGCTTTTATGCTTTAGTACTTAGGTGTATGATAGTATCATTCACTGAGATGGAGATATGTACGTAGTGGAGGAACATTAGGAATTCAAATACATTATGCTAAAGCTTTTACAATATAAATATTACACGCTGCATAAAACTATAAACATATAGTAATCATGGAAATGTTTCGAATTACAGGGGTCATACTATCAGATAATTGACAAAGTTGAATTTGGTAGAGTTTCTGAAGGAGGTGGTAGTCTAAAGGAGGAGGTGGACACCCCAGAAACAACAGGAGGAGTAACATTGAAAACTTGTATGGGACAATACAATATTCATATTTAAATTAGTTCAGCTTACTGGACAAGAAAGCATTTGCTCAGGAAGTGAACTGGTCTGTTCTGGGGTGTGTAAATGCTTTTACAACTGTCAGTCCCTGGATGGAGTCTTCTCTCAGAGATGGTTCTAAGGAGTACATTGTTTGGCACTAAACCACTTCTTACCATAACTTGTACAAATAGTTTGAATGAATGAATTAAAAGATGGAGTTTGTGTTTCAATGAAGTAGAAAATATGAACCTCACTATGGTGCTTCATGGAAAGCCCAGAGACTAGAAGGGGCAAACGAGGCTTGAAGCTGGTCTCCAGAAACAACTGGCTGTGTATTATGGAGTTCTGTCCAATCTGTGGGGCTGTCAGTCAATGATGAGCAGAAAGACCTGAGTTCTCTCAAGGCTAAAGCTCTTCTCTGGCAACAAATTAGAGATGCAGGGGAGCACATTCACTCTCCAGACCAGGAGAAGCCTCTTTAGTGAATAAAGAACTCAGGATGACTTAATGAAGTGGATGTCTCGCTTAGGCAGTGAGGGCACTTAGGTGCATGAATGACTGTTATTGAGATTCCAGATGTATTAAGCTCTATAGAATTGAATCCCTAAGTACTAGGTCTTTGTATTACAGCCCCAATCTTCCCCAGGAAAACAGACTGCTAATAAACAAACAAAACACAAAAGTTTTTTTTTCTTTTCATAGTGAAAATAACAGTGGATCTAACATTAAAAACAGAAATTCTCTTTTCCTCCCGTGAAAGGAACAGTCAAGTACTGAGCTACCACATACAAAAAAGATGATAAGACCAAGAGATAAGACTCTCCAGTCCCCTGGTTCCAGAGCTGAGAATGTATTCCAAGAGAGACAGCATCTCAGTCCCTCATTTCTCTCCAAAAAATTCTTATTTTCCTCTTTCTTTCTAAGCATTCTTCCCTATTCACTTCCTGTTCCCTCCTCATGCTAAATAGCATGTCATAAGTGGATACTTTATATGTGATGTTAGAACACACATGCTAATATGCGAAGAGGGGGTCAAGTGTGCTTTCTCACTTAGCACTTCTGAAGCAAGGGAGTAGCTTTCAATGGATTCTTATACTACATCATAAACAAAATATTATGGGGCCAACCCAGGGTCCCCAAACTGCAAGGATAAAACTCCTTTACACTAAGGTTTCTTCAGTTATGAGGCTTATTTCTTCAAAGTAATATGACTTTTTTTTACACTAAACAATGATTTACTTAAATAATATGTCTTTTTTTTTTTTTTTAGTAAAAATCAAATATTTACCGCAATGTTTATATACAAGGTGAAAAGAGTCAGTGTGGAAATGGCCTGGGCTATGGTTCTCATATATTACAACACATCAAAGTGACCTAGATAGCATATCCCCCCTCCCCCCAAAATCAGGCCCCACCCCAGGCTTACTGAATCAGAATGTTCATTTTAACAAGATAATAAAGTAATTCTTCTTTTAAAAGTAACAACTTTATTGATAATTTATGTGCCATACAATTCACCCACTAAAAATGTACAATTCGGTGGGTTTTAGCATATTTACAGAAATGTACAACTATCACCTCTATCTAATTTTAGGACACTTTCATAATTCTCAAAGGAAACCTCATACTCATTACCAGCCACACACTGTATCTCCCCTCCCCCTCCTAGTCCTTGGAGATTTACTCTGTTTCTATGAATTTGTCTATCTGGGGTATGCCGTATAAATGAAATCATACAATATGGGGTCTTTTGTGTCTGGTTTCTGCATCGTATTCATATTTTAAAGGTGCACCCATGCTGTATCACACATGAGTACTTCATTCCTTCTCATGGCTGGATGCTAGTCCGTTGTATGGATATACCACATTTGTTTATCCATTCATTTGTTGATGGTCTTAAGGATTGTTTCCACCTTTTGGCTATTATAAATAATGCTGATATGAGCATTTGTGTACAGGTGTCATCTGGACTTACGTTTTAAATTCACTTGGGTACATACCTAGGAGTGGGATTGCTGGGCTGTATAATACCTGTATATTTAACATTTTTGGGACCTCCTAAACTATTTTCCAAAGTGTTTCCACTAGTTAACAATCCTACTAGCATTGTATAAGGCTTTCAATTTCTCTATATCCTTGACAACACTTATAATTGTCTGCATTTTTTAATTTTAGCTACCCTAGGACATGAGAGGTAGTATTTCATTTTGGTTTTAACTTACATTTTCCTAAATACTGATGAGCTTGAGCTTCTTTTTATGTGTTTTCTGGCCATTTTATGTATTCTTTGGGGAAATGTCTATCCAAACCCCGAAATGATTCTTCTGTACATTAAAATTCGAGAAGTGCTCCCCTAGGTGAGGTTTCAGATTACCCAGTCACTTATACCTAGCACAGTGGTGCTCAACTGCAGATGATTTTGCCCCCCAAGAGGATGTTTGACAACTTCAAGAGACATTTTTGGTTGTCACAACAGGAAGAGATCCACTGGCAGCAAGTGAGCAGAGGCTAGAGATGCTACTTACCATCCTGCAACATGCAGGATAGATCCTCACGAGAAAGAATTATCCAGACCAAAATGTAAATGGTGACAACAATTAAAAAAAAACCTTAATCTAGGGTAGCCATCCATCCTCTTTGCCAGGGATTAAGGTGTTTCCCAGGATGTGGGACTTTTAGTGCTAAAAATGGGACCACGGCTGGCAAACCAGGATGGTTGACCACCCTACTTCACAGGACTGAGGTCATCCTAGGCTCTCAGATTTTAACACTATTGGGTGAAAGCGAGCTCACAATGTCAAATAAAGACTGAGGATTTGGAAAAGCGGCTTCTCAAGGACTCAGCCACACTCATCCTTCTAAGTGTCAGGGTGCTTCCTGCCAGGCAGGCCCATGCAGGGAATAAGGGCCCTGCAGAGACTTTTGCCTCTGTGTCTCCATGCACTGTGAGCTGGGCCCAGCTGTCAGTGGTTACTGACCTCAAGGAAACTGCATGACTGCTGCTTGCTTTTGAGGCTCACTGACGCCTTTGCTCCTCTCATTCTTTCTTTAAAAGAGGTATAATAATAGGCACAAAACAGCCCAGGCTTGGCTGAGTGGAGTCCAGGGACACAGGCACAGAAACCATCACAGCCCCTCTGGTTGGAGAAGGGTGGGATCATGGACTGTCAGAAGCAGAAAAGGCCCTGGAGAGCATGTTCATTGCCTCATTTCATGAGGCCTGTGCAGCTTACTGCTTGAATAAGGAGCAGTGCATTGAACTCATTACCATGTGGGGGTCATGTGAGAATAATGCCCTTCAATCATCAGGATGGAGAACCTAAACCTTCCCTTTATGAATAAATCCTAGAAGCCCCACTGGGGAAGGTTCAGTCACATTTAGAGACTGAGGTGTTCATGACCCAGCTCGGCCAGATCAAACAGCAACAGATGGTTCCGTCACGGAATAAGCAGAGGTTCCCAAACTTGAGTGTGGAGAAGAACCACCTGTGGGGCTTGTGGTTCTGCTGGTGCCTCCTGCCCCCAAGGCTTCAGATTCAGTAGATCTAGGGAGAAAGCTGAGAATTACATTTCTTACAAGTCCCCAGCCCGGAACTGGAGTAAGAGTGTCCTTCCTTCTCACTGTGTTGCTCGAGTGGGTTGAGTCCAGTGCCAGCAGCACATCCTGGGGGCTGCGAAAAACGAAGACTCCCAGCCCAGCTGAAACAATCTGCATTTTGGCAATATCCCCAGTTGAATTGTATGCACGTTACAGCGTAAGAAATGCTATCACCATTATTTAATCTAGGGGCGCATGCCCTTGCCGATCCTCTAAACCAGAGGTTGACTACACTGTGGAATCATTTGAAGAGATCTAGAAAGGCCCGCTGCTCAGGACATACCCCAGGCCAATTAAATCAGGACCTCTGCCAGTGGGAATGTGTTTTTAGAGTCGCTAGGTGATTTCACTGTGGCCATGTCTTAAACTTTTGTTATGAATACAATCAACCTCCGCAACACATTTAACCTGGGGGACAATAGCAACACCAGCTAGATTCAGGGGCACTGCCAGAAAAGCCTTCTCACCTGCTCCACCAATTTTCTTGTGATTGCCTTCAAATTTCCAACCACTTGCTTTGAACTTTGAGTCACACCATCTGCTCTCCTCCTGCTTCATAATATGCTGTGGCTTCTCAAACTTTTGTCTAAGTTTACTCTCTTGGTTCCAATACAAGTGTAAAGTAACATAGCATCACCTTTAATATCCATGATGACTGTTAATCAAGCTTGAGGATAGACCACTTCAGAATCACTTCTGGTGCTTGTTGAAAATTCAGACTCCAGGTGCCCTCATAGAGAGATGAGCCAGAAGATTTGGGTTGTGTTCAGGGACCTGCTTAGTTTCACATACAACCCCGATGATACGATGTAACAGGGCACTACTGACCTTCTGGTATACCTTTATCCCCTCCCTCAGCTTTACTGAACTTGTGGTAAACTTGGTATCTAGGAAATGTTCTGCTCAAGTACATGAATTAAGAACTGCACATTAGTGAGTGTGTTCTCAGCTCCCTCAGAAGAGACTAGACAGGACTATCTGTGCTGCTCAGGCAAAAACCAAGGCCTGAATGAATCTGACATCTTATTCAGTGATGCCAAGCTTCTCTAGCAGATTTTCTGGGTGCTACCCCAGACTCCAGTTCTCTGCTGTATTTGTTGTCAGAAGTGAAAGTCAGGTTCACAGGGTTAAATTACCCATATTTTGTTGCCTCTTGTAGTATTTTTTTCTTTTTAATCGTTTTCTTGTTTCCCCAATAATATTACAAGTTTCTCGTTACAAATTTTCTATGTTCTGGCATCAATTTATGTTCTCCTCTTGGGGCACATGATGGTTTTTCTTCTGAGGCATAGAATAAGCTCACCTTGGCAATGATTTTCCAGTACAAAGGAATGAAACAACCCAGAAAAATACAAAGTTTGTCTCATTGGGCTTGAACAAAATTATAAGAGACTTTTGCCATAGGCCTGAAGGTCTATAAATAGTTTCAAAACAAGCAAAGCAGCAAACAACAGGATCCAATCAGCTTTCTGTTATGTACAGGGTGGCTCGCAGGAGCAACCTTCCAGGGAATCCTGTATGCTATCTGCTGTAGCTAAACTCTGGATTCTACTCTCATGAGAGAACCTCCCTTTTGAGACTTAGGAGTAGTTTCTTCCTGACTTTTTTCCTGTTCCCAAATAGATAAACAACAAGGACCTACTGTATAGGACAAGGAACAATAGTCAACTTATAATAACCTATAATGGAAAATAATCTGAAAAAATAATATATACAATGAATCACTTTGCTATATACTGGAAACTAATGCAACATTGTAAATCAACTATAATTCAATAAAAATAAAAAAAATTAAAAAAACATTTCTGGTATTCTCGGGAGGTAAATTCATTTCTGAAGTGATTAGGTTAAAAAAGTCTTTAATTAACCTAGATTATTTATAGAAAAGAATAGCATTATAAGATTGAGTTAGACTGAAAATGCCTTTTGAAAGTTCATTTTTTTTTTTAAATCAAATACTATACATCTAACAAAACATTAAAAGGATCATACACCATGATCAAGTGGGATTTATCCCAGACCTACAAGGATTCTTCAATATACGCAAATCAATTGATGTGATACACCATATTAACAAATTGAAGAATAAAAACCACACGGTCATCTCAATAGATACAGAAAAAGCTTTTGACAAAATTCAACACCACTTATGATAAAAACTCTCCAGAAAATGGGCATAGAAGGAACCTACCTCAACATAATAAAGGCCATATATGACAAACCCACAGCAGGCATCATTCTCAATGGGGAAAACTGAAAGCATTTCCTCTAAGATCAGGAACAAGACAAAGATGTCCACTCTTGCCACTATTATTCAACATAGTTTTGGAAGTCCTAACCATGGCAATCAGAGAACAAAAAGAAATAAAAGGAATCCAAATTGGAAAAGAAAGAAAACTGTCACTGTTAGCAGATGATGTTACTATATATAGAAAATCCTAAAGATGCCAACAGAAAACTACTTGAGCTAATCAATGAATTTGTTAAAGTTGCAGGATACAAAATTAATGCACAGAAATCTCTTGCATTCCTATATGCTAACAACAAAAGTTTAGAAAGAGAAATTAAGGAAATAATCCCATTCACCACTGCAAGAAAAAGAATGAAATACCTAGGAATAAACTTGTCTAAGGAGGTAAAAGACCTGTACTCAGAAAATTATAAAATGATAATGAAAGAAATCAAAGAGGACACAAACAGATGGAGAGATATACCATGTTCTTGGATCAGAAGAATCAATATCGAGAAAATGACCATACTGCCCAAAGCAATCTACAGAGTCAATGCAATTCCTATCAAATTACCAACGGCATTTTTTACAGAAATATAACAAAAAATCTTAAAATTTGTATGGAGACCCCAAATAACCAAAGGAATCTTGAGAAAAAACAAAGCAAACAAAAAAACCCAAAACAAATGGAGCTGGAGGAATCAGGCTCCCTGACTTCAGACTCTACAACAAAGCTAAAGTAATCAAGACAGTATGGTAGTGGCACAAAAACAGAAATATACATCAAAGAAACATGATAGAAAGCCCAGACATAAATCCACACACATATGGTCATTTCATCTATGATAAAGGAGGCAAGAATATACAATGGAGAAAAGACAATCTCTTCAATAAGTGGTGCTGGGAAAACTGGACAGCTACCTGTAAAATAATGAAATGAGAACACTCCCTAAAAACATACAAAGAAATAAACTCAAAATGGATTAAAGGCCTAAATGTAAGACTGGACACTATAAAACTCTTAGAGGAAAACATAGGAAAAACACTTTTTGACATAAATGACAGCAAGATCTTTTTTGACCCACCTCTTAGAATAATGGAAACAAAAACAAAAATAAACAAGTGGAAACTAATGAAACAAATGCTTTTGCACAGCGAAGGAAACCATAAATGAGACAAAAAGACAACCCTCAGAATAGGAAAAAAATATTTGCAAATGAAGATACTGACAAAGGATTACTCTCCAAAATATACAAATGCTCATGCAGCTCAATATAAACAAACAAACAAACAACCCAATCCAAAAATAGACATTTCTCCAAAGAAAACATACTGATGTCCAAGAGGCACATGAAAAGATGCTCAACATCACTAATCATCAGAGAAATGCAAATCAAAACTACAATGAGGTTTCACTTCACACTGGTTAGAATGGCCATCATCAAAAAATCTACAAACGCTAAATGCTAGAGAGGGTGTGGTAAAAGGGAACTCTCTTGCACTGCTGGTGGGAATGTAAATTGATACAGCCACTGTGGAAGACAGTATGGAGTTTCCTTAAAAAGCTAAAAATAGAATTACCATATGACCCAGCAATCCCACTACTGGGCATATACCCAGAGAACACCATAATTCAAAAAGACACATGCACCCCTATGTTCACTGCAGCACTATTTACAATAGCCAGGTCATGGAAGCAACATAAATGTCCATCAACAGATGAAGAGATAAAGAATGTGCTACAAATATACAATGAATATTACTCAGCCATAAAAAGGAATGATATTGGGTAATTTGTAGAGTTGTGGATGGACCTAGAGACTGTCATACTTAGCGAAGTAAGTCAGAAAGAGCAAAACAAATACCATATATTAACACATATATGTGGTATCTATAAAAATGATACAGGTGAACCAGGAAGAAATAGAGACAGACATAGAGAACAAACATATGGCACCAAGGGGGAAAGAGGGGGTGGGAGGGACGAACTGAGAGATTGGGATTGACATATATACACTAATATGTATAAAATAGGTAGTTAATGAGAACCTGCTGCATAGCACAGGGAACGCTACTTCAATTTGCTGTATAATATACAAACACCACACTGTAAAACAACTATATTCCAATCAAAAAAAATTATACATCTACTGTACTACAGATGAAGAATGAAATTTGATTCATGTAAAAAATGAATTGGCATCTATAGAAAAATGTATGTAAACACTGGGAGGAACTACATCTAAATCTAATGATTATCATCTTTGGGGGTGGGAATTCTGGGTGATTCCTAATTTTTACTTTATGTTTTTATGCATTTCTAGTTGCCTGCAATGAACATTTGCATTGTATTGTTTGTAAAATTGGAAAGAAAAAAATAAACATCATTAAAAATGGAAAAATACAAGAAATTTGTCTACTAAAGATACGTAGACTTTTCAAACAGAAACAATGATATGAAAGAATTTCTAGATTTGAAAATACAATCAAAGTGCGAAGCAAGCATAAAGTTCTATGAAAACATCAGGCTGGTGCTAAAGAGAGTGAGCTGTGAACTGGAGGATGGAATCCAGCCATTGGAACTATCTCGGGAAAGCTGGCTCCATTTCTCGTGCCACACGCTGGCATCAGCATCTATGTAAGCTGCAGCTGAAGCATTTACTCCAATTACTATTTGAAAACAGCTTTGCTGACAAACAGGAAGAGTCCAGGCTGTCTTTATCCAACTTTGCCATTTGTTTCCCATAAGCCAATTAGGTTTGGCTGGAGGCCCACTTAAATAGTGATATAATTTTCTGTTGAAGATTAAATTGGTCAAAGAGAGCCTCTCTTATTGGGGAGCAGATGAAAGTACAAAAAAAGCTTCGAGTTTTATCAGAGCTGGCCCCTGATAAAACTATGACAGAGGATCAGTTTCTCCTTGACTTCCTGGCAACACCACAGCCTTCCTAAGTGAAAATAAACCTGCAGATCTCCAAAGCTGGCACTAAAACGGGAACATAATGGTGGGAAGGGGGAGATGATCTTTGACTCTGAAACTTTCCCAGTCTTACCCAGTTCACAAAGGTGAACCCTCACTCATTAGTGTTTCCAATTTCCTTTCATTGGGGGAGGATACAGTACTTTTCTCAATGCTCTGGCAAAAAAACAGATATGTGAAAAAAATAGAAGTACTATGAAAGTACAACTAAGGTAAGGCCAAAGCCTTTAAACAACTCATCACCAAAAATTAGAATATAAAAACAGAGTAATAGCATAAATCTAGATAATTTCAACTAACATAAAATACCTATAACCAACTTGTGGCTTACTCTAGAAGACTCCAAAGAACTTTTTCCTTTGTTGACATTGTGCCATGTAGTTGAAACATTATGTAGTGGAATAGACATAGATTTTGGAGTCAGGCAGATTTGGGTTGGAATACTGGTTCTGGCTATTTAACCTTGAATGTGGTAGCTAACTTCATTGAGCTACCATGTTCTCAGCCTTAAATGGTCATGATAACAATGTGTATTATATTTTAGTTTTGGTTGATCATAATTCTATTTGCCAAATATTTCACTTGGAATTCTATTCCATACCCAGTGTTATTAAGCCATCTTCGGAGATTCTGCAGCTATTACCAGAGAAAAAAAATAGCCTATGGTACAAATAGATAGATTTGTAAGAGACGTTGGAGCTTCTAACAAATATAAAAATGCTAAAATGTGGAATCAGGACCTACTCAAGAACATTCCACATCTTGGTGTTAAAGTTCCCACATAACATCTTCCCAATGCTTTTTTGGCCTTACTATGGACCCGTTACTTCTATGTGCCTTACATTTTCACCTTTTCATATGGAAAGCTTTCTTGCAGTTATTCTCTCTTTGTCCCACAATTAAATATCATGTATGTAAGGAAAGATAATATCTTTTTGTTCACAAGAGGAGCAACACCCAAGCCTATGGAGAGAAAATTGTACATTGCTTAGACATCCTGGACTTTAAGCTAGTGGTGACTGAATGGGAATTTCAAGTTGTTTCCTTAGGGAAAGAGGTGTGCTGTACATGCGGGAAGGGAATCAAGTATTTAGTAGGTGACTAATACACTGCTGATTGTATTTGAGTTGGGCACGGACTCCATTTTCCCCTCTCTCTCTGTACCTGCAGGAGCCTTATGCGTCTCCTCCCTGTAGACTTAGGAGTGACTGTCTGACTTACTTGTCCAACAAAATGAGGGCAGAGTATTTTGTCATGTATGAGCAGAAGTTTAAGAGCCAACACATTTTTTTCCAGTGTGTCTTTCTCCTCTGCACTTTTCTACTCAGAAGGTGTTCTTTCTGCTGACATTCCAGAACACTCATTCTAGATTCCAGGACAACAACAAAAAATGTGGAGTAGGGTTACAGCTGATCTGCATTAGATCCAGAGCAGAATAAAAAATAAACCTTTATTGTTGTATGTCACTAAGTTTTGTATCTTTTCCTACCTCACGTTACTCAACTGAGGTTCAACTGCTTGCCACTCAGAAGCAAATAATCAAGGAGCAAGTGTTGGTAGAAAGGAAAGGTGCTTTATTCAGAAAAGCTGGCAATCTGGGGAGAAGGTAGACTCATGCCCAGAGACCAACTCTGAAGATTCTGCTCAGCCATGGTAATTTTTAAAGGGAAGAAGAGGAAACAATCCCAGTTAATCATTAAGGTAGGAGGTCAGCTTCTTTACCATTTTCCCATTGTGTGCAGACCCACTGACTTCTCCTGATCTTTTGGATGCTGTCTTGCCTGCATCATCTGCCTGAAAATTTGCTAAGAGGGAACTGGGGGTACAGAGTCAATAATTCTTTAACTACGTATTTCTTCATTCTTACTCCTTTTCATACAGAAAAGGAATCAACAGGTTAGACAAGGCATTGTATACATTCAGTAAAGCAAAAATCAGGAGTTAGGTTAAATGTTCCTTAGTGATCTCATTTTTATGATTAAGGTTTAAGGGGAACAGAAATAAACAAACAAGACAGGAGCAAAAAACTGCTTACAAATCCCCACTTGTCAGATATCATTCCATTTCTATGAGATTAGGGGTGAATGTCCATCTTCTGTAACATCTTCATGCTGACATAGGCTGCAGCATTTAAAGTGGAAGATGTTGACATGGGTCTGTAGCAACTATTTGTTGACAATTTTAGTCTCCCACTTACACACATGGGCAGAGCAAACTACAATTAATCTAATGCCACAAAAAAATATAGATTATTATGAGCAATAGTGTTAATCTCACTCTTTCATCAGACACTGGGTCTGTGACTCTGTTTTCCTAATAGTAACTGCTCACGCCTGCTCTTTTGTGACTCTGGGAGGCCTGGGAGACTTCAGCTTTTATACAAACAAGAGATAAGGGACAGAGAGGGGCCTTTGTATTATTTACTTGGGGGGCTCAGCAGGGTTCTCCTTGGTTTCACTCAGTGTCACCTAGATTAGGCTGATTGATATAGCAGTTGAAGCTATTATGAATATTAAATAAAATAGCAACTTTTATCAGTTTCTGGAACAGTCTCTGACATACAATGTAGGTTCAATAATTTGTGTTACAATAAAGTTGTGGGTATATCCTTTAGCCTATCTAATAGGGAATATATACCTAATTATCCAAATCCCTCAAAGTTCGTCCTCAAAGAGGCTCAATCTGCTCTCCTGTTTCATAGGGCCCTCCTCATAATTCTAGCTTCCTGTCTGAGCACTTGTTGCATCTTTGGTCATTAGTGCTAGGGATAATCTCAGTCTTCCAACAACGCTTGCCTTCCTTCCCACAGGAAAGGAAATCTTCACACAAATGATAAAAATGTGATAATGAGATGTAATTTTAATTTACTGTTTTTATATATAAAAGACATGCATAAGATATCATATACTGTATAATGGATTCTATATGTAACAACTTCTTTATAGCCTTCCTTGCCTGGAACATACTTATCTTGCTTTCAATCACATTAGTGAACATAATTAAGGAATTAGCTGAGAAGGAATAATACTTTTCATGGACATTTTCATAGGCATAGAGATTTTTGTAGCCTCAAGCAAGCCAAATAACCTCTGCATTCCTCATTTTCTCCATATATAAAATGGAAATGAAAATATTTTCTTTGGAGAAATATGAGGGTAGTACATGCAAAAGGTCTAGGAGAATGCCTAGCATATAGTTGACACTCAATACAACTGCAAATATTTAAAATCCAAATAAATGAATCTCTAATGGTGAAATGTTAGGTAGTGGTGTTGCTTTGGTGGTTGTGTAGTTTTTGTTTGGTTTTAGAAGATATTGTCTTAAACTCAAACTGTTACCCATTTTTGCCTGCTCTTAAGGCCAGCCCTTCTAGGTGTAACAGATTTTCTCTTATTACAGAATGCCCTGGATTTCTCCAACAAAAATTACCAACTCTTGGAAATTTAAAGCTTGTAAATGATTGGACAATCATAGAAGCCCTGATGTGTGATATATTTCAATTTCAGTAAAATTATTTTCCCTTTATCCCCCGAGCCTTTGAAGAAAGAGCCTTTGGACAACATCCCTGGATTATTGCCCTTTTGGTTTAGTTTAAATCGCCATCACCCACAGAGGCAGAGACCATGACTTACAGGGTTAGAACATGGGATAATAGTGCCCCAGCCTTGGGACTTCAGATTCTTGCCTTTCTCAAGCCCTGTGACCTTGTGTATGTCACTGGACCTCTGTCTACTTACATTTCCTTTGCTGAAAAATTGTTTTTCCTTCCTCTTGCATTTGCTTTTGAGAAAATGTAGAAAAATGGTGTAAAGCCTTTTATAAGTAATAACATTCTTAAATATGTTAAATAATACTTTTCAGAAATAAAGATGACTGGCTTTCTAAATAGATGTCAGGTGTAATCTTAAGGCACACAGACATGGTTGTAAGATGTCCATTTTAATGCCAGTTTTGTTGAATTTCATATACTCAATTTTGTTTTCGCTAGTCTAGTTCTATTATTGGATTAATATTTAATTTTTTTAAGGTCTTTCTCTGGGGTAAAATCACATTCACCCTTGGAGTTTCGCTTGAAAACTCTTATTCAATTTAAATCTGTATATTTCGTACTGCACAAAATCCACCCTCATAGTTTCCTAACATCCTTCCTTGAGTTTTACAAGGATAGGTTCATCCACAGTGAAATTTTTATTATTCTGTTTAATTTGGAACCCATGTGTCATTGCAGAATGAATTATGATTTTCAGTTTTTCACTGGGAAAGACCAAGGATGTCTAATTAAACTAAATGAATGTTATAAAACTGGTACGGTATGATGATTGACGGTGATGAGGACAGCTAATATTTGACTATGAACTACATACCAGCACTGAGTTGGCTATAAGTTTAAATATTTTATCTTATTTATATTCAACTAAAGGCTTCTAAGTTAGATACTGTTGTTATCCAAATTTTATAGATGAGGAACCTGAGCTTTAGAGCACTATTTGCAATAGTCACAGATCTAAAAATGGAGAAATCAGGCTCTTCAGCAAATTAATAGATTAAAAATGTCCACAAGCCTGCCTTGTTTTTTTGCTTAAAATGTCTCAAACCAAATAATCATTTAAAAAAATATTCTGCTTTGATTGTATAGACAAGGAAGCATTCTTTGAGGTTTTAAAAGAGTCAGTTGTGAGGAATGGATGGAGTCGATCTATCTTGATAATCTATTATAGTTAGGAATAAAAAACAAGAAGTAGAGGCAATTGAATGACAATAGCTTGAAAAAATTAGGCCCTTCAGGGGACTTCCTGGAGGTCCAGTGGTTGACAATCGGTCTTGCAATGCAGGGGACGCTGGTTGGATCCCTGGTCAGGGAGTGAAGATCCTACATGCCACTGGGCAACTAAGCCCATGCACCACAACCAGAGAGAAGCCCGCGCACTGCAACAAAGAGCCTAGGCAAAACAACGAAAGATCCCACGTGCCTCAAATAAGACCCAACACAGCCAATAAAAAATAAATAAATATTTTTTAAAAAGTAAGCTCTTCAGGCTGGAAGGAAGGTCATTGTGTTTACCAAAGTGAGCTCTTGCCCCAGTCCTAGCCCCTCCCTAGCTGTTTAATTGTGGCATCTTGCCTTCTGCAACTAGCCCCCTTCTTCCCTGGGATCCATGAAAGTCTGGCTCTCTCATTTCCTCACACTCCACTAACTAGCAGGCTTGAACATGGCCTTTGGCCCCAGCATACTCAAGTGTGGTACTATGTTTACTGGGCATTGTTGGTATATGCTGACAATCCCTACAGAGGTATAGTTATCTACTAACCCACTTATGAACAGGTCTATTGGGTATTTTTTTTTTTCCATATCTATCATGGCTGTGATATCTAGGGTGGGTACCAACTGTGTATCATGCTGATGTTTGCTTTCTATAGTTCCCATGAACCACATTTGCCCAAGCCTTGGGCCTTTTTCTGCATACTGCTATCTCATCTAAGATTGTTTTTCAAATGTTTCTACCCTCTCTACCTGCACTTTCCAATCTGTGGCTGCAGAGCAGAACTTCCTTGATTGGCGCTCAATCTGTGATTGCCCTTTACACCCTGGTTAACAGGGTGCCTGGGTGTGACCACAGTGATTGCCAGATGTTCCAGCTGACCTTCTTCTCCTTACTTGTGTTTCCACCTTCTAGTGTGAAGCACTAGAAGAAAAGACCACAGAGTTACCTAGTAGCATTACTAGGCCTGTAGCAGAAAACAAAATCACTATTTAAAACAATGAAAGCAATTAACTACTGACATTTTCATATTCAAAGGAAGCTCCAGAATTTACATCAGGAGCTTTATTTATTGTGTTTTGGTCAAGGAAAACAAACAGCTAAACTGCTCTGCATAATAAAATAGAGGTTGACCTAATATAACATGATCCTTGGTGTTTTGAGGACAGATCAGAAAGATCTGCCTTAAGAGGAACTTAAGTCTAATAAAAAGCAAAACTAAGGAGTTCTCATAGCTTTTGAGGAAGAAAGTGCCAGAAAGACAGTGTATTAGAAAAGTGACAGGATGGGGCTGACAGAATTTAAGACTAATGATGTCACATATGCAACTACCCTATTCTGTAATTTCCCTTAGTTTTCTTCTCAAGTATCCAGCAAAGATTTATTAATCAGTAACAGTATTAGCTTTGGGTTAGCACTTCCTTTAGGAATAACAAAAACTTTGTTTTGGGGGAAACAGAGCAATGAGTCCTAGACCATCCTGAAGACGTGATAAAAAGATGTAAAGAAGTGAAAGAAAAGATGATAGAAGATGGAGAAAACAGTAGTTGCTGGAGCTCAGAGTATGAGTGGGCAAATGACAACCAGGATGAGTAAGATACACTGGGAATGATGAGAAAATCTGGAAGGAGACTCAGTTCCTGGTTGGGCCAGTTATTAGGGGATTGGACTCATTTATTTTCTTTAAATATTAAAGAAAACCATATTCTCAGAAAGCTGAAGGACTTGGGGTCACTTGGCTTCATAGATCACAGAATCTGATAGAGAATGGAAAGAAAAATGGATTCAGTTAGCATTTGGATAAATACATAGATTCATTCAAAGATATTAATCAGAAGTTAGTAAAGGTTATTAAAAAGTTATTAAAATATATTAATGGAAATTAATGAGATTTTACTAATACATTCCAAGTCTTGAAGATAGAATACAAAAAGGCCCAGAACTTCCCATTGATAATATTACTGAGAACAAATTTCCAGTAGGATGATACACCCTACTGGAATATTCATGTAAACTTATACACAGAGCAATGAATAGTTAGCATCTGCCATTATTCTCTTTAATGACATAATGTTTCTTTCTTAGGCACTTTTCATAGTATAAGTTTGCCTTGTTCATTTACCTATTGCCTGAATCTGATCACTAATATTTCGTCTCTTTGAAGGCAAGACCTAATCTATATAGCTCACGGCTACATATCTGGAGACCAGAACAGTGACTGACAGATAGCATATGCTCTATAAAAATATTCATTAACCTGAATGAATGAAGTTAAAAAGTGGCAGAAGTTATAGACCTTAAGACATGCATTACTTAATGGAACAAAAGAGACAAAGTAATGTTACAGGTAACAGGAAGTGAAAATAATTGCACTTTCCAAGTGCATGATACAGATATCCATAACCTGGCATCACGGCTGATAGTGCAATGGTTTATTCATTGAGCACAGAGACTATTTTCTTTAATGCCTTGTTAATGTACTTCCTGTTCCTAACTGTCTGTGCCATCTGGCACTACAGATTTTTTTTAATAGAAATATATGGGCTGTGCTTTGGCAATTATGAGTCTGAAGTATATTTAGAAATCGCTCAAAAATAATTACAATTTTTGAAAATTCCAGAATGTAGATATATAATTTGTTAGTCCATGAAAGCAGGCCATATTCAAATGATGTTACTATTGTTCAAATATATTGAATATCAATCTTTGAACTGCCTTTAGAATCCACTAAAGAGTCACACACACTAAAGTCTCTTCAGTGTCCATATCCTAGGATTTTTTTCCCCCAAGCATCACAACTCCATTTAGTAACTATTATATTTTCTCAAGTAGGCTCCAAAGAGTTTTGGCTACTTCAAAAGAATTGCTATATGTTGAGGTTGTTCAGGAGACTCTAATATTTTATAAGTATGTTTCACAAAATGTTTCAGGAGCTAGTGGTCTCACTGGATACACCTGGTTACATTGAAAGGCGTAACATCCATTTAAAGTTTTAGTTTTAAAATGTTTGTTAAATGACTAATATTAAAACTTTTCCACATATAAATTATAGTATAGGTTTTCTCTGTGCTAATATGTCTGTTGTCAATTCACTAATGTGTTGTTCTTTTGATGAGGGCCTAGAACATTATAATGAAGACTATTGAGAAAGGAAAACATCTTTATTCTTCATTTCTATAGTAATGTTACAGTGTTGGCTTTAAAATACTACAATACTCTGTAGATGAGGGAAGATTTCATAAAGAAGACAATTATGCAAGTATATCTCTTAATGTTAGAGGATATTGATTCAGGATGATGAAATTCACAATTTTTTTTCAATTGCTAGTAGACACCAACAGTTAAGGTGCATGCGTACACAAAGAAACTGGTCTTCCGTGCCTTCCTACTGGTTAAAGAGCCTTTGGGGCCTTTTAAATAATTGGTAATCATCCATTCCTAGCCAGGTTAGCCTATAATTTCATTTAAAACTTTTTCTTTCATTTTTGGCCAAAGAGTGAAAGTAGCAGCAAAATTTCTTACTCCCTATATGTTTGTTATATACCTATATCTATCTATTTTTATCTATCTACCTATCATCTATCTATCATCTATCTATCTATCTAATCTATCTATCTACCCATCTATAACAGTAAGTGTGCTTTTCTTTTCTCCCTCTGCTTAACAGATATAAACCTAGCAAGAGAAATAAATTTCATTTTACTATCAGCTGCCCACTTTATTAAGATAAGAAGTTCTCATTCTATCTGGCTGCTGGCTAGCTTGAGTCTATTAAGTACACATGCCACTAAAGCTGACATATTCATTTCTTCATTTATTTTTCTACAAATTTATTCTACATTAATTAAGCAAAGATTTGCTTGCCACTGGATGTGGCTACTTAAGACAGACATGGATGCTAATTCTATTTTTCTTTTTCCATTTTATATCTTTTGACTCACAGAAAGTCATGGCACAGAAGCTGAAAGAGCTATCCTGCGTGAAGGAAGTTAGGTCATTTCTTCAGAACTGAGTGTCAAGGACTGAGTTTGTCTTGTTGCCTTTTCCCCTACACATTGGCTTCTAAAAACACTTCTCAGAACATAGTCCTCACTTATTCAGATATCTTTTCAGATTCCTGCATATATAATGAAGGAAAATACAGCAAGAGTGTAAAGGTATATGGTAACTTTCATTTATTATTGGTTACTGGTGTGCTCATTAAATACAAAGCACAACACATTAAATACAAAGCATCAAAGTACGTATTGTGGCCAAAAAAATGGAAGATGGTAATGTTGCTTTGTTGTATACTGGCCAAGTCAGTAATGAGCCTCATGCTTTAAAAAAAAAGTGATAATTGAAATATTAAGGTACATAAATAGTAACTCAAGGAACTAAGAATGTTTTGTTGCCTAGAGAGAGAAAATCCAGGGAGAATATGATTCTGAATTCCTCATAGGAAGAAGAGAGAATAAACTTATTCTGGATGTCTCCAGTGGATAAAATCAGAATATATTATAGACAAGGAGTTATTGCAACAAACAGACCAAAGCAAGAAAGAGCTATTATCCCCAGTGGCTTCATAGCTATACTACTTTGGCTGCCCCAATCACCTCATCTCACCCAATGCTCTGGCTTTGGTTCTTTTTCTTGACATCCTAGAGTACAATCAATTTCCCTATCAGTACTAACAAACTAGGAAAACACCCCTTCTTTGAACAAATCACAAGCACTGGAAAGTGTAAAAAGAGGTTTTTGTTTGCTTTGTTTTGTCCTTATTTTTTTTTTTTTTTGGTTAAGATTAAAGATAAATTGAGATTTGGCAAAGTTTATAGATGGAAAGTACAGAGCTACAAAGAATAACGCAAAAGAATATCTGCAATTAACAAGTTTTCCAAATAGTTTGCATAAAAGACCGAGAGAGAGAAGGAATCAAGATGGCAGAGTATGAAGACCCTGAAATCACCTCCCACAGGCACACCAAAATCATAGCTACTTACTAAGAAATTATCTATGTGAATGACCTGAAGACTAGCAGAGATTTTCCATAACTAAAGAAGGAGCCATAATGAGATAGGTAGGAGGGGCAGAAACACGGTCTAGTTAGGACCAACCTGCCCAGGTTGGTGACCTGCAAACATGAGGATATCACAGGGATATCCTCTGAAGGGTGAGGGGTCCAAGCCGAACATTGGGTTCCCTACTCCAGGGGTCCAGCATCAGAAAGACTGGCCCACAGAAAGCTGGGATTTGAAAACCAACAGGGCTTACATTCAGGATAGTCCTAGGGTTATAGGAAACAGAGACTCAGCTCTTAAAGGGCACATGCAAAATCTCACACACCCTGAGTCCCAGCACAAAGGCAGTAGTTTGAAATGCGCCTGAGTCAGACCCACTTGCTGATCTTGAAATCAATTACAATGAAAAAAAAAAAAAAAAAACTGCAAAAACCCCACAAACATGTGAAGTCTAAACAACGTGCTACTAAACAAATAATGGGTCATTGAAGAAATCAAACAGGAAATTAAAAAAAATACCTGGAGACAGATGAAAATGGAAACAAAATAGTCCAAAATCTGTGGGAAGCAGCAAATGCAGTTTTTTAAGAGAGAAATTTATAGTGATAAAAGCCTACCTCAGAAAACAAGACAAAACATCAAATAAACAATCTAAACTTATACCTAAAGGTACCAGAAAAAGAAGAATAAACAAAACCCAAAGTTAGTACAAGGAAAGAAACCATAAATATCAGGGCAGAAATAAATGAAACTGAGATAAAAAACCTCAATGAAACTGAGTTAAATCTTTGAAAAGATAAGCAAAATTGATAAACCTTTAGCCAGACTCATCAAGAAAAAAAAAAGAAAGAGGTACAAAATAAATAAAATCAGATATGAAAGAGTAGTTACAACTGACACCATGTAAATATGAAGGATCGTGAGAGATTGATACAGATAATTATATGTCATAAAATGGACAACCTAGGGCCCCAAATGGATTAATTCCTAGAAACATACAGCTCTTGGAAAATTCCTGAGACTGAATCAAGAAGAAATAGAAAATACAAACAGACCAATTACCAGTAACAAAATTGAATCAGTTAAAAAACAAACTCCCAACAAACAAATGTTCAGGACCAGACAGTTTCAAAGGTGAATTCTACCAAACATTTAAAGAAGTGTTAACACCTACCTTTCTCAAACTATTCCAAAAAAATTGAAGAAGAAGAAACACATCCAAACTCCTTAGCTAGGCCAGCATCACTGGATCTAAAACCAAAGGCACCAACAGAAAGAAAATTATAGGCAATAATACTGATGAATGTAGATGCAAATTTCCTCAACAGAATATTAGCAAACCAAATTCAGCAATATCTTAAAAAGGATCTTAAACTATGATCAAGTGAGATTTATCCCAATGATGCAAGGATGGTTTAGTATCCACAAATAAATCAATGTGATACACCATATTAACAAAGTGAAGGAAAAAAATCCATATGATTATCTCAATAGATTCAGAAAAAGCTTTTGATAAAATTCAACATCCATTTGTGATAAAAATTCTCAAGAAAGTGAGTATAGAGGGAACATAACTCAATATAGTAAAGGCCATATATAACAAACCCACAGCCAACATCATACTCAACAGTGAAAAGCTGAAAGAACTTTTTTCTATCATCAGGAGCAAGAAAAAGATGCTCATCCTTGTTTCTTTCATTTAAGACAGTATTAGAAGTCCCAGCCATAGCAATCAGACATGAAAAAGAAATTAAAGGAATCCAAAATGAAACAGAAGAAGTGAAATTGTCACTGATGATATAATAATATATATAGAAAATCTTAAAGACTCCACCAAAAAACTGTTAGAACTAATAAATAAATTCAGTAAAGTTGCAGGATACAACAAGATTAATATACAAAAATTTGTTGCATCTCTATATATTAATAACAAACTATCAGAAATAGAAATTAAGAAAACAATCTCCTTTATAATTGAATCAAAAAGAATAAAATACCTACAAATAAATCTAACCAAAGAAGTAAAAGACTTGTACTGAAAAAACTATAAGACACTGATGAAAAAAACTGAAAATGACACAAACAAGTGGAAAGACATACCATACTCATGGATTGGAAGAATTAGTATTGTTAAAACAACCATACTACCCTGGGCAATCTACAAATTCAATGTAATCACTATAAAAATACCAAAGGCATTTTTTTCAGAGAGCTAGTACAAATAATTCTAAAATTCATATGAAACACAAAAGTCCCTGAATAGCCAAAACAATCTTGAGAAAGAACAAAGTTGATGGCATTATGCTCCCTGATTTCAAACTGTACTACAAAGCTACAATAATCAAAAGGCTATGGATACTGGCAAAACAAACAAACAAACAAACACAGACACACAGATTACAGGAAGAGAATAGAGGGCCCAGAAACAAACCTACAATTTTATTGTCAATTAATGTTTGACAAAGGAGAGAATATGCAATAGAGAAAATACATTCTTTTCAATACATGGTGTTGGGAAAACCAGACAGCCATATGCAAAACAAACAAACTAGACTACTTTCTCACACCATATACAAAATAAACTCAAAATGGATCAAATACTTAAAAGTAAGACTAAGACCTGAAACCATAAAACTTATAAGAAAATACAAGCAATATACTCCTTGACATCAGTTTTAGCAATGATTTTTTGGCTCTGTCTCCTTAGGCAAGGGTAACAAAAGCAAAAATAAACAAATGGGATATAATAAAACTAAAAACATTTTGCACGGTGAAGGAAACTATCAGCAAAATGAATAGGCATCTAACTGAATGGGAGACGATATTTGCAAGCAATATATCTGATAAGGGATTAATACCCAAAATATATAAAGAACTCATACAACTCAACATAAATAAAACCAACCTGAGTGAGAAATGGACAGAGGATCTGAATAGACATTTTTCCAAGAAGGCATAGAGATGACTAACAGACACGTGAAAAGATACTCAGCATCAATAATCATCAGAAAGATACATACTAAAACAATGATATATCACATCACACCTGTCACAGTGGCTATCATCAAAAGGCAACACTTAAAAAGTGTGCCTGAGGATGTGGAGAAAAGGGAACGCTTATACACTTTTGGTGGGATTGCAAATTAGAGCAGTCGTTATGGAAAACAGCATGGCGTTTCTTCAAAAATTAAAAATAGAACTGCCATATAGTCCCAAAATTTCACATCTGGGTGTTCACCTGAAGAAAACAAAAACACTAATTCAAAAAGATATATGCACACCAATGTTCATTGTAGCAGTATTTACAATAGCCAGGTTATGACAGAGACCTAAGTGGTATCCATCAATAGATGGGTGGATAAAGAAGATGTGAGGTATATACAGAAGATGTGATATATATATATATATATCTCAGCCATCAAAAAGGTAAATATAGCCATGTGCCACAACATGGATGGATCTAGAGAGTATTGTGCTAAGTGAAAGAAGTCAGGCAGAGAAAGACAAATACCATGTGATTTCACATGTGTATGGAATCTAAAAAAAAAAACAAAGACACAAAACAAAGTGAAAACTCGTAGATACAGAGAAAAAATGTGTTATTGCCCAAGGGGAGTGGTTTGGGGGGAAACAGGCAAAGTAGATTTAGAGGTACAAACCTCCAGTTATAAAATAAATAAGCCACAAGGATGTGATATACAACATAAGGAATATGGTCAATAATAATGTAATAACTTTGTATGGTGACAGATAGTTACATAACTTACTGTGGTGATCATTTCATAATGTATGCAAATGTCAGATCACTATGTGATACACTTGAAAATAACATAATATTGTACAGCAACTATATTTCCATTAAAAAAAAGACAAAACTGACTTAAGCTTGCAGTATTTTCATACTTGGTGGGAACAATTCTTTTTGGTATTTTCTAAAATTTAAAACTATGCCCCTTGCCACAAACCATGCTATAATATGCTATAATTCTGTAGTCTACAGCTCATCTGAATTGAAATAGACAACCTATAAGGTGAAATGTTTACCTACACTTTTCTTCCTCCGCACAATGATTTCTCATAGTCAGGTAGAGTCCATTCAATTTTCATATCTACCTATATCAATACCTTGAGAGGGATTCTTTAATATGCTTTTGTATAAATTTAACCAAAATATTTTTCTGTTTATGTGTTGCTGCATAATAAACACCTCAAAACCTAATTGTTTAAAATAATAAATACTTTATTACATCTCATAATTTTATAGATCAGGATTTAGGCAGTGCTCAGTTGAGCAAATCTTTTCATGCAGTTCCTACAAAAGTCACTGCATGGTATCAACTGACAGACATGTTGGTCTGGAGGGTCCAAGATGGCTTCATTCTCATGTCTGCCACCTATGTGGGGATAGATGGAAGACCGGCTCATTTAGGGCTATTGACCAGAGTCCCTACATGTGACTTTTTCAGTAAGCCCATCTTAGGGTAAATTAGAATTCGGTCATGGCTCTTTCAGGCTCTCAAAGAGAGTGTTCCAAGATAAAGGAAGTAGAAGCCATTAGTCTTTTAAGGCCTGGGCCCAGAAATTGTATTTCATTGGTCAAAAAATCACAGACCTCTCTGAATTTCAGATGTAATTGACATGAGCCCACCTCTAAATGGAAAGAGAGTCAAAGAATTTGCAACCGTATTTAACCTTCCACACTACTAACTGTAGAAGTCAATGGGGATGTACACAAAAATATATACAACAAACTGCAGCATACACTCTTATTTCCTTCCTCTTAAAGAATAAATGATGATTTGGCTGGACTTGTGTCCTCTTCTTGCACTGTGAAATTCTGCAGATTTTTCTTTCCCATGTGGCACTTGACTTGTTTCATACATATTTGTTATAGGATGTTACTTTTAGATCACAGTCTTTATTTTTTGCAGAAAATTATAATTATCCTTTACATGTGTTCAACATCCACTTTACCACCTTTATTACTATCTTTCTGCAGAAATTTTGTTTCTTTCCAATACATTCTGTGCAGTGCTGGCTTCCAGCTTCAAATTCCTGGGAATGGTAACCTTATTCCTTTTAATTTGATGTCTTTAAGTTATGTGCTACCTACTTTGTTTTTTGTTTGTGGTTCAAGATTTTATTTTTTAGAGCAGTTTTAGGTTTACAACAAAGTTGAGAGGGAGCTAGAGAAATTTCCCATACACATTTTGCCCTCACACATACATAATCTCTCACATTAACAACATCACTCACCAGAATGGTACATTTTTTTTACCAAGAATTAACCTACATTGACACATCATAATCACGCAAAGTCCATAGTTTATGTTAACGTTCACTCTTAGTATTGTACATTTTATGGGTTTGGACAAGAATATAATAACATATATCCATCATTATAATATCATATAGAGTATTTTGACTGGCTAAAAATTCTGTGATCTGCCTGTTTATCTCTCCCTGCAACTCCTGAAAACCACTGACCTTTTTTATTGTCTCCATAGTTTTGTCTTTTCTAGAATGTCATATCTTATTTTATTTTGTTGGCTTTCTGACAGCTATGTCTGTGGAGATGAGAGACATTGAATGCTGTTTACTCCATCAAAAGTTTTCTCAGTCTCTACATTTTAGACATTTTGGGAGGCATAAGCTTTTTGTGGAGAACTGTTCTGCGCACTGTAAGATGTTGAGCTGCATCTCTGGCCTCCACATACTAGATGTGAGTAGCACTAACCTCTCCCATTGTGCCAGTGTGTTTAGACATTGCCAAACATGCCCAGGGGCACAACTACCCCTTGTTAAGAGCCATTGCTTTAGCATGGATAGTAACCCATAGATTAGAATTCAAGATGAAAACAATAGTTCTACCACTGGGTGGAAATACAGAACTCAGGTAAAACCCTGACACAGCAAAGCAGAAGTGTCCCTGTTTAACTTACCAGAACCAAAGTGCAGTGCATTCTAGGCCCACTCTGTACCCAACCTGATTCCCAGAGTCCTTCCCTGACCCATGGCCCCACAGTAAGAGTACATACAACGTCTCACTCAGAGCTACTCTATTAGTGGTCTCCTTGTGTCCTAGAACCCAGGTAATGCCTCTTAGATGTTGATTGCCTTACCTTTCTTCCCACTTCAAAGATGGCTATAGAAACTTCCAACAAATTTCCATTCCTGAGATGGAAGATACTGAATTTTAATTAAAAACAAATAAATACATACGGCTGGAGTTCCATGAATCAAATAAATTTTCTCCTCTTCTTTCCTGACTTCCACTGACCAATCACAAGGTTTGTTAGGTAAACATCTCCAATTAATTTTCAACAAATTACACGCAAAGAGATAATTGATTTGTTAGAATCTTATAAAATTAAAAAAAAATACTCCTCAATTCTGACCAAGCTGGAGTGAGCCCATAAAGTATATTTCCCTTATTAATTATAACTAAAAACTCTCTATAACATAGAAAAACAATGACCTTAGAACACTAAAAGAAACAAAAGCAGATAAATTCTACACAGGAGTCAAAAGTTGACTGTCAGCACATGACCTATTTTAGGTGAATTTCCCACTTTATTATTTCTTCTGAGTTGAACGTAATGGAAGGCCCCAGTCATGGATCTGCCTGGAAGCAAGAGCTCTGATAGAAACTCTACCTTTTTGTCCAAATGACCTGGGCAAAGGGACTACTGTGGTCCAAAGAATTGGAAGGAAATCATGTTAATTTTTTTTTCTCCTTTTTCACTCCTGGCGTTCCACAGGAGACAGGACTCAGTGGCAAAGCTGCATGGAAGTCACAGCATAGGAAGCTAGAGCTCTGAGTGAAATGAAACGTCATCTGTCTGGTCAAAAGAACTGGGAAAATGGGTTTCTGCAGACCAGGAAATATTGGGAGAATTCTAGTAAGGAGAAAGTTGAAGAAGGAGATCAATTAATTCTGTACCTCACTCAACTATACATTCACAAGACAGAACAAATCAGCATAGCAAAGGCTACCAGAACTAAACTAAGATTTATGTCACCATTCAAGTTTCAGATTAAGCCCTGTGTAGCATATATTTGAGGAGATCAAGACAACAGAACAAAGGCTTCACAAACTGAACTGAGATTAGAACCATGGCCCACAAAAGCAAGGCGTTAACTTGTAGTATGAACCTAAAACAAAACAACTACACAAAACCAAAAATAACTAAATGATGTTTTTTAGAAGACTCTAGTAGGACTAACAATCTATAAAATGTTATATTTAAAATTACCAAAATAAATCCAAAATTATCTGAAATACAAAAATAACATAAGAACATGACAATTTTAAGAAAAAAAAAACATTTACTAGATGCCATCTCTGAGATGACCCATGTATTAGAATTATCATCCAAAGTAAAGTAGCTATTGCAAATATGCTCAATAAGGTAAAGTTAACATACTTGAAGTGAATGGAAAGATAGACGTTTTCAGAAGATAAACTGAAACTACAAAAAAGGACTCAATAGAAATTTTAAAACTGAAAAATACAGTAATAGAAATTTTTTAAATTCCCTGATAAACTCAATAAAGAATGAAAGAAAAATCAGTTAACTTGAAGATAGAGCAATATAAATTATTCAGTCTGAAAAAACAGAGAGACACAATATTGAGTAAAAATGAGCAGACCTAGAAACCTATGGAACAGTAACAGATGTTCTGACAACCAGATCATTGGAGTTACAGATGGAGAAGAGAGAGGGAGGGGTACAGGAACATTTTTAATGAAATAATAGCTGAAAACATCTCAAATTTCATGAAAGACACAAATGTACAGATTTAAGAAGTTTGGTGAACACCAAATAGATGAAGTTTAAAGAGAACCATGGCCTGAAATACTATCATCACAGAGTTTAAAAACCAAAAGTAAAGAAAAAAAATTCAAAGCAGGTAGAGAAAAATGACACTATCTATAGGGGAACAATCCCAATTACTGTGAATTTCTTATCAAAAAACACAGAGGCCTAAGACAATGAAACTATCTTTATAGTGCTGGAAGAAAAGGACTGTCAATCCAGAATTATAAATCTAGAGAAAACATATTTCAAGAATGCAGAGAAGTTTTCCCAGTTATGCATCCCGTGGTTCTTAAAACTGTGGCTTCTGATCTTTAAACTTTAAACTTCCCTCTACTGTCAATTTTTATTTTATTTTTTTCTTTTTAGAAGTTTCAACGAGAGGTCTGATTTTGGTTAATCAGATCATCATAAAGTGAAAGATGTGTGATGTTGATCTCACAACATCTTACATTTTCTGGCTACATTTGATATGAACTGGCCTTTTTCTGGATGACTAATACAACAAAATTCATAATATGTTATTTAAAGTTTCATGACAGTCAAAGTATCTTCTCTAAGAAGAAGGTTGATAACCTGGAACTGGTCCATAAAAGTATGACCTGGACTGTGAGATATGTGCAAATAATGTCACTCAAGTGATGAATGGAATGACCTGGGGCAGTTTAGGGAACAACAAAAAATGCCTGGCTTTTCAAATCAGTTAAATTGATCTCCTATTCCTTGAACGTCTTATTTACTTGGTATTGCAGATGGAATAGATAATATACAGAGTGAATATATAGTCAAATTCAGCATTCTTAAGGTCTCTTGAATTGCTTTTGGTGTGAACCTGAGTTCTGCTGTTTCATGTTCATGTGAATTTTCTGAGACTTTGAGGATTTCTGCCCTGGAAGCACCCTGCTCCATTTAAGACAGATGGAATGGTGGTCAATCGTTGAATGATGAGGCTGGTTGTACATCAAGAAATGTAACAGTGAAAGAGCAGTTATAGTAGTGAAGTGTGACTGATTGGGAAAGGAATATACTGATGATTTCACCCAAGAAAAACCTTAGCATCTAGTGGAGACACTGGAACAAAGACACGGGAACGAAACAAACTGTATGATATCTGACCCTGCAGTATATGGCTTGAGAAAAATATTTACAGTACACTATGCCATCACGGTATTAACCACATGTATGAGAGAAAAAAACAAAACAAAAATCCTGCGCTTTTACTTGTCCAAAAAGTTCACTAGCCCTATTAATACCTGGGACTCAAGTGATTATCACAGGAGAATATCAAAGGCTCATTTTTTTAATCCTTTGTCTATTTAGGATAAATTAACTTTTCATTATTTCCTCAAATCTCAGCACTTTCATGAGCAATTTAGCTTCCGCTTGCTTCCAAAGTTGCTACCATCTGATAGCTCCCATCAGTTATGGAAAAAAAAGGAAAAACAAAAAAGGCTTATTTTTACCCATGATATTTGGTCACATCTCATTCATTGCTTTCTGACACTGCATCTAGAAACACTTCACATTTTTAAGTTCTCAGTGGCTTTCAATAAATTATTGCCTTTCAAATTCTTCTACACAAGTATTCCCAAAGGTAAAAGAGAGCAAATCTATCCTTTTTAGGGAAATTGAGGGACTAGGGAAAGGATAGCACAGACTTAAAAAACACTGCATGTTAAAAATCCAATTGATTTCTCATTTAAAGTGAATGTAATATTTGCATGCATCTGTTCCAGAAGATATTCATGTTCATGTAACATAAAATGCTACTCTGTTACCAGTTCAATTATGTAATAATACCACTACCACCCCAAAATCCTAACTTAAGACTGACACCTTATGAGGAACATATGACATTTGACACTGATATGAACCTTCAGTGACAGTCAGGAGGATATTATCTTTGTTTTGTAGAGGAGAGGTCTGACGCCCAGGGACAGTGAAAACCTTTCAAGAGACTTGAGACTATAAATATCTTGACATGATTTGAATGTTTATTATGTTCCAAGGGCTTTACTTCATTAGCACATTTAGTCCTAGGTACTAATATTGTCCCCATTTTACTTATGAGAAAGCAGATGTGGATAGATTAAGCAACTCTCCTAATTAAATATCTACTAATTGGTAAAATCAGGACACAAACTTCTGTTTGAACTCAAAACTATACCTTTAACTTGTCAGCTGTGGAATAGAGTCTAGAACTCAGTTATTTTCTCTCTTCTGGTTCAGGCAGTTTGGGATACTTTTAGTCTATTTCTGCCATGGCTATTTCATCTTTTATTAAATGTCCAATGTTATTTTGGCCTTTCCCATAGACCCTTCCTAGGAATTTTATGCAGTGTGGAATGAGTTGATTGGATCAATTGATTTCAGGTCCAGCCATATCTGGTACATACTTTGAGTTCCTGGTCCATGATATTTTCCTTGAGCAAGGAGACATGCTGGTGGCTATAGAAACAGGGCAGGAAGTAAAATTAGTAGAATCCTGCTCTTTCTATTTCTTTGAATTCTTGGCTCTTGCTGTCTCTTGTCCCTCTTTTAAGGCATTGACTTTGTATTTTCCCAGGATTCTGAGTTACACTTTAGGCTGGGCACTAGGCCAGCAGAGAATTGAAAGACAAGGAGTGTTCCTGGGATGCCAAACCAAGGTGAGAGCCATTTCCTCACCAGGCTGGAGAACATCCATGAATATGAAGAAAGATGAAAAAGCCAAGTGAGAGTTCACGGCTGAAGATGCAGCATGCTGAAGATATGAAAGCCAAGAGGAAAAGCCACGATGATGATGCCGGTTATAATAAGAAGAATTTATTGAAAACAAAAATAAAGCAAAAGCATGGCATGTCCTTTCAGTTTCATACTGGGGAATTATTGTTATTATTATTATTTTTAGCAGGATGAAGTTTTACAAACTGAACACAGTCAAGGATAACTATTAACACTCGATCAAAAACCAAAATATTTACCAGCCCCCAGAAGTTCCTTGTGTGCCCTTCTGGTCAATATCCCTAATCAGTAAAGGCCCTCCTAAGCCTGTTTCTGAACTTTATATGAACGGAATAAAACGGAGGCTGGGCTCTGTTGTGTCTGGTTTATCTTGTTCAGCTTTAGGAATGGGCTGAATGGTACTTCACGGTATGCATATACCACATTTTATTTATGCTTCCTTTGGGGGACATTTGAGTTGTGGGGAATTATTTAATGGACCACCCAAGGTCATTTGTTTTTAAGAAAATATTATATATTGACTTTGCTATTTACCATTTGATTAAAATATGGACACTGAAAAGTTATATGTAAATTTGTGTATTTTTATCTGCTAGAGATGTAAGTAAGTTTTTTCCTAGAAAAGATAAACCCAGAGATATGGATAATTTTCCTGTAGAATGTTGACAAGTTTTATAACTAACCTCAATCTTCTTTAAATTTTATTCTCTGCCCCCCTCCCATGCTCCAGTTTCCCCAATTATGCACACATTATATTAGTGTGGTATATTCTTCAGTTGCTGAGTATTGATAGATTATTATTAATTAGCCTTATTATTTTAAAAGACATAAATAATGGGTCTTCCGATGCTTTTCCACTAGCATTACCATCTTACTGATACAGGCATACCTCATTTTACTGTGCTTCATGGGTATTGCATTTTTTACAAATTGAAGATTTGGGGCAACCTTGCATCAAGCAAGTTGATTGGTGCCATTTTCCCAACAGCATTTGCTCACTTCGAGTCTCTGTGTCACATTTTGGTAATTCTCACAATATTTCAAACTTTTTCATTAATATTATATTCATTATGGTGATCTGTGATCAGGGATCTTTGATGTCACTATAGTAATTGTTTTGGGGTGCCACAAACCACAGGCATGTAAGGTAGCAAACCTAAGCAGTAAATGTTTTGTGTGTTTCCATTGCTTCACTAACTGGCCATTACCCTCTCTCTCCTTCTCTCCTTTGGCCTTCTTATTCCCTAAGACACAAAAATATTAAAATTAAGCCAATTAATAACCCTACAATAGCCTCTAAGTGTTCAAGTGGAAGGAAGAGTCACATGTATTTCACTTCAAATCAAAAGGTAGAAATAATTACCCTTAGTGAGGAAGGCATGTCGAGATAGGAAGAAATCTAGACATCTTGTGCCAAACAGCCAAGTTGTGAAAGCAAAGGAAAGTTCTTGAAGGAAATTAAAAATGCTACTCTAGTGAACACACAAATGATAAGAAAATGAGACATCCTCATTGCTAATATGGAGAAGGTTTCAGTGGTCTGGATAGAAAATTAAACCAGCTACAACGTTTCATTAAGCAGAAGCCTAATCCAGAGGAAGGCCCTATCTCTCTTTAATTCCATGAAGGCTAAGAGAGGTGAGGAAGTTGCAGAAGAAAAGTTTGAAGCTAGCAGAGGTTGTTTCATGAGGTGTAAGGGAGGAAGTCATCTCCATACCTTAAAAGTACAAGGGGAAGCAGCAACTACTGATGTAGAAGCTTCAGAAAGTTATCCAGAAGATCTAGCTGAAGTAGTGAAGGTGACTACACAGAAAAACAGACTTTCAGTGAAGATGAAACAACCTTTTGTTGGAAGAAGATGCCATCTAGGACTCTCATAGTTAGAGAGGAGAAGTCAATGTCTGGCTTCAAAGTTTCAAAGGACAGGCTGACTCTCTTGTTAGGGGCTAATGCAGCTGGTGACTTTAAGTTGAAGCCAGTGCTCACTTACCATTCCAACAATCCTAGGGCCCTTAAAAATTATGCTAAATTTACTCTGCCTGTACTCTACAAACAGAGTACAAGAACAACAAATCCTGGATGACAAACATATCTATTTACAAACTGGCTTACTGAATACTTTAAGCCCATTTCAGAGACCTACTGCTTAGAAACAAAAATTCCTCTCAAAATATTACTGCTCATTGACAATGCACCTGGTCACCCAAGACCTCTGATGGAGATGTAGAATGAGATTAATGTTGTTTTCATGCCTGCTAACAAAATATCCATTCTGCAGCCCACAGATCAAGGAGTAATATCAACTTTCAAGTCTTATTAATAAATGCATTTTGTAAGGTTGTAGCTACCTTAGATAGTGATTCCTCTGATGGATCTGGGCAAAGTCAATTGAAAACCTTTTTGAAAGGATTCGTCATTCTAGATGCCATGAAGGACAATCATGATTCATGGGAAGAGGCCCAAATATCAATATTAACAGGAATTTGAAAGAAGTTGATTCCAACCCTAATGGATGACTTTGAAGGGGTTAAGTCTTCAGTGGAGGAAGTAATGCAGATGTGGTAGAACTAGCAAGAGAAATAGAATTAGAAGTAAATCCTGAAGATGTGACGGCATTGCTGCAATCTCATGATAAGACTTTAATGGATGAGGAGTTGCTTTTTGTAGATGAGCAAAAAAAAAATAAAGAGGTTTCTTGAAATGGAATCTACTCCTGGTGAAGATGATGTGAAGATTCTTGAAATGACAACAAAGGAATTTAGAATATTACATAAACTTACTTGATAAAGCAGGAGCAGGGTTTGAGAGTATTGAATCTAATTTGAAAGGTGTATAAACTGCTATCAAACAGCATGACACGATACAGAGAAATTGTTTGTGAAAGTGAGTCAATCAGTGTGGCAAACATTATTATTATCTTACTTTAAGAACATGCCACAGCCACCCAACCTTCAGCAATCACCACCCTGATCAGTCTCCCTGATCAATCAGTCGAGGCAAGACCCTCCACCAGCAAAAAGATGATGGCTCACTGGAGGCTCAGATGATGGTTAGCAGTTTTTAGCAATAAGGTGTTTTCTAATTAAGGTGTTTACACTATTTTTTAAGGCATAATGCTATTGCACACTGAATAGACTACAGTCTAATGTAAACATAACTTTTATGTGCACTGGGAAATCAAAAAATTCACGTGGCTTGCTTTATTGCCATATTTACTTTATTGTGGTGATCTGGAAATGAACCTGCAATATCTCCAAGGTATGCCTGTACACTCATTTATGAGTTAAATAATTTTCATATTTGTATGATATACTTTTAAAATAGTATTCTCTGAAATAGAAACATGAGTTTTTGGTAGATGAAATAAAGTACCAAAAGTCACATAGCTAGTAGGTAACACAAGCAGGCAGAAATCAAAGAGTAAAAAGCATGAAGTGTTTCTGGGTCAGGAGATGAATTGATATAGAGAGTGTTTCTCTCACGGTATGGAGCACTTCAAGAATAAATACCATTCTGCCTTCATGTGCCTTCTGCTTCTTAAAGGAGTGAGAATTTGAGCTGATAGAGAGAATGGTGCCTAATTCTTTTGCTTAGAGTGGCATGCCTAATTATGCTAATTATGTCATTAATAACCTGTGAATTAATAAAAGCACTTGTTGATAACTGGTATATTTTAATAACCTTAATTGTTTAATATTAAACTTGTTCAATATGAATGTGTATTCTACATATACTGTGTAACTCCAGGGAGCAAAAAGATTCACCCACTGTTACTCAAGTCACTAACTTCTGAGTACCAAATATGCTAGAATTATTTGTAGCTCATTAGCAATTTCATTCATGGGTTTTTACACCAAAATCAAAGCCAACGAGTTTTATTTAATCTTCACAACATGCTGATGAGGGCAGAGTGCAGGTGTTCTGTACTTATTTGTGGAGGAAGAAAATGAAGCTGAGAGTCTAAGTGGCTGGTCCAATGTCAAACATTTGTTTGACCTGGTAATGATCTTTTTGGACCCATTTGATGCCTGGGCCAGGATATGCTTCATAACACATTTGATGCCTGGGCCAGGATATGCTTCACAACACATTATTTCTGGAGAGTGGAATAGAATGTGAATTCACATGTTCAACACCCAGCTCCTGACCAAAACGGGGTTTTACCCTTAGAGAGAAGATCCACATCTATGAAATAAGTCATAGTGGAAGTCACTAAAATAGTGTTTACTAAGTATGGTGTGCAAGGGGGAGAGATATTAGGGTGGGCTAGTGTGCTCAGAGAAGTCTTCATTCTGAAGATGGATCTTGAACTAAACTTGGAAAGACAGACGGCATTTGGATAGGGAGAGGAATGAAAGTGGAAAATTCTAGAAAACAAAGTTTCAGTTAATCTTTAGAAGCGTCCCAATAAACTCTTTGAACTACTTGCTAATTCAGTCTACTACTGAAAGCTTTGCACTTATCCTAGGCTGTTTTCAAAAGCTTTCTTATATTGTTTCATTGCTTTAATCAACAACATACAGCTCCAACCTTTTGAAGAAGAAACTGTGTTTGCCTTTTACACCTATATTTATAATCTTACAAAATGATTTGCTTCCAACTGCAGTAATGTTTTTATTCTTAGTCTCCTGGACTGAGATGAGTACTTCTGTCTATAGCATGAAATCCAAATCCTAAGCTTATTTAGAAATTTAGTACCAAGCTTTAATCTTATCTAAATGCCAAATTGTAGTTGAGAATATTATTAAAACTACAAAACTGCAAGTTAATATCCATCAAATTCTCTTTCAGTTTCCATGCTGTTCAACACTGTCAAAATATTTTATAATAAAGATGCTAGAATATGAAAATGAGCAGGACACTTCAGGACTCTCTCAGGTATACAAGTCACCCCCACTACCCACCATGTCCTTGAACCCCCTTTTCTTGAAGTTTAAAGCTTTGCTTCAGGCTTCCCCTGAGTCTCAAAATGCTGGTTCAGGAGTTAATGATTTGAAGAATATGAATGTGTAGTAACAGAGAATAAGAATTGGGCCAGAAGAACTGGTAACAATTTAAACAATATAGCAGGGTCACAGAATCTTTAGCTCCCCCTGAAGGACATAGATAATAATATGTGACACACATTTCTAAATTGGGTTTACAGAAACCAGACCCCTACCAGATGGAAACTGCTGAACTCAAGCATGTTGACCCCAGACCAGTTGGGACCAGAAGGCTGATGATGACTCATGACACATCACCCTGTTACCTCACCACCAACCAAAAGGCAAATGTCCCCAAGTTGATCAGGCACCCTGCAACCCACATCCCTCACGTTGCCTTTAAAAACCCTTCCCTGAAAGTCATCAGGGAGTTTGGGTCTTTTGAGCACGAGCTGCCTGTTTTCCTTACTTGGTGACCTGCAATAAACTCTGTATTTTCCTTCACCACAACCTTGTGTAGATTGGTTTTGCTGAGTGTTGGGTGAGTGGACTCAAATCCAGGTTCAATAACAGATATATTTACATCATAAGATTTCTGGTGACAGAAAGAGAATGTGTATAGATAAATGCATACATGATGCCCACGTCTAGGGCCTCATCAAGGACTTGTATCTGATGGAACTAGTTAGTGATCATTTAGCATGCTGTCAGAGTTATGGGGGAAATCCTGTAAGAATTCATGTCTTAGAGAGAAACTGGCTGTGTCTTTTAAGTGATTTGTGAATGAAAGTGTTGAGGCGAAATGAAGAGGAATAGAATTGCCTAAGATATTTCCCTGTGCATGATGTATATTTCCTCTATTCTGTGACCTCCTCCTATCCATATCTGATTTCTATAAACCTGTACTCTTATGGGACTGTCAAATATATGTTCAATAGTTAATCCAGGTGGTTGTTGGCAAGGATTAATCTATTCCAGAACTAAGCATATTTTTATATTTAGCATAAAGAACACAAATCCAAACAAATGAGTAAACGATGATTGCAATTACATGGGATATGGCTGAACATGTGGTTTTGTCCAGTGCCCCATCAAACTACATTATTTAGATGAACACACACCTTGTTGCTAACTGTAGCCAATCACACTGAAGCGGATGTTAATACACTAAAGTCATTATAAACATCAGCCTTATGTTTGAAAAAGATTAAAGTAAAGCTTTAGAGCAAGACTTTGAAATAAACTTAGAATTTAGATTTGGAACAGGATACAAAATTACTGTTTAGAAATGAAAGTGCTGTTAACTTGGAAATATTTTCTTCTTAAAAAAACAAAAAGAAGAAGAAGATGGAGAAGAAAAGAGAGAGACCAGAGTTACACATCCCTGCTCTTGATGTGAAGAAAAATGAGTAGGACACTGGAGCACAGGGAATGTCCATGTGGAAGATAGTGTCTTAATTAAATATACAGTAGTTCAGTGAAAAATGCTAAAGTAATCCATGAGAGTTTCTTGTTCAGTTGTCTTATAAATAGCTGTCTATAGCTTTAAGTGATTTATTTACAGTGTTTAATTTCAATGATGAGACAGCTGTTATAATTCTTGGTGATAAAATAAAATAGGATTTAGGTTTGATAACATCTACAAAGGACCAAGCAAATCATATATCAACACATTTCCAAGGAATGATAAATATAGTTCCCACAATTGTAAGACTGATAATTCACGTTTACTTTGAGATTTGGAGATTTTAATCTATAAAATGTATGAACTGATATACCTATGATGAGGAGGACCATATTTGAATCTCCATTAGAAAAAGAAACACATTTAGCATAATTCTTCCAGATACTAGGCTTAAGTTCAAACAGAACAGAACAACAGGACAGTATCCTGAGAAGAATTAGTTTAATAAGGAGTTCACTACCTTCTGTTTTCCTAAATAATATTCCTTAATAAGCTAATTAAGCTTTGTGACATAAGGATGAAAGCTTCTACCTCCCCATTCCTGAAAGTATGTTCCTGGAGATGTTAATTAGGTATTTAATGAAATAAGTGTTTCAAGGTCAAATCAGTTTGCAAAATGATGTTTGATATTCAGTTGCATCAGTTATCTATTGCTGTGCAACAAACTTCCCCAAAATTTACTGGCATAAAACAACAAGCTTTGTATTTGATTACAATTCCATGAGTCAGCTGGGCAGTTCTTCTGTTGGTCTTGTCTATGGTCACCAATGTGGTACAATCATCTATCACTGACTTGGGTTGGATGGTCTAAGGTGGTCTCACTCACACCTCTGATGGTTGGTGCTAGGTAGCAGCTGGGCCCATCAGCAAGATGTTTCTCACTCTCAAGGACACTAGCCCAACTTCTTTACAAAGTGTCAGAGGGGTCCAAGAGGGTGAGAGGGAAGTTAAAGGCCTTGTGAATTCTGGCTCAGGTGTTGCATAAAATCATTTCCACTACATTTTTATCAGCCAAAACAAGATTTAAGGCCTGCCAAGATTGAAGATCCTACACTTGAGGGGAGCATCTGCAGAGAATTTATGACCATTTTTAGACTAATACATATGTAAAACAATTTTCTATACTACATAATCTCACATAATTACTAAAAAAATCATTCTATCCTTGAGGACTATAGTATATACTGCTTGTGAGTGTGTCTATGTGCATGTGATAATTCACTGACACAGTGATGATGAGAATACACTTAGGGAAACTCAACTCTCATCCATTAATCATCTTCCTCTTTTGATCCTCAGGCCCACGTTTTATAACCTCTAAATCTAAGAAATTTCTAAGGTTCATTCTCAATTCTCCTACCACCCACTGGAAGGTGGGCCTTATTAGCAGTCATGAAAATAGACTCAGCTTAGGGCTCATGGATGGAAAAAAAACCCTAGTCAGTTGCCTCCAGTTTTATCGTATGATAAATGGAGGAATGAGAGAGGGAATAATTTTTGAAGAATACCCCCTTATGCAGAAAACCTTGATTAGCCATATTGGCTGTTTTCCTGAATTTTATATTTATTAAAATTTAGTTATATTGGTAGTCAATTTTATAAGCTATGGAAAGATATAAGCCTAAGTTCAAATCTTGGCTGTGATCCATCTTAGCTGAGAGATTTAAGACAAATAAATTAACGTCTTTTAGAATTAATTTCATCATTTGTAAAATGTAAATAGTAAAATACATTCCAAGGTGTTATTTGGGATTTAGTGAAATATGCTTGAAGAATGGTTGGCCTAAATTAACTGCCCATAGAGAGAAGCTACTTCTGTTACTACCAATGCTCATTTGGTCCTACAGGTTTCACCTTAATTCTTTCCTTCTTTTTCTTGCCATTCTTCCAGAATAAATGATGCATACCTGCTTTCTCTAATCCTTTCACCATCCAGCTTTCCCTCTACAACTCATTCTTTGTGTTCTTAACCTCTTAATGAAAATTGCTTCCTCAAAGTTCACCACATGTACTGGTGTCAAACCATCCTTACATTTCTAGAACAAACCCTACATGATCAGTGTGTACAGCTGGGTTCTCTAGAAAGAAGAAACTGAGACAAAGATGAAGGTGCCAACAATTTATACAGGGAATGCCAGTTCAGAACCATGGGGATTAGTGAAAAGAAAAAACTGAGATCAGGGAGATGCAGTGCCTTACAGTGTGACACATCCTAGCACTGGCTACTCCTTCACATGAGCTCTGGATGAAAAAGACTAACAGGATTCTCAGTCAACTTTTTTATTTAGTATGTATTTATCTGGCTGTGCTGCAAAGAGAAATCATATCTCTGAGAGGTTACATTAGAGAAAGGAGGAAGAAATTACCTGCCCAGCTCCTTCTGAGTCATTTTCCATTAGTTAAAGAGTCACCCCATGGGGCCCTAATCCCCCCACCCCCTTTATTGTACCTCCTTGGTGGCTGCTTTGGAAGGTAGATCTCATATTGCAGAGTATGGTGTTTCATCCATATCTGAAAGTGGAAAAATGTCCCATCCTCTACCCTTATAAGGGATAGCGTAGAATGTCTTAAAAGCACTGGACCTTTAAAAATTTCCCTGCTGAAGCAGTACTCTGAGTATTTTTGGCTATTTTTCTTCCACTCTCTGAGACATGTGTCTAGTAGGAAATCTAGTATACGCTAATATACATATTGATTCCTACTTACCTGGTTGATAATTGTGTGACATCATCAATATAGTAGACCAGGTAATGTTTTTTGGAATGTTAAAGCAATCAGTGTCCCTAAGAACTATATTACAACTGAAGTCAGAGAAGTTAATATAACTCTGAGGCACAAAGGAGAGATTTAGAGACAAATTTAATGGGCAAGTGATGAAGTATTAGACCCACAGTAAAATTTTTTTAACAATAGCACTAATCTCTGTAATTCCTCCAGGAAGTAGCAGAAATTAGAAAATGCATGTTTTAAGTAAATGGTTCATATAAACTGCAGCTGTTATTGGGAATCAGGTAAGTTTTGGGAAAAGGCATAGAGACAACCAGAGTCACCCACAGCTCACCAACATCCCGTTACAGCAATTTTTCAACGTCACAGGCCTGCGTGTTTCCCAAATCTTCTACACAGTTATAGCAATTATAGCTCAGCTTCATTCTTCCCCAACTATTTCCTCTTATCCTTATTTCCATTAAATATCATAGAGAATTATAAAGTATATCTTTCTACAGTTCATTTGGATTAGCGACAGGGATTTAAAGCCCAGAGAATTTCACGTTGACGCATGCCAGTTCTTCAGTTAGTGCTCGAGGCATTGCATACCCACTCACCCATCCGTTTATTTACAAATTCTTGTTGATTAAGAACATGTGGAGTTCTGAACCTAGATCTCAAAGGAGATGAGGAGATTGGAAAGAGACTTGAGAGCCAATTACATTGAGATGAACAAGGAAGATTGAAGACTGCTCTGCAAGAGAGAAGGAATGTAAAAAGATGTAAGAACAGATTTCAGGGAAAGCTCAGACTTAGGAGGATAAGAAAAAGCTATTATTAAAAACAAAACCCCTCTTGGTTGTAAAAGGTTTAGTTCTTGTGGAAGATACACTCTGCAGAGCTGAGAACATTTCATCTCTTCAGAGAATGTTGATATTCTCAAAATGCTGTCACTGGGCCAGCAGTTTCAGCACATCTGGGAACTGGATAGAGATACAAAGTCTGGCCATAGCCGAGTGCATCAGAAAGCTGTGGGTGAGGCCCAGAAGTATGATTTTTAACAAGCCCCGCAATGCATACTCAAGGTTGACAAGCATGGCTGTAACAAATGCTACCCCTTGGCTCAGAGAGGTGTTCCATGCAGACTCTCATGTCCTCCCCTAGAGTAACATGCTTACTCGGGATGAGGTGAAGTTTTTCGCCTCCAATTCAGTGGTCTGATGTGAATGCTCACTCTCATTCATTGAAGGGAAAATTATCAACCTACCGTCAGAGTTCTTCCAGGCAGAAATTGGATATAATATTTATTACTATTCTTACCGATGGCACTAGGATGGCCTTAAGACATATGAAGAACTCTTTAAATACTTGCTGAATTAGCTAAAATGAGAACAAATCCATTTTGCGGTCTTAACTAGAAAAGTAAAATTCAATAATTATATATCAGATTGGAAGCTATTCAAACCTAATCTTCTATAACCACGATCATTTCCTCCAGTGTGTAAGAATGAGAAATGAAGCTCAAGTGAATGTCCTTAGACAACTGTGAGAAACTCAATGATCAAAGAAAGATTAAATTATGTACTGAGGCAGAAAAACACACTTAGGCAGAAAAAGATCTCAGGTATTTTGGAAAGATGTTAAACAACAAACCAATACACAACAAATCCTTATCTGGCTAAACTAAGAATTCATGCACACATAATACTACATTTTAAAAAACAGAAAACAAATTAACAGTGTTAAGGTATAGTGTAAATATAAGGAATAATAGTAACTCCTAGTTAAAATAATGACTATGGTTAAATGAGGGCTTACTTTATGCTGGGCCTTGGGTTAAGACATGTTATCACATGGAAGCATGTCAGATAGATATTATCCATTTTACGGATGGGAAAACTGAGAATCAGGGAGGTCAAGGGTTTACTCAAGGCCATCAGGTAGTAAGTAGTCTAGAGTCAGGACTTCACTGAATTATGCCTCATGTCACAGTATATGTAACTTACTATTAGAGTATACTGCCAAAGATCTGGAGACTTTAGAATCCTGGTACTCCTAGTTTCTAATATTGTTATCTTTGGTAAATATAAGTGATATGAAGCCTACAAACTGAAATAGAGCAAATCCCTTACTCTGCCTTATGAGTGCTCCTGTGACGGCACATTTCTAAGTCCCTCAGTTAGCTAGGCTTTAACCTTTCCAGAGCGGATGTGAAATACAGGGCAACCAGCTGTGTGGCCAGGAGTAGTTCCTGTGCCTAATGTTCCCCTTCAGGTCATAGTGAATGAGAATAGAAAATACACAGTAATTGTCAGAGAGAAATGCAAAAAACAAAAACAAAACCAGAAAACGTGTCCAGAGTCTGGCCCTGAGAGCAGTGTCACGCATGTAAAGGCTGCATCTCCACCGGAACACCCCACTGGTGGGTGAACCAATCGGGGGCTGATGGCTCAACCCCCATGTTGATCAAGAGTGCAAAGTTGTGTGCCCACATCTAGAAACCACAATGGAAAGTGGCACTAGGATAAGAAGATTTCTGTCAGCAACTGAAGTAAATGACACAGGTCAGTGGTTCCCCTTTGTTAGAACTTGAGCCAAGAGGAGCTGAATGACCCTGAGCAGAGAAGGTGGCGCCTGGGAGTTTAGGCAGCCCAGCAGGGTTGGACAGAAATCAAGGAATTAAAGGAAAAAGCATGACATGGGACATCGTCCTGCAGGGAGTCGGACTTTATGGTCATTTAAACCTATTTCTGATCTAAAAGAACCAATCCCATGGTTGGGGGCTGGGAGGGAGAATAGATGTGGACTGAGTTCTATCAGCAAAGGAAAACCACAAAGGTAGTCCATGCTCCCAGTCATCACCTCCGGCTTGTTGTTGAAAATTCAGAGCTTGGAGGAGCAGCTTTCTTTTTTTCAGCGAGCATCTTCTTTCAACCCACTGCTACTGATTGTGCATATTTCATATTGTTGGAGGAAATTAATCTAGATGAGGGACTGCCAAACTTTTTCCGTAAGGGGCCAGATAGTAAATATTTTAGGCTCTATGATTATACAATTTCTGCATTATTATTCAGTTTTGCTACTGTAGCATGAGAGAAAGACATAGGCAATATATGAACGAATGATTGTTCTGTGTTCAAATTACACTGCAGATGCAGACATAGAGAACAGACTTGAGGACACGGTGGGGAAGGGGAGGCTGGGATGTAGTGAGAGAGTAGTGTTGACATATATATATACATAACCAAATGTAAAATAGATGGCTACAGGGAAGCTGCTGCATAGCACAGGGAGATCAGCTCGATGCATGGTGATGACCTAGAGGGGTGGGATAGGGAGGGTGGGAGGGAGGCTTAAGAGGGAGGGGTATGGAGATATATGTATACTTATAACTGATTCACCTAGTTGTACAGCAGAAACTAACACAATATTGTAAAGCAATTGTACTGCAATAAAAATGTATAAAACAACAACAACAACAACAAGGCAGTCTGAATTTGGCCCATAGGCTGTAGTTTGCTGACCTCTGCTCTAGTTTTTGGTTTACAAGTCTTTTGTGACTCATAATGATGGAGGTCATAAATAATATAAAATCCAGGGTGCTTTCTGACATTGATGCTACTACCTGGTGTTTAGTTTCATGAGTGGCCTCCGTTGACTCACCTAACTGGGGTTGGGTAGTGTTTCAGTTAAACTGTGACCAATTATTGTGACTTACTGCCTTCCTCCTGGTCCCAACCTTAAAAGTAGGTTTTGCTCAAGGACTTTTGCCCTAGAACAAGGCTTTCCCAAGTTTTGATCATATCCTTATCGGAATATCTCTTCTGTAGTTCAAAGGTAAGATTAGGATTTTCATCGTGACCTGTAAGAAGTATATGAGATTTTCCTCGTTAAATTTACAAACCTCATAAAGAAATGAAATATATTCAGAGTTGGCTTCAGTTATCTGGAAATTCCTCAAAATGCCATTTAACTAAAAGCTGTTTATTTGGAGGAAAAAATTGATTTATATTTCTGATGATTTCATCTTTCAGAAAGTTGTGAAAATGAACTCCTGCTGCATAGCATATCATTAAAGATAATAAGAAAAGAAGGGATTGGAAATATGAATCAAAAGAAAACTTGAGGGGAAATGATGATATCATGTGAGATTTCCATTGTGTTTGAGAACAGTTGGAAAGAAATAAGAAACCTGGAAAAGAAGATTTCTTTCCAAAGAGGAAAAATATGAAAGGAGGAACTAAAATTTTAGGAAAATAAAGGTAAAAATATTTCTGTTTATTTTTGGAGCAAGTAACAACCAAAGAAAAAATCCTGACATTTGGTCCAACAATGACAGACAATTTAACAAAATCATACTTTCGCCCGGGTTACCTAAGTAAACTGAAACAGTGAGTCAAAAAATAGTAAGCTAGGATTTCAGCCAAGAGGTTAATCCTTTTCTCAGATTTTACCCATCTTCTACTTTAGTATATTTTTGAGCTTTTTTGAAGATCCCCTGCTTTAGAGATGTTTCTTAAAAATTACAAAGACAACAGCTAAAGCTACTGAGTTAGAATTTCTGGGTATAGGAACTTGGACATCTGTGGTGTTAATGGACAATTTAGTGTGTCTTGGCCACGCTAAATAAAGCATGAGAACTACTCCCACTCGCACTCCCTTGACCAAAACCTTTCCCCGTTCCCTGAGCAAGTGCTGCACAGCGACACCTCTGGAAAAGACACTGTTACGGGTTGAATTGCCCCCGTACATGTGAAAGCCCTAACTTCAAAGTTAATGTAGCCCTTAAAGAGGTGATTAAGTTTACATAGGTCATAAACACGGGCTCTAATTCAACTTATTGGTATCCTTATAAGAAGAGGACATTTGGACATGCAAAAGGACACCACTGGATACGTGTGTACAAAGGAAAGACCATGTGAGGACACAGAGAAGGTGGCTGTCTGCAAGCCAAGGAGAGAAGCCTCAGGAAAACAAACCTGCTGACTCTTCGATCTTGGACTTCTGACCTTTAGAACTGTGAGAAAATAAATTTCTCATGGAGCTTGATCTTTGTGCCAGTGCTTTACATAAACCATCAAATTGCATCCATTCAGTAACCCATAGAGGTAAGCTCTATTATCATCCTCATTCTATAGATGAGGAACTTGGGGTTCCAAGGACTTGAATATTTAGCAAAAAGTTACCCAGCACATAAGAGGCAAATTAAAAATTGAATCCAGGTCTTGCTGTTGCCATAGCTGACATTCTCAAGAACTTGGGTGGGCTCCAAGTACTCAGCAGGTCAGGGTAGGAGGGTGGAGCTCTGTGGTTGACCAGATGGAGCATTGTTCCAGGCTGGGGGCAACACTAATCACAACATGTTGCTGTAGACCCAGCTGGTTTGGAGAGAGGCAACAAGGTTCAGAGCATCTCTTATGTGTGTGCTGCCACCAGGTCATCATATGCAGCAAGGGCTGCTAAGATGCACTAAGGAAGCCTAGAGATTGAGCCTCATGTAAGGTGTGGACACAACCTCTCCCCTCAGCCTTCTTGTGATGAAGCAGAATACCACAAAACACCAGTCTAGAGCTGGAAACTCACTAGGAGCTTATAAATCTCCATCAGGTAATGATGTCTTCAATAGCAGATAAAAGTACCTCAATACAGTGTGAAAAAGTTTATAATGTTGGGCAGTAAAATAAACATTTGGTTTGGTGGTTTATGGGGAGACAGCAAAGCACAGTGCTCAAATGTGCAGCTGCTGGAATCAGATTATTGGGATTTGAAATCTTAGTTCTATTATGCTACAACTTTTGGCAAGGTATTAGTCTAAGACCCAGTTTCCTCATCTGTAAAATTGAATTAGTAATTGTATGCACTTCACAGGTTTATTATACATATTGAGACAGTTGAATGTAAAAGTCCACTGTGAGGACTCCTCAAATGTTAGCAGAAATGACAATTGTGATGCTGGGTAGAGATTCCTACAGCATCTAGAGAAAGGGTAGCAGGAGTGAAGGAAGGGAGAGGAATGGGAAAAGTGGGCAATGGTGTATACTGAAGTGGGGCTCAGGACCCTCTTCCTTGGCTCTTTCACTTCCCTCTCTTTCATCTCCTCTTTTAGTCACTGGTTTCCTCTCCAGATCCCTCCTTAGGAACTTCTATTTCTCTCATTTATGAATTAATCAACAAATTCATTCATTCATATGTTCTTTCATGTCTTCATTAAAGTTGTTGAGCATCAGTTTCCTTGCAGGATACAGGGATAATAGGATGATAGTTTCAATTCTAAAGATACAAGTATGACGTCTGCACTCACATCCATGGTTTAGGAAGATCTGTTATATACATTGTCAAGTTTGGATGGCATGACAATCCTGGAAGATAGATGAAACTGGTACCATTCCTTTTCTATGTGAGAGAACCAAGGCTAGTTACCACATAGATATTTCTTGGGTGGGGACTTACTCTGACTCCACTGAACAATGTCTACGTGTTACTCAAGTAGCAGCCATGTCAAGTCATGTGTGAAGATGCTACAAGAACACCGTAAACTTAGTATTGGGGTTTAAGGTAGAGAAAAAAAAATCTCATCTGAATGAAGTAATCATGGAGGGCTTAATGGAGGAGATGGAATTGAAACTATAATTTGGAGAAAGAGATGAAAACTCTAATTTTTTCCTCAAATTTGAAAAATAGAAATCTCCTAAGTCTGGGGCCTGAAGTAAATTTAAAAGACCTTTAAAGGATTGTCAGGTCAGCGTGCCAGATAACATGTTTCCAGTCTTATATATATATGAAATTTAATATAATTATCAGCTGGGTTCTGCTTAGTGGCTTGTTTATTGCTATTTAGGCAATCAAGTTTTAAATAAAACATGGAAAGAGAAAGCTTTTTGGCAAAGTGCTGCCAAAAGAAATAAATCAAACTTAATTAGTTTCCAGGTACACACCTCTTATTCAGACCTCCAGCTGGCTTTCTTTAGGGTGCTTGTCAAAGTGAAGAATGAGGGATGACCAAGTTAAAACAGATACTCAGAGGGCAAAGACAAACAGGTGTACTTCCCAGAGCTAAGAGGAAAAAAAAGGTTTTGTTGATTGTTTATAAAGTTAGACTGTATGCTTCTGAAGGGAGTGCTTGTAGTTTTCTGGAATGTTTATTCTGAACTAATCATGATAATAATTAACTACTTTATATAATCATTACCAGTTCTTGATATAATTGTATAATAATAGAAAGACTACAGTTGATTATTACTTCGTGGATGAAATAAACACACCCTTTTCTAAGTTAGCTCAAAACACAAGAGAACACAAAACACACAGCTGAAACATAATATAAATTAGACACATTTTAATTCATGCCACTCTTTGATGTTGAGAAATCCCAAGCCAGCTCATTCACATTGTATAAGTTATGGTTTCAGACCAGGATCAGCTTCCTCATTTTCTCTGTATGACACACATAGTGTGGGAAAAAACAAAACTTCTATTGAATAAAGTTACCCTTGCTTCTCTATGAAACTAAAGATGACAGGAATTCACATTTAACAAAACATACTTACTAGGCATAAATGTGTTTCTAATGTGTAAAGTGTGCAAAAGTCTCTTTTGTCTTGTTTGCTTCTGAACATTGCTTAGCACTGCAGATTTTCCCCTCGGTTTTTTATCTGTGAAGTGCAGTGATTCATTTGCATATTTGTGGCTCATGAAAATTTAAGGGTACAGGACCTAAGTGAGTGATTTTCTATTTTACTTGACATTCAGGTGATGAACAACACCTGGATCTATCAAATTTTTTACTTATTGTCCTATTTCTTTTAGTTTCTTGATGGACAAAAGTTGTATGTCCAATTGGAAAGCTTTATATAGTGAGTCAGATTTGTGCTGAAGATAAACAATGTTAACCAATATGGTGATTTAAAAAAAAAAAAGATGCTTTTACGTGTCTAATTTTGGTGTCAATATGTTCTCTCAAATTCTTCTTTAAAATACAGTGGATTTAAGACATTTCTATCTATGTAATAACCTGGAGAATTTCGTAGAAAGATTATTCTTTTGATTATGATCTTTTTGTGTATCTATGTATTGTATAACTCCCGAACTATAAACAAGCTTAAATTTGATAGTGTCCAGCCTGGCTGGAGCCAAGGTAGGTTACTTATGATTAAATGCAGGTGAATTTTTATTTTGCAGGAAAAATATTTTTGAGATGAAGCCCAAATGATGAGGTATTTGTATGATAGTGGTTAGAGGTGAGAAGCGGGTAGTAGAAGAAAGAGGGAAGAGGAAGAAAAAGGAGAGTGGCTGTATTCTAGGACCCAACTGTGAGTTGGTGAGATCAGGAAATGAAGTAGTTGTCAGTAACTACCTGTACCCTAATTGAATATTTGCAGATAGACCAGAGCCCAATAATGTGGAGTGGGAGTCAGACAGGTCTAGAAGAATCTTGAATGTAGACTTTGGACACCACTGTGCAGTGAGGTTATACATAGGTACACTGAAGAGATGCATTGCCTATGTTTTTATTTGGAACCTCATATTTGAAAGCTGTGCTTGTATTTGAAGCTCTGTTTTATATTCATTACTTTTTAAATCTATAAGTAATTTCAAAAATGAAAATTTGAACCCCTTCACGTAGTCAATAATGCTGTTCACCAAAGATTTCTGATTCTATACCTTCTGTGCAAGTTCTGGTTCCCTTGCGGCTGGATGACACTATGCAAGTAGTTTTGGCCAAGAAGTCACAAACAGAAGAATCAGGCGTACCTTCTAGGCTGGGCCACTAATTGCTAATTCAAGACCTTTCAGAAGTCTCCTTCCCTCTGAAATGGTGACTTGCTCCATTAGCCTGTGTTCCTGAGAGAGCAAGTTTACCAGGCCCCCTCTGAAATGCAACGCATATGTGGTGTGAATTACAAATAAATCATTGGTATCTTAAACTACTGAGCTCCTGGGGCTGGTTCCTAGCATCATAACCAAGGTTATCTGACTGAAATATACCCCCCGGTTATATTTTCAGGTTTTCCAGTTTCTAGACCAATTCTGATGGAGTTACATTATTCTAACAGTATCATTCTTCCTTCCAAAGAGTGAGGTATTAAGTCCTGCTTCATAATGCAGAATCTGATGGCTTGTATTTCCACCCACAGTGTCCGTCCCACATGACTCTCTGGTTATATCAGGTTCTTATGTTCTCTCTCCCCCTCTCTCATACCTGGTTGTGACTACTTCCACAGATTTGCTATCCTCTGTAGTTCTCAGGGGTATTCTACCAGTCCAGCTCTTCTCTAGAACCCGAGCCTTCCCAGAAAGTTTACAGTTTTTGTTTTTTACATTTTTATTGAAATATAATTGCTTTACAATGCTATGTTAGTTTCTGCTGTATGACAAAGTGAATCAGCTGTATTTATACATATATCCCCATATCCCTTCCCTCTTGAGCCTGCCTCCCACCCTCTCTATCCCACCCCTCTAGGTTGTCACAGAGCACCGAGCTGATCTCCCTGTGTTATGCAGCAGTTTCCCATTAGCTATCTATTTTACATTTGGTAGTGTGTATATGTCAATGAGATTCTCTCACTATGTCCCAGCCGCCCCTTCCCCCGTGTCCTCGAGTCCATTCTTTATTCCTGCTCTGCCACTAGGTTCATCAGTACCATTTTTCTAGATTCCATATATATGCATTAGCATATGGTATTTGTTTTTCTCTTTCTGACTTACTTTACTCTGTTTGACAGACTCTAGGTCCATCCACCTCACTACAAATAACTCAATTTCATTCCTTTTTGTGGCTGAGTAGTATTCCATTGTATACATTGCCACATCTTCTTTATCCATTTATCTGTTGATGGACATTTAGGTTGCTTCCATGACCTGGTTATTGTAAATAGTGCTGCAATGAACATTGGGGTCTGTGTATCTTTTTGAATTATGGTTTTCTCAGGGTATATGCCCAGTAGTGGGATTGCTGGGTCATATGGTAGTTCTATTTTTAGTTTTTTTAGTGGCTGCATCAATTTACATTCCAACCAACAGTGCAGGAGGGTTTCCTTTTCTCCATACCCTCTCCAGCATTTGTTGTTTCGAGATTTTTTGATATGGCCTTCCAGAAAGTTTACTTTAATGTCAGTGAGCCCCACTGCCTGCCTTTGCCTTGGCCAGTCTAGAGCTCTACTCTTCTCACCAACCCAGGTTTTTGAAGTTCTACTTTCTTTGGACAGAGTCTTCAAACTTACCACTAGCAGTCAGTCTGATCCCTGGCTGCATGATATGCCTAGTTAAAAGCACCAGTGCCAGCTAATGCTGAAACAGGGACTGTGAAGGTGGTCCTCCCCTGGACTTGGCACTTGGCCCATGCAGCTGTGCCTCCAGAGCCAAGTGCTGAAGCTACATCCATTTTCCAAATGTTGACTTCACCATGGAGCTCAGCTCTGGGCTATGTCCTGGCTCCTGCTTCTCTCATGCTGGTTCCATATGGCACAATGTGATCCACGATGACTCAGAGGCAGGTTCAGAATGGAGAAGAGAATCCCTGACGAGTGAAACTGGAGTTGGCGAGCTTATTAAATAGCTTAACAAAAGAGCATGAATAACAACATCAAGAGAGAAAACAAAAGAAAGAAAGTTAGATTCTGAATGCTCAGCATCGAGAGAGTGGTTGGCCAAAGCCCTTGCCCAGAGCCCAGCAAGGTAATCCAAGACAGGTGGCTGCACTATGGCATAGGGACTTAGAACACTGGCCAGGAACTTAGGCAAGACCTCAGTTCTTCAGATCTCCAGGGAACTTAGAGAGGTCCTCAAAATAAAGGCAGGGTGTGTTATTTTCAAAGGAAAACTAAAACAGACAGCCTCTAAAGGAGCATGTGATAGTATCCAACTCCATGTTTGACTCTGGCATTCTCTATAGACCAAAGTTTCTCAAACTGCTGATCATATCTCAGTTGCCTCAGTGTCACCAGGGAGGGATGCTGATAATTTGAGTAAATTGACCCACTTTATAAATAATAAAAGCCGGATAATTCCAATGAATATGAAAAGATTCTGCTGCCCACTGAGAAAGACATGACTCCCTTTGTCAAGAAGGCTGAAACCAAATAGGGCAGAGGGAAGTACAGCAAATTATTAGACAGATTGAGGTTAGCAAGCACAGAAGTGGAAATTGAGTTTACAACTTAAAGGATAAAATATTTTTCTGGAAGCATTCTTTAACTTGAAGCTTTTGGGTTTCAACATAAGAGGAGAGAAAATGTCAAATGTGACAATTAAGACTGCACTTCCAATGCAAGGTGTGCAGGTTCGATCCTTGGTTGGGGAAATAAGATCCCTCACGTCACATGGCAGGTACAAAAACAAAAACAAAAAACAAACAAACAAAAAACAAAACACAGCGTGTTATGGGGTGGCAGAGAAGGAATATTTATTTCAGATTAAGAGAATATGTTGTTTTTATTTAAAGGCATATTTAAGTTCGTGAGATATTTAGAGTAGTATATTGCAGAAAGGTACTCTAAGAGAAGGAAAGAGTATAACCAAAGGCACAGAGGTGGGAAAAACCTTTAGTTCTTAAGTCAGTGAGTCCCAAATGTTGTCTCACAAAGTTAAGTCATGCTTACTGCCGACAGATAGCTTATTAAATGACTCCTGGGTCCTAGACTTGAAGATTTTGGCTTAGATGTTGAAGTGGATCCCATAGAATTACAATTTTGAAAGGCTCCTCAATCCATTAGGCATCTTTGTTGCAAGGAGTAGAATCTCCTCCAAGCACATGAAGAAATGTACTTGAAAATCCTGTGTAAAGGCAGCATTATTCATTGAAGCCAAAAAGTGAAAACAACCCAAATGTCCAACAACTGTTATATGAATAAATAAAAAGCCATCAGACTACCACTTAATAATAAAAGAATCATGTCCTGGCTATTATAAATAATGCTGCAATGAACACTGTCGTACATGTATCTTTTTGAATTATGGTTTTCTCCATTGACGGATAAATGGATAAAGTAGATGTGGCACATATATACAATGGAATATTACACAGCAATAAAAAGGAATGAAATTGAGTTATTTGTAGTGAGGTGGATGGACCTAGAGACTGCCATACAGAGTGAAGTAAGCCAGAAAGAGAAAAACAAATACTGTATGCCAACTCACATATATGGAATCTAAAAAAATGGTACTGATGAACCTAGTGGCAGGGCAAGAATAAAGATGCAGATGCAGAGAACAGACTTGAGGACACAGGGTGTGCGGGGGGTGAAGGGGATGCTGGGACGAAGTGAGAGAATAGCATTGACATATATACACTACCAAGTGTAAAAATAGATAGCTAGTGGGAAGCTGCTGCATAACACAGGGGGATCAACTGGATGATTGGTGATGACTTAGAGGGGTGGGATAGGGAAGGTGGGAAAGAGTCATGGACGGGAGGGGCTATGGGGTTTTGGAGAACCTGTATATGTATAAATACAGCTGATTCACTTTGTTGTACAGCAGAAGCTGGCACAACAATGTAAAGCAATTATACTTCAGTAAAGAGCTAAAAAAAAAGAAAAACCAATAAAAGGATCAAAGTACTGATGCATACCACATCACGGATAAACTTCAAAGCCTTATTTGTAGTAAAAAAAAAGTCAGATGCAAAAGACCACATATTGCATGATTACCTTATGTGAAATATCCAAAAAAAGGAAAATCTATAAAGACAGATAGGAACTGAATAGTTGCCTAAGTCTGGGGGATAGAACAAGGATTAGCTGCAAACAGGCATAAGAGATTTTTTCCAGTAATAGAAATATTCTAAAACTGGATAGTGTGGTGAATGCATATCTCTGTAAACCTACAGACCTATAAATCATTGAATTGTACAATTAAAAGAGTGAATATTGTGGTAGGTACCTTATACCTCAAAACTACAGGGTATACACACTGCAGTGCATCTCAGAGGGCACATGAAAAAGCAGCCCAAACCACAGCACAGAACTACTGCCACTGCTGCCTTGCTCTAGACACCACAGAGCCCTAGCACCGTGCCTTTCATAACACACGGGCACTCCAAACATGCCTTTCTTACTTGCTTCTCCAAAACCTAAAGTCAGAGTCCAGGCTGGGTGTGGTGGCTGGCAGCAAAGGAGGCTGAGAAAATGAGTGTCTCACGTTGACTCTCCTGTGTTAACAAGCAGTGTCTGTTTCCCAGCAAAGTTCATCTCTAATCACAGGAAGAATGCTTAGAAGCGAGGCAAACAAATTCATCATAAGATGCCCATAGACAGCCAGAGGTAGGGACCAGTATACATTCTAGGAGTGCATTTTCTGATATTAAGGTTTTACCCAAGTAACCTGTTATGTATGGATGGAGCAGAGCTAGAAGAGGGGGCATAGGGGAAAGGTGAAGTGCGTGTAAGGGTTACTCCAAAGTGAGAGGGCAACCTTCATGAGTGGCAAAGTACCCAACAAATAGGATGCCTTAGATCTCTCCTAATAGTACCTGCTTAATGTTCATTAAAGAGTGGCACAGACCTACATGAGGACAATGGCCCTAAGACCCAACACACCAGGTGCTCAATTTTCCTGACCACTTCCCATGTCTTGAAGGCTATAACTCAAGAAGATGGAAACATGATGATTTTCGGAAAGGGAAATGAGCAAATCATAATAAAAGAGCACAATGTAAATAGTTAATAGAAATTCCATGCAAATAAATCCATTTTATCTTAAATTCCTTAGCTTTATGTGATGAATGCTTACCTATAAATGAATCTAAGACTCAAGAAATGTGATCATCTATGTAGTGCTATCATCATTATTCTTTTTAATAACAAAGACTTTTTAATGTGACTTTTATGTGACATTGGACCATGGTTATGACACAAACTATATCCATGTCAGCTAGTCTGGTCTTTAATAAGTAATGAGATTAGAGGTCATAGACACAAGGGAGGTGGATGTGAAACTGAGGAGGATTTTGACAAGGAGAAATAGGGAAGAAAGGATTGTGAGCAATGGGGTTAGTATACACAAATGCACCCAGAGAATGCACAGCAAGTGAAGATGTTGCGAACAGCTTGCAGTCACACTTACTCTGCTTTTCAAAGATATCAAAGTAATTTCCTCCAAGTTGTCTTAAGTACCTAACATCCTAAGTGCCTCCTAATGCATCCATTGTTTATATTCACCCCACTTAGTGTATATCAGAGCTATTCTGACATTTACATTCCTTGTAACCTTTATTTCAAAGTGTTTGACATTCTAGTTGGTTTGAACACCTGAAATAACATGCATTACTCTAGAAAGTGGTGTAAAAGAGAGAAGAAATATTCATTCGAATTGCCACGGAAAGTACATGAAATGTTTTCCTTGTACTGCCTGGAAATGAAAACCAAATTTTCCTGACTACAAATGCAAAGGCACTACAAGAGTCAGTAGTTGCTTTTAAGACTGAGAAAAGAGATGTTTAAGTTGGAGATGATAACAGACTCTTTAATTGAAGCCGCATGAAAGAAGGCTCTGCAATTTACTCGGATTGTTTTCTTCATAAACTCTTTCCTAACTTCCGTAAATCCCAGAGAGGTTGTGACGCCAAGTGCCCCGTTCCCTATGCAGATCTTGGTTGCTGAATGTTTCCCAGTCATTATAATGCATTGCCTGTAAGAGGCGTCCAATTTCACTATGTCCTTTCCACTCTTTGGACGGCAGTGATTATGCATGGATCTGGATAATAGTCCTACTCTCCTTGTTCCCTCTCTGTCCTGCTTTCAAAGATAACAGTTGCTTGTTACCACTGTAAATAGGGATGCCATGCAAACACAAGAAAGCTTTTCTATGTGCCATTTATTGCATCCAGAAAAGTAGACAGCCCCCACACACCCGATTTCGGCAAAGGACTGCTGGTATTTGATTGAGAAGAAACCGCTTTTCAAATCACACAGAATTCAGGAGATGGTTCCCAACATCAAATTGGGTATGGTTGTGTCATGACTGCTGAAATCCACTTATTGTACCAACCTATTACAGCCTGAGGCAGCATTTAGGACCTGGCATCAGGGTAGCCGGGGGTGGATGTGTTCATTATTTTCATCTTGGTAATCATTCCACAGTGTATATGTACATCAAATCACCACGTTGTACACTTTAAGTATATTCAATTATATTTATCAATTATTCCTCAAAAAAGTAAAAGAAAAAAGGTAGCAGGGGCAAACTAGCTCAGGGACAGGTATTTGTTTTTTCTTTTCTTAAACATCCATTTGCATGCATCATGTTATGTGATTAAAAAATTAGAAAGTAAAAAGATATTTCCCCAAATATCTTCTTACTGTCTTAGGTATCTGACACCAAAATCCTCTTATGTGTATCCTAGTTTCTATGTAGTAGTTCATGCTCCCTTTTTTTTTTTTCTTTAAAAATTTTTTATTGACATGTAGTTGATTTACAATGTTGTGTAAATGTCTGCTGTACAGCAAAATGATTCAGTTATACATACATATATTGTTTTTAATATTTTTTCCATGTGGTTTATCACAGGATATTGAATATAGTTCCCTGCGCTATACAGTAGGACCTTGTTTTTTTATCATTCTCTATATAATAGTTTGAATCTACTAATCCCAAACTCCCAGTCCATCCCTCACCCACCCCCGGGCTGCCTCTTTCTTATCTTTTATCTCCATAATAATTCTCTCTAAACTTAAATTCTATCCATTCTTTAGGTCCATCCTGAAATTCAACCTCCCCATTCAATTATTTTCCCTAATTTCCCAGATTTTATAGAATTTATAGATAATACTATCTAATTTGACATATGCTCCTATTTCAGTTATGTCATTTTATAAGAATTTAGCTGAATTATCCTTATTGATATTTTGGTGTATAAATTCTCAAAAAAAAAAAACCTTATAGAATGCTAGCATATTAGAGTTAGAAGTTGAGTCGAATCTCTCAATTAATGTTACTTCTCTTTTCATCTCTACAACATCTCTGACAGGTGATCCCCCCAGGCTCTGCTTCAACATTTCCAAAGAGAAAAAGTTTATTAAAATAGTTCCATTTCATTTTTGGACAGATTTAGATGTTGTACAATTCTTCCTGATGATGTCTATGGTATTTTCCAGTAACTTCCATTCACTGGCTTAAGTCTACTTTTTGAAACAACATAGGTTGAGTCTTCCTTGCTTATAACACACTCACATACTTGGAGGCAAAGAAGCATGCATTGTTAGGAATTTAATCAGAATGGAACCTACCAGCAGAGGAAGAAGCAATTGGTCTTTGAAACAAGGCAACTCTAACTCATCACTTTTATCAAACAAAAACTTCAGCTCAAACCAAAAGATGCTTGTTGAACAGCCTAGTTTGCCCCAGATACCTGGAAGCCCTGGACAGACACCTGTTTTATGAACAGAGGAGAGTCACATTGCACTGGAGCCTCAGAACAAAAATGTACCTCTCGTCAAGAGGAAACCTTGATTTATTTCTCAACTGTGGTATGAACTTACATAAAATGTCTCCAATGTGGTCTTCTCTGCTTGACCTGGAAATCTTCACTGAGGCATGAGCAGCAATAGCCTTAATGTAACAAGGAGGTTACTGTAATGAAGCCACCACATGAAAAGGTTAGATGGAACCCAAGTGTATTTAAAGTTGATTTGATGGTTTTTGACCCATTGAATCAAAGCTATGAAGATGCAAATATAACACATGACTGAAGACTGTGAAAATTGTAATACAAATCTTATTGGGGGTAAAAACAGGTTTCATTGACTAAGGACATATTGAGGTGTATTGAAAGAGCTGTGGACCTCACACCTGTGAGATTTGGTCTCTAGGTTTGGTTTTGCTTATTAACTTATATAAGTTATTGGGTAGGTGGGTCTGAGTTTATGCAACTATAAACTGAGGCAGCTGGAGTGGGTGACCACCAAAGCTGCTCAAAGTGCTAGCATTTTCTGTCATTCAGCACTCTTGAATTCTTCTGTGTGATCACTCTGGTTTCTTGAGAAAGTTCTTCAACATCTTGCTGAAAAAATAAAGCAAAATGTCAGTTGTTGATTGATATTATCAATATGTCCCTGAAAAATTCTATGAAAAATAAATATAATTTTATAGTGATCAACTATCTTCAATGCTCACTTGCTTTTTCCAAAGTCTAGGATTCCCAAATTCTAGTAATTTCCCGAATTACTAGAATTTTCCCCGTTTGACCTGATACTTGTGTCAGCCTCTATGCAGTGTATTTCACATGAAATGTAAATTCAAAGGGGTCTTAAAGATTGCACCCCCATCATATACTTCAGTTACACTGAGTTCTAGTTCAGAGTTTCTTCTACTAAACCATCACTAAACAATGAGATTTTTACAAAATAGTTAATTCTTTCATAATGTTAAAAACCACCTGCTAATGTACTTGTTTTATAAACTAGGTAATTCTTATCATGAAGAACCAACTCCCTGTCTCTGAAGCCATGTTTAGCCGTCATGATCCAGGTGTTGCAAGCCTTTAAAATCCTGCTTTTTCTATAGTGGTTTGCTTAATTGAAGGAAAAAAAATAATCAAAACCCTGATGGAGGAGCAATCAAAGCTTGAAATATGCACTTAGACTGCTGAGAGTAACTGAATTCACAGACTAATTACTGGTTCATCATATGTTCTGTGCTGTATGATTTTGGATTGGAAGAAGCTGCCACATGTGATTGTATCTCTTTAGGCCCAAGTTGGTATGACAGACAAATGTGTGCCAAAGCCACAAAATTTTCCATTTTCATAAAATGGGAGAGGCACAGGCATAAAAGGCAGAGTAATGCCGGTGCCTTCAGGGTTATCATAGTGAAACCTCTTGTCCCTGAAAAACCTGGGATAACTTGCTCATTCTTAGTCATGAAAAAAAGAAAATAACAGAAATTTCTCAGCCTTATTGCACTTTTATTCCCTGAAATACGCGTTTCTCTAAACAAGACTCTCAGGCACAAGTGCCTGGGAGGTACTTTATAATACTTTCACTCTATATCATTTTGCAACACAATTTCTGTCCAGTTCTGAGATTATGAGAAGTCGTTTCATAATTTCTCCATGGACAAAACAAAGCGATGCAATAAAATTGCAGCAGCCCATATTTATAAATAACATTAACAGAACCGTCCCAGTTGTGGAAATTAAGGGACCCTGGGGATGCCAGGGATGCGTGAAACCGGATATTTGGAGGCCTAGTGTATATCAATTATAGAGTTGCGTTTATGCTTACTGTGGATGTTGGAAATGTTTCTTGTAAGTTGGGCATGGGGTTGAAGGAAGCTATTTACATCCTTCCACAGATCCATCTTTTCTCTTTTCCCTTTTCTTTTTCTCATTTTCAGAAAGATAACAGGGATCAAAGGGAAAAAAATGAGTAGAAATCAGGGATGGCTCATCCTGCCCAGAAATAGAGACAAGAATGAACACTTTCTATAAATCAAAACCTGTAGTATTTGCACGTCTGTGACTCAGCCATTCCACTTCAAGGTGCTGGCTCAAGGAAATTATTTGGCAAGTGTGAAAAAATGTTTGTAGAAAGACCTTAACCACAGTGATATTGTTCAATTCAGTTGAACAATATGTTAGAAACCCTCTGTATGTCAGTAACTGCGTAGGTATTGGAATTTATTTAGTGTTTTTAAGTAAGCTAAGTGGACATAGGAATATGTAAGCAAGGAACAGGTAATTACATAGCATGGTATGTGTTGTGATGGAGACCCTTTAGGTGCTATGGGGTCTTGAAGCATGGTCACCCAGCAAAGACCAGGGGGTAAATGTACAGTAAAGTTCTTGAGATATTATGATTTATAATAAGAAATATATATTTGGTCTTTGTCCCATTCTCTGGAGCAGAGCTCCTAAAACTCTTGGGATTTCCTAAGTGAGGCGAGCATATAAAGATGTCTTTTGTTATATTAATGAGGTGACTTTTGGAATGTACTACAAGATGGGGGCAGTTGCCAGTGGAGCCAACCTAGGGATTAAAGAGGTGGAATTTACAGTCTCAGTCCCCTGGCCTCTGAGAGAGGGGAGAGGGGCTGGAGGGTCAATCAATCACCAGTGGCAAATGAATCCTCCATTAAAAAGGATGGGGTTCAAGGAGCTTCTTCTGGGCTGATGAACACAGGGAGGTGTTAGGAGGGTCGTGCACTCAGGGAGGGCCTGTAAGTTCTGTGCCTTTCTGGCACACCTTGCCCTATGAATCTCTTCCATGTGGCTGTCCCTAAATTATATACTTTTAAAAGATAAACTAAAGTATATGAAAAATGTGGAGTTTGAGTAAAAATCTATTTCAAATTGGGCAGCACCCAATTTAGCAGATAGAAAGGAATTCCAAGTAGCTGTACAAAATGAAGACTTTTCTAGCAGAAGGGAGCAGAAACAAGGAAGTTATACTAGGCAAAAATGCTGGTTGGTTATTACAAGAGTACTTTCCTTTAGAGGATGACAGGGGTCTATTGGCAGATGACCTAAGTAGTGCTGATTAGGCCAGGTGATTCCTGATTGATTGGTTTAAGATTCCATTTCTGGGGGATCAGAAACTGTGATTAAGTCTCATTTGGTTTGGTCACATGGGATTTAGCATAAACAACTGCATATTGGACCTGTTGTTTTGCTTTTCAACAATATTTTTAGAGTAAATTGGTGATTTAGTAAGTAAGAATTTTTTTCTGAGTTCTGTGAGCTGCTCTAGCAAATTAATCAAACCCAAGGAGGGGGTTGTTGGAACCTCCAATCTATAGCCAATGGGTCAAAAACATAGGTAACAACCTGGACTTATGGCTGGCATCTTAAGTAGGGAGTGGGGGCAGTCTTCTGAGACTGAACCGTTAACCCCTGGGATCTGTTGCTATCTCTGGGTAAGTAGTGTCAGAATTGAGCTGAATTATAGGACACCAGCTAGTATTGGACAATTGTTGGTGTGGGGATCCCTCTCCCCAAACAAATATATTAGAATTGGGTCCAGAATCTTAAGGCTTTTAGGAAATTTCCAGATATGTTTTAACTCAAATAAATAACAAATAAATGATTATAATTTCACATAATGGCATATTATGCAAACGATGCATGTAACCATTCATTTATTTATTCTCATAGAACAGTGTTCATGATATATTGTTAAGTGAAAAAAATCTGGCCAGCACAAGGTATGTATAGTGGGATCCACTTTTAAATAATATAGAACATATTCATGTATAGTTAAATATCTACAGAAAAATTCTCAGATTATCTGTATCCATCCTTGGTACTTTCTCCCTTCTTGCCCATCTATATTTAAATATATGTAAATTTAATCTGCATTACTTCTGTAATTAAAAACAAAGAAGAGGGTGCTTATGGAATGAAACAACCAGCACAAGAAAACAAGTGGGTCAGATGCTGGGAGGTGAGCAATGTGGTATCTGGTCAACCTCAGCAGTTGTTGCTGTGGGCAGGATGCTTCATCAGCTCTCATAATGCAAGCAAAAGTCAGTTTCATAGTTTGTATCTGGGTATGTCTGACTCTAAAGCTTGAGCTTTACTTGAGTAATTTTTTTTTTTTATCATACTATGTGGCTATCCACAGCTGCCCTGACTGCTGATGCAGATGAGAATGAAATACTAAAGAGAATTCAAAATGAGTCCCAGCAACAAACAATTTACAAGCTATGAAAACTGCAGGGAATATGCATGTAGGATGATTCTAAAATGGGTAACTCTATTATGCTGGGAATAGTCACCTCATTATAAATGTCTCCATCGTAATCTCCATCCCTCTATCTCTGTTAATAATTCATGCATTTAAATTTTTATTGGATTGCAAATTGGCACACAGGTCAGGAGTCTGACTTCACAACTGTCATATTCAAAATTGGAATGGAATGAATTGCTTTCTGCTTCTAGTCAAGCCACCCATTTGTACTACCCAAATATGCCTAATGGGAAGGAGAGATGTACTTGATGGGAGGAAAAATCTCATGAAGTTAACATTTGTAGTATAATCACGTTACATTTCCATTGGATTTTAGTTTACAATGTTGCTTGCCTAGTTGCCACTGATGCATCATCTTCCAAATTTCTACTAAAATCTCAATGAAGACACTGAAAATGACAAAAATATACATCATCTCCAGAAACTAAAACATAAAATTACCCCTTTATTGAGTGTGTGTATTTTGTAGGAGCTAAAATACTGAATTGATTCCTCTTTGCACCTCTTTCTACATTCTTTGGGAAACATTAATCCCAGAAAGCAAAAAAGCCAGAGACAGGAAAAGGTATGCAATGGGCTCCTGTGTAAGATTTTATTTGAACAAATAGTCTTCCCACTATTTCTGTTCCTGCTGCTGCTGAATGATCTGGGACTTGGCAAGTGGGGAAGGTGGCAAATCCTATTAAGAGCATTGGATCCTCTCAATTGGCTTAGCAAAACAAAATGATGAACAAGATTGAATAAGATAAACTAAAAGAGTCTTGCCTTTAGGTTCAGCCAGAAGATATTTACAGACAGTATCCTGCTGTGGCCGGGCTGCTTCTGAAGGTGTTTGTTTTGGACTTTAAGGGCATGCTTCAACTGGCACTGATCCTGAGTTTGCTCTGAGACTTTAGCCTGTGTGGCCTCAGGGAAGCTGCTTAACTTCTCTGAGTTTCAGCTTCCTCATCTGTAAGATGGAGATGATTACACTCATTTCAACAGGGTATCATAAACATTAAATATGATGATGGGTATGTTGGGACACTATAAAGCAAACATAAAATCTTTTCATTACTGTGTTATTTCTTCTTGAAGTTTTAGTGTATCTAGTTTACTTTGCAAAACAGCCCTGCCTTGCTGATTGTACCCTCCTACAAATTTCTACTGATTTAGGGCCTGGGTCACTCACTGACCACTTTAAAAAGTGCTACCTAGGAATTATTTATCTTTTTGTGTATGTTTACTACCTCTCCCTCCAACTAGATCGTGGACTCATGTAGGGCAGGCTCCAATTTTTATACGTGTCTTTATCACTTTCTGCAGCCCACTGCCCTGTACTTATTGAATGCTTGAGAAATGCAAGTTGATGTTGATGGTAATCAATTTCAGTTCTGTAATCATGTAGGTATTCTCCTGATGCCGACAAAGACATATTTGTCTTCTTCAGGTTTGAATCACTAACTTTAACAGCATTCTACCTGTTTCAGTGGGAATATATATCGTGATGTGTAATGTATTTGAGGCCAGGACTTCCTTAAAGATGTTTTATTTATTCAACTCTGTGCATGGTGCAGAGCCAACTGCAAATATAGGCTTAATAAATAAGTCTGATAAAATTTTCTCCAGGGATGAACGTGCAGTCTTTAGCCAGAAGGCACCATGAAAGTCTCAATCCTATATTTGGTTTTGATATGTAATAGATAAAAAATAAAATGTAGGTACTCTAGAACCAAGTATTTTCTATTCTAATTCAAACAGTGTGAACCATTATAACAATTTATTATAAAACATTTCATATCACTGTATATTTAGCCAAGGATTACACTGTCCTTTTTATTCATTTTATTATATCTATTATAGCATAGGTTTCTATGCTATGCAGTTGTCCATTTGCAAGGCACTACATTTCCTAGTTGTATAAGTTGAAGGGTCATTTGTTTTCTGAAGAACCTGTGGAAGTCAGAGGGCAGTGCAAGTTTAAATTTCAGCCACCTCACCTTTCTCTGCATATGTCCTTCAAGAAGATGGAATATTTTCTATTGCCCTCTGATAGTTTAGCATTTAAGTGCCTCATAGATTTGGCTATAATCAACACCACATAATATATCCATTTATTCTCGGCAAATTTGTCATTTTCTGGTGTTTTGTCTTTGAACCTCTTTATGTTCTAAGGTGGTCTTGATTGACAGGTCTGAACCTGAAATGCAGCCCTTATGTTTCCTCTTTGCCCCTCCTTTTTCCTTCTCTTTCTTATATTCTACCACTAGTTTCATTCCCCTTCCCTGACTCAGAATCTTTTATTTTTTCTTTCCATTCTTTTCAAAAACATTTTTTCCCTTTCCTATCAGACACAGAAAAGAAAGAAGTGATGCCTTGTTTTTCTGTTTATTCTTAATGATGGAAGCTTGGTTATGTTATACCCATGGTATGCGATTACCTCAAGCATGGAGAGGGCATGGACACACTCCCTGCAGACCATTCAAAGGGGCCTCCTTTTTCTGTGGTTCTTGGAGGGTATGGTGAAATGCATATGTGTAGGTCTCTCTAATATTATCTGGGAAGCTTCCCATCAATTAATGGCTTCTTTCCTGGGCATTGACCCCAAGGAGTAGAAATAGCATGTTAGACAGCCCTCCTGGCCCCCATCAGCTGGGGTGCAGTGCTATTTTATCCAGGTGTGGGCACTCAGTAGTTCTCTCTCATTTCCTCTTGTCTGGCACCTGATATCATCAATCAAGAAATCAAAAGGCTACCTGGTACAGTGGTTCTCACTCCTGCCACTGCCTAGATGTGACCCCCTAGAACCTGATGTTGTCCTGACGTGGGCCGGGCATCAATGGTTTTATAAGCTTTCCACGTGAGTCAAAGGGTTGAGAAAATCTGGTTGAGAATTATTGGAAACCATCAACTCATTCTGTTTTCCTTCCTCTTTTTAATTTTTCTGTTATAGATCTACTTGGCAGGTTATGCCAGGGATTAGATATAGTGCCCAGCCTGCTAGGCCCCAGCATTAGAATCACCTAGAAGCACGGGTAGAGAGATTCCGAGGTGTCTTCCCATAGTAAAGAATCCGAATAATTAGAGGTGTCACAGGGTAACTGGTTGTCCTAGTGTGCCCAGAACTGAAGGGTAATTATTTTAGGAATTTGAGTGTTAAGACCAGGAAAGTCCTGGACAAACCAGGACATTTGGTCACTCTAGGAAGACCCTAGTTTTGTTTGCTGGTGTGTTTGTTTAAGATTTTTTTAAAGATTTTTTTTCACTGCTATGCTTTTTAAAAATTTTAATTTAATTTTTATTTCATATTGGAGGATAGTTGAGTTACAATGCTATGTTGGGTTCAGGTGTACAGCAAAGTATTTCAGTTATACATTTACATATATCCATTCTTTCTCAGATTCTATTCCCATATAGGTTATTACAAAATATTGAGTAGAGTTCCCTGTGCTATACAGTAGGTCTTTGTTGATTATCTATGTAGTAATAATATAAATAGTAGTGTGTATATGTTAATCCCAAGCTCCTAATTTATCTCTCCCTCCACCTCAACATTTCCCCTTTGGTTACCATAAGTTTGTTTTTGAAGTCTGTTTTGTAAATCAGTTCATTCGTATCATTTTTTTAGATTCCACACATAAGTGATGTCATATGATGCTTGTCTTTGTCTGACTTACCTCACTTAGTGTGATCATCTCTATGGGAAGACCCTAGTTTTCATTCATGTTCCTCATGTGATCATCATGCAGGGTGTGGTTGAAAACTACTACCCTAACCTATTTTAGAACAACTGGTTTTCTCAGGGGCAGAAATGCATCTCCAGCAGGGGCAGTGGGGAAGGAGCTGGCCCTGTCCTTGGCTCCATGTGTTTTGAGCTCTAGTCTCTGGCCATGTGGTCCTGTCTTCTGTCTCCCACTGTGACGCTCCATACGTGGGCTCCACAGGGCAGGCCTTTCCCCTCTATCTGCTGCTGCTGACGGCTGCTGCCTCCTCACACCCTCCCACTCAAGCTTTGTCCCTGTGGTGCATTTGCCTGTTCATCACCATCTGTTCCTCACTTTCTCCCGCCTGGAGGAGTTCCATGATATACGGCTGCTGAGAGCAATGCTCCTTCCGTCGCATCTTTCACTGCAGAGCCGCCACTTCAAACCCCCACAGGCCTTTCAGCAGCAACATCTGAGGCCCAGCCCCCTCCTCTCCTCTCCAGCTCTGCTGAAATGATACAAGAACTCACTCTGCTCTCAGGCGCCTGATGGGAGTGCGGGCCGGCAGAATGTCAGGGAAGCACTGGAAAGCTGGTCTGGCTGAGCCCTGGTCCATGCAGCGTGGAACTGGAGCCATGGCACTGAGGCTCTCGGGGAAGTGCTTATGTGTTTAGGGAGGACAGGAAGCTGTGACTGCAGACATCCCTCCAGTCTCTCAAAAGGCGAGGGTTAGCATCTGGACTCTCTGAATTACAGAATTATAAAACCATCACTCTACTTTTGAAGGTACTAAAAGAAAACTTGCCAAGTTTTTAGAAAATGGGCTCTAACCCACACGTTCAAGGTGCTGGAAAACCCTGAAATTATGTACAGCCTCTGGTTGGTTTGTGCATATATGCACTTTCCTAAGTCTGTGTATTGAATTATAGCCTCAATAGATCCTATGACTCAAACGAAAAAAGAAAAAAAAAAAAGAATAAGAACATTGCTTTAGAAAAGGATATAGAGAGTTCTGGAGTTCTGAGTTTAGAGTTGAGTTCATGTTATTTTTATTTCCTTTTCTCCTTGGTCTCACAAGCCCTAGTACAGAGCCTGGGGCATAGAAAATACAAAGTACATGTCAAACTATTTTCTCTTGCTATCATCCAGACTCCAAAGAAAGAAAATGCAAAAGGACAATATGTGAAAATTCACTCAGGAGTTCTAGCTGGGAATTCAAAAGGTTTATGATCCGGTCCTCATTCTACTGTCCATCTCCTCTTGACTTGGGGCAAAAAACTTCACTTCTCTGGGCTTCAGATTCCTCTTTGGGTTTGGATTATATAATCTCTTAACTATTGTTCAATTCTGAAAGACAAGTGGTCTGTCCTTACACAGCGCAGACTTAGAATTTTTCTACCATTTTAGCAAACAAAACTAGAGAGGCTAATTCTTTCTGTGTAGAGAATTTGGACTTTCATAAGGGCATAAGAAGGAACACAAAATGTCTCTGGATTCTTTAATACTGAAGTCAAAATCCTGTTCTCTAGTTCATGTTATAAAAGGTACTGGCCCAGTTGTATGACCACAAAGTTGAACATCTTCACTATGCTCAGATTTGGGCTAAGCAGTAGTAAAATACCTGTATTTTCTTTCCTTAAGTATCTTGCTACCTTGTAGATAAGATTCAGACATATTAAACAGGGAGAAGGTAATTAATTGCTAAACTGCAAGGTAGTGATCCTAATTGTACCTTGTACACACTGGACATAATACAATTCTAGTAAGCCTGAAGACTGCAGTGAGACCAGAGGTTTCAAGGGGGAGGTAGGAATGAAACCGTGGCTTCAATGTTGGGCAGAATTTAAATAAGTGGTGAAGGAAAGGCACTCCCAGTGGAAGTGGATGAGGGCCATTCGGGCAAAGGATGGAGGTGGGGATAAGCAGCGTGTTAAGAGAAAAGCAGGTTGGTTCCCTTTTGGTAGCTGTGAGAGTGATTGGGTTTGGGGAGCCCTGAAGGCCTGAAAGGTAGTTCAGGGCATTTCCACTCACCCAGGGAAGCTGCTTTAGACTATTGAGCAGGGCACCATTGGTGGGGAGTGGCACGGGAGAAGCAGTAGTGACCACAGTGGACCAGAGGCTGGGGTGCTGCTGAGGTCACGTGGGTGGGCCTTGATCAAAGACAAGACAGCATTGGATGCAGAGGAAAGAGGGCAGCACACTGGAACCTGCCGCTGCAGCAGCCGGCAGTGCTGGGGACTGTGGGGAGGCTCACTGTGCGTCTTGTGGAGGAACCACGAAGGGACCGCATGGTTATCTGCTGATGTCTGATGTTTGGGGTTGGAATCTTTGTTCTCCCCAGGGAAATCCTGGGTCTGAAAACTCTAATGGTCTCTGTATTTTATCCATTTGTAGGGCTGATGAGGGGTGGCCTCCTGAGAGCTAGGTCATTCTTCCCCCTCAACTTCCTTATTCTCAACAGCATCTACCTGAGATGCCCTGGTGGTTAGAGTACAGTTGTTTGGCTGTGTGAGAGGTTCTTCTGGATCTATTAGTGGCCAGCCAGTCTCTGTGCTTTAACTTTATTTATTTATTTATTTTTGAAGATTTGGGAGAATAGGTTTTTTTTAAAGAAAATTTTTTGAGATATAATTGACATACAATGAACTGCATATATTTAAAATGTACACTTTGATATATATTTTTCTTACTAGTAATGTATATATGGCAATCCCAATCTCCCACTTCATCCACTTTAACTTTAATAGATGGGGTTAGAGGTTATCCCCATCTAAGATTAGGGAAGAATCTGGCAGGAAAAGATTTTCTTTCTCAGGTTAACCTGAATGACCCTGGTTAAGGTCATCCAGCCCTTTTAAGGAAAAAGCAAAAGCCAAAACAAAACAAAACATTTTGCCCTTACATCATTAGAACTTTATGTAAACAAAGTCCTAACTTTTTTGTACCCTAGGGCGCAAGTGGCTATAAAACCTTAGTTGTTGTTGTTGTTAAAGAAGTGCTTGATGGTGAATTTTTTCTACATAGACTACTTTACCTCAAGTGGCCCAACTGAACCGTACTGCATTTTAGGGTGGGGGGAAGGGTATTGAGTTTCACTCCTGGTGCTTTGTGGAGAAGCTGCCTCCCTGTCTAACGAGCCTGTGGTGTGTTTGAGGAAGGAGATGTCGAAGATATCTTCTCTTTTCCAAGTTCTGGGAGCCCGTAGTGGTATGGAAGAAGAATCAATCTTGTTTACAAGAATAGGGAGCCCATTCCAAATAAATCAGCAAATATGAAAAAAGAGGAGGAAACCTTGACAGTGTCCAGCTAGGGAGTAGCTAAGGACTGACATGTGCTGGGATAATACCCTGGACAAGACGGGGTAATACTACAGAAAGGCTATTGCAGAAGGGGATTCTGAGCAGTGTGGCAGGACCATAAAATTTTCCCCAGCAGAATGAGATGGAACACAATTCGGATTGGAAAGAAACAGCTCTGAGCAGGAAATAAGAATAGGAGAAAAATGCCAGGACAGATAAATGTAGATGCTAGATGCTCTAGGCAAAGGCCATGGGAAGATTTGTCAAAAAGAGTCTTTTATTAAGTGTAGAAAGTCTGCTTCTCAGATTTGTGTTCTTTCTTTTGGTTTAAAAATTTAAATTTAAGTAGATGATGGAGGGTACCAGCTTCATCAATCTACATTTGAAGGTAGGTAGTGTGTGGCCAAAATGTTGTCCATCTTAATCAAACCCTATATACTAATAACCATCGTCATCCCTTATTGAGTACATACTCTGCATCAGGACCACTGCATTTTGTCCTCACCACAGCTCTATAAGGTTAATAATATTATTTTCCCCAGTACCTGTATAAAGGAACCAAAATGCAAAACTTTCTCATCTGTACCCTGCAGATTATAATAATGGTGTAATTGAGATAATTCATGTACATTGCTCATTCTCTTTGTGCTATTGTCCCAAAGCCCATAATTTCTAATTGCCAGAGCAATGTCAGCTTAGTTCCTCTATCTCTAAAGCCCACCTACCTCTTGCCTGGATTATGGTAACCACCTTCTAGGAGTTGCTCTGCATCCCTTTGCCCTCTCTGGTAGATTCTCAGCTGAGCAGTTAGGAAAGTCAGGCCCTGGCACTCTTCCACCACAGACCTGCAGAGGTCTTCACAGTCTTACATAATCTCCCTGCCCCATGAGGTTTCAAATTCATCTCCTACTGCTCTACCCCTTGTTACTTGTCTCTAGCTGCAGAGGCCTCCCCTTGAAAATGGGACACATGGTCGTCTCGGTGACTTTGCACTTACTATTTCCTCTGCCAATGCTTTCTCTTTATTTGCTTGTTCTTTTACTTCCTTTAGGACTTTTGCTTAAAGGTCCCAGTGAGACCTTCCCAGATGATTCTATTTTAAATTACACTTTCTGCTTGCCCAACACAACTCATTCTTCTCAGAACAACTATATCTGACATACTATATATTTTACTTAGATATGAAAATATCTGCTCTTCATTTGCCCTTCCTGATATGGATGTTATGCCAAAGCAGAATATACTTCTATGTACCCCGCTTGTATTGTGTGCTCCCCATTTGTGCTGAATATTGGATGAATGAATTCATTATCTGCTTTGACCTCTAATGACTCTCCCATGACTCTAGAATCTTATCCCTGTACTCAAGGACAGGCTACTGCTTCCAGTTTTCCTTCAGAAACCCTCTACAAATTAGACAAACCAGAATCAGTCAGCCTATGGCCAAAATGAACAAGACTTTATAAACTCTGTTCCTGCTGAGAAACAGCCCTCCATCTTCTCCTCCCCTTTGGCATTCACTGGGCTCTGGCAGAGAGAAGCCCAACAAAAGAGCATAATTAGGAAATGACAACCCACACCAAACAGGCCACACGACACACAGAAAACTAGGTCATTGTTCCTAATACAAGGAAGAAGATCCGTGCTTCTAGCCAGGCTGTGAGCCACTTATGTGAAAACATCATAATTAATTGAATTAATTTAATTCCAAGTATTGTGGGAAGATGTGTGCCTTTCAGAAATCTGCCCCTTTCTTTCTCTTTTGCATATGGCATATCTTGTGCCTAATTTGCATAGCTCCTAAGTAAACTGTCTGATGATCTGTTTAAGGAATCCACTTACTTAGCCCTTCATGGGACACACACACATGTCTACTACTATGTGTAAGCCAAACACAGCCCTTGCCTTCCAACAGATTATGGGCTTCTACTGAGAGCACAGATCATCTTCATTTTGGTTCAAGCTGCAGAATATCTGATAGAAACTTCCTTCTCCATCTCATAAATGTTGTGGGTGAATTGAATGTTAACCTCCGCTGGATAACCTTGGGAAAACCTTTGAATGTGCAGTACTGGTAATCCATCTTACTCGCCAGTGACCCGGGACACATCAAGTTGTGAATTACTGTGGCCATTACTGAGACATTTCATAGGACCCAGGAAACATTACATGTCCTGGGCTCTCTTGATAGGGGACAGAGGGGACAAAGCAAAACACAGCTAAGGCTGAAAGAACCACAAAGGAGCCAGCTCATTTTCTTTCTTATTTTCAGTTGCAAAAATAACTGGAATCATCTTCTTATTTTCTGAGTTTCCATTTGCAGGTTGTAAACATTTATTTTACACATACCAAGGAATGTCGCAATATAAATCTGACACACAAGATGTCGAGATGATTTTGAAGAGAAAGGCTAAACTCACGTACTTTGCAACCAAAGAAACAAAACAAAATGCAAAATTTAAATGAAAGTGAAGTATTTTCTGCCTATTCCTCTCCTACGCAAACTATTGCCCTTATTCCTCATTTTGCATAAGTTCACATTAGTTTCCATGTGAAATCTACTTATGGCATAAAATGAGGCTACGTTCTCTCAGGGTCTTAGCTGCTCTCCAGTAAAGTGAAATGTCTTTGAAATGTTTTACCTCTAGATTTTGTTCAACCTAAAGCAGCTTTTCTCCCAAAGACAGTCCAAATTCCCTCTAAGGTGCTGACTTGCTTTAATGTATCACTCCTTTGCAGGTTGAAAAGAACATTATTTTGCCCAAAGAATTTCAAAAACTAACACAGGCTAGTTAGCAAAAGATAAATTGTATATTTTGAACCAGTACATTTTCCTACTCGTTACAACATGTCTGTAGATCTCCTACGTACAAGACTGGCCTGGTAGTGACAATAGACTTGTAGGGATTTAAAGAAAATGTATTACAAGTTACTGCTCATTGAATAAATGTTGGGGAATAAAAAAACTATCTCATAAGTCATTCTATAAACCTAATGGGACACGCGGTTATGAACCTTCAAAAATACTTGTTTTGGTGGTGGTCCAGTTATCTTGCTAGGGAATAGTTAGTTGGGGCATTTCCTATTTACCCTTCTTGTTAACCAATCCACTTAGTCCATCTGCCTACCTTAAAAACTGCTCCCTTGTAGTTTTGTTTCTTTTTTTTCCCCTCGAGACCTTACACTGTGATAGACTTGAACGTCCACAGTTTGCGGTGGGGAGGTGGTGCCCCACGTGTGCTCAAGGTACTTTCAGACTTCATGCTTCCTCTCTGGCTCAAAGTCACTTGAGGAATTGAAACTCTGGTCCAGGGAGGAGTCAGCTATTTTCATGACTTTCTCAGTGACAGTCATTCCTCTTTAACCTGCCTCTCTGCCTTTCATTTGCATTCTAGCTTGGCCCAAGGAGAGTGACTGCCTGTCCTGGATTGCTTCTTGCATGGTGTTGATTTAGTGCTAACAGTCTACTGTATAATTCATCTGCTCCTAGGGCCTGTAATGGCTTGGCTTATATAGTGTACACAACTGAATAACTAGCTGGAGACCTTGGCCCTAAGCAAAGGAGAATTCTTATTCCAGAGATAGTCCCAAACATATGGTCAGAAGGGAAGTTTCAACCATAGCTAGTTATAAACAATATAAGAGGCTTCTTCTTTTATTTCCTTTTTTCTTTTTTTTTTGTGGTGTCATCTTGGGGTTGTGTGTGGGGGTTGGTGGGAGGGGGGACGGGATGAAATTAAATGTAATGAGTGCCTACAATGTGATAGATACTGGGACAAGCATTTTACATATGCTAATTCATTTCTCAAAACAACTGACAAAGAAACAGGCTCAGAGGGGTTAAGTAACATTCCCAAGATCACACAGCTAGGAAGCAGTAGAGAGGTTAAAACTTAACTTTGTCTGACATAAAATCCTATGTTATTTTGCCACTTGATCTTAACCATTCTTCCTCTGTTTTCCCATGGCATTGCCTTTGTCTCCTGTCACCTCTTGTCTCACCTCTGCTCCTGTCAATCTGATAGACTAGGCTAGGTTATGCTGTGGTAACAAATAGCCTCTAAATCTCACTGTCTTGAAACAAACAGGTTTATTTTCCGCCAACCTAATGTTGACTAGAAATCAGCTAGAGGTTATGCTCTGTCATCCTTAGTCAAGGATCCGGGCTGGTGGTGCTGCCACTATATGGACTATGGCACTCACCACAGCAGAGGGGAAAAGAGCTGTGCTAAATCACACTCCTATGATTACAGCTTTTGCCCAGAATTAATCCATGTTTCTCCAGCTCACATTTCACGATGCCTAAGGACCTGGGGAGCGATTTACCATCATGTGGATAATGAATTGGGAATATTTGGTGAACAGCACTAGTGATGACTACACCTCTTTGGGGGAATGAAAATCCCACTGAGTTTCTAAGTCTAGAATGCCAAAGGTGAATTCCTCTGCTACCAGGTGCAACCCCTTAGTCCACTTTTACTGATACTTTATCATGGAAGGTGTACCAGAATAGTTAGGTGATACCTGGATGCTCAAAAGCTGTGACTATGATTTGCAATGTTTGTGGGTACATTTGGAAGAGATATTGGATGAGCGAAAGTGTTTGCCAAGACTAGATCATGGGTTCTGGCAAGGAAGAGAATGCTGGGCCTGGCTGGACCACAGCTGGCCTGCAATAGTTATTGCTTAATTTGAGAGGATTGAGCAAGCTCGAAATGGCACATTTGCGGACACCGTGCTGCCATTCTGCAGGCAATTTTTTTGAGTTAATGAACATTTATAAATTGTTTTTATTTTATGCCCAAATTACTAAATTAATAAATAGAATAATAAGACTTGCTAGTTAAACTTAAAGGCTGAAGGAAAACCAAGTTTTAAAACTATGACTGATTTTAATTGACTAATATTAGATTTAAAACCCAGGTAAGTATAAATAAAGCAAATTTCTTTCTGTGCTCAAAAGCCACCCTTAGATATTACTTTTTTTATTTTCCATTATAGTTAACTACAAGATACAGAATATAATTCCCTGTGCTATACAGTAAGACCTCGTTTTTTATCTATTTTATACATAGTAGTTTGTATCTGCTAATCTCAGACTCCTAATTTATCCCTCCATGGCCCTTTTCCCTTTAGTAACCATAAGTTTGTTTTCTATGTTTGTGTGTCTTACAGACAATTTTTGGTTCTTAAAGATTCTTTTCCATAGCCAGGGAACACCTTGAGTATGATTAGCTAACTTCTTTTCAAATTCTATATAACATGATCCTTCCTAGACAAAGGCAGGAAATAGTCATCCTATGAAAAGATAATGGGGGCTTCCCTGGTGGCACAGTGGTTAAGAATCCACTTGCCAATGCAGGGGACACGGGTTTGAGCCTTGGTCCAGTAAGATCCCACATGCCACAGAGTAACTAAGCCCATGTGTCACAACTACTGAGCCTGTGCTCTAGAGCCCATGAGCCACAACTATTGAGCCCACACACCACAACTACTGAATCCTGCATGCCTAGAGCCCATACTCCACAAGAGAAGCCACCACAATGAGAAGCCCACACACCACAGTGAAGAGTAGCCTCCACTTGTCACAACTAGAGAAAGCGCATTAGCAGCAGTGAAGACCCAATGCAGCCAATAAAAAAATAAATTAAATAAATAAATAAATTTTATTTTATTGTTTTTATTATTTTCGGGGGGTGGGTACACCAAGTTCAATCATCTGTTTTTATACACATATCCTCATATTCCCGCCCTCCCTTGACTCCCCCCCACCCTCTCTCAAAATAAATTAAAAAAAAAGACCAAAGGAAAAATACTTATTAAAAAAAAAAAAAGATAATGGAAGGAATCAATGAACCATAGTCCATGTTTCCGTTTCCATTTGCCATTCCTCCCTCTGATATTGTCACCTTTTCTTCTTCCCAATAGGAAGTTTTACATTGGCCTTTATTCCAATAAAGTGTAACTTCTCTACCCAATTAGATTTATTTTTAACTTAATGATACTTTTTTATTTTTGGCTGCATTGGGTCTTTGTTGCTGTGCGCAGGCTTTTCTCTAGTTGTGGTGAGTGGGGGCTACTCTTCGTTGTGGAGCATGGGCTCTAGGTGCGCAGGCTTCAGTAATTGCTGCGTGCAGGCTTCAGTAGTTGTGGCACATAGGCTCCGTAGCTGTGACACATGGGCTCTAGGGTGCACAGGCTTCAGTAGTTGTGGTGCATGGGCTTAGTTGCTCTGTTGTATGTGGGATCTTCCTGGACTAGGGAAGATCCCGTGTCCCCTGCATTGGCAGGCGGATTCTTAACCACTGTACCACCAGGGAAGCCCCAGTGATAATTTTAACTACATACTCTTTTTATTTGCTTGTCTAAATCTTTACCACGTACGTGTATCATCTATTAAAAACAGCACTCAAACCTCCTCATACCCTAATCTCATCTCATGTTCTTGGCTTTCCCTACTACTACTTCTCTTCGTGCATATGACATTCTTGTCTATGAGGACCAGTTGATACCAGAATGTACTCCATGGTCTGTGCTGTCTCTGAGCATAAGTTTGTTTTTCTCTCAGTCAGAAACACTTTGTCTTCAGATTACTGCCTGCTGAAATTCTCATCCTTCCAGACCCACTTCTTGATCTATCTCTTCGATGAATCTGTTACTGATTACAAACATATGTGGCCTTTTATGAACACTTCATACATACATTCATACACTTCAATGTTAGTAGGATAGAACCTTTGGTTCTCAGGGCAAAGAGAGCTCTCAGCATTGTGTCTTAGTCTTAATAACAGCTTAATAATATTTGTTCAACTACAATAGTGTTTTTCAAACATGTTGGTTCAGGATCCTTGAGACTCTTAAAAATTACTGAGGAGTCTAAAGAACTTTTGCCTAGTGTATTGTATCTGTTGATATTCATCATATTAGAAATTAAAGTGGAAATTTTTAAAATCACAAGAATACTCAAGCACACCCCCTTTATCTGTAAGAATAATGATGTCATCACACACCATTGGAGCCACTGGAAAAGTTCCTTATATGCTTGGAGAGAGGGAGAGTATAAAAGACAAATTATTCCTTATTATTAATATAAAAATATTTTTACCTTACAGATGCCCTGAAAAGGTTTAGGGGATCCTCAGGTGTCCCCATACCACGTTTGGGATCCACTAAATTACTATCACAGAAAGGACCCTAGGCTAAGTCAAGAGTTCTGAGTTTAGGCTCTCTCTCCGCCACAAACATACTTTTGATATTTATCTGGGCTTCATTAAAAAGAAGTTCAGAGAATTTAAAAAATGTATTCAAAGTCATTCAAATATTTAGTGGCAGAGTCAGGAACTGAACACAAGTTTTTCATAACCTTTTTTTTTAGTGTATTGAGGTATCATTTGTTTTAACATTATATAAGTTTCATGTGTACAACACATTTCATGTGTTCCATTTCTGTATACACTATAGGGTGCTCACCACAAAAAGATTAGTTTCCATCGTCACCATAAAGTTGAATCCCTTTACCCATTTCTCCTTCTAACCCTCTTCTCCTCTGGAAGCCATTATTATGTTCTTGTGTCTATGTGTTTGTTTTGTGTTGTTTGATTTGTCCATTTATTTTGTTTTGTTTTGTATGTTATATATGAGTGAAATTGTACAGTATTTGTTTTTCTCCATCTGACTTATTTCACCTATACCCTCAAGGTCCACCCATATTGTTGTAAATGATTAGATTTCATCTCTTTTTTTTTTTTATGAGTAGTAGTTCATTGTATATAAATATACCACATCTTCTTTATTCATTCATTCATCAGTGGGCACTTAGATTGTTTCCATATCTTGGGTATTGTAAATAATGCTGCAATGAACATAGGAGTGTATATGTCTTTTTCAAATTAGTGCTTTTGTATTCTTTAGATAAATACCAAGACGTGGTAGAGCTGGATCATATGGTAGGTCTATTAAATTTTTTCTTTACTCTCCATACTGTTTTCCATAGATATTGTAAAAAGAAATGGAAGAATACACAAGGAAATGGAAATGGATTGAAAAGAATTAACATTGTTAAAATATCCATATTACCTAAAGCAATCTACAGATTCAGTGTGATCCCTATAAATTTTTTTCACAGAAATAGAATAACAACAAAAAAGTCTTAAAATTTATATGGAACCAAATAGCCAAAACAATCCTGAGAATAGAGAACAAAGCTGGAGGTATCACACTTCCTGATTTCAAATTATACTACAAAGCTACAGTGAAAGATTTGAATGTAAGACCCAAAACCATAAAACTCATGGAAGAAAACGTAGGTAGTACACTCTTTAATAAGGGTCTTAGCAATATCTTTCTGGTTATGTCTACTCAGGCAAGAGAAACAAAAGCATAAATAAACAAATGGGACTACATTAAACCAAAAAGCTTCTGCACAGCAAAGGAAATCATCAACACAACAAAAAGACATTCTGCCAAATGGGAGAAGATATTTTCAAATCATATATCCAATAAGGAGTTAATATACAAAATATACAAAGAACTCATTCAACTCAACAACAACAAAGAAAAGCAAATGATCCAATTGAAAAATTGGCAGAGGATCTGATTAGACATTTTTCCATTCACTTTCTGTTTTATCACTCAGAGACTCCTAGGTAGTGTGATGTATTACTGAAAAACCCTGACCCAAACTGTCTTACCCACAGAACTTGAATTGTGACATATATTCATGTGAGTCCATTTTTTAAATAACTAGAGGGTGTCTACTAAAGGTTACCATTATAACTATGAGGTATAATATGCTGAGTTATAAATCCTGCTAACACCTGATCATTTATTTTCCTGATCAGTTAACTTTAAGTTTTTGAGTATGGCCTGAGGAGATGGGACATAAGACAGATAAGTTTTGTTGCAGAAGACATGGGGTGATGAAGAGAGCTAACTGAAACTTGGTATGGGATGAGGCAAGTGGTTTGCACAAGAAGGCCGAGCATGAAGTTGCTGGGAGAGGGGTATTATGACATGTAAGGGGAAATCAAAGAACCTGGAACTAAATTCTAGAGAACTTTCGTGCATTTTATAAATTCATTTAAGTTTCAGTCCTGCCCAGATAGCTTTATATGTTGCATGACCCAATCTTGTTAGATATCCCCACAGGACCCTGGTGTGGCACCTCTGGTAAGAGAAACCTTATTTCAAAATGGTGTCTGAGATTCTTTCTGCTGCCTGCCTTCTTGGCATTGCATATTATTATGTGGATACGCTTATGAACTTAAGCCATGATTTTCTAGGCATAGCAGTAGCAATTAGGGCCAACCAGATCAACGGTCAGCAAGAAGGTGAACGCTGAGCAGGAGTGGAATCTCTGTGTGGGATGTCACTGGAGAGCATCATGAGATCCATCTTCTCAGGATTAGAAGCAGGTGCTCAGCCCTAGGAGATGTTCCACCATGACTTAGCCCCATCCCCTCAATTGCAGAAGGCTGAAGCCCAGTACGGCTAGTGACAGGAGCATGGGCAGCATATTTAACCATGACCAAGGTAAGGAGAGTGTGAAGGGAGATGAGAAGCAAATGAAACATAAAGAAATGTATAGATTCTCTGAAAAAAGACCAAGTAAAGACCACTGTGTCTGGAGAGAATAAAGGCAAATTGAAACCATTATCAAAGTAATTCATGCTAAAATATTTTTGCCTCAATTATCTGAGTATTTAAATGAAAGTATTTTAGGAGCATCTAGGACCCAAGTAATTAAATTTATGCCCCAGTTAATATTGGGTGGAAACAGAAGCACGTAGGCATGGATTTTAGCTCAGACCACGATATTTGAAATGCTGAGAGAATTGCAAGCCTCAAGGTCCCCTGTGCTTCACATCTTCACATCTATTTTTTCATTATAGTTTACAAATGCTATTATTTAATTGGCTCTCAAGGCTGTAAAACTATTTTAGAACTTTTTCACTAATAAACTTGGTTAAAGCCAAGCAACAGATCAGTCATACAGCCAACTGACGCAATAGTGGTGTAGAAGAATGATATTACCTGTACACCTGAAACTAACGCAATGTTGCGAATCAACTATACTCCAGTATAAAATAAAAATTAAACTAAAAATAAAGAATAAAGATGTTACCCCTAGGCAGTGTCTTGAAAAGACTTGCTTTAACCTTATCTTCTGTTTGATGTTGGCTTTTGCTTATGACTATTCCTTGTCTTACTGCATCACCACCTCCATTCTCTTGCCTCTCTTTTGCCTTTTATTTTATTTTTCACATCTTGATATCTCCCAAAGTTTCTCTGGCTCCAGTGTATAAACTCTTCCTTTTCTGAAAGTTTAGATTGTAGGGAGTTCTCTGATGGATGCTACCCTCACCAGCTATGCCTTTCTTCTTACCTATTTCCCTGCTTTATACACAAAGTCCTTTCAGTGACCACTGTTCCTTGTCTGGATCCTGGCTTAGATGGGCTGCGGCAAGTATCCTGTCCATGATGATGGCCCCATCATACAGGTGGTTGTACACATGGACAGGATACTTTCTCATCTTCTCATACACCAGGTACTTTACATACTTACCATATTGAATCCTCACAAAAATGTACATAGCCATATATATGTATGTACATTTATATTTAGCTATATACAGCTATATCTATAGGTAGGTAGATAGGTAGATAGCTGGCTGAAAATGGATTCTCAGAAAGGTTACACAACTTCATAAAAATCACACAGTTTGCAAGGGATTGAGCAAGCATCTGCTCTTGTCCTATCAGATACAAAATTGATTTTTTTTACATTATGCTCTGACAATGTGTTGAATTTTGAGCTGGGCTTTGAAGTAGGAGAGGGTAGGAAGACTAAGAGGGAAAGCCTTCTTGGTAGAAGCATTTGGGGAGTATTTAAAGTTAACTCATAACCACCTCATTTGGTAGGATCCTATTGTGTTTCATTACTGCTTCAATGTGCTCTTGTATAATTTAAGACCTATTGTGCCAAACTTTTCCAAAGAGGAAAAAGCATAAACATCAAGCTGAGACTTTTCATAGTTATTTAGAGATTGTAATATCACTGAATTTAAGCCATGTGAGTAGCAAATGCCAACCACTGAGGCCATAATTGCCATTAGGAAAAAAAACCCTTTATCTTACATGTGCATCAAATGATTCTTGCATTGAAATTAAAAACAAAAAAAGAATTCCAGAAGCATCATTCTCTTGCTTTCTGTTGACAAGGCCACCCAATGCAGGTAATCACTGGGTCCCTGCCACCCAGTGCAGGGACATATGGGAGGCTGCTACACAAAGAGCTGTGCAAGATTGTGTTTCTTTGGAAATTCATCAGGCAAAGACTGACCCTCTGGGCAATGTACCCACTAGAAAAGAAATGGTAGGCAGCATCCCAGGACTGGTGACTTGCAACAAGAAAAGGAGATGGGGCTTATAGATCCAGAAGCAAGGGAGGTTACAGATTGGGAAATGCCTAGGAACCTCACTGGTCTTGGATCTAAGATCCTAGCCACATAAATAGCACATGATATATATATATATATTTTTTACTGTATTAATTTGTGACTTGGGTTATAAGACACTAGGGTTATAAGAATCCAACTTTGGTTAACTTGAACAAAAAAACATTTATTGGAAGGTTAAATGGCAGGTTTAGAATTATAGGAGCAGCTGAAGAATTAGGTTCACAGAAATGAGGATAGAGTAGCAACAGGGATTTTAGTAGCAAAATATAATAGTCTATCTCTTCAGGTCACTGTTATAGGGGTCAATTCAATATTCATGCTTTTTGTTCCTGTTTCCATAATTCAAATCCCTAAGAGGGAGAGCATGTCCAGTTTGTCCTAGACTGTGTCCTGTGCCTGCCACCTTGACCAGGAAGAAGATGGTACCTTGATCAATAGCCCTATCTAAATTCATCAGTGATATTGGTTTGTAGTTTTCTTTTTTTGGTAGTATCTTTGTCTGGTTTTGATATCAGGGTGATGGTGGCCTCACAGAATGAGTTTGGGAGTATTCCTCATTCTGCAATTTTTTGGGTGAGTTTGAGAAGGATGGATGTTAGCTCTTCTCTAAATGTTTGATAAAATTCACCTGTGAAGCCATTTGCTCCTGGACTTTTGTTTGTTGGAAGATTTTTAATCACAGTTTCAATTTTGTTACTTGTGATTGGTCTGTTCATATTTTCTGTTTCTTCCTGATTCAGTCCTGGAAGGTTATACCTTTCTAAGAATCTGTCCATTTCTTCAAGTTTGTCCATTTTATTGGCATATTGTTGCTTGTAGTAGTAGTCTCTTATAATGCTTTTTATTTCTGTAGTGTCTGTTGTAACTTCTGTTTCATTTCTAATTTTATTGATGAGTCCTCTCCCGCTTTTTCTTGATGAGTCTGGCCAAAAATTTATCAATTTTGTTTGTCTTCTGAAAGAGCCACCTTTTAGTTTTATTGATTTTTGCTATTGTTTTCTTTGTTTCTATTTCATTTATTTCTGCTCTGATCTTTATGATTTTTTTTCCTTCTACTAACTTTAGGTTTTGTTTGTTCTTCTTTCTCTAGTTTCTTGAGGTCTAAGGTTAGATTGTTTATTTGGGATTTTTCTTGCTTCTTGAGGTAGGATTGTATTGCTATAAACTTCCCTCTCCGAATTGCTCTTGCTGCATCCCATAGGTTTTGGATTGTTGTGTTTTCGTTGTCATTTGTCTCTAGGTATTTTTTGATTTTCTCTTTGATTTCTCCAGTAATCTCTTGGTTATTTAGTAGCATATTGTTTAGGCTCCTTGTGTTTGTGTTTTTTACATTTTTTTTCCTGTACTTGATTTCTAATCTCATAGCACTTTGGTTGGAAAATATGCTTGATATGATTTCAATTTTCTTAAATTTACCAAGGCTTGATTTGTGACCCAACATGTAATCTATCCAGGAGAATGTTCTGTGTGCACTTGAGAAAAAAGTGTAATCTGCTGTTTTTGGATGGAATGTCCTATAAATATCAATTAAATCTATCTGGTCCATTGTGTCACTTAAAGCTTATGTTTTCTTATTAATTTTCTCTCTGGATGATCTGTCCATTGGTGTAAGTGGGGTGTTAAAGTCCTCCACTAATGTTGTGTTACTGTTGATTTCCTCTTTTGTAGTTGTTATCATTTATCATACGTATTGAGGTGCTCCTATATTGGGTGCATATATATATATATAATTATCTCCTCTTCTATGATTGGTCCCTTGATCATTATGTAGTGCCCTTTCTTGTCTCTTGCAACATTCTTTATTTTAAAGTCTATTTTATTTGATATGAGTATTGCTACTCAAGCTTTCTTTTGATTTCCATTTGCATGGAATATCTTTTTTCCATCCCCTCACTTTCAGTCTGTATGTGTCCCTAGGTCTGAAATGGGTCTCTTATACATAACATATATATGGGTCTTGTTTTTGTATCCATTCAGCCATTCTGTGTCTTTTGGTTGGAGCATTTAGTCCATTTACATTGAAGGTGATTATTGATATGTATGTTCCTATTACCATTTTCTTAATTGTTTTGAGTTTGTTTTTGTAGGTCCTTTTCTTCTCTAGTGTTTCCCACTTAGTGAAGTTCCTTCGGCATTTGTTGTAGAGCTGGTTTGGTGGTACCGGATTCTCTTAGCTTTTGCTTGTCTGCTAAGCTTTTGATTTCTCTGTCACATCTGAATGAGATCCTTGCTGGGTAGAGTATTCTTGGTGGTAGGTCTTCCCTTTCATCACTTTAAGTATATTGTTGGACTCCCTTCTGGCTTGCACAGTTACTGCCGAGAAATCAGCTGTTAACTTTATGGGAGTTCCCTTGAATGTTATTTCTCATTTTTCCTTGTTGGTTTTAATAATTTTTCTTTGTCTTTAATTTTATCAGTTTGATTACTATGCATCTAAGCATGTTTCTGCCTGGGTTTATCCTGCCTGGAACTCTTCACTTCCTGGATTTGGATGGCTATTTCCTATCCAGTGTTAGGGAAGTTTTTTTTTTTTTTAATTTTATTTTTTATTTATTGGCTGAGTTGAGTCTTCATTGCTGGGCATGGGTTTTCTGTAGCTGTGGAAAGTGGGGGTGACTCTTCATTGTAGTGTGCAGGCTTCTCTTGTTGCGGAGCATGGGCACTAGGCACGCAGCATGTGGGCTCAATAGCTGTGGCTTATGGGCTCTAGAGAGCAGGCTCAGTAGTTGTGGCACACAGGCTTTATTGCTCCACAGCATGTAGGATCTTCCCAGGCCAGGGCTTGGATCCATGTCCCCTGCATTGGCAGGCAGATTATTAACCACTGTGCCAGCAGGGAAATCCCCCCATGTTAGGGAAGTTTTTGACTATAATCTCTTTAAATATTTTCTGGGGTCATCTCTCTCTCTTCTCCTTCTGGAACCCCTATAATGCAAATATTGGTGCATTTAATGTTGTCCCAGGGGTCTCTTAGGCTGTCTTCATTTCTTTTCATTCTTTTTTCATTATTCTTTTCCATGTCAGTGATTTCCAACATTCTGCCTTCCAGGTCACTTATCCATTCTCCTGCCTCAGTTATTCTGCTATTGGTTCCTTCTAGCATATTTTTCATTTCAGTTATTATATTGCCTATCTCTGTTTGTTTGTTCTTTAATTCTTCTAGGTCTTTGTTAACCTTTTCTAGCATCTTTTCAATCTTTGCATCCTGTCTTTTTTCAAAGTTCTGGATCATCTTCATTATCATTATCCTGAATTCTTTTTTGGGAATGTTGCCTATCTCTACTTCATTTAGTTGTTTTTCTGGTGTTTTATCTTGTTCCTTCATCTGATACAAAGTCCTCTGCCTTTTCATTTTGTCTATCTTTCCATGGCTATGGTTTTCATTCTGCAGACTGCAGGATTATAGTTCTTCTTGCTTCTGCTGTCTGCCCTCTGGTGGATGAGGCTATCTATGAGGCCTGTGCAAGCTTCCTGATGGGGGGGACTTGTGGTGGTTAGGGCTGGGTGTTGGTCTGGTGAGCAGAGCTCAGTAAAACTTTAATCCACTTGCCTGCCAATGGGTGGGGCTGAGTTCCCAACCCATTGGTTGTTTGGCCTGAGGTGACCCAGCACTGGAGCTTACAGGCTCTTTGGCAGGGCTAATGGTGGACTCTGAGAGGGTTCATGCTAATGAATACTTCCCAGAACCCTTGCTGCCAGCATCTCCATCCCTGTGGTGATCCAGAGCACCCCCATCTCTGTGGATGACTCTCCAACACCAGCAGGTAGGTCTGGTTCAGTCTCCTATGGGGTCACTGCTCCTTCCCCTTGGGTCTTGGTGCACACACAACTTTTGTGTGCCCTCCAAGAGTTGAGTCTCCATTTTCCCCAGCCATGTGGAAGTCCTGCAATCAAATCTCGCTGGCTTTCAAAGTTTTATTCTCTGGGGATTCCTCCTCCCTTTGCTAGACCCCAGGTTTGGAAGCCTCATGTGGGGCTCAGAACCCTCACTCCAGTGGGTGGACTTCTGTGGTATAACTGTTCTCCAGTTTGTGAGTCACCCACCCAGCAGTTATGGGATTTGATTTTATCACAATTGTGCCCCTCCTACCATCCATTGCAGCTTCTCCTTTGTCTCTGGATATGTGGTGTCTTTTTTGGTGAGTTCCAGTGTCTTCCTGTCGATGACTGTTCAGCACAATTGTGATTCCGGTGCTCTTGCAGGAGGGATTGTGTGCATGTCCTTCTTTTCCGCCATCTTGAAACAAATCTGGCAAATACATAATTTTAATGACTTATCTCATTATGGGTTACCATAAGTTATTCTACCTTCATTTGCAACAAATTTTAGGTTTTAAATAAATTTAAACATACCGTAATGAGTAAACTTGCACATAAACCTATGTGCCCATCTGCAATTATTTTCCCAGGATAAATTCTCAGAATTATCAGATCTAAACAAGTGAATACTGGAAGGTACATATTGCCAAATTTCCCTCCTAAGGGTGTTTACATTCACAGAAGGAAAAGACATGGCAGGTGTGCTTAAAATGAAGGCAGAGGCACAGACATAGTGCCTTGGAGAGTATTTATGGACCATTGTTTGGCTTAGCACAGGGAGGATGTTTGGTCTGGTTATAACACACCTATTCCTGGGCACAGGGTGAATACTCAGCTCCCATAAGGGTATGTAGATTTCAAAGTTAATTTGTGTCCCAGAAATACCCAACATGAGATGCTCTGTGACTAGAGATGTATTTGCAATTGTTAGCAACAGAACAACTGTAAACCAATCTTAATAAAGTACCCACAGCATGTCTAATTATAAGTACTGTATCATCCTCATACATCTTCAAGATAACTAATTGCAAATGTACCCCTAGGTAATTAAATGAGGTGACTAAATCATTTTATTTCTTCTTCCAGGATTATTCATAGTCAATGTCTTCCTTCACAGATGAAAAGCTGCAGTACAGAGTCAAATACAGAGGTGGAAGAGAGATAAAATAACATTTGTCCCAGGATGCAAATATGCAGAATGTGTACTAACTGTCTCCTAGTCAAAACCCATAGCAGAAAGCGCTAATCTATCAGGCAATCTTTCCTACTCAGCCCAGAGGCAGTCTTAGAATTTGCCTCATCACAGCAATCCAGGCAGAAAATAGTGGTTAGTTGGAGCTGGAAATTTACCTGAAATCTATTTTAATCTCTGATACCAAAGAAATCTTCTCTATAGTATCAGCAAAAGCCTAAGTTTATCTCAATTATCTTAGCTCTTTCCATCCCAGTCTAGTGAGCCCATTTACATATTAGCTAAAGTTGACATAATAAGCCATATATTGGATAGTGAGCTATACATTGGTTGCTATATTTAATCTTTATGATATCAGGACACTTGTTTTCCCTCATTTTATGGCTAAAAGACTGAATCTTAGAGAGGTTAAATAACTTGCCCCAAATTGCCTAGCTAGGGAGCATCAACTATGGTGGAGGGCCTGACATTGTATTCTGGCTACAAGCTGACAAGTTAACTTGCCACAATTAGATATGGGTAGAGGACTCGAGACTCCTGGGTCAGTGATGAAGGAGAGGTTATCATTCACAGCAATGTCAGTAGCCAGAATATCAGCATTTGTGTCATTTCCCAAGCCCTGATTCCCACCAGGCTGCACAAATAGGACAAGGTGATCCCTGGGCACTCATTGGATTATGTTATAGGAGAGGAATCCTATGACTAGCGAACACAAATATTTTAGAATGGACAGTAAGCAGGTCTGCTTTGTGCTCTAAGGGAACACGTTATATTATACTGGACAGGAAGCATGCATGACCTTTTCTCTAAAGGGAGATGCTATCTCTCTCCTCTAAGGATATTTGTTATACAAACACCTTTGAAAAAGAGAGTCTATAACAAAGGCAATTACTCCCAAGATGTGCAGAAACAGGAGGCCCATGGAGAATTATCCTGTAACAGAGTGGAAGAGTCAGAATTTGAACCCAAGTCTGTATAATCCCATAACTGACAATATGATCTTAACCAATGCACCTCATGGTTCTCTGCCCATTTGCCTTCACTTCAGACTGGTAAAGTTCAGAGAATGGTCTTATCAGAAATGGGCAGTTAGGAAATCTCACAGCCCTGAAAAATGTTCTTCAGCCTCTAACTAATCATTCAGATCACACTGCATTTAATTGCTCACTTATTTTTCTCTTCTTTTTAGATCATAGGCACGCTAAGGATTGAATCCTGTTCACTGTTGCTGTATTTCCACTTACTTTCTTATTAGAAAACATAAGTACCCAGTCTTTGAAGTAAGGAGTACCTGAGTTTGAATTCTGACTCAGCCACTCAGCAGTCATGTGATGAACATCAGCCTGTTTCCTCACTGGTAAAAAGGAATTCTTGATAGCTATTTTCTAGGGTTATTACGAGGAATGAATGAGATCATATATGTAGCGCTTAACTTATATACTGTATATGGTAGCCATTTTATAATAATAATATATAACCTCCTTCGAGCAGTAGGCAGCATGTCAGTCTCATATATGTGTATATTTGTTGAATGTGTAAAGAATTGTGTTTTTTACCTTCTAGAATCTTTTTATTTACTAGATGCCTAGGTTTTGTTCTCATGTGTTTTTTTTTTTTTCCTTTTATCTTACTCTGTTCTCTAGCTACTACTTCCTTCATGTTTGGGTTGATGGTTTTTGTTTTTGATTACTTGATATTTCTGTTTCTCCTAATCTCAGTTTACTGCTCTGGCCAACAAACTGCCTGGGATGAATAGCCTCTGTTGTGCCTGGTCACAGTAGGTAATAAACATGTGCATTTTTTCCCTCCTTGGTCATCTCTATTGATGGGGACTATATGACCTCCAAGGTCATCCAGCATAGCGCTCATGGTTAGAAAGTTTTTTCTTTTATCTGTCTATCTATCATCTATCTATCTATCTATCTATCTATCTATCTATCTATCTATCATCTTTGGATATATCTATTTTTGACACGTACCTTTGAGGTATCTATCAATCATCCATCTATCTTTTATATATATATTTAATATATCTATTTTGATGCTATTTTGAGATATCTTTATGTCTATCTATCTAATATCTACCTCTTTGTCAGCATCTACTCATGATAAACAAAGCATCATATGTTTATTGTATCCTTCAGATATTGAATATAACTTTCAGTACTTCTGTTTTAGTTTTATTTTTTTTCACTTCCTCTATAAATGATATTCTCCTAATCCCTTTCACCATGTCACACAGACTCCAGAAGAGTCCCAGAGTTGACTTTGCCCCTTAGATCGGTTCCAGCCCCTCAACCTCATGTGAAGGGCCTTGACAGTTTATCCATGTTGCCATTAAACTGTAATGCTCAACACTGAGCACTAATCTTTAGAGGAGATCTGGCTGAGCAGAATAAAGCAAGACTATCTGAAGACTGAAAATGACCTTTGGTAAAGGAATGGCAAATGACAATGAGTTGGTGGCAACCACTTTATTTGGAGCAGAAGCCCTGTCTAGAACTTGTAAAATTGCTTTACATGGGATTGGGCTGAGTCTTCTAAGCCAGACAACCTGCAGATAGAAGCTCAAGTGGACTTTTTTTTTCTTTTCAAAGATTTCTCCTCATGCTGCATATCAGGTAATGTGGGGCAGCCCTTCCTCTTTCCTCAATCTCAACTTAAATTGGAATCCAAATGTCTGAATTTAAGCCTTGTCTCTGGATCTATGAGCTGTGTGACCTAAGGCACATCAATTAACCTTTCTGGGTCACAGTTTCATCATCTGTAATGTGTGGGAATTTCAAGGCTTATCGTAAATATCAAATGTGACAACATACATTGTAAAAACATTTTGAAAAACAAAGAACCATAATAATATTAAAAAAACACCATTTAAAAAATTTCCCTCAGTTTGAATCTTGGCTAACTATGACTTTGGTACTATCACCTGCCTTCACTATGTACATCAGGCACTCTATGGTGACAATACCTGTAATTTGATGATTGCTCCTGTGAGGTTGTTTCTTGCTGCAGTATTGCATTCTAAGGGGAATTTTTCAGTTATTATCTCTCCTGACCTCTTTACTTTTCTCTTGGATTCTGTGATAACATTCTCCTTGGTTTCCTCCTTCTCTAATTAATTTCTTAGCATTCTTTGCTAAATTTTTCTATCAACTGTTATATGTTGTAACAGCCCAAGGTTCAGTCCTAGACCATCTTCTCTTCTTACTCCTTTTTTTTAATTAGATACAAGCATACACTTCAAAATTATTACTAGAATAGGGTTGGTTAACACCTCTATCCCCTCAGATAATCACCACTTTTTTAGCAACTTTCAAGTACATAATATAATATTGTTAAGTATAGCAATCATCCTGTACATCAGATTTGCAGAATGTATTCATCTTACAACTGGAAATGTTTGACCAACATCTCTCCTTTCTTTTACCTTGTTTGTAAACTATGTTTTTGCTTTGTGGTTTCCTTGAGGCTTGCTTAAAACATCTTATAGATAGAACAGTCTCTTTTTCTCTTCAACTTAACTTTAATCACCTACAAAAGAAAATGTACCTTTTACTTCCCTTCCCTCATGTTTTATGTCATAATTTTTCTCTTTTTATAACATGTTTCCATCAACAAATATTTTAGCTATAACTGTTTTTAATACTTTTGACCTTTAAACCTTTATTCTAGAACTGAGTGATTAACACAACACCATATTACAGTATGAATATTCTGAATTTCACTATATACTTACCTTTATCAGTATGTTTTATATTTTTGTATTTTCATATGTTTTCAAGTTAGTAATTAACCTTCTTTCATTTCAGCGTGAACTCTTTTCAGCATTTCTTATAAGACAGTCCTAGTGGTAATGAACGACCTCAACTTTGTTTGAGAAAATCTTCCTCTCTCCTTTATTCCTAAAAGACAAACTTGCTGGGTAAAATATGCTTATTCTTTGGCAATTTTTTAATTTTAGTATTTTGGATATATCACCCCTCACCTCTGGTCTGCACTTCCGGTCTGCAATGTTTCTGCTGCGAAATCCACTGATAACCTCCATGATACATGAAAAACATCTTTTGTTTCTTTTAAAATTCTCCTCTTGTCTTTGATTTTACAGTTTTATTATACCGTGCCTTGGAGAGGAGCATTTGAAGTTGAAATTTTGAGTTGATCTATTAGCTTGATAAACTTAGATGTCCAAATCTTTCCCCAGATCTGGAAAATTCTCAGTTGTTATTTCTTTGTAATTTTTTTTTTATTATTTTATTTTATTTTTTTGGGGGTACACCAGGTTCAATCAACTGTTTTATACACATATCCCCATATTCCCTCCCTTCCTTGACGCCCCCCCCCCTCGAGTCCCCCCCACCCTCCCCGCCCCAGTCCTCTAAGGCATCTTCCATCCTCGAGTTGGACTCCCTTTGTTATACAACAACTTCCCACTGACTATTTTACAGTTGGTAGTATATATATGTCTGTGCTACTCTCTCGCTTCTTCTCAGTTTCCCCTTCACCCCCCGCCCCCTCCCATACCTCGAGTTCTCCAGTCCATTCTCTGTATCTGCATCCTTGTTCTTGTCACTGAGTTCATCAGTACCATTTTTAGATTCCGTATATGTGAGTTAGCATACAATATTTGTCCTTCTCTTTCTGACTTACTTCACTATGTATGACAGATTGTAGTTCTATCCACCTCATTACATATAGCTCCATCTCATCCCTTTTTATAGCTGAGTAATATTCCATTGTATATATATGCCACATCTTCTTTATCCATTCATTTGTTGATGGGCATTTAGGTTGCTTCCATGTCCTGGCTATTGTAAATAGTGCTGCAATAAACATTATGGTACAAGTTTCTTTTGGGATTATGGTTTTCTTTGGGTATATGCCCAGGAGTGGGATTACTGGATCATATGGTAGTTCTATTTGTAGTTTTTTAAGGAACCTCCAAATTGTTTTCCATAGTGGCTGTACCAACTTACAGTCCCACCAACAGTGCAGGAGAGTTCCCTTTTCTCCACACCCTCTCCAACATTTGTTGTTTCCAGACTTTGTGATGATGGCCATTCTGATTGGTGTGAGGTGATACCTCATTGTGGCTTTGACTTGCATTTCTCTGATGATGAGTGATGTTGAGCATCTTTTCATGTGTTTGTTGGCCATCTGTATGTCTTCTTTGGAGAAATGTCTATTTAGGTCTTCTGCCCATTTGTGGATTGGGTTATTTGCTTTTTTGGTATGAAGCTGCCTGAGCTGCTTGTATATTTTGGAGGTTAATCCTTTGTCCGTTGTTTCATAGGCAATTATTTTTTCCCATTCTGAGGGTTGCCTTTTAGTCTTGTTTATGGTTTCTTTTGCTGTGCAAAAGCTTTTAAGTTTCATGAGGTCCCATTCATTTATTCTTGATTTTATTTCCATGATTCTAGGAGGTGGGTCAAAAAGGATGTTGCTTTGATGTATGTCAAAGAGTGTTCTGCCTATGTTTTCCTCTAGGAGTTTTATAGTGTCTGGCCTTACATGTAGGTCTTTAATCCATTTGGAGTTTATTTTTGTGTATGGTGTGAGGAAGTGTTCTAATTTCATTCTTTGACATGTTGCTGTCCAATTTTCCCAGCACCACTTATTGAAGAGGCTGTCTTTTTTCCATTGTATACTCGTGCCTCCTTTGTCAAAGATAAGGTGCCCATATGTGTTTGGGCTTACTTCTGAGTTCTCTATTCTATTCCATTGATCTTCCTTTCTATTTTTGTGCCAGTACCATACTGTCTTGATCACTATGGCCTTGTAGTATAGTTTGAAGTCAGGAAGCCTGATTCCACCTACTCCATTTTTCCTTCTCAAGATTGCTTTGGCTATTCGGGGTCTTTTGCGTTTCCATACAAATCGTAAGATTTCTTGCTCTAGTTCTGTGAAAAATGCCATTGGTAATCTGATCGGGATTGCATTAAATCTGTAAATTGCTTTGGGTAGTACGGTCATTTTCACAATGTTGATTCTTCCAATCCAGGAACATGGTATGTCCCTCCATCTGTTTGTGTCGTCTTTGATTTCTTTCATCAATGTCTTAAAGTTTTCTGCATACAGATCTTTTGCCTCCTTAGGCAGGTTTATTCCTAGGTATTTTATTCTTTTTGTTGCAATGGTGAATGGGAGAGTTTCCTTAATTTCTCTTTCTGCTCTTCCGTTGTTAGTGTATAGGAATGCAAGAGATTTCTGTGCATTAATTTTGTATCCTGCTACTTTACTAAACTCATCAATGAGTGCTAGCAGTTTTCTGGTAGAGTCTTTAGGGTTTTCTATATATAGTATCATGTCATCTGCAAAGAGTGATAATTTTACTTCTTCTTTTCCAATTTGGATTCCTTTAATTTCTTTTTCTTCTCTGATTGCTGTGGCTAACACTTCCAAAACTATGTTGAATAACAGTGGTGAGAGTGGACACCCTTGTCTTGTTCCTGTTCTTAGAGGGAATTCTTCCAGTTTTTCTCCATTGAGAACAATGTTGGCTTTTGGTTTGTCATATATGGCTTTTATGATGTTGAGGTAATTTCCTTCTATGCCCATTTTCTGGAGAGCTTTTATCATAAATGGATGTTGAACTTTGTCAAAAGCTTTTTCTGCATCTATTGAAATGATCATATGGTTTTTAGTTGTTATTTCTTTAAATAAATGTTCTCCTTTTGACTGCTCTTCTCCATTCAGGACTGCAATAATCCTTCAGTTGTTTCTTCTAATGGTATTACATATTTCACGTAGGTTTTTCTCATTCTTTTTCATTCTTCTTTCTTTTTGCTTCTGTGACTGGTTGATTTTAAATGACCTGTCTTCTAGTTCACTAATTTTTTTTATTCTGCTTGGTTGGGTCCATTGCTGAAACTCTCTACTGAATTCTTCAGTTCACTCATCATGCTCTTCAACTCTAGATTTCTGTTTTTATAAAAATCAGTTTCTATTTCTTTGCCAAACTGCCCATTTTGTTCATGCATGTTTTTCCTAATTTCTTCTTGTTTTCTCTTTCTGTTTTCTTGTAGTTCACTAATTTCTTTAGAGGATTATTCTGCATTCTTTGTCAGTTCATACATCTCCATTTATTTAGGGTCAGTCACTGGGGCTTTATTAGTTCCCATTGGAGGTGTCATGTTTTCTTGATTACTTATGATCCATGTGGCCTTGCATTGGTGTTTGTGTATTTGAGGAAGAGTGTACCCATTCCAATCTTTACAAACTGGTGTCAGTTAACAGAGCCCTCACCCATCAGCCCAACCAAAGATTCTGGGTGGGTCGTCTGGTGGTGTACACGAATAAGCTTGCTTCTAGAGTCACTGAGGGTCTGGAGACTAGTCTATGGTGATAGGACTGGGACCTGTGAGTGGACCTAAATCCTGGGTCCGTGGGGGCCAAGCAGATGCTGAAGTCCCCTGGGGTGGGCCTGGCATCTGGATGCAAGGGAAATGGTCCTACATTGGAATGGGTCAGGAGCCTGGTTTTGCAGAAGCTGTTCTACAGGTGGGGGCTATAGGGACCAGCCTGGTACTAGGGCAAGCCTGGATTTTGGGGCCACAGGAGTCAACCTGTAAGCTGGGGCCTCAAGGAACAGTCTGGAGGTTAGGTCAGTGGGGAATGGTCTGATGCTGGGAGGGGTCAGGAGCCTGAGTGTGTGGAAGCCAGCCTGGGGGCAAGGCAGGAGCCTGAGTCCATGTGAGTGAGTTGAGTCTAGATCTATGGGTCCCATCCTAGTGCTTGGGTATGTCAGGGTCCTAGTTCCATGGTGGTCATTCTGGTGCTTAGCCTGGCTAGGAGCCTGGGTTCATAGGTGTCTGCCTAAAGCCTAGGTTCATGAGTGCTGTTTGGGATCCTGGGACTATAGGAGCTGCCTAGGGCCATGGGAGCCAGTGGTTCTGGGATGTTGCAGGAACCTGGGTTCATAGGAACAGCCCAAGTGCATAGCGCCATGGGATTTAGCTGACACCTGCATAGTCCAGGAACCTAGCTTTACCAGAGCCTTGGGCCTCAGGAGCTGCCTGGGGCTTCAGGAGCTGGCAGGTGCCAGGATGGGCCAGGGGTCCAGGTTCACAGGCATCCTCTGGGAGCCTGGAGCAGAGGGAGCCACCTGGAGCCTCAGGAGCCTCTTGGGGCTGTTGGTGCCACCAAGAGCTAAGAAGAGCTTGGAACCTGGATTTATGAGAGTAAACTGGGAACCTGGTGCCATGAAATCCATCTGGGGCTTTGGGAGCTACCTAGGGTCATTGGAGCCAGCAAACACCAGAGTGAGCCAGGGGCCTGGATGTGTGGGAGCCCATGAAAGCCAACCAGGGCCATGGGAGTTGGCCTGGTACTAGTGTGGGCTGGATCTTGGATCCACATTGAAGTTGGGCATTCATTTCATTCTTTCTCACATGGGGAGGGTATCCTTCTCTGCACTGGACTGTCTGGGGTTAGGAGAAGGGTGATGGTGATGGAGATAGTGTGAATCTATCTGTCCTATCTTCCTCCCTGTGTCTTTTCTTATTTTTGTGCTTTACCCAGGTGGAATAGGTGCTCCGCCCTCATCTGGAATCCTAGGCTCTTGTGATGGTAGTTTCTTTTACAGATAGTTATTCAAATTGATGTTTCTGGGGGTGGGATTAGAGCACTAAAAATTCCTATACTCCTATTTTGCTGATGTCTTTTTCTGTCTTCTTTCATCTCACTCTTTATTCTCTCCCCATAAAATTCACCAATACCTATGGTTTTAAGTAACTTCTATTTGTGAATGACATCCAAATATTTTCTACCTATAGCTCTCTGAGTTTCAGAATCATATATCCAGCCATTTCAATACCTACTCTTGAGGATCTCAATGGCATCCCAAAATTAACATGTTCAACGTCTAACTCATATTCTGCCCCTCAAAGTGGTCCTCTTCCAGTGTCCTTACCTCAGGGAATATTAGCTCTAGCCATACAGGTCTGCAGACAGAAATTATGAACTTACCTTTCATAAATTCCTTCCAATTCTATTTCACTCATCATCAAGTCCTGTAGATTTTACTTTTCTCAAAGATTTTTATCTTTGTGGTTATTACCATCTATATGTGGTTATTACCAAGCTATAACCATTTCTTGCTGGATATTGAAGTGGATTCCTCTAGTTTTCCCACAATTGCATCTCGCTTCCCCTCCAATTCATGCAAAGTAACCAGAGGAATCTTTAAAAAGAATAAGAAGGAAAAAGAAGGAGGAGAAAAAGAAGAAAGAAAATGTTTTGTATTCACTGCTTAAAATCTGACATGGCTTCGTACTCTACGTGTTCTGACCTCATTTACCCCTCCAGCCTCATTTTACACTGTTCTTTTCATTCTTTGTGCTACCAGCCCACCGGCTTAAATTCCATTCCTTGATATCCCACCCTCCCTCACACCACTGTATGCACTGTGCATTTTTTTCTCTGCCTCATATTTTCTTCCCTTGCATGTACACACACACACACACACACACACACACACACACACACACACACCCCATTCTTGTAGCCTATCTGTGCACAAATATTCCTGCTCTGGAAAAACTTTTTCTTACCTCGCTGAATAAATGAGAACCTTATGAGGCTTTCTTTCTTTTATTTCTGTCTTTCTTTTAAATAGCACTTATCACAATTTATAAATATCAAATAAAGTGATTGCTTCTCTCCCACCAAAATTGTAAGTTGCACATAGGTAAAGATCCTGTCTGTGTTGATTCATTATTATTTTATAAACATAAAGCAGGCAGTGGGTACTTAATAAATACTTATTGAGTGAATAAATGAATTAATGAATTCCATTTTTAACAATGAAGAAATTTCAATTAAGAGATTCTCAATGGGACTTCCTTGGTGGTACAGTGGTTAAGACTCTGTGCTCCCAATGCAGGGAGCCCAGGTTCGATCCCTGGTCAGGGAACTAGATCCCACATGCCACAACTAAGAGTTCACATGCCACTACTAAAAAAAAAGATCCCTCATGATGCAACGAAGATCTTGCAGGCAGCAAAGAAGCTCCCCCATGCCTCGACTAAGACCAAATAAATAATTAAAATATTAAAAAAGAGAGGGATTTTAGGTAACCTCTTTAGCATCACATAAATGGTCAAATGGTAGAAGGGGGTCTGTCAGCTGCGAAGTCCTTTCCAAACCACCACAGTGCATCCCAGGTAGCAGACCAGCTGCTGATATAGTGGAATACATTCAACTCCCAGTGCCAGGTCAGCGACAGCGCTGCATGTGCCACAGCTGAAACAGGTTACCTCAATAACTTCCTATAGATAAATGTTATCTGAAAGTTCAAAGAAGCAAAGCTTTGCTCAGAAACCTGTGCCCCTTTTAGGGACTGTCAGGGCTCTTGGTATAAATAAGTTAAGTGAATTCTGACTGACTAAAGCAGAAAAGATTGTTAGCATAGAGATATCCAGGAGCTCATAGAACTAATGGGACAGCTGGTGCAGCAGGCTTAGGTCTGCCAGGAGTTGGGAAACAAGAAAGGTCACACCCTGGGAACAGTATGTTCATATCCCAGGAACACTGTTGATTTCACCACTGCCAGCACCTCTACTGGACACTGCTGTGACTGGACAACACTGCCATGCTACCCCACATACTTCCTCTCTGAAGGAATTCTAGATTGATCCTTTTATGTATCATTTAATCAACCTTTGCAGATTCTGGCAGGGACTTCCAGTTGGCTTGGCCTGAGTTGAATGCTGTGACCAAGGGAGCTATTGCTTATTTTCCAGTTGCCATTGAAGATAGGTAAAAAGTACCCTCCATTTCCTAAATGACCTCCAAACCTGAAGGACAGAGGAAGGCAATGATTGGCATGAGTTTTTCTTGTCACTCCTTGCCAGACCAAATTGTCATCGTTTTAAACTATGGCAAAACATTACCTTCTCAAATCTAAACTATGGACCTTCCTTTCCCCCTTCTTTCCTTTCTTTCTATCATTCTTTCCTTTCTATCTCCCTGCATCCTTCCCCCTATAATTTTGCATAAAATCCATTTTGCATATGTGCTCTACCTAAGGATATTTTAGTCTAAGTTATGAAAACAAAAAGGATCTGCCCTAGTAGCAGAGTCATCAGCCTGTCTTCTGACTCCAAAATAGTTATGATTCCCCTTCCAACTTTTCTATTCATTATCCAACTTGCAGTTTTTTTACTTAGTATAGAGGGAAAGCCATGCTGTTTGGAATCAGACTCCTTGGGCTCAAGTTGTGGCTTTGCAAACTTAGTTTTATTACCTTGGACAAGTTACTTCATCTCTTTGATCAAATAGTTTTATAGTCAATGTAAAGTCAACTAATTTTATGGCCCTAAGCATATCACTTCATCTATAGTATCTCCTAGTTCTTTATCTCCTCTAAAGGATAAAACTCTGTGTCTTCAAATACATTTATGGCCATAATTCATTTTTAACAATACTTATATTATCATTAGAAGATCATATTTGCTTTTCCTTAACAGGCATCCTTTAAACAATGAGGTGTGTTTTCACTATTTTTAAGGCGAACAATAGTGCTTTTCCATCCTGAAAGCCCCATTCTTTTATTTTCTACTTATTTTTGGTTTTGAAAATTTATTGCAGTAAAAACACTTAACATGAGATTTACCCTCAACACATTTTTAAGTGTACAATGCAGTAATGTTAACAATAAGGACCATGCTCTACAGCAGATTTCTAGAACTCAGTGACCAAGCAAAACTGAAATTTTATACCCTTGAATAGCAAGGTCTCCTTTCTACCTTCCCGCAGCTGCTTGGCAACCATGATTTTCCTTTCTTCCACTAGGTTTCACTATTTTATATACATCATGTAAGTGGTGTCAAGTAACATTTGTCCTTCTGTGGCTGTCTTATTTTATTTATTATAATGTCCCCATGGTGGATCTATCTTGTCACATATGGCAGGGTTTCTTTCTTTCTTAATGCTGAATAATATTCCATTGCATGTGTATAACACATTTTCTTTATCCATTCATGCATCGGTGGAAATTTAGCTTGTTTCCACATGCAGGAATCTCGGAGATATTATGGGTTTGGTTCTAGACCACCACAAAAAAGCGAATATCACAATACAGTGAAGTGAATGTTTTTGGTTTCCCAGTGCATATAAAAGTTATGTTTACACTATACCATAGTCTACTAAGTGTGCAATAGCATTATGTCTAAAAAAACAATGTACATACTTAATTAAAAATACTTTATTGCTAAGTCTCACTGACTCTTCGGTGAGTCCTAATCTTTTTACCTGTGGAGGGTCTCGCCATATTGTTAGTGGCTGCTGACTGACTGGAGTGGTGGATGCTGAAGGTTGGGTGGCTGTGGCCACTTCTTGAAATAAGACAGCAATGAAGTTTGCCATATTAATTGACTCTTCCTTTCGCAAACATTTTCTCTGTAGCATACAAAGATGTTTGATAGCATTTTACCCACAGTAGAACTTCTTTCAACGTTAGAGTCAATACTCTCAAACCCTGCTGCTGCTCTACCAACTAAGTTTATGTAACATTTGAAATTCCTTGTTGTGTTTCCAACAATCCTCACAACATCTTCACCAGGAGTAGATTCTATCTCAAGAAACCACCTTCCTTGCTGTCCATAAGAATCACCTCTTCATTCATTAAAATTTTATCATAAGATTGCAGAAACTCATTCACATTTTCAGGCTCCATATCTAATTCTACTTTTCTTGCTAGTTCTACCACATCTGTAGTTACTTCTTTCACTGAAGTGTTGAACCCCTCAAAGACATCCATTAGGTTTGGAATCAACTTCTTCCAAGCTCTTATTAACGTTGATATTTGGACCTCCTCCCATGAATCTTGATTGCATTTCATGACATCTAGAATGGTGAACCTTTCCCAAAAGGTGTCAAAATGACTCTGCCCAGATCCATCAGAGAAATCACTATCTATAGCAGCTATAGTCTTACAAAATATATTATTTTTTTATTTTCTTTTATTCTTTTAAATTTTTTTAGTCACAAGAAAAGTTGATTACATTTTAATTAATTTACATATTTTTTCTGAGATGCATGATAGGATGACCAATAAAAATATTTAAAACATACATAAGTGGATTGGAAATTCAAGTCCAAGGAATTAAAGAGAAAAATGTAAAATTTTCAAATATTAAATAACTTGTTATTTATTTTTAAGATGGATGCTAGTGTTATCAAATCATTAAGGTATTTGTATAGCACTTGATACACTTAAAAGAATGATATCATGGTTTTATTTTAAAAAGTCAGTTTTACAATAACCCAGAAAATGAATTCTAAACTTTAAAATTATGATGAAGAATTTTACATATTAACTTTTTTTAAGCTCTTTATTGGAATACAATTGCTTTACACTGTTGTGCCAGTTTTTGCTGTACAACAAAGTGAATCAGCTGTATTTATACATATATCCCCATAATCCCTCCATCCCAAGACTTCCTCCCACCCTCCCTATGCCAGCCCTCTAAGTCATCACCTATCATCGAGTTGATGCCCTGTGTTATGCAGCACCTTCCCACTAGCCATCTATTTTACATTTGGTAGTGTATATATGTCAATGCTACTCTCTCACTACGTCCCAACTTCCTCTTTGTCCCCCCCACCCCATTTCCTCAAGTCCATTCTCTACATCTGCATCTTTATTCTTGCTCTGCCCCTGGGTTCATCAGTACCATTTCTTTAGATTCCATATATATGAGTTAGCATACAGTATTTGTTTTTCTTTTTCTGGCTTACTTCACTTTGTATGACAGTCTCTAGGTCCATCCACCTCATTACAAATAACTCAATGGTACATGTTTCTTTTTGGATTATGGTTTCCCTGGGTATATGCCCAGGAGTGGGATTGCTGGGTCATATGGTAGTTCTATATTCAGTTTTTTGAAGACCCTCCATACTGTTTTCCACAGTGATTGTACCAATTTACATTCCCACCAACAGTGCAGGAGGGTTCCCTTTTCCTGCACCCTCCCCAGCATTTATTGTTTCTAGATTTTTTGATGATGGCCATTCTGACCAATGTGAGGTGATACCTCATTGTGGTTTTGACATGCATTTCTCTAATCATTAGTGATACTGAGCATCTTTTCATGTGTTTGTTACCCATCTGCATGTCTTCTTTGGAGAAATGTCTATTTAGGTCTTCTGCCCATTTTTGAGATGCATTATTTGCTTTTTTGGTATTAAGCTTCATGAGCTGCTTGTATATTTTGGAGAATAACCCTTTGTCAGTTGCTTCATTGGCAAATATTTTCTCCCATTCCGAGTTCTCTTCTTGTCTTGTTTATGGTTTCTTTTGCTGTTCAAAAGCTTTCAAGTTTCATTAGGTCCAATTTGTTTACTTTTGATTTTATTTCCATTATTCTAGGAGGTGGGTCAAAAAGGATCTTGCTTTGCTGTATGTCATAGACTGTTCTGCCTATGTTTTCCTCTAGGAGTTTTATAGTGTCTGGCCTTACATTTAGGTCTTTAATCCATTTTGAGTTTATTTTTGTGTATGGTGTTAGGAAGTGTTTTAATTTCATTCGTTTACATGTAGCTGTCCAATTTGCCCAGCACCACTTATTGAAGAGGCAGTCTTTTTTTCCATTGTATATTCTTGCCTCCTTTGTCAAAGATGAGGTGCCCATATGTGTGTGGGTTTATCTCTGGGCTCTCTAATCTGTTCCATTGATCTATATTTATGTTTTTGTGCCAATACCATACTGTCTTGATCACTGTAGCCTTGTAGTATAGTTTGAAGTCAGGGAGCCTATTCCACCAGCTCCATCATTCCTTCTCAAGATTGCTTTGGCTATTCGGGGTCTTTTGCATTTCTATACAAATAGTAAAATTTCTTGCTCTAGTTCTGTGAAAAATGCCATTGGAAATTTGATAGGGATTGCCTTGAATCTGTAAATTGCTTTGGGTACTATAGTCATTTTCACAATGTTGATTCTTCCAATCCAAGAACATGGTATATTTCTCCATAAGTTTATATCATCTTTGATTTCTTTCATCAGTGTCTTATAGTTTTTTGCATACAGGTCTTTTGTCTCCTTAGGCAGGTTTATTGCTAGGTATTTTATTCTTTTTGTTTCAGTGGTAAATGGCAGTGTTTCCTTAATTTCTCTTTCTGTTCTTTCATTGTTAGATCTTCATGCAAGATATTTCTGTGCATTAATTTTATATCCAACTACTTTACTAAATTCATCAATTAGTGCTAGCAGTTTTCTGATAGGATCTTTAAGGTTTTCTCTGTATAATATCATGTCATCTGAAAAGAGTGACAATTTTACTTGCTCTTTTCCAATTTGGATTCCTTTTATTTCATTTTCTTCTCTGATTGCTGTGTCTAAAACTTCCATAGCTATGTTGAATAATGGTTGTGAGAGTGGGCACCCTTGTCTTTTTCCTGTTCTTAGAGGGCATACTTTCAGTTTTTCACCATTTAGAAGGATGTTGGCTGTTGGTTTGTCATATATGGCTTTTATTATGTTGTGGTAATTTCCTTCTATGCCCATTTTCTGGAGAATTTTTATCATAAATGGATGTTGAATTTTGTCAAAACCTTTTTCTGCATCTATTGAGATCATCATATAGTTTTTATCCTTCAATTTGTTGATATCATGTTTCACATTGATTCATTTGCATATATTGAAGAATCCTTGCATTCCAGGGACAAACCCCTCTTGATCATGGTGTGTGATCTTTTTAATATGCTGTTGGATTCTGTTTGCTAGTATTTTGTTGAGGATTTTTGCATCTAAATTCATCAGTGATATTGACCTATAATGTTATTTTTTTGTGACATCTTTGCCTGGTTTAGGGTGGTGGTGGCCTCATAGAATGAGTTTGGGAGTGTTCCTCCTTCTGCCATATTTTGGAAGAGTTTGAGAAGGATAGGTGTTAGATCTTCTCTAAATGTTTGATAGAATTTGCCTGTGAAGCCAACTGGCCCTGGGCTTTTGTTTGTTGCCAGATTTTTAATCACAGTTTTAATTTCCATACTCATGATTGGTCTGTTCATATTTTCTGTTTCTTCCTTGTTCAGTCTTGGAAGATTGTACTCTTCTAAGAATTTATTTATTTCTTCCAGGTTATCCAATTTATTGGCATATAGTTGCTTGTAGTAGTCCCTCATGATTTTTTGTATTTCTGTGGTGTCAATCATTACTTCCCCTTTTTCATTTCTAATTCTGTTGATTTGTGTCTTCTCCCTTTTTTCCTGATGAGTCTGCCTAATGGTTAATCAATTTTGTTTATCTTCTCAAAGAACCAGCTTTTAATTTTATTGATCTTTGCTATTGTTTCCTTCATTTCTTTTTTGTTTGCTTCTGATCTGATCTTTATGATTTCTTTCTTTCTGCTGACTTTGGGTTTTTTTTTTTTTTTTTTTGTTCTTCTTTCTCTAATTGTTTTAGATGTAAGTTTAGGTTGTTTATTTGGTATATTTCTTGTCTCTTGAGGTAGGACTGTATCCTTTAAGAACTGCTTTTGCTGTTCCTATAGGTTTTGGGTCATTGTGTTTTCATTGTCATTTATTTCTAGGTATTTTTTGCTTTCCTCTTTGATTTCTGCAGTGAATTCTTGGATATTTAATAATGTATTGTTTAGCCTCTGTGTGTTTGTATTTTTTACATTTTGTTTTCCTGTAATTGATATCTAGTCTCATGGTGTTGTGGTCAGAGAACATGCTTGATATGATTTCAATTTTCTTGAATTTACCGAGGCTTGATTTGTGACCCAAGATATGATCTATCCTGGAGAATGTTCCATGTGCACTTGGGAAGAAAGTGTATTCTGTAGTTTTTGGATGAAATGTCCTGAAAATATCAGTTAAGTCGAGGTGGTGTCATGTGTCATTTAAAATTTGTGATTCCTTATTTATTTTCTGTTTGGATGATCTGTCCATTGATGTAAGTGGGGTGTTAAAATCTTCTATTATTTTTGGGTTACTGTTGATGTCCCCTTTTATGGCTGTTAGCATTTGCCTTATGTATGCTCCTATGTTGGGTGCATAGATATTTACAATTGTTATATGTTTTTCCTGGATTGATCCCTTGATCATTATGTAGTGTCCTTCCTTGTCTCTTGCAATAGTCTTTAGTTTAAAGTCTAATTTGTGTGATATGAGTATTGCTACTCTGGCTTTCCTTTGACTTCCATTTGCATGTACTATCTTTTTCCATCCCCTTCCTTTCAGTCTGTATGTGTCCCTAGGTCTGGAGTGGGTTTCTTGTAGACAGTATTTAAAAGAGTCTTGTTTCCATATCCATTCAGCCAGTCTGTGTCTTTTGGTTGGAGCATTTAATCCACTTACATATAAGGTAATTATTGACATGTATGTTCCTATTACCATTTTCTTAATTGTTTTGAGTTTGTTTTTGTAGGTCTTTTGCTTCTTTTGTGTTTCTTACTTACAAAATTTCCTTTAGCAATTGTTGTAAGGCTGGTTTGGTGGTGCTGAATTCTCTTAACTTTTCCTTGTCTATAAAGCTTTGGATTTCTCCGTCGAATCGGAATGAGATTCTTGCGGGGTAGAGTATTCCTGGCTGTAGGTTTTTCTCTTTCAGGACTTTCAGTATATCCTGCCATTCCCTTATGGCCTGCAGTGCTTCTATAGAAAGATCAGCTGTTATCCTTATCAGTTTTCCCTTATATGTTGTTTCTCTTGCTGCTTTTAATATTTTTTCTTTGTGTTTAATTTTTGTTAATTTTATTAATATGTGCCTCAGTGTATTTCTCCTAGGGTTTATTCTGTATGGGATTCTCTGTGTTTCTTGGATTTGATTAATATTTCCTTTCCCATGTTGGGGAATTTTTCCACTATAATCTCTACAAATATTTTCTCAGACCCTTTCTTTTTTTCTTCTTCTTCTGGGATGCCTATGATTTGAATGTTGGTGACTTAATGTTGTCACCAAGGTCTCTGAGACTGTCTTCCATTCTTTTTATTCTTTTCTCCTTTTCCTTTTCTGTGGCAGTTATTTCTACCATTGTATCTTCCAACTCACTTACTTGTTCTTCTGCTTCAGTTATTCTGTTGTTTATACCATATAGAGAATTTTTAATTTCAGTTATTGTGTTGTTCACTACTGTTTGTTTGCTCTTTAGTTATTCTAAGTCCTTATTAAATGTTTCTTGTATTTTCTATATTTTGTTTTTGAGATTTTGGATCATCTTTACTATTGTTACTCTGAATTATTTTTCAGGCAATTTTCCTATTTCTTCTTCACTCATTTGGTCTTGTGGGTTTTTATCTTGCTCCTTTGCCTGCAAGGTGTTTCTTTGTTTTCTCATTTTGTCTAATTTATAGTATTTGATGTCTCCTTTCCCTATGCTGCCTAGTAGTAATTCCTCTTCTTTCCATTCTCTATCCCCTGTCGTGGGGTTCATCCAGTGTCTTGAGTAGGCTTCCTGATGGGAGGGTCTTGTGCTTGCTTTCTGGTGTGTGGCTGTGTCTTTCCCCTCTGATGTGCAGGGCCATGTCAGGTGCTGTGTTTTAGGGTATCTATGAGCTAGTATGGCTTTAGGTACTCTGTGTGCATATGGGTGGTTTTGTGTTCCTATCTTTTTTTTTTTTTTTTATTATTATTTTATTTTATTTTTTTGGGGGGTACACCAGGTTCAATCAACTGTTTTTATACACATATCCCCATATTCCCTCCCTTCCTTGACGCCCCCCCTCGATTCCCCCCCACCCTCCCTGCCCCAGTCCTCTAAGGCATCTTCCATCCTCGAGTTGGACTCCCTTTGTTATACAACAACTTCCCACTGACTATTTTACAGTTGGTAGTATATATATGTCTGTACTACTCTCCCGCTTCTTCTCAGTTTCCCCTTCACCCCCCGCCCCCTCCCATACCTCGAGTTCTCCAGTCCATTCCCTGTATCTGCTTCCCTGTTCTTGTCACTGAGTTCATCAGTACCATTTTTAGATTCCGTATATGTGAGTTAGCATACAATATTTGTCTTTCTCTTTCTGACTTACTTCACTCTGTATGACAGATTGTAGTTCTATCCACCTCATTACATATAGCTCCATCTCATCCCTTTTTATAGCTGAGTAATATTCCATTGTATATATATGCCACATCTTCTGTATCCATTCATTTGTTGATGGGCATTTAGGTTGCTTCCATGTCCTGACTATTGTAAAGAGTGCTGCAATAAACATTATGGTACAAGTTTCTTTTGGGATTATGGTTTTCTTTGGGTATATGCCCAGGAGTGGGATTACTGGATCATATGGTAGTTCTATTTGTAGTTTTTTAAGGAACCTCCAAATTGTTTTCCATAGTGGCTGTACCAACTTACAGTCCCACCAACAGTGCAGGAGAGTTCCCTTTTCTCCACACCCTCTCCAACATTTGTTGTTTCCAGACTTTGTGATGATGGCCATTCTGATTGGTGTGAGGTGATACCTCATTGTGGCTTTGACTTGCATTTCTCTGATGATGAGTGATGTTGAGCATCTTTTCATGTGTTTGTTGGCCATCTGTATGTCTTCTTTGGAGAAATGTCTATTTAGGTCTTCTGCCAATTTGTGGATTGGGTTATTTGCTTTTTTGGTATGAAGCTGCATGAGCTGCTTGTATATTTTGGAGGTTAATCCTTTGTCCATTGTTTCATAGGCAATTATTTTTTCCCATTCTGAGGGTTGCCTTTTAGTCTTGTTTATGGTTTCTTTTGCTGTGCAAAAGCTTTTAAGTTTCATGAGGTCCCATTCGTTTATTCTTGATTTTATTTCCATGATTCTAGGAGGTGGGTCAAAAAGGATGTTGCTTTGATGTATGTCAAAGAGTGTTCTGCCTATGTTTTCCTCTAGGAGTTTGATAGTGTCTGGCCTTATATGTAGGTCTTTAATCCATTTGGAGTTTATTTTTGTGTATGGTGTTAGGAAGTGTTCTAATTTCATTCTTTTACATGTTGCTGTCCAATTTTCCCAGCACCACTTATTGAAGAGGCTGTCTTTTTTCCATTGTATACTCGTGCCTCCTTTGTCAAAGATAAGGTGCCCATATGTGTTTGGGCTTACTTCTGAGTTCTCTATTCTGTTCCATTGATCTTCCTTTCTATTTTTGTGCCAGTACCATACTGTCTTGATCACTATGGCCTTGTAGTATAGTTTGAAGTCAGGAAGCCTGATTCCACCAACTCCATTTTTCCTTCTCAAGATTGCTTTGGCTATTCGGGGTCTTTTGCGTTTCCATACAAATCGTAAGATTTCTTGCTCTAGTTCTGTGAAAAATGCCATTGGTAATTTGGTCGGGATTGCATTGAATCTGTAAATTGCTTTGGGTAGTACAGTCATTTTCACGATGTTGATTCTTCCAATCCAGGAACATGGTATATCCCTCCATCTGTTTATGTCATCTTTGATTTCTTTCATCAATGTCTTAAAGTTTTCTGCATACAGATCTTTTGCCTCCTTAGGCAGGTTTATTCCTAGGTATTTTATTCTTTTGGTTGCAATGGTGAATGGGAGAGTTTCCTTAATTTCTCTTTCTGCTCTTCCGTTGTTAGTGTATAGGAATGCAAGAGATTTCTGTGCATTAATTTTGTATCCTGCTACTTTACTAAACTCATCAATGAGTGCTAGCAGTTTTCTGGTAGAGTCTTTAGGGTTTTCTATATATAGTATCATGTCATCTGCAAAGAGTGATAATTTTACTTCTTCTTTTCCAATTTGGATTCCTTTAATTTCTTTTTCTTCTCTGATTGCTGTGGCCAACACTTCCAAAACTATGTTGAATAACAGTGGTGAGAGTGGACACCCTTGTCTTGTTCCTGTTCTTAGAGGGAATTCTTCCAGTTTTTCTCCATTGAGAACAATGTTGGCTTTTGGTTTGTCATATATGGCTTTTATGATGTTGAGGTAATTTCCTTCTATGCCCATTTTCTGGAGAGCTTTTATCATAAATGGATGTTGAACTTTGTCAAAAGCTTTTTCTGCATCTATTGAAATGATCATATGGTTTTTATCCTTCAATTTGTTGATATGATGTATCACGTTGATTGATTTGCGTATATTGAAGAATCCTTGCATCCCAGGGATAAACCCCACTTGATCGTGGTGTATGATTTTTTTAATGTGCTGTTGCAGTCTGTTAGCTAGTATTTTGTTGAGGATTTTTGCATCTATATTCATCAGTGATATTGGTCTGTAGTTTTCTTTTTTTGTGACATCTTTGCCTGGTTTTGGTATCAGGGTGATGGTAGCCTCATAGAATGAGTTTGGGAGTGCTCCACCTTCTGCAATATTTTGGAAGAGTTTGAGAAGGATAGGTGTTAACTCTTCTCGAAATGTTTGATAGAATTCGCCTGTGAATCCATCTGGTCCTGGGCTTTTGTGTGTTGGGAGATTTTTAATCACTGCCTCAATTTCTGTACTTGTGATTGGTCTGTTCATGGTTTCTATTTCTTCCTGGTTCAGTCTTGGAAGATTGTATTTTTCTAAGAATGTATCCATTTCTTCCAGGTTATCCAATTGATTGGCATATAGTTGCTTGTAGTAGTCTCTCATGATGTTTTGTATTTCTGAGGTGTCCGTTGTGATTTCTCCTTTTTCATTTCTAATTCTGTTGATTTGCATCTTCTCCCTTTTTTTCTTGATGAGTCTGGCTAATGGTTTATCAATTTTGTTAATCTTCTCAAAGAACCAGCTTTTAGTTTTATTTATTTTTCTTATGGTTTCTTTCCTTTCTTTTTCATTTATTTCTGCTCTGATCTTTACGATTTCTTTCCTTCTGCTCACTTTGGGGTTTCTTTGTTCTTCTTTCTCTAGTCGTTTGAGGTGTAAGGTTAGGTTGTTTATTCGATCATTTTCTTGTTTCTTAAGATAGGACTGTATTGCTATAAACTTCCCTCTTAGAACTGCTTTTGCTGCGTCCCATAGGTTTTGGGTTGTTGTGTTTTCGTTGTCATTTGTTTCTAGATACTTTTTGATTTCCTCTTTGATTTCTTTAGTGATTCCTTGGTTGTTTAATAGTGAATTGTTTAGCCTCCATGTGTTTGTATTTTTTGCAGTTTTTTTCCTGTAATTGATATCTAGTCTCATGGCGTTGTGGTCTGAGAAGATGCTTGATATGATTTCAATTTTCTTGAATTTGCTGAGGTTTGATTTGTGACCCAAGATGTGATCTATCCTGGAAAATGTTCCGTGTGCACTTGAGAAGAAAGTGTAGTCTGTCGTTTTTGGATGGAATGTCCTATAAATATCAATTAAGTCGAGATGGTCTAACGTGTCATTTAAAGCTTGTGTGTCTTTATTTATTTTCTGTTTGGATGATCTGTCCATTGATGTAAGTGGGGTGTTCAAGTCTCCCACTATAATTGTGTTACTGTCGATGTCCCCTTTTATAGCTGTTAGCATTTGCCTTGTGTATTGAGGTGCTCCTATATTGGGGGCATAGATATTTACCATTGTGATATGTTCTTCTTGGATGGATCCCTTGATCATTATGTAGTGCCCTTCCTTGTCTCTTGTAATAGTCTTTACTTTCAAGTCTAATTTGTCTGATATGAGTATTGCTACTCCAGCTTTCTTTTGACTTCCATTTGCATGGAATATCTTTTTCCATCCCTTCACTTTCAGTCTATATGTATCCCTTGGTCTGAAGTGGGTTTCTTGTAGGCAGCATATAGAAGGGTCTTGTTTTTGTATCCATTCAGCCAGTCTGTGTCTTTTGGTTGGAGCATTTAATCCATTTACATTTAAAGTGATTATTGACATGTGTGTTCCAATTACCATTTTCTTAATTGTTTTGGGTTTGTATTTGTAGGTGTTTTCCTTTTCTTGTGTTTCCTACTTAGAGAAGTTCCTTTAGCACTTGTTGTAAGGCTGGTTTGGTGGTGCTGAATTCTCTTAACTTTTGCTTGTCTGGAAAGCTTTTGATTTCTCCCTCAAATCTGAATGAGATTCTTGCTGGGTAAAGTATTCTTGGCTGTAGGTTTCTCTCTTTCAGGACTTTCAGTATATCCTGCCATTCCCTTCTGGCCTGCAGAGTTTCTGTAGAAAGGTCAGCTGTTATCCTGATGGGTTTTCCCTTATATGTTGTTTGTTGCTTTTCTCTTGCTGCTTTTAATATTTTTTCTTTGTGTTGAATTGTCGTTAGTTTGATTAATATGTGTCTTGGTGTATTTCTCCTTGGGTTTATTCTGTATGGGACTCTCTGTGCTTCTTGGACTTGGTGAATTATTTCCTTTCCCATGTTGGGGAAGTTTTCCACTAGAACCTCTTCAAATATTTTCACAGACCCTTTCTTGTTTTCTTCTTCTTCTGGGATGCCTATAATTCGAATGTTGGTACGTTTAAGGTTATCACTGAGGTCTCTGAGGCTGTCTTCTAGTCTTTTTATTTTTTTATCTTTTTCCTGCTCTGTGGCGTTTATTTCTTCCATTCTATCTTCCAACTCACTTATTCATTCTTCTGCCTCAGTCATTCTGCTGGTTAGAGCATCTAGAGTATTTTTAATTTCAGTTATTTTGTTATCCATTGCTGTTTGTTTTTCTGAGTTCTTATGAACTGTTTCTTGTACTTTCTCTAATTTGTTATCGAGATTTTGTATCATTTTTACTATCATTACTCTAAATTATTTTTCAGGCATTTTTCCTATTTCCTCCTCATTTATTTGGTCTTGTGGGTTTTTTTCCTGCTCCTTTGCCTGCATGGTGTTTCTTTGTTTCCTCATGGTTGTCCAAGCTTTTGGGGTTGCTTGTCCTGGTGATAGAGGTGTTTATAGAAGACTGTCCAAGCCTCAGACTAATGTCCAAGTATTGGATTAGACGAATATTCAGTCTAGGAAACACATACATGTATAAGACACACAATTATTGAATCCGTTAGGACATAAGGCTCTAGAAAGACCTGACAGAACCCCAGTGTGCTATCAGATATTCAGAGAGAAACCCAGCAGAAATTGACAACTGAAACAGAACAAATCAGAGACAAAAGCAAAAGCAAACAAACAACAAATAACACCCTACACATACAAACATCAATCCAGGGAGATTTTGTAAGCTAGGATCAAATATAGAAATGAGCTGAAGTACCACCAGAGAGAATGGAGATTCTCAGAATGTAATTAGACAACTGTACTAAGAACTAAGATAAAGACAAAAGCCTAATATTAATACCAAGGCAGTGCATCATCTGGAGAATAGAGCAAGGAGTCTGAGCAGACCAATAGTGTTGCTTATAAGTATGTTCAGATAAAATACACTTAAAATGGCTGGAAGAAAGGGGAACAGAAGAGCGTAATGTGGTTGGAAATATGCAAAGAAAAAGAAAGGAATAGAAGTGTATAAAAGAAAGGGATGAAAGGAAAGTATGAAAGATATTTTGTCCGTACTACCAAAAACTTAGCTAGATATAGAAGTATTTTAAAAGGCAAAAAAAAAAAAAAAAAGAGTAAAAAATATCCTTATAAAATTATGTTGTAAAACTTGTAGATCCCTTAGGGCTAAGATCGTATTTAATAAATCAAAAAAAAAAAAAAAAAAGAGAAAGAAAAAAAAAAAAATCCAGAACTGATCCCCGAATGGACCAGTTCAATAGGTATTGATACTACTATTTCTGTTTCCTTAGCGTCTCAGCTGTAAGTGTCCTTTTCCTTGCCTTGGGTTTTTTTTTTTTTGCGTTATTCTGTGACCAGCAGAGGTTCCTTTATTGTTCGTCTGTAAGCCTCGGTGTGTGGGGAGGGAGAGGGTGCAATAGTGGCTCCTTCTCCTGGGAGGGAGTGAGCAGTGGCGCACTGTTGCTTCAGTCAGGCTTGGAGGTGCCTGTTGCAGAGGGCGCTGGTGGCTCAGGCGTACACAGAAAGTCTTAGAGTTGAGCCTCTCTCGGGGTTTTTTCTTTTTGATGCTGGTTTTTTTTTTTTTTTTTTCTCTTGGCAGCCTCCCTGCTGCTGGCGTTGCAAGGAGTTTTAATCTAGCCCCGCCCGAGCGCCTGAGGGTGCTTGTTATCCCTGAGCGCCTTATGTGGCCCCGCAGGGCGTCTCTCCGCTGCCTGTTGCAGAGGCGCAGAAAGAGAGAGAGAGGCTATGCGCGCGGCTCCTCCCCCCCGCCCGGGAGCCTGCAGCCTCCAGCCGCCATCAAGGCCGGGCAGCTCTCAGGGATCGGCACTCCTCTCCGCGGACCTCCTCCCTCCTGTCCTCTCTGTCCGTCACCCTACTGGCAACAATGTTTCTCCCCCTGAACCAGCTCTCCGGTTCCCACGCTCCCGCTCCTGGACCCTCCGTTCAGCCGCGGATCGATGTCTCGGTCCGGGAACGCTGAGCTGCGCTGTGGACCCTCCGTATGTTTCTCACTCCCTCCCGTCTGCCACAGTTCCGCCGCTTCACCCTCTTTGAGCCCTCGTAGATGCCTCCCTACCGGCTATGTCAGGTTCTCCGCAGCCCTTTCCGGTGTCCGAGGCCGTCTGCTGGTGTTCAGCTGGTTCTCTGTGGGATTGACTGTGTCCTTCCGTGCATTCCCAATGCATCTGTGGAGAGGGATGCACTCCACGTCTCTCTACTTCGCCGCCATCTTTTTCTCCCCTTGTGTTCCTATCTTGTTTGTAGTTTGGTGTGAGATATCCAGCACTGGCAGTTGCAGGCAGTTGGGTGAAGCTGCATCTTAGACACTGATAGAGGCCTCAATGAGAGTTCTCTGCTATTAATATTCCCTGTGGCTGAGGACTCTCTAGTAGGTAGCATAAAAATCCATGAAAAGAATGGTTGAAATCACATAGTCAACTTATTTCAGAAGCAGATGGAAGTTCAGGTCACCTGAATCCAATTCCCTTTCCCTTTTGTAGACCCACTCCCCTGTCATGATTACTGCAGCATCTGGGAGAATCACCAGATGGCCAAAAAGACAAGTGTTAAGGATTCCTGGAATATTCCTCTGTAATGTTTCCTAAATTTTAAAGGGGGAAACAAATATAGAAAAGAATCTAAGGTTTCTGCAAAATGGCTTCTGAATATTTCTCATTTTCTTTGCACTTATACTCTGCCAATTTCTAAAAATTCAAATAGTATAACAAGCCCAAATAGTCTTTATGGCCTCCAAAAATGTTTATAATTTGTTATTAACTTTTGAATGTTTTCTTCAAATCTCTTACTTTTGTTTCCAGATATCTGGGTTATGTTGTTGTTGTTGTTGTTTTGTCTTTTTTTTTTTTTTTTTTTTGCTTTTTAGGGTTTTTTGTTTTGCTTGCTTGTTTGCTTGTTTAACATATTCTACATTCATGAGTGTGATGTTCCCTTAGCCCCTTAGCACTTTGTTTGTTCTTTCTTTTTCATGTCACACATCCCCCTTATTATTACCTGTTCAATGTCAAGTCAGACATTACTAGATTTTGCAGTCCATAAAGGCAGCATTGTGCTCAATACAAGCTCAATAAATGAAGAACTAATGAATAATATAGCCAAATTTCTGTGTTTGATCCCTGCAAAAACCCAACAGCTTTATTCTATTTCTTTGTCATAAATGTTTATTTTTAGTTATACACTGGTTCTAGACCCTCTTAGACTGACTGCTAAACAAAGCTGGATACTGGGCCACATTTCACTTATCACCAAATCTACCTAGTGATCAAAAGGTGGCAGAAAGAGGGACACACTTCCTAAGCATGCTGCCAGTCCAGGACACTATACTGAGTGCCTATATACAATCCAAGGGGGAATGATCAAAAATGTAAGTGTTGTGACAAGAGAAGCCCAAGGTGAAATGGGAGAACCTAGGGATAACCTGGTAACCAGGGAAGGTGCTGTCTGGGCCATATGATGCTATTGCACTTGATCCACTCATGGTTTGTCCAAAGACTGTGTTGGGCAGTGTTGTTCCATTGATACCATTTTATGATGTACTGGGGACATCGTATTCAATAAATTTTTCTGATTGATTTTACCTGGGACAGTGCCTATCTCATAATGTAAGGTACTCCAATTTACTTGCTGTATTTTTTAGTGTAAAGGGCCCATCCCAGCAGCATACACAAACACTGAATTTCTATTTGAAGAAGACTGAAAACAATGATACTTTTATTTTTACATGGATTCTCCGTATCTCTGTAGGTAGAGTTCTTAGCTGTTTGCTTTCTGGCAGCCCAAATCTGAATGATTATTCAACAGAACACATCTTTAAAATGGTTTGAAAAGGTAATCCCTTAGCCTACAAGATCCAAGTTTTAAGAAGCTTTGGGGAAAATCATCCTTGATTTTTTTCCATTGATATGCCTATTCCTGTTTCTCACAGTTCAGTGCCCTTCTTTTTTGATGTAATCTCTCTCCTAGCTGTCTGCACCTCAGGGAGATCTTAGGAGGTTTTGAATTTATCTCTTATCTTAATCTTCCAATAAAAATGAGATTTTCCTTTGTGTTTCAGAAGATAACTTTGAAAATCAGCTTCAGAAAGCCTGGGATTTTAGACTTATTGAAGGATAGTTGATATATGTAGTTCCTTTCACCATCAGTGCCAGTCCATGCTGAGCCTGGACCTATTTCCTTGGCTATAGGCATCTCTGTCTCAGGTTATTCCTGGCTGTTAAGTATGGTTTGTCCTTGTATTGCCTCCTGCCATACTCTGGAGGAGGTAGGAAGAGTGACTTCTGGATATCAGCTCTTCAAGATTCTTCACTGAGAAGTGACTGCCATATGTGTGTAGTGTGTGTGTGTGTGTGTGTGTGTATGCTCTAGGTCCATGACCTTCAGGGCATCCTGAGGTGCCCATGGCTCTGGGAGGTAGAGAAAGGAAATGCCCACAGCTGCTTTTGGAAACTTGTCTAAAGGCAAATGGCAAAAGGAGGCAGCTGCTGTTCCTTTCAGTTGACCAGATATAGTATAGTTTTGTTTGTTTTAATTTTTTTGTCTTGATCCAGTGTGAGGAACTGACTGCAGATTGGATCAGTTCCCCTATTTGAGCAATCCACACCCAAACCACTTCCCTTATCAGGTTCTCACACTCCAGGACCCCTATACCTTTAATGCTTAATTGCTCTGGAGTCAAATGCCATACAACTAAGAACAGCCCTTATGTCTTGAGCCAGAGACATTATTCAAATTAGCTAATCCACAGGGAGCCAAAATCTAACTAACCCACCCCACTTGTCATACATAAACTGCATCCTGCAACTCCAGCTTGCTGCTACCATATCCCTGGATTGCAAGGCCTGCTTGAGAGCCTTCTCCCATTCACAGCTGTAAGTAACAAAAAGTTCTGTCTTCCATGTATTCAAGTATCATTATATTGTGTCTCACCATTAAATAATCTTTAAATCTTATAAAACAGCAGGGTACTGTTTAAGATGACCTCACTCTCAGGAATTGAAAGCATGGACTCAACTAGTTTAAACAGTAAGGAAATCTTCTGTTCCACGTAACAAGAAATCCTAAATGCTGTCAGCTTCAGGTACATACTGATCAAGGCTTGGGCTTCTCTTCTATGTGATTCTGAAGGCTCTTCATTTCTTTTAAAAAACTTAAAAAATTTGAGATATAAATAACATAAACATGTTAATTTCAGCTGTATAACATAGATCAATATTTGTATATACTGTGAAATTATCACAATTTGTCTAGTTAACATAGCTACATTGTTTTTTCTTGTGATGAGAACTTTTAAGGTTTACTCTCTTAGCAACTTTTGAATATGCAATACAATATTATTAACTATGGTCACCATGCAGTACATTACATGTCCATGTCTCATTTATTTTATAGCTGGAAGTTTGTACCTTTTGGCCACCTTCGTCCATTTCATCTGACTCCCACGCTGCTTCTGGCAACCACCAATTTGTTCTCTGTATCTACGAGCTTTTCTTTTCTTTTTCTTTTTTAACATTCTACATATAAGTGAGATCATGTCATTTATATCTTTCTCTTTCTGACTTATTTCAGTTAGCATAATGCCCTCAAGATCTAACCATGGGGACTTCCCTGGTGGCACAGTGGTTAAGAAGGAACATACATCAGCATAATAAAGGCCGTATGTCACAAAATCATAGCTAACCTTCTACTCAAAGGTGAAAAACTGAAAGCTTTCCCTTAAGATCGGGAATAAAACAAGGGCGCCTACTCTTACCACCGTTACTCTGATTTTATATATAGAAATTCCCAATGACTCAACTGAAAAAAAAAAAGTTGGAACTAATCAACAAATTCAGTAAAATTGCAGAATATAAAATCAACATACAGAAATCAGTTGTATTTCTCCCTTTCTTCCACAGAAGAAATCATAGCTGAGAAGATCTCTCTTGGTCCTAGGCTGTGCCTCTTTGGGAGAGAGCTGATGTATAGGTAACGTCAAGCCCTTCTTTTTGATAGGAATAGAGTGGGATAGTTACCTGGGCAGTTTTAGGAATCCCACTACAGGATTATAGATAGAGGGGGAACTTTAGGGAAATTTGGGAGACCACTGTAAATTAATGATCATTCAAGAAAGCAATCAGAACATCGTGAAACAAAGCAGGCTTACCTAATAATAAAGTCATAAATAAAAGCACGAGACATGCCCCAGGCCATTAAGTAGAAAAATCAGGCCTGCATCTTGCTGGTTGAGGTGGGCAAGATAATGATCCTTAGGACACACACCTCCACACGTACCAAGGACAGGAATATAAGGGAAAGGTGACAAGGTCGAATGTCATTACTGAAACCTGAGATGATTGAACATATTTTAGTATATGTTACCAGTCTTCTGCTGATTTGAATAGTGCCATGACAGGCCTGATTTGACCATATAGGATCAAAAACTCCCCTATCCAACATTAAGGAGGAACAAATGATGTAAGCCTGACATCTACTCAAAGAATGAGGAAGATGGTGGTCTTCTCTCCCTCTCTGCTTTTCCTTTGGCTAGTAAAATGTATCCCACTTAGTTGTAAGGGAAGAGCCCTTTTGCCTGCCTGCTTGTATCCTTCACAAGCATCCTACATTAATAAATCTAACTCTTACCTATCACTTTGCCTCTAGCTGTATTCCTTATGCACCAAGACATAAAGAACCTGAGCTTCATTAAGTCACATTGTACAGTATCACTTTCACCTTCTTCAGTGTGTCCAAGCTTGTATTTGTTTGCTCCAGTATTATGCTGGAACTTCTCTGGAAACATATACTTCCACAAAGGGCTGTCTCACCCATGGGTAATTGTCTAAAACATCGTTTTCCAGAGGTTTTCTGACTTTAGCTGAGAGGGGCTGGAACTGGTTCATGGGCCACTGCACGATTCACAAGCAGGACCTAGGTCTGTCTACCTATTACCCAACACACAGGTGGACAAGACTCCTCTGTGGTCCTTCAGCATATCATACTGAATGACATAGTTACTAAAAAGGCATTTTTGTTCATGGATAAATACCAAATTATTGTTCTTGAAGGGGAGAACAAAAATGAGGGACATCTTATTCTGCCACATGCTGATGTCACTCCTCCTCTTCCAGTGTCTTAAACGACAGCTCTTGGCTTCTGCTAAAATAGCTGACTAATCTCCTTGTAAAAAAGTACTTTGCTCATACCTTTAGTGTTCTCTTCTGACCATACTCTCTCATTTTTCACAATATGGTTAAGCTGAGAATTTTCCAAATCTTTAGGTTCTGCTTCCTTTTTGATTAACAATTCATCTTTAAGTGAATTATCACTTCTCACATTTTATTATAAGCAGTTAGGAGAAGCCAAGACACACCTTCAACACTGCCTGAAAAGAGCTTCAGCTAAATTTCCAATTTAAATGCTTGCAAGTTTTATCTTCCACATCAACACAATTTAGCCAAGTTTTTCACTACTTTCAAACAAGGATGGCCTTTCTTCCACTGCACACTAACGTGTTCCTTATTCCCTTCTGAGACCTTATCAGAATGATCAGAATGCTTTTACCATCCATATTTCAGCCAATATCCTGTTCAGGATACCTTAGGAATTCTCTCATGAGCTTGAGAGTCTCTACAGCGCTCCTTTATTCTTTCTGGGCTCTTAATAGAATCACCATTAATGGTACATTTATGGCAATGTAGGCTTTTTCTAGTATACTTCTTGAAACTCTTCCAGCCTCTCCCCATCACCCAGTTCCAAAGCTGCTTCTACATTTTTATGCATTTGTTACTACAGCACCTACCTCCACTTCTTGTTGGCAATTTCCTCACTTCAAGGAAGTGAGCAAAAAAATCTGAGAAACTCTTACCCCCCCATCTCCAGGAGACATTCCCACAAATGTCAACAGAATAAAATTACATTGTAGGCTCAAACCTAAACCAATTACTAAAAGGGGGGGCCATCATTAGATTAGATTAAACGGGATTCAGATAAAGCCAGTCTCCCTCAAAACTCATGGCAGCACAGAGAAGGCTGCATGCTTGAAAAACAAATTGTGGATCTTCTGGGTTTTTTTGTTTGTTTGTTTGTTTTTTAAAGAAGGAAATGAAAATGCATGTTGGATGGAGAACATCTGTTGCTCTTAGGTGCACACCTTTATTTACCTTCATCTTCTAAACTTTTATAATTACCAGCTTTATAACCTTGGTCAAGTTCCTGAGGCCCCTGAATCTTAAATTTCCTCATCTATGATATAATTTTAGGAAAAAATTCCATGCAAACTCCCCACCCTTAATATATGACAAAACATAATATGACTGATGGTTGGTATTGCCTTGATATTTAGATAAAAATCTTTTCTTCCTAAATGTGGAGTCAGCTTTAGAATGCAAATACTTCTGAAAAGGGGAATAACTTACTATCCCAATGTGGGGTGGCTGATATTGGATACTGTCATGTGGTCAGGATTGACAGGAGGAGGGATAAATATGGAGTTTAAGCATACCAAGGATCTGGAATTTGGGAGCAAGAGCACTAATAGACCCTGTCTACCCTCTATACTAATTCTCTTTTTCCTAGCATCGTAAAATGTTCCAGAGTCTATTAAGAAAGATGTTAAGGCAAAGAGAAGGTATTTGCAGGGAAATAATCAGGATGAAAACTTGGAAATTTCTTTCCCAAAACACAAGAGTAATACTCTTGTAGTAAATCCTGAGCCTATTTTAGATCAGTTTTCGCATTTGTCACATGACAGTAAATGTGTTGGGAGGGCAGCCTCCTAACCTCTCAAGTGGATCATGAGAATTGAATAAATCAGTTGAAAATAAAAGTGTTTTGAAAAACATGTTTCTTCACTAATATAGATGAGAATATTCCCTGTCTTTGTTAAGATAACCTGTCTTCAACACCTATCTTCTCTTTCTACTGATCAGTAAATTTAGCCAGTAATTTTATCGTCTAAAAAAAAAGATCTGGGTTGAGGGTATTCTTTAATGTTAGAGTTTTGGAAAACTGAGAATGCAAAATCCCATCTACTGATGTGTGATGTTCAGGGAAAAAAGTCTTGCCAAATGATTTCCTTCCTAACAAGCGATACATACAGATATGTGAAGATGAAGCACCTCCATTAAAGATAAAAAGCTAATGCAAAGCCAGTTCAAGTCCTCAATGAAATAATGGTAAGACAGTGACAATAACACAGCAGCATGCTACTGTCCATCAATACTTAAGAGACCATTCATTTAGTGTTTGGAAATTTCTCAGGCAGAGTCTTCTAGGTCTCTGTTCATGACAATTATCTTTGTTCCTTTGAAGACTTCTCGTTTAGGAGAGCATCCTGAAGCTCATGGATCATTTACAGGAAAGCTCCTGACTATAAAACAGCTTTATTGCAGTTCTGAATTATTGTTTCCTAATTAGTTTCTGTGATCACATTTGCCCTTTCATCTCCAAATTATGCTATCACGGTAATTTTTATAATGGAAAAGACTAAAGATGTGGACTTCAAATCCTCAGTAGCAGCACAGTTGGGGATAATATGTCTGCTGGGATGTTATCTATGTCTGCCAAAGCCCTGTGGCCAGTCGGAGTCTAGGAATGAAATTGGGGAATTTCTGTGCAGCTACTGGACTGAGACTGTGTGTGTATATGTGTGCTCACATGTGTTTGTGTGTCTGTAAGCAAACATAGTGGTGGGAGAAACTAGAGAAGTTTGATCCCAAAGACCTGCATCTTGTCTCTGCTCTTTATCTCACAAGTGAACCCAGAGGCAGCTACTATCCCTTCCTCATCTTGGGTTTTTATCTGTAACACTAAGATCATAAAACTTCTTATTTCACAGTGTATTCATAAGAATTAGTTAAATGATAGATCATTAAGAAATATTCTGAAAAGGATTTTCCTGTCAATGAGTCATGTAACACTAAGCAAACAGAAATGCTAGTCAGTACTCAGAGACCAGCTTAGATCTTTCCTTCTTCATGAAATAGGAATAATCTTAACTAAGGAGGTAAAGACCCATACTCTGAAAACTATAAAACACTGATGAGGAAATTGAAGTTGATAGAAAGAAATGAAAAGATATCTCATGTTCTTGGATTAGAAGAATTCATGTTAAAATGGCCATGCTACCCAAAGCAGATTTACTGCAATCCCTATCTAGTTCTGAGACATTTTTCACAAAATTAGAACAAATAATCCCAAAATTCATATGGAACCATAAATTTTGGCCCTGAATTGCCAAAGCAATCTGGAGAAACAATGTGAAGGTATCACCCTCCAAGACTTGGAAATGTATTACAAAGCTATAGTAATCAAAACAGCATTGTACTGGCACCAAAATGGGCACACATATCAATGGAATAAAATAGAAAGCCCAGAAATAAACCCATGCACTTATGGCCAGTTAATCTATGACAAAGGAGGCAAGAATATACAATTGATAAAAGACAGTCTCTTCGATAAATGCATCTGGGAAAACTGGACAGCTACATGTAAAACAATGAGATTAAACTATTTCATCACAACATATACATAAATAAGCTCAAAATGATTTAAACTCTTAAAGGTAAGGCTTGAAACCATTAAACTCCTAGAAAGGAGGATGTGGAGAAAAGGGAAGCCTCGTACACTGTTGGTGGGAATGTAAATTTGTGCAGCCCCTATGGAAAGCAGTCTGGAGGTTGCTAAAAAATCTAAAAATAGAACTAACATATGACCCAGCAAATCCAGTCCTGGGTATATATTCAGAAAAAATGAAAACACTAATTCAAAAATATAAATGGACCATAATGTTCATAGCAGTACTCTTTACAATAGTAAAGATATGGATGCAACACGTGTCCATCAACAAATGACTGGATAAAGAGATGTGCTACGTAAATACAATGGAATATTACTTGGACATAAAGAAGAGTGAAGTTTTGCCGTTTGAAGCAACATGGATGGATCTAAAGAATATTATACTTAGTGAAATGTCAGACAGAGAAAGACAAATATTGTATGATATCACTTGCATGTGGAATCTAAAAAAATGATACAAATAAATGTATACCCCAAAATAGAAACAAATGCACAGATATAGAAAACTACTGGTTATCAGTGGGGAGAAGGAAGGGAGGAGGAGCACATTGGGCATATGGGATTAGAAGATACAAACTGCTATGTATAATGTAGATAAGCACAAAGATATACTATATAGCAGAGGGTATTAGAGCTATTATCTTGTAATAACTTTTAATGGGGTAAAAACTGTAAAAATACTGAATCACTATGTTGTACATGTGAAACTAATGTAATATTGTAAATCAACTATACTTCAATAAAAGAAGAAATAGTTCTTAATATATTTCAACACAATTTTGACTTTTTCACTGTTATAACTTGACTAGACTTTTGATTTCATTATTCCCAGAGAACAAAACTCTATATTTTATTTTGACCTCCTCCATGATGCTCTCATTTTGTTTTAGACTGATTAAGATGGTCCTCTCATTTCTGAAAAAGGCAAGCAAAAGACTGACCTCCCTTCCTGCACTAGATTCTGTTTAGTGCTCACAGCATTTCTTGGCAAAGCCTGTGGCTGTTTCATGTGTAGCTTGGTCTTTTACATCTTGCTGGTGGATTCTTGCATCTACAAGGCTGCCTCCTACTTTGGGTGCAAGAGTTCAGCAGAGCCACAGAGTCAGAACCTTACTGTCTCTCTGTTAGGTACCAAATCCTCTCAATTCTGAGATTTAAATCATGGCTAACTAGGATTTTTACATTATCAAATATTAGGGAGAAGCTACACTATATGCCCTGTGCCAAGGACTGAGTTTAGAGGTGCAATAAACTTCAAGTCCCCACACATGCCCTCCAACATCCCAGAGACCATTTGGTACATAGGATAAGTCACATGGAAAAGTAACACATATCACAGGGGAAACTCATTTGTCCCAGGTGCTCCAGATTCTGAGACTGAGCTTTTCTTCAAGATCCAGATAAAATAATTTGAAACCGAAAGGTATGTACTAGGGGAAATCTGTTGAGTTTTCTCCAAAGATTCCTGAGAGGCAGAGGCGGGTATTTTTCCTGTGTTGTACTTTGCTGAGGCTGCTTACCTCCCTGTTGCCATATCCTGAGTGTGGCCCTCAGCTCCTGAGGCTGGGTTGATTTGCACCATTCCAGGAAACTTGTCCTTCCTTCATTTCCTGAAAATACCACTCATAAAAATGTTTATGTATAAGTATTCACTGAAAAAGATGGGGATACTGGGAAGTAATGCCATCACAGAGAAGAATACCACATCAAGATCAACATCAGATAATACAATTCCTTTAAATTCCCTGACAAAAGGAATTCACCATCTGAGTTCCTTCAAGATCCCTTGGCATAGGAAGGTAGGTGAAGTTCTATTCTCCTTCATCTCATGTCTTCTTGCTTTTTCTGGGATCCTCTTGTCCCGTGTCTCATGAGATACAGTGAACAACTCTCAAACCCATGTTGCTTGTGTAAGCAGAACAGTTTGTATTTTTTTTTCTTGTGCCCAATTATTCCCAGAAATTCCTGAAAAAAAAAATTGGAGGATTATGCTATGTTTATTACCTTATGAAAAATGTCAAAAGGTTTGCCTAAAACATGGAAAAAAAAACCCAAAAAATTATCATACTTTGGTGACTTATTCCACTACCATAGTAATTAGAGACAGCATTAGACATTGTTTTTTTATGAGATATTCACATTGTTTACAGTAAATAAGGGGAGAGGGAGTCACTGTGGAAGATGATAATCAGATACAATTTTAAAAGGATAAAAATGTGGCCTTTAGAATTCCAAGGTCATTAGAATGGGAATGAAAAGAGAAGTGAAGGGATGTGATGATAGGGCAAAATGCTAGACTTCATTTTCTAGCTCCTTTGCAATCAGATGTGGCCTTAGACTTGAGTTATAGCCAACAAAATGTGAGTAGACATATTATGTACTAGTCACAGCTATGTATTTGTATTCTTCCCCTTCTGCCAGCTGAATGAATAGGATGGTAAGGGTATAGAAGTGACAAAGCCACAGGAGGAAGGAACCTGGACCTCTGGAGGACTACATGGAAGAGAACTCACCTACCAATACACTATTGACTGTGAATAATATCCACAATAATTTTCTCTTGATCCAGAGGAGAAATGAGTAATATGTTGGCTAAACTCTACATCTGTACCTTTACCTGGGTCTTTCTCTATACTTAGAAAAGGAGCCTGTCTTTATGAGAGTGTCCCTTCCTTATCTTCAGTATTGGCCTCAGAAATCCCCTTCTACAAAAAAAAAAAAAAAAAAAAAAATTACTCTTAATTTCTCAATGGCTGTTACATTCATACTTCATTTGCTTATTTCCATTAGGATTGTTTTCATACTGCACCAGCTATAGTGCTTAGTGACCCTTGCTAGAGTAAGCTTGAAGTCCAAATGTAGGAGCCAATATCTTCTTTATTTCTTCAGATGAATGTAAAGAAGCAGCAGAGTTCTGTGAGCAGGGCCTAGAAAACTTATTCTTTAAAGCAGGCATTAGATCCTCAGTCCCTGGAGTCTAATGCCTGATGATCTGAGGTGGAGCTGATGTAATAATAATAATAGAAATAAAGTACACAATACTGCACTTGAATCATCCTGAGACCACCCCCCCATCCCGCCCAACCAGTCCCTGGAAAAACTGACTTCCACGAAAATGGTCCCTGGTGTCAAAAATTTGGAGACCACTGCTGTATAGGACCAGATGGTAAATATTTTCGGCTTTGCAAGCCATGCAGTTTCTATCATGATAGCTATTGGTAATAAAATGAATGAACATGGTTTGTTTAAAAAAATGTATTTAAAAAACAGACAGTAGCCCACATTTGGCCTGCAGATCATAATTTGATGAGCAGTGTTCTTGATGATTTCTTAGGCCTTCATATTATCCTATAGAGTGCATATCTTCTAGTCATTAAAGAATACCTCAATGGCCATGATACTGACAATGTACAGCTCTTTATATGAGTGAGCAGAGCCAATATCTAGAAATCAAAAGGATCAATCGAAGTTCCCTAATTCACATTGAACTGGAACCTGATCATCTTTGAAAAAGTAGGGAAATAGCCACTCTGTTTGTAAGAATAAGTCAATTCACATTCAGGATGAACCCTTAAAAAAATCTTCCCTCTTCCTTCCCCTACCTAAAATTCTATTGTTATTGACTGGATTGCATTTAAATGACAACTCTAAGAAGAACCATGATGAAGAAAATAATTAAATCATTACTTCTAAATCCAACATCTGGATATTGCAATACACATTACGTGTTATATGCATTGTACAAGTTTGTGTGTATATATCCTTCCTATATATACATTATAAATATAATTCAGATCAAACTATATTTATTTGGTAGACTTTTTATAAGATCATATTATAAAAATTATCACATCATTAATATGGACAAATAGCCTCAACCTAACACCCATCTTTTACTTGTCTGAGCATAAAAAGTGTTCAATAAATGTATTCAAATGAATGAATACAATATTTTTTTTGGTACTCTTTATTTGCTGCATAATTTTTCTTTCTTTTTTGAATGTTTAAAAATTTAACAAATTTATATTGATTAATAATTATTTCAATATTTTTTCGCTCACTTTTGAATACCTATTGTCTTAATACATTAAGATAAAATCACCGAAAAGCTTAAAATCTGTGGCAAATTTTAAGATCTTTTACAAATCTTGTTAAATTTCAAGGAGGGCTGGAATTTAAATTAAGGTAAGGCAAAAGACCAATCTGTTCTATTTCCAACCAATCTTATAAAATCAAAGATATTTAAAGTTTCATACACTTTGGAATAATAAGTCAAGCAGAATTTGAGAGAAAAGGCCATTTCCTTAGGATTTGATAGAAGCATATCAAAGTTGAAAGAGCTCACTGTGCAGCCAAATCAATTCAGTTCATCACACCTTCACTGAATAACTGGTTTGGTAGGCTTTGGGTTTGACCCTGCCCTAAAATACATATACTCTCAGATGAAGAGGGTCTATGCTAAAAGTCAAATAATCCAATTCAATCTATAAGAACGGTATTACCTTGGTACCAAAAGCAGACTTTACAAGAAAATAAAACTACAAACCAACATCTATTACAAATATAAATGCAAAAATCCTCAACAAAGTATGAGCAAACAACTCAGCAACATATAAAAAGAATTATACACTGTGATCAAGTGGACTTTATCCCAAGAATGCAAATGGGCTCAACCTGTGAAAACCACTTAATGTAATGGACCATGTCAATAGAATAAAGGACAATAACATATTATCACCTCAATGTTTTCAGAAAAAGCATTTGACAAATCCAACACCTTTATTGATAAAAATGCTCAACAAACTAGTATTAGAAGAGAATTCCTCAGCTTGATAAAGGTCATCTATGAAAATCCCAAATTTAACATAATACTTAAGAGTCAAAGACTGAATGCTTTCCCCCTAATATCAGAAACAAGGCACAGATGTCTGCTCTTGCTATTTCCATTCAGCTGGAGTTTCCAGCCAGAGTAATTAGAGGAAAAAAAAAAAAAAGGGAAAATGAAAGAAAGAAAGGAAAAATAGAAAGAAGGCATCTAGATTTTTAAAAAATAAGTAAAACTATCTCTATTTCCAGATGACAAAATCTTGTATATAGAAATCCTAAGATTGCACAAGAAAACTATTACAGTTAATGAAAAATTCAGCAAATTTGCAGGATACAAAATCAATATACAAACATCAGTTGTATTTCTATACATTAGAAATGAACAATCTAAAATGAAATTAAGAAAACAATTCCACTTACAATACTGACAAAAGTAATAAAATGTTTAGAAATAAATTTAACAAAAGATATGCAACATGTGCACTCTGGAAACACAAAACATTGTTGAAAGAAATTAAAGAAGACCTAAATAAATGGAAAGATAATTTATGTTTATGAATTGGGGGACCTAATAGTGCTAAGATGGCAATTCTACTGAAACTGATTTACAGATTTAACATAATCCCAGTTTCTATTTTAGTAGAAATTGACAAGCAGATTCTAAAATTCATATGGTAATGCAGAGGTATCAATAGCTAAATATCTTGAAAAAGAACAAAGCTAGAGGACCTAATCTTCACAGTTTTAAGATTTACCACAAAGGCCATGTGGTCCTGACATAAGAATAGACATATAGATTACTGGAATAGAAATGTGACTCCATAAATAAAACATATATTTATAGTCTATTTTTGACAAGGGTGCTAAGCCAATTACTGGGAGAAGAATTGTCTTTTCAACAATGGTGCTGAGATACTGGATATCCACATGAAAAGGAATGAATTTGTGCCCCTTCCTTAAACCAAAAACAAAACTCACTCAAATTATAGACAGACCTAAATGTAAAAGCTAAAGTTATGAATCTCTAATAAAAAACTTGAGAGTAAATCTTTGTGACTTTGGGTTAGGTGAAACTTTCTTAGGTACAACATCAAAAGCACACATGGCAAAAGAAAACACACATAAAGTGGACTTCACCAAAATTAAAATCTTTGGTTCTGAAAGAATATCAAGAAAATGAAAAGATGTGTTACAATCAAAATGGCAGATAATAATATATGTTGGTGAAGATGTGGAGAAATTCGAACACTCATTATTTGCTGATGGGAATGTGAAATGGGGAAGCCATTTTGGAGAACAGTTTGGCAGTTCTTTAAAAGGTTATACATGGAATTACCATATGACCCAGCAATTCCACTCCTAGATATACTCCCAAGAGAAATGAAAACATATATCTATACAAAAACTTGTATATAAGTATTCATAGCAGCATTATCAATAAGAGCCAAAAGTGGAAATAATCCAAATGTCCATCAAATAAGAAACAAAATGTGGAATAGGTGGTGGTGGCCAAGATGAAGGAATAGGAAGACCCTGAACTCACTTCCTTTCAAGGGCACACAAAAATTACAACTAAATAAAGCCACTATTGATGATAATGACTTGAAAAGTAGCAGAAAAGACCTCCTACAACTGAAGACATAAAGAAAGAACCACAACAAGACAGGTAGGAGGGACAGAGACATGGTATAGTCAAGATCTATACCCCTGGGGAGGGGAACCACAAATGGGAGGATAACAATAACTGCAAAGTTTCTATCCAAGGAGTAAGGAGTGTGAGCTCCATATTGAGCTCCCCAGCCTACTGTCCTGTACCAGAAAGATGAGCCTCTAGAATATCTGGCTTTGAAGGATAGTGTGGCTTACTTTTGGGAGGGCCAGAGCACTGTGGGAAATAGAGACTCCAATCTTAACGGGTGCACATAAAATCTCACATGCTGCAAGACTCAGGGAAGAAGTAGTAATTTGAAAGGAGCCTGGGTCAGACCCACTTGCTGATCATGGAGCACATCCCATAGAGGCAGGAGGCAACAGCGACTCACCCTGGAGACACAGATGCTGGCAGCAGCAACTTATGAGAGCTCATTCTACTACAATAACACTACTGCTAGCAAGCACCATTCTGGAATTCTCCCACTACCTTATTTAGTGTCAGTACCTGGCTCCACCCACAAGCCTGTCAGCATGAGTCCTGAGATGCTGCAGCCAAACAGCTAGCTGGGTAGGGACACAACCCCACCCACCAGCAGGCCAACCCCAGCTCCAAGACCCCTACCAAAATTAACAAAGTGTCAGTATGTACCTACATAGCAATAATTGCTTTAAATGTAAATGGAGTAATGCTCTAATCAAGACAGAGTGGTCCAATGGATACAAAAACTAAACCCATACATATGCTGCCTATAAGAGATCACATCAGATTTAAATACACACACAGACTGGAAGTGATGGCATGGAAAAAAGCATTTGATTTCAAGTTGAAATCAAAATAAAGGTAAGAATACTTATATCAGACAAAATAGACTTTAAAGCAGAGACTGTAGCAAAAGACAAAGAAGGGTTTTACATAATGATAAAGTGATCAATCCTACAAAAAGATATAACAATTATAAATATATATGCACTCAACATAGGAGAACCTAAATATATAAGGCAAATATTGACAGACATAATGGGAGAAATTGACAGTAACACAATAATAGTAGGGGACTTTAATACCACAATTACATCAAGGGACATATCATCTAGACAGAAAATCAATAAGGGAGCACTAGCTTTAACTGATTCATTAAACCAAATAAACTTAATAGATATATACAGAACATTCCATCCAAAAAGAGCAGAATACACATTGTTTTCAAGTGCACGTGGAAAATTATCCAGGATACACCACATAGTAGGCCACAAAATAAGCCTCAGTCAACTTAAGATGATTAAAAGTATATCAAGCATCTTTTCCAACCACAACACTATGAGACTAGACATAACTACAAGAAGAAAACTGACAAAAACACATATATGTGGAGGCTAAAAAAATATGCTACAAAACAACCAATAGACCACTGAAGAAATCAAAGAGGAAATTTAAAAAATACCCAGTGACAAATGAAAATGGAAACACAACAGTCAGAAATCTATGAGATGTAGCAAAAGCTCTTCTAAGAGGGAAGTTTATAGTGATAAAATTCTACCTCAGAAAACAAGAGAAATCTCAAATAAACAACATAATTCTATACCTAAAGGAACTAGAAAAAGAAGAAAAAACCAGACCTAATGTTAGTAGATGGATTATAAAGATCAGAGCAGAAATAAATGAAATAGAGACTAAAAAAGAAAAAAAGATCAACAAAACTAAGAGCTGGCCTCTTGAAAAAAAAAATGATAAAGCTTCTGCCAGACTCAGCAAGAGAAAAAGAGAGTCCAAATCAACAAAATCAGAAATGAAAAAGGAGAAGTTACAACAGACAACACAGAAATATAATGGATCATAAGACGTGACTATGAGCATTTATATGCAAATAAAATGGACGACCTAGAAGAAGTGGACAAATTCCTGGAATTATACAATCTCCCAAGACTGAATCAGGAATAAATTTAAAAAAAAATGAACAGACAAATTACTAGTAATGAAATTGGATCAGTATTAAAAACTTTCAACAAACAAAAGTCTAGGACCAGACAGCTTCACTAGTGAATTATACCAAATATTTAGAGAAGTTTTAACACCCATCCTCTGAAACTATTCCAAAAAATTGTAGAGAAAGGAATGCTTCTACAAGACCTACATCACTCTGGTACCAAAATCAGAGAAAGAGAACATACAAAAAGAAAATTACAAGACAATACCACTGATGAACATGGATGCAAAAATCCTCAACAATATACTAGCAAACCAAATTCAACAATACATTGAAATGATCATATACCATGATAAAATGGGATTTTTTCCAGAGATGCAAGGATGGTTCAGTATCTGCAAATCCATCAGTGTGATACACCACATTAACAAACCGAAGAACTAAAAATCATATGATCATCTCAATAGCTGCAGATAAAGCTTTTGAGAAAATTCAACATCTGTTTATGATAAGAACTCTCAAGAAAGTGGGTATAGATGGAACATACCTCCACATAATAAAGGCCATATATGAGAAACCCACTGCTAACATCATATTCAACAATGAAAACCTGAAAATATTTCTTGTAAGATCAGGAGCAAGATAAGGATGACTACCCTTGCCACTTTTATTCAACACAGTATTGGGAGTCCTAGCCACAGCAATCAGACAAGAAAAATAAATAGAATTTTAAATTGAAAAGGGGGGAATAAAACTGTCACTGTCTGAAGATGACATGACAGTATACATAGAAAATCCTAAAGATGCCACCAAAAAACTTCTAGAACTCATCAATGAATTTAGTAAAGTTGCAGGATACAAAATTAATATACAGAAGTCTGCTGCATTTCTATACACTAATAGCAAACTATTAGAAAGAGAATTAAGAAAACAATATCATTTACAATCACATAAAAAAAGTATAAAATACCTAGGAATAAATCTTGCTCAGTGGGTAAAAGACTTGTCCTCAAAAAACTGAAAGAAGTTGAAGAAGGCACTAGACAGATGGAAAGATATACTGTGCTCATGGTTTGAAATAGTTAATATCTTTAAAATAACTATACTACCCAAAGAAATCTCCAGATTCAACGCAATCCCTATCAAAATACCAATGGCATTTTTTCACAGACTTAGAACAAATACTTCTAAAATTTGTATGGAAGCACAAAGTACTCTGAATAATCAAAACAATCTAAAGAAAGAAGAACAAAGCTGGAGGTGTTAAGTTCCTTGCTTTCAAATTATGCTACAAAAAGATTGTAATCAAAGCAGAATGGTACTGCCATAAAAACAGACACATAGATCAATGCCACAGATTAGAGAGCCCAGAAATGAATCCACACTTATATGGGCAATTAATCTCTGATAAAGGAGCCAAGAATATACAACGGAGAAAAGAAAACTTCTTCAATAAGTGGTGTTGAAAAAACTGGACAGCTCCATGTAAAAGAACAAAACTAGTACATTTTCTCACACCATATACAACAATAAACTCAAAATGGATTAAAGACTTAAATGTGAAACCTGAAACCATAAAACCTATAGAAGAAAGCATAGGCAGTATGTTCTTTAACACATGCTCTTAGCAATACTTTTTTTTTTTTTTTGACATTTCTCCTCAGGAAAAGGAAACAAAAGCAAAAATAAACAACTGGGACTATATCAAACTGAAAAGCTTTTACACAATGAAGGAAATTATCAAAAGAAAATGAAAAATTCACGTATCAAATTGGAGGAGATATTTGCAAATGACATATCTGATAAAGGGTTAATATACAAATTATACAAGGAATTCATACAACTCAACATAAAAACCCAAACAACCCAATTAAAAAATGGGCAGAAGATCTGAATAGATATTTTTTCAGAGAAAATATGAAAATGGCAAACAGACACATGAAAAGTGCTCAACATCACTATTCATTAGGGAAATGCAAATAATCAAAACCACAAAAAGATATCACCTCACACCTGTCAGAATGTCTATTATCAAAGATAACAAATAACAAATGTTGGAGAGGTTGTGGAGGAAAGGGAACACTTGTGCACTGTTGGTGGGAATGTATATTTGTGCAGCCACTACTGAAAACAGTTTGGAGATTCTTCAAACAATTAAAAATATACCTACCATACGATCCAGCAATTCACTTCTGGGTACTTATCTGAAGAAAATGAAAATACTGATTCAGAATCATATGTGCACCCCTCTGTTCACTGTAGCATTATTAACAATAGACAACATATGGAAACAACCAAAGTGCCCAATGGATACATGAATGTATAAAGAAGATGTGAGACATATACATATATGTGTGTGTGTGTGTGTGTGTGTGTAATATTAGCTATAAAAAAGAATGAAATATTGCCATTTGCAACAACAGGGATGGACCTTGGACCTAAAGGGCATTATGCTAAGTGGAAAAAGTCAGACAGAGAAAGACAAATACTGTATGATTTTTCTTGTATGTGGAATCTAAAAAGCAAAACATATGAACAAACATAACTAAACAGAAACAGAGTCATAGATACAGAGAACAAACAGGTATGGATTGAGGAGAGGGAAGATTGGCTGAAGGTAGTCAAAACTTACAAACTTCCAGTTATAAGTACAGGGGTATAACTTACAACCTGATAATTTAATTAGCACTCATATATTATATATGAAAATTGTTAAGAGAGTAAATCCTAAGAGTTCTGATCACAAGAAAAAAAATTCTATTTCTTTACTTTTGTATCTATATGACATGATTTATGTTCATTAAACTTTCTGAAGTAATCATTTCATGACATATGTATGTCAATTCATTATGTGGTATACCTTAAACTTATACAGTGCTGTGGCATATCTGCACAAAGGAATATTATTAGGCCATAAAAGTGAATGAAATATACAGGCTATAATATGGATGAATCTTAAAAACATTATACTAAGTGAAAGAAGTCAGTCATAGAAAAAACTTGTAAGACTCCTTTATATGAAATGTTAAAAATAGGCAAAGGCATGGAGACACAAAGTAGCCTAATGTTTGCTTATGCCTGGTTGGGTTGAGGAGAAATAAGAAGTGACAGCTGATGGATTCAGGGTTCCATTTTAGAATGATAAAAATGCTCTAATATTGATATTGGTGATGATGGCACAACTCTGTGACTAAACTGAAACCATCGAAATATAGACTTTAAATGGGTGAATTGTATGGTGTGTGAATTATATCACAATGAAGCTATTAAACTTTTTAAAAGGTCAAAAAAGTCAAGAACTAAATAGATTATAAGAATAGTAGACCCAATTTACTTCATGAAAATCATAATTGCCTTTGAAGTTCAGAAGAGAAAGAGAGGAAGAGGGAGAGGAAGAGAGCAAAAGGGAGAAACAGAGTGATAGGGAGAGAGGATGCTGGAGGGAAACAGTGCAACTATCACTGCAGAACCAGAAATTAGTGAACTGATCAATCCTATTTATTCTTCTGATTCTGGAATTCATAATGAAGCCAACAGAACAGGTCCTAATTCATTTTCATTTGCAAAGATGTGTCTTTGAGCCTAATGTGGCCTTTGTATATTCAAGTACCAATGCAAGAAAAGGGCTTTGCCCATGAATGATCACTTCCTGATACATCACCCAGAGTTCATGTGCTTGGGAACCGGCAAGTAACTAAAGTGTCTAGGGATACATAGCCAACTGTTTCTCAGAGACAGAAAATGGAACCCATTTGTAGGATGTGGTATAGGCATTCTCTGACAAAGCAATGAGCAAGATGAAGTGATTACCCAGACTCAAAATGGGGCCCTCAGGAACAATCCTATCTTTGGAACAAATGTTAAAGTTGGGCAGTGAAAGATGTAGACCAGAGTAGGATTTTGGTCTATGCTCCTGAGAGGAAGTTACCCTAGACCTGGAGACATCAACTGGGTCTCACTTTTCTGAGCCTTGTTACCGAATCTTTGATGCAATTCTGCATCAAACCACACCATCCACTCCAGAGAATTTCTTTAATTGGTTTTCAAAATTTTGCACAACCAAACCCATGCATAGTCTTCCCGAGAGGTCATTAAAAATAGCCTTCAGATACCCCATCTCTGGGCCCCACATAGTAAAACCTTCTACACTGACAGCATTGTTTTTGTGGCAAAAGTTCCTAGGTATTGTTTCTATAAGATGTCTTCTACTTCTTCAGCTTCCACTGCTGTTTCGGTTCTCACCTCAGGAGATCTTCTGCAGTAATGAAGAAAGTAACGTGTCTGAGACTCTTCAGGTCCAAAAGATTGATGGTTATGTTTTGGGAACATCTGATGATAGTAAGGGTGAGACAGAGGTGGCAGAGTCTAAGAAGGACTTGAAGCAGAAAGAAAGACCTTAGGACCAGGAGAATGATGGCTGCATTTCCAAGTGGCTTACAGGACAAAATGACGCCCATCCCTCAGCAAAGGGCACCCTAAGAACTCCTGGTTGTCAACCACTACCAGGACCTATTAATCAACACTTGAGAGAGGCCCTGGATGAGTGGAACTGTTGGACCTTTCATGGGTTTTTCCCATCTCTAAGTGGTCATGTAAGAAGATTTCCTCTCCAAGAGTTATCCAGTTTTTCTCCATGTATTTTCTCTCTTTTCTTCCAGGCAAGTTTTTTCCTGCCCATCTCAGGGACCTACCCATATGGGGCCTTAGAGACAGGCCTCAGAGCACTACTACCCCTTTTCCTCTTGATCCATGAAGTCAGATTCTCTTGGCCTTGCTCTCTCCTTCTTAGGCTGAGCTCTTGTTACCGTGTGGACTAACGTGGTTCTGCAGGTTTATGTGGCAGTGTGTTGGGAGTCAGTGAGGAGAGCTTGTTAAGAAAAGCATGAGCTTTGGAGTCAGACTGCCTAATTTTGAATTCCAGTTCTGCTACTTCCTAGCTAAGAGTCTTACTGGCTAAGTTATTTTGCGACTCTGCATTTCCACAACTACCTAAAAGGGATGATAGCTGTACCTACCTCACAGAATTATTATGGGGATCCAGTGAAATAATACATGTAAAATGCTTAGCAGTTTTTGGCACATAATAGTGTTCAATTAACCTTAACTATTAATGCTATATGTCTGCTAGCAAATGCTCCATATCTTATATATACATCATATTCTAATGGTGGTATATTACCATTTCTACACTGATATGTTTATAGAAAGCTCTGAAACCATAGACTGGAGTGGTCAGTCTAAACTATTACACCAATTCCTGAGCTCAGAAGTCATTATACATGTGAAGGCTGTCCAGGCCCAACCCCAACTATATAATGCAGAAGGGAGGTAAGGGCATAAAGTATTGTGTCGGTTGAAGTGCTTGATGGTGGTTTATAGAAAATAAATCATAGTCATTGAGGTAATTTTTTCTCTAGACATGGACTTTTTGGCCCTTTAGTTCCTTGAGTGCAGTTAAAAATGTGGCTAATGCTGGAAGCTAATTAATTGCTCTGTGCACAAACACTAATTACAAAGAGATAAGGTTTAATTCTAGCTGTACATGGGGTGTTAAGCAGCCAGGTAGCTTTAAAAAGGAAGGAAAAAAAAAAGAATTTATTTCTTAGAAAGGAGAATGAAGGAATGAGGGTGATTGGATTTAAGCTAGGAAAATCCATCAGGATAAGACATACCCTTGTTTCCCTCCCTTTTTGATGAGACTGCTGCATGATTCATGCATCTCATCTTTGCAGAGATATTAGAATGGTGACAAACACCCAGTCAAAATACTCTGAACTGTGAATGAAGGTCAAGAGTGAGATTTAAGCTGGGTGTGAAACATCTATTTTGCCAAAGGCTTTAACTACAGTCTCTGGATTTTAGCCTCCACCTTTATCTGACCTTCAAATATGCACCCCTCAAATCTGGTTAAAAAACAATTTCCTTACCTTAACTGTTGTTTGAATTTTAATTTACACATGGTCTAACAGCAAATCAGTACTTAGTATAATTCCTGATGCATGAATCCTTGTCGAATGAATGAATGAATGAATGAGACTAATGGAGTGTAACTGTCTCAGTCTACACCTGTGCCACTGTTGGGGGAAAACAAAGCGTATATTCTATAAAGGATCAGAAAGTAAGATTTCACATAAGAATGAAAGCTTACACAGTCATTTTATAAGTAAACCAAAAAGAATCAACTGTATGATATCATTTGAAAATTCTCTTGAAGAGTGGTTGGCTAAGTATATATTTCTACTAGTATCTCTTTCCATTGACTAAAGTTGTACATTTTGATTAAAATTTTATATATGGTTAAAAGAACACTGCCCTTGGGAAACAATGCATGAATATATTTCAGGTGTAAATGCATCTATGGGAAAAGACTTATCATATTTATTCCACATGCCAAGGGGCTGAAGACTGCTTCTGCAAATGAGACAGCTAATAGACCAGGTTTGCTGGAGGAAGGATGGACAATGCCCACAATGGGAGTCTAGGTGGGCAGACTTACAGGGTGAGCACTGACTGGGGGTTTGTAGCAGCTGTAGGGCAACAAGATCCTGAAGATAAAAGTGATAGACTCTGAATTGGAGATTAGGACGTGGGAGAAGGTTGCTGACTTCCTAATGACTAATACCAGCTGAGACAGACTCTATCTTTAGAGTACAGTGAGTCTGCATCTTGTGTCACTGTTTCACCTTCTAAAGACTAGAACTTCAGCTCCAAACAAGTCCTTAAAGTCATTTAAATGAATTACTTCATTTTATAGCCATATTAAGCAATTGGACTTAGTCAGACATAAGCAGTTGAAAAATGGAGCCCCCTGCCACAGTGCTTTTTCAGAGAATCCACATATCCAAGTTATAATTCCTCTGTCTGCTTTAATCCCCAAATTCCGCAGGTATGAAAGCTGAGAATTTCCAAGCTGAGGTATGAGTTACCTAAAGCTGAGCCATCTTGTGGTCCAGTCGCAGCACAGATGGCCACTCTAAAGAAACACACAAGTGTAAGAACCAGAAGGAAATGATGAACGATTAATATTTTTCAGTTATTCAGAAAAAGACACTTGTAACATTCAGTCAATCTTTCTAAAAATACTTTTCTCAAAGTTTGACTCATTGCAGTAGCTGCCCCCCGTCTCACTTCCTCTTTCTCTAATCTTCCTTCAAGCTCTCCTTTCAACCTGGGTTATGCTGGCCTTCACTATCTCTATTTCTCACTTTCTGTCTTGATTTATCTTTTTAGCAGAAAAAAAAATCTTTCTCTTAAAAAATCAACTCCATTATCTAAGCTTCTTTAAATTATTCTCCTCACCTTTTATTTCCCACATGGCCAACAACACCCACTAACTTCATGAGCAAGGACAGTATTTCTTTAGTAAGATGTGAATAATCTTATGTTACATAATAATTTGCATTTATGGCAGAAGTGCAGTGATGGTTTAAGCACCTGTAGAAAGAGCATCTGATATAATTCAGCACTTATTTGTGATTCAAAAATAAAAATTCTCTGAAAATCTTAGAAATAAACATACTACCCCATCAAGGGTTATTACAAGAACCAATAGCAAACATCAAGAAGAAGCTTAGAGACATTTAATTAAGGTTAGCAAGAAGGCAGCCATTTTATCATCATTGCTCTTCAGCATAATGTTGAAAGTTCTGACCGATACAGTATGACTTCCTAAAAATGACAAAGAGTATTTGAATGGAAGAGACGAAACTCTTGTGATTTACATATATTATAATCCTTCACATAGAAAACTCAAGAAAATCAACAGATTATGTTATGTAAAATAAAAGACTGTTAGCTAACAGACCAATATATACAAATCAATAATAATTCTTATATTGGCAATTACTGATTAGAAAACGTAATTGAGAAAGAAGACAGCATTTACAACAACAAAAATGTAGAGCACATAGGAATCAACCAATAAACATACAAATTTTATGAATAAAATTATAAAATGTTATTAAAGAACATGAAGAAGCTGAAATAATGGAGAGATACACCAGGTCTGTGAGAACAAGAATTTAATATTGTAAAGAAGTCAATTTTCTCTAAATTAATACAGAAATATAGTGCAAATCCAACTGAAATTTGAGCAGATTCTGAGGTGAAATTAGACAATCTGGTTATTAAATGGAAATGGAAAAAGCAAAAGTTGAAGAAGAAAAAGAAAAATTCTCAAAAGAATGAACACCATGATACACTACACTTTATTACAAAGCCAAGGCAATTAAAACAGTGTAGAAATGGGTCAGGAAAGACAACTAGACCAAGAGAACAGTCTGAAAAGTCCAGAAATATACCCATATACGAGAAACTCCCCATTTGATAAGGGAGACAGCATGAAGCAGTAGGGAGGGAATTATTTGATAAATGATGTGGGGAAGTTTGTTTACAGTATGGAGAAAAGATAAACTGGATTATGTTCCAAATAGTAAGCCAAAATAATTTCCATATGGATTAAAAATGAAAACTTAAGAGTAAAACTAGAAAAGCATTTGAAAACATGGGATAAGAAAGAGAAAAGATTTCTTAAGACCCCAAAAACAAAAACAATAAAAGGAAACATTTTATGGACTTGAATATGTCAAAATTGGGTTGTGAATAGTTATATTGTGAGAGAATAAATCTTTATACATATAAAATGAATGAAGGATTAATAGTAGCTAGTATATACAACTAATACAGGATAAACATATAGGATATCTGCAAATCAGTGAAAGAAAGAGAGTAATCTCAATAAACATGTGTCCAAAATATGAATAAGCCTTGGACAAAAGGCAAAACCCCAAATTGATAATGTGCTTGTAAAGAGTTGCCCAATCTCAGCAGTTATCAGATAAATGCAAATCAGAACAACAGTTGTAAACACTTTCTCCCCATCTGATTGGCAAAAATTAAAGTTAGATAAAATCATGTTTTGGTGAAGTTGTGAAAACAGGAATTGTAAACTTGTATAGCTATTTCAAAATGATTTGGAAGTATTAATAAAATTAAATATGCACATATATAATACTAGGTATGGAACCTAGATAATTTCTCACACAGATACACAGAAATATCAATGAAAGGGCAAGAATATTCACCACAACGTTGCTTGCAATAGCTAAACATTTGAAACAGCTTAAGAGTCCATCAAAAGTTGTTATCTGGGGCTTCCTAGGTGGTGCAGTGGTTGGGAGTCTGCCTGTCAATGCAGGGGATGCAGGTTCAATCCCTGCTCCAGGAAGATCCCACATGCCGCGGAACAGCTAAGCCCGTGAGCCACAACTACTGAGCCCATGTGCTGCAACTACTGAAGCCCATGCCTCTAGAGCTGCAACAAGAAAAGCCAACACAGTAAGAAGCCCATGCACCTCAAGGAAGAGTAGTCCCTGCTCGCCGCAACTAGAGAAAGCCTGGGCACAGCAACAAAGACCCAACACAGCCAATAAATAAATAAATAAATTTAAACAACAACAACAAAAAGTTTGTTATCTGGGAAGCATAAAATGTTATCCATATGCTACAAAAAATTCTAGATTTCTACCTAGCTATGGATTGGTCTATATAGATAGATGGATAGATAAATAGCAACATGGGTAGATCTCAGAAAAACTGTCATGTTGGAACCTTAGAAGTACAATTCATTGTGTAGAATAATAACAAAAAAGTAAATTAATGACTTAAGACTGAGGAAATGAAAATAGTGAGGAATGTAATAAAACATAGAAGAGAGAATATGCACAGTCCAATTAAGATAGAGTTACAAAGACTGAGGATTAGGGCCAAATCTACATTAGTGAATCTGAATTTATATACACACATGCACGTGTATATAAATTTTTTTGTGTCATATAAGAATGTGTTAATTTTCTTCAATCAAATGCACTTCAATTTTTGTTTTAAAATGACTTCACATTTTCTTCTCTGAGTTCTTTTTACAAGGAAGCGGAAGTGCCCTGTTTTGCACCTGCCCACATGAATACTCCTTGGTTACCTGTGTTTCCCATCTCATACTTTTAGTGCAATATCCTAGCATAGTCTTTCCTTGTCAGAGTGGCTTGTCGTACTCAAGATGTTTTGAATTTCTCTGCAAAGCTGGAGATCTCAATGCAGGATTTACTCCACAATTCAGTCATATTGATATCAGAGAAGACTAGCTGGTATTCATCAAAACCTACCACTCAGTCAGCAACTCATTTTTGAGTGTCTCACTGTCCCAACTATTTTTGAGCTCAGGTGACACCTTGAAAAGAGTTTGTATTTGTCTTGTTTACATATCTTCCCTGTGGATAAAGATCTGATAACCTCTCACTCTGTTTAACTCAAAGTTGGTTCCTATATTGCTTTGCTCAATCTTTGAGAATCCTTTGGTTTATGAATCCAAAATCAAAGCACATTTGGACACCTGGGATATCCTATTTGTGTCACAGATGACTTCCCCAGGAAACAGTAGCCTGCCTCACCTAGGCAAGCCCTGGAAATTGAAACCCTTAAAGTAAGTGAAAACATCACAGTTCAAATCACGTTGAAATCCACTTTCTTTTTCTGTGATTCAAACAAATTTAGAGGATCCAAATACTACTCTGGGATGGCTGTGGCAATTTCCCCATTCCTTTCTGCATTAACAACTATTGAGAAGAAATATAGTGGCCTGGGGAGTGGGGAAAGCTGGAGACATTGTCCCAGCGTGTCATGTGGCAACACCACATGGTGGTTTCCCCTTCTACATCTCATCCACATTGTCCTATGTGATTAAGGCCCCATTCCGGATCAGAACCTCTAGTCTCTATTATATAAATAATGCTGTGAGTTAAAGAGCTTGAGTTGATGATGAGACAAAGCTCGCTTTCCAACCTGCCTTTCCTCCTATTTTTAAATAGTGTTCTTGGGCTATAATAATAATTCCTATATTACATGGTCAAAAAGCAATAAAGCACAGTATCTAAGAGTTTCAGCACAGATTCATTTGGTCCTGGAGTCAAATGACTGCTTTATTAAGTGTGTTTCCTGAGCAAGTTGATCAACTTCTCTTTGTGTTTCATTCTTATCTGCAAAGCGAGGATAACTTAAAAATACCTATATGGTGTGTGGTTGTTAGGCTGAAATTAGATAGCTCAAGCTAACCTGTTAACAAAAGGCCTGACACATAATTAGAGCTTAATAAATGTTGGCAAAATTATTATGTTTATTGTGAAAATTGAAATGATAGCTATTTATGCAAATCACTGAGCTTTATTCCTGGTGCCAAACAGACACTCAATTAATAGGAGTCCTCTTCTTTTCTCAGCAACCAGAAAACATGGGTCTAATTTGCATAGAACCTGAAAGAGTGCTACCTCAAAACAAAACAGTCCTCTTGCCCTAAGGAATTGCGTAATCACATTTGTTAGAAGTTTTTTTAGAGAGATCTCTCATCAAAATACCTCAATCTTCATTGAGAAGACAGCTAGTATTTCCTGGCAAGGGAAAGATGGCTCAGACTCTCCAAAGAAAAGACTAAAGGAGTGAGATAAATACATCAGTGCTGTCTTTTGCCTCTCCCACATTCCTGCAGATACTCTTCAGTCAAATGACAGAGGGGAACAAGGAGTCTGAGATTTTGTTTCCTGAGTGAACAGAGCCAGTCTGGTTTGACACTGAGAAGAGTGGACAGCCTCTCCCAGAGAAAGCAGAGATGCTGTTGCCCAGCGTTGCGCATGAGAAAATGAATAAGAGGAACCTGAGCCAGAGGTGGAGAGTGGAGAGGAACGGGGAATATGAGAGGCTGGTATTGTCATGATAACGCTCTCAGATGTGGGTTAGAGTTTGATCTCACTAAGTCTTTTCAAATAAATTCCCTGTTCAAGGGAAAACTTCTTATTTAATGAGAAAGTCCAAATCCCACTCCTCTGACTCCTGAGAGAGCCAACTGAGGGATGACTCAAGTTGCCTCCTGTTGGGCCAGCTTCACAGGCATCACATTCTGACTATAGTCAAGGGGGAAGTGTTGAGATGAGGAGGGTGCTGTGGGAAAATGTTGTCTATTCCAAGCTAAGAGCAGTGAGAAAAATAATCTCTAGTTGTTGCAATGGAGTTCAAAGACATTAGCAGGGAAACTAGGAACATGCAGCATTCAATCCTTATCAGGGTTCCTGTGGTCCATTCCAGGTCCTCCTGCATGGGACTGTAGTTTGGGTCAACTGTAATCATCCTCTGTGATGGTGTCCTTACTGAGAGACACAGGAATTTCAAACACGAGAGCTCTACTCAGTGACCAGTCAGTAGTCAGTTTGACCTTGGGCACACGCTCTTTCATTCATTTAAATAGCATCTACAGACTATATTATATACCATTCTCTATGCCAAGAGTGGTGGATCTAATAGTGAATGAGTCTCTGCCCTCATGAATCTTACAATCTAGCGTCATACACCAATAGTGAAATACATTATCTTATAAGCTACAAAAAGGCAGGTACAAAACTAGACGTATGCTCAAGGTTTATTGTAATCCAGAACGGGGGACTTAACACAGTTGAGACAGAAGAGGAAGGAGGGAAAGTATTTCAGGGAAGGCATCTTGTAACTTGTAATATTCAACTAAGAATGAAGTCAAATAAGTTGATTAAGGGCCATAGAATGACAGTTTAGAAAGAAGGAAAAATAAAGCAGTTACTGAGTTCAGGAAAAATATTGCATTTTTGGCAAACAAAAGGACCTTGGTCCTTGTCTTTGGAGAAAGAATTCAACAAAGAGACCAAAACTGCAAAGCAGGCACAGCATTTTTTAGAAGCACTTCATGTGCAGGAGAGCACACAGGAAAACTCGCAAAGTGAATTGCCTGCTACAGGGGTAGCTTAGGTTGTTAATATGGGGGTAATCTTTCAGGGTTTAGATAAGGGTGACTCCTTGTTCCCTTCCCTCTGAGCTCCTCATCTGTAATTCCCTATTTGGGCTTCCACCAGGCATAATTTTGAATCTTTCCCAAGAGCACCTAAGTGAAACCCATGGCCATGAGCAGTGGGTGGGGGTGGTGGTGGTGGTGGCAGCGGCGGTGATCAAAACTGCAGTGCTAATGGTATTATAATGATATTATAATGCTGCCAAGGGTACTAGAGGACGACTTGAGACCCCTCCGGTGCCTGTGTCAGGCTGGGAAATCTCCTTGAACACAAAAATGTGAAGGCTGCAGTGGGCTACCTTGCCTTTCATCCAATCAGGATGCTTCCTTCCCATTGGTATTTTATCTCAGCAGGTCAACAAGAAACTGGCTGCAGCAGGTTAACCCAAGGCCTATCTCTCTCCTTCCTCAGTTGCATAACACATAGTGTTGCCAAAGGGCAAAATGAGGCAGGGAGGAGCCACAGATGAACCCAGGGAGGCAAGAAGAGCCAGATGGTGGATGTCATGCAAAGGGACTGAGGTGTCATCAAATGATTTTAGGAGAAGAGTGACATGAGAAAATATTTCTGTGTGAGAAAAATGCCTCTAGAATCAACGAAGAACATAGATGGAGGAGGGCACAGCTGAAAGTAGAGAAAACAGGGGAATATTGCAATAGTTTGTGGAGAAATGATGAGGGCCAGAACTATGTGTATTTAGGAGAATTTAAAAGAAGGTATAGACCTACTGAAAATTAAGAAATTTATTAGGTAACATCTTCAGGTTTGGGGTGATTGGTTGGGATGAGTTTGTAATGGTGCATCCACTGAGTTACAGAATACAGAAAGAATTCTCCCAATCACCTCCTGATGCGCTTGCTGGATAAAAACCAATATTCTTACAATGAATGAATTCTACGTGGTTCTTCCCCATTAGAAAAGGAAAGGGATGCAGCTTCCTGGATCAAGTTCCATAGCTCCTGGAGGGTTCTATGGTCTATTGTTAGAAATATGTATTTCTACATCCATAAACAGAAATGTGCTATCAAGCCATGAAAAATTTTGGCTCAACCTTAAGTTAAGCAAAATGAGATAATCTCAGTATGCAGCAAAGGATACATAGTATATGATTCCAATTTCGTGGCATTCTGGAAAATGTAAAACTATGGATCTGGTAAAAAGTTCAGTGGTTGCCAGGGGCTAGGGAGAGGGATAAAGTGATAAATAGGTGGAAGACAGGGGAATTTGAAGACAGTTAAACTATTATGTGTGATACTGTAGTGGCAGATACATGCTGTTATACATTTGTCAAAACCCACAGAATGTACAACACAGAGTAAGCCCTAATATAAACTGTGGGCTTTATTTAATAATAATTTTTTGTTTGTTTTTTGTTTCTATTTTTCCTGTGACTGTTTAATATTTACTTGAATTATTGGTTTTACATGATAATATAGTAGAGGAGGCAAACCTCTTTCTCCCTTTTTATATGTGTCATCTCCTTTTTATTCTTGGGTTTCGACTGCTTTTCTGATAGGTCCAATGGGCACACTCTTGTCCTAGTTCTGGCCTTTGCCCAACTACCAATGACCTCTGTGGTCCATACACATAAAGCCTTCACACATGGTGACAATTCCAACCTTTTCGCTGGGTAACTTTCTTTCGATTCCTTATCTTAGGACACTATTATACAATTTATCAGTATTGGCTCATCAATTGTAACAAGTGTACCACACTAACGCAAGGTGGAATTAATAATATTATTAATAATATCAGTGGAAACTGTGTGTGTGTGTGTGTGTGTGTGTGTGTGTGTGTGTAGGGGCAGGGAGTGAGGAGGTATATAGTAACTCTCCATGCTTTCTGCTCAATTTTACTGTAAGTCCAAACCTTCTTTAAAAACAAAAGTCTATTAATTAAAGATGCAGATTTCCCTCCACATATGCTTCCTAATTTATGGAAGATTGTTACTGTAGAGCAGCCTCAGCTATAACCCAGTGTGACTTAGTTCTCTAGGGCTGCCTTGGAATTGCAATTTTTGGAGATATGGAAGGCACAGATTGTCTGGAATTTTGCTTCAGTTGTGGAAAATTTCTTCCAGCTTTAAAGCCAATGAGTCCTCAGTTTGTTTGATTATTTATTATAAGTTCAGACACTTACCTTGTATTGCTCTTGATATATCCTCATAACCCTAGAATTCAGTCATTATTTCTTCCCTACTCATCTCATGTCGGCTGTTCTGGGCATTATGATCCTGAAGATAAAAATGAGCAATTTATTTACTTTGGGATTTCTAATTTCTCCCATCACCAGTTTGGCAGCAGGCGCTGCAGCAGAACAACCTCTTAGAAACCAGAAAGGAGAATTAATCTATAAAAATTCAATTAACCTGTACAAACCTCATTGAATCCTCATGGAACCTAATCAGAGTTTTCTTATCTTATTAGCCGCTTCACCTATTTTGCATCTTGTAGCCTGTGATGATGGCACTAAACAATCAAAGTAATGCTGACAGACTAAAAAAACTAACGGGTGTACAATCGTACATCCACGATTGTATCCTTCCATCACTTGCTAAAGACATCCCAATGAATCTTACCTGTGAGCTCCAGAAGCAAGGCTCTGAGTGCTGGTGGGCTGTGTGGACAAGCCATCACACCCTGCCTGACCCAGGAATCCACATAGCACCTGTGTTGCCTGCTCCACTCCTGACTTCCTATATCCATTTAAGGAAATCTCCATATTCTTTGGCTCCAGCCTAAAGACTCCATACAATAAAGCCGATCTCAGAGGCAGTAGTCTCAACAAAGCTGCCGGAGAAGTTGTTCAAGACAGATAATGAATGACAATGAATTATTTTAAGCTCTTGAAATGAAGATTTTGCTCCAGAGATCTGAATAGAATCAGAAGATGTTTACATTGGATAAGGTATTCAGTGTTCCAAGTTCAAAGTCCTCCCTACTCATTCAAAATCTTTTTGTTCCACCAACTATGCATCAGGCACAGATTTATGGAGAGGCTATTTGAAGGGAAGAAGGTGGATTCAGGTTTTAATATTTGGAGCGTGACATGCTGATAGTGTATCACAATGGAGATGCCCAGCAGGCAGATGCAGCTGAAGCTCTGGGGAGAGTTTTGACTTCGATATAAGATTTGGGAACATCAGCACATAAAGGGAAGTTGGGCCTTTGTGTATGAAAGAGGGACTCAGCAATGGACAGAGGAGTGAACTTGGGGAACACTTATATTGGGAAGACAATCAAAGAAAGAGTGGGAAGAAGACCCCTGAGGAGAAGTTGAGATGGAGCAGTCAGTGCTGGGAGAAGGAATAAATGAGTGATGTCAAGAAGCCAGACTTTTTTTCGGGGGTGAAGTGTTCCAATGTTGTAGTAGCAATAAGAATGATGATGACAGACTGGTTTGGGAATAATGGGATTGTGAGTGTGAGTAACTTTTGGAGAAGTAGTTGCATGATGTGATATGAGCTGAAAATAGATTGTAGAGATTTGGACATCAAATGGAAAATAGATGAGTATCTATTTCCAGTTGCTTATTTGTTTCCAGTGAGTGTGGACAATCTGTCTCAAAATTTGATTATTAGAAAAAAAAAGAAAAGAAAAAGAGTGGAAGTCAGAGAAAGGATTTAGCATAAAACAATGAGTAAATAAAAGATTGATGATAGATAGGTAGATACATAGATAGATGATAGATAGTTATAGAGATAGATTTGGGGATAGGATGAGTTTGTACTGTCTCTGATCTGCATAGTTGTTTGCTTTTCCTGAGCAGTGTGGAAATAGGTGTGGAGAAACTAAATGATTGTATTAAACCAAGTTTTGGTTGCAGGATAGGTGACAATGAGCTTTAAAGGATAATGGAGAGGAAATAATGAAATGAACCATGAGGTTTTGCTGAGGATAGGAGAAAGTAATGCCAGGTGGGGCACTGAAGTAATTTGGAGGCTATGAATCTTGATAGGGTCACAAAATTAGCCTTTCAGGAATTTTCCTTCAGGATTCTTGTGCAAATGCAAAAGAATGGGTAGAGAGGAAAGGGGGTTGTTGTCAGAAGGTGAGGTAGTAGGGCTGAGATTTCAGAAATGAAATGTTTCTAGGTGATGGCCACATCCAAAATATTAGTGGAATTGGGTGGCTGCAGTAGACAGGTGATAAAGGTCCCTCAAAGGACTTTTAAGATGGAATTGAGGACAGGTTGTTGTCAAAACACTAAACACATTCAGGACTAAGGTAGGACTAGTAGTAGAGGGGATTTCCATATGCTATATGCCCAGATCCTCAGTGAGAGTGGAAGAGGAGAAGAGACCAATGCCAATGAGAAATGAAGGAAGAAAATAAAATGGTTGAATGGTATGCAGCAAAGAAGATGTGCAAAGGTGATTAAAAAATTGGATTGGAAACAGCAATGCTGAGCAAGAAGAATGTAAAAGCCCTACCACTGTCTTTGAGGCCAGTGGGAGGAGGAAGTGTGAGCAAACACCAACTGAGAAGGCAAAACAGAAGGCAGGGTCTTGCAGGGGCAAGTTGGGAGACACGTACCAATTTAGGACTTAAGGGGTTAATGCCTTTGCAAGCTTCCAGAAGCACAGAGCTGTTTGGTTCTGTGGTTTTGGAAAGATCCTCTGAACAAAGTACTGCAAAGAGAGCATTACTTTCCTTGGTGGGGGATGGGAGGTGGAAAGGAAGATCCTCTTTTTTATATATGGTTCTTATTTATCATTCAACTTTCAGATGCAGTGAACTCCATGAACATAAAGTTCTTGTCTGTCTTATTTATTGCCATATACTTAGTGCCTAGCACAGTGCCTGGCACATAGTAGGTGCTCAGGTGTGCAATAAGTGCATTGAATAAATTCATGGGCAAATGAGAGCTATAATTGAGAAATAGCAAGCATGCTTAAAAAGCAAAAGTCCCAGCTCATATTGAACCACTACTATCCCAGCAGAAAACCTTTTTGATGACTTTAAAAGCCTTCAATTCTTTTCTGACCCATAAAGGATGTTGATGGAAATGCTTTGAAAGCTTGAAAAAGGAAAAGTGCTGTATGAATTAAAAGAGATCAGAGGAAAGAATGCTGTGATTCAGGAAGTCAGATAATTCAGCTTCTCCATTCTGCAACTAGATAGAGACAATATGATTATTGGTCTCTGTTGTGGGGAATGCTCTTCAAATTACGTGTATTTATATCTTGAATCCATTGGTAGATATTATACAAGCTGGGACTAGAATTTAGGGAATTTAGGTGAACACTTTCCTCTTTACCTCCCCAGTATTCCCAGCAATCTATTAATAACTGTTTACAGAAGTTCTACTATTTACTATTTTTAAGTATAGTTTGAGGCAAGGCAGAAAAAAGAGAAGTGAAAATTCCTGCCTTTAGAAATTTACTATTTTGTTGGGGGAAACAAGATTCACATCCTGGAAACACCCGGCAAAGGGTGTATAATTAAAGATGCAGTACTGCAGCAATCCGGGTGGTCTTTAGGCATCCAATGGAGGAGGATAGAGATCCCTGAGAGGATATCATATGGAACTGGTAGAATTTGGATACACAGAGAAGTGGAGATGGAGAGTAGTTTCCCCTTAACATTATCTAAGTCCATTATTTGTAGTCTAATTCTCTTCCTCAGCTCTCAACCAGGCACACACATCAGCATTTTCTAGTTAAAGAGCTTCTTAAGGAGTCACTTTGTGCAAAACATGTGCAGGAGGAGAAAAATAGGTACAATTAGGAAAAAAAAAAGTGTGGCGGGGGGAGATTGGAACCAAAAAACAAGAAAGCCAGCCAAGTGGAGAAAAACACATTTTCCATCGATTAGAAGAAAGAATTGGCACCATTTCTTATGTCCGTGGCCTTTTACTTCTGGCCTAGAGCTGGCATTTAATTTGAATTTTATTAGCACATGAAATCTAAAACCTGATTCTCCCAATTCAGGGTGTTTAATTTAAAAAAAGAGAAAAGCTTACAAGTTGAATAAGTGGCTTTGCAAAATACAGCAGCGTTTCTTCTCAGCAAAGTAAGTCCCAAGGTTATCTGCAGAAGTAAATGCTGGGGGAGAGGACAAATGTGGACTCCACCTCTAGAAGGAAGCAATGGTCCCTGATAGTAGAATAATTGGACAGCAAAGAACAAGAAACAAAATAAGTTGAGAATGGTCAAAATATTGAGCACAGTGACTTTTCTGGATGGCTTTTTATTGATTTGCATCAAACCTGAAGATGCCAGCTTCCCCTTCACCCCCCCGCCCCATGTCCTCAAGTCCATTCTCTACAACTTCATCTTTATGTTGCCCTGTCACTGGGTTCATCTGTATCGTTTTTTTAGATTCCATATATATGAGTTAGCATACGGTATTTGTTTTTCTCTTTCTGGCTTACTTCGCTCTGTATGACAGACTCTAGGTCCATCCACCTCAATAGTATTGACATATATACACTACCAAATGTAAAACAGATAGCTAGTAGGAAAGTGCTGCATAAAACAGGGAGATCAATTTGATGATGGGTGATGACTTAGAGGGGTGGGACAGGGAAGGTGGGAGAAAGTCACGAGAGGGAGGGGATATGGGGATATATGTATAAATACAGATGATTCACTTTGTTGTACAGCAAAAACTGGCACAACAGTGTAAAGCAATTATATTCCAATAAAGAACTTTAAAAACAAACAAACAGGAGATCTCGTCTCCCTACAAATAGAACAGTTAACAGAGGCCTGCGGGGGACCTGAGGCCCAAGCAGACCACAGGAACCTCAGAGCAACTGGGTAGGACCTGTGGGAAGTCAGGGCGGTAGGGAAGGGGAAGCCAGATGGGACTGGCACCCCTGGGGGGGGGGTGGCTGGGTGAGGGGGGAGGTTCCTGCCTGGAGGGACCGTTGGGGGCTGGGGAGATCGGGGAAACCACGACTGGGTTTCTCCCTCCCAGGAGGTCAGGAGGCCTGCTGAGCTCCCCAGCTTGGGGGCCTGCTGGGCTCCCCAGAGGGATCCTCCACCCTCCAAGGCCCCCTCTAGGCTGCCTGGGTCCTAGGGGTGTGGGAAGGAGGGAGGAGGGGCGAGGAGGTGGAGAGGCAGACAGGAGGCTGTGGGGGCTTTGAGATTGGGAGATGGGGAGGCAAGAGGGCATTTCGCCTGCCCTTTTGGTCAGGGAGGCTGACTGGGCTCCTGGGCCTGGTCCTTCACTCTCTGGCCCCCTTCCAGCTGCTTAGAACCTAGGAGAGTGGGGGGTGGGGGAGAAGAAGAGAGGCAGACAGGGACCCTATCAGACTGGGAGATCTGGGGAAATGCCGCAGGCATTACCCTAGCCCAGTTGGCCCTGGGAAGCCAGTTGGGCATCAGAGTCTGGTCTCCTGCCTTTCAGTGCCCCCTGAAGCTGTGAGGCCTCTAGGCGAATAGGAGAGAGGGGGTGAGAAAGAAGAGAACCCAGGGGGGGGGACCCTCCAAGACTGGGGGACTAGAGGAGGTGCCTAGCATCTCTCTCTTGGGTCCAGGGAGCCCCCTGGTACCTTTACCTGGTCCTTTGCTCCCAGGACCAGAGGCATTCCTAGGGCCCTCTGCCTCATTGGGCCTAAGACCCATTCCCCACCACACCGAGGGCCTTTTCTGAGCATAGGCCCTGCCCATTGCCTAAGATCCCCCCCATTCCTGCCCTTCTCTAAGCCCCGTCCCCACAGCCAAGGCCTTTTCTGGCTTTCTCTTCTTTCTTTCTTTCTTTCTTTCTTTCTTTCTTTCTTTCTTTCTTTCTTTCTTTCTTTCTTTCTTTCTTTCTTTTTCTTTTTCCTTTTTTTTCTTCCTACCTCCTCACTTAGGCTACTGCAGTTGCTTTACCTTCCAGTTGTTGCTTCATCTTTTTTAAATTTTTTTCTAACACATCTGTTAGTTTCCTATTATCGTATTTTTTATCTTGCTATTGTTCTGCTGTTCCCCTATTTTTAAATTTTTTTTTTCATTTTCCTTGCTCCACATGGCTTGTGGGATCTTGATACACAAGCCCAAGGTCAGGCCTAAGCTCCTGAGGTGGGAGCTCTGAGTCCAAAACATTGGACTAACAGGGAAACCCATTTCCCAGGGAATATCCTTTACAGTGAGTTCTCCCAGAGGTTCTCAACTCAATAACAAGACCCAGTTATACTCAACAGCCTACAAACTCCAGTGCTTGAAACCTCAGGCCAAACACACAGTGGGATAGGAACACAATCCCACCCATCCAAAGTGGGGGGGAAATGAGACAACAAAAAAATATGTCACAGATGAAGAAACAAGGTAAAAATACACAAGACCAAACAAATAAAGAGGAAATAGGAAAATTGCCTGAGAAAGAATTCAGCTTAATGATAGTAAAAATGATCCAAAATCTTGAAAACAAAATAGAGAAAATACAAGACACAGTTAATAAGGACTCAGAAGAACTAAAGAGCAAACAAACAGTAATAGATAACAAAATAACTGAAATTAAAAATACTCTAGATGTTATAAACAGCAGAATAACTGAGGCAGAAGAATGAATAAGTGAGTTGGAAGATAGAATGGGGGAAATAAATGCCACAGAGCAGGAAAAAGAGAAAAGAATAAAAAGAATGGAAGACAGTCTCAGAGACCATGGTGACAACATTAAGCACACCAAAATTCAAATCATAGGCATCCCATAGGAAGAAGAAAAAACAGAAAGAGTCTGAGAAAATATTTGAAGAGGTTATAGTGGAAAACTTCCCCAACATGGAAAAGGAATTAATTAATCAATTCCAAGAAGCACAGAGAGTCCCATACAGAATAAACCCAAGGAGAAATACATCACGGCACATATTAATCAAGCTAACAAAAATTAAACACAAAGAAAAAATATTAAAAGCAGCAAGAGAAAAGTAACAAATAACATATAAGGGAAAACCCATAAGGATAACAGCTGATCTTTCTGCAGAAACTCTGCAGGCCAGAAAGGAGTAGCAGGATATACTGAAAGTCCTGAGAGAGAAAAACCTACAGCCAGGAATACTCTACACAGCAAGAATCTCATTCAGATTCGATGGAGAAATCAAAAGCTTTCCAGACAAGCAAACGTTAAGAGAATTCAACACCACCAAACCAGTCTTACAACAATTGCTAAAGGAACTTTTCTAAGCAGGAAACACAAGAGAAAGAAAAGATCTACAAAAACAAACCCAAAACAATTAAGAAAATGGTAATAGGAACACACATGTCAATAATCACCTTAAATGTAAATGGATTAAATGCCCCAACCAAAAGACACAGACTGGCTGAATGGATACAAAAACAAGACCCAAATGCTGTCTGCAAGAAACCCACTTCAGACCAAGGGACACATATAGACTGAAAGTAAGGGGATGGAAAAAGATATTCCATGCAAATGAACTTCAAAAGAAAGCTGGAGTAGCAATACTCATATTAGACAAATTAAACTTTAAAGTTAAAGACTATTACAAGAGACAAGGAAGGACACTACATAATGATCAAGGGATCAATCCAAGGAGAAGATATAACAATTGTAAATATCTATGCTCCCAACATAGGTGCACCTCAACACATAAGGCAAATGCTAACAGTCATAAAAGGGGAAACCAACAGTAACCCCCAAAATAATAGGAGATTTTAACACCCCACTTACACCAATGGACAGATCATCCAAACAGAAAATAAAGAATCACAAATTTTAAATGACACATTAGACCATCTTGACTTAATTGATATTTACAGGACATTCCATCCAAAAATGACAGAATACACTTTCTTCTCAAGTGCACATGGAACATTCTCCAGGATAGATCACATCTTGGTTCACAAATCAAGCCTTGGTAAATTCAAAAAAATTGAAATTGTATCAAGCATTTTCTCTGACTAAAATGCCATGAGACTAGATATCAATTACAGGAAAAAAAACTGTAAAAATTACAACCACATGAAGACTAAACAATATGCTATTAAACAACCAAGAAATCACTGAAGAAATCAAAGAGGAAATCAAAAAATACCTAGAAACAAATGACAATGAAAACACAACAATCCAAAACCTATGGGATGCAGCAAAAGCAGTTCTAAGAGGGAAGTTTATAGCAATATAGTCCTATTGCAAGAAACAAGAAAAATATTGAATAAACAACCTATCCTTACACCTAAAACAATTAGAGAAAGAAGAACAGAAAAACCCCAAAGTGAGCAGAAGGAAAGAAAACATAAAGATCAGAGCAGAAATAAATGAAAAAGAAATGAAGGAAACAATAGCAAAGATCAATAAAAACAAAAGCTAGTTCTTGGAGAAGATAAACTAAATTGATAAACCATACCCAAACTTATCAGGAAAAAAAGGGAGAAGATGCAATCAACAGAACTAGAGATGAAAAAGGAGAAGTAACAAAGGACACTGCAGAAATACAAAAGATCATGAGGGACAACTACAAACAACTATATGCCAATAAATTGGATAATGTGGAAGAAATGGATAAATTCTTAGAAAAATACAATCCTCCAAGACTGAACCAGGAAGAAACAGAACATAAGAACAGGCCAATCACAAGTATGGAAATTGAGACTGTGATTAAAAATCTCCCAACAAACAAAAGCTCAGGGCCAGATGGCTTCACAGGCAAATTCTATCAAACATTTAGAGAAGAGCTAACACCTATCCTTCTCAAACTCTTCCAAAATACAGCAGAAGGAAGAACACTCCCAAACTCATTCTACAAGGCCACCATCACCCTGATATCAAAACCAGGCAAAGATGTCACAAAAAAGGAAAATTACAGACCAAAATCACTGATGAATATAGATGTAAAAATCCTCAACAAAATACTAGCTAACAGAATCTAACAGCACATTCAAAAAATCATACACCATGATCAAGTGGGGTTTATCCCTGGAATGCAAGGATTCTTCAATATACACAAATCAATCAATGTGATACACCATATTAACAAATTGAAGGATAAAAACCATATTTCAATAGATTTCAATAGATGCAGAAAAAGTTTTTGTCAAAATTCAACATCCATTTGTGATAAAAACTCTCCAGAAAATGGGCATAGAAGGAAATTACCTCAACATAATAAAAGCCATAGATGACAAACCAACAGCCAGCATCATTCTAAATGGTGAAAACTGAAAGCATTCCCTCTAAGGACAGGAATAAGACAGGGGTGTCCAATATCACCATTATTAATCAACATAGTTTTGGAAGTTTTAGTCACAGCAATCAGAGAAGAAAATGAAATAAAAGGAATCCAAATTGGAAAAGAAGAAGTAAAACTGTCACTCTTTGCAGATGACATGATATTATACAGAGAAAACCCTAAAGATTCTACCAGAACACTGCTAGCACTAATTGATGAATTTAGTAGAGTGGCAGGATACAAAATTAATGCACAGAAATCTCTTGCATTCCTATACACTAACAACGAAAGAGCAGAAAGAGAAATTAAGGAAACTCTCCCATTTACCATTGCAACAAAAAGAATAAAATACCTAGGAATAAAATTGCCTAAGGAGGCAAAAGATCTATATGCAGAAAACTATAGGACACTGATGAAAGAAATCAAAGATGATTCACAGAGATGGAGGGACATACCATGTTCCTGGATTGGAAGAATCAATATTGTGAAAATGACTATAGTACCCAAAGCAATTTACAGATTCAAGGCAATCCCTATCAAATTTCCAATGGCATTTTTCACAGAACTAGAGCAAGAAATGTTACAATTTGTATGGAAATGCAAAAGACCCCGAATAGCCAAAGCAATCTTGAGAAGGAAAGATAAAGTTGGTGGAATCAGGCTTCCTGACTTCAAACTATACTATAAGGCCACAGTGATCAAGACAGTATGGTACTGGCACAAAAATAGAAAGGTAGATCAATGGAACAGAACAGAGAACTCAGAGATAGACCTAAGCACACATGGGCAGCTTATCTTTGACAAAGGAGGCAAGAATATACAATGGAAAAAAGACAGCCTCTTCAATAAGTGGTGCTGGGAAAATTGGACAGCTACATGTAAAAGAATGAAATTAGAGCACTTCCTAACACCATACACAAAAATAAACTCCAAATGGATTAAAGACCTACATGTAAGGCCAGACACTATAAAACTCCTAGAGGAAAACATAGGCAGAATACTCTATAACATACATCAAAGCAAGGTCCTTTTTGACCAACCTCCTAGAATAAGGGAAATAAAATCAAGAATAAACAAATGGGAACTAATGAAACTTAAAAGCTTTTGCACAGCCAAAGAAACCATAAACAAGACAAGAAGACATTGCTCAGAATGGGAGAAAATACTTGCCAATGAAGCAATGGACAAAGGATTAATCTCCAAAATATATAAGCAGCATATGATGCTTAATACCAAAAAAGCAAATAACCCAATTCACAAATGGGCGGAAGACCTAACTAGACATTTCTCCAAAGAAGATATACAGTTGGCTAACAAACACATGAAAAGATGCTCAAGATCACTAATCATTAGAGAAATGCAAGTCAAAGCCACAAAGAGGTATTACCTCACCTCAGTTAGAATGGCCATCAAAACGTCTAGAAACAATATATAATGGAGAGGGTGTGGAGAAAAGGGAACTCTCCTGCACTGTTTTTGGGAATGTAAGCTGGTACAACCACTATGGAAAACAGTTTGGAGATTCCTTAAAAAACTAAAATTGGAACTACCATATGACCCAGTAATCCCACTAGTGGGCATATACCCAGAGAAAACCATAATCCAAAAAGAAACGTACCGTAATATTCACTGCAGCACTATTTACAACAGCCAGGACATGGAACAACCTAAATGCCCATCAACAGAGGAATGGATAAAGAAGATGTGGCACATATACACAATGGAATATTACTCAGCCATAAAAAGGAATGAAATTGAACTATATGTAACGAGGTGGATAGACAGAGAGACTGTCATACAGAGTGAAGTAAGCCAGAAAGAGAAAAACAAATACCGTATTCTAACCCATATATATGGAATCTGAAGAAATGGTACTGATGAACCGAGTGACAGGGCAAGAGTGGAGATGCAGAAGTAGAGAATGGACTTGAGGACATGGGGCTGGGTTGGGGGTAGCGAAGGGGAAGCTGGGACGAAGTGAGAGAGTACCATAGACATATTTACACTACCAACTGTAAAATAGATACCTGGTGGGAAGTTGCTGTATAACAAAAGGAGATCAAGTTGATGATGGGAGATGCCTTAGATGGCCAGGATGGGGGCGGGGAGAGGGAGTCTTGGGAAGGAGGGGATATGGGGATATATGTATAAATACAGCTGATTCACTTTAGTGTACCTCAAAAACTGGTACAAGAGTGTAAAGCAAATATATTCCAATAAAGAGCTTAAACAAACAAACAAACAAACAAACCTGAAGAAGAACACGAGCAAAGATGTGAGAATGTTCATCATGGCATCACATACAGCAATGAATAGATAAATTGCATGTCTTTGAAGAGGAGAATAAATAAATTACAGAAAAATTCTGAAATAGAATTACAATGGCATGCACCAAACTAAAGTTATTGTCTTACATTTAGTGAAATAGAAAATTATTCATGACATGTTGTTGAACAAAAATTGAAGGTTGTAAAATGGCATGTAAATAGTAAGTGAATTTTATGTAAATTTCAAATATATTACCAAGTTTAATCCTTCTAATTGTCTATAAAATGTGTTGTCAGTTATCTTTTTAATTCAAAATATCTGTTTCATATCCTATTCCTGGTTTAGTACTATGGAAACAATGGCTAGTGTAGGGAATTGATACTTTGGGGAGCAGAGAAGTAACTTTGAATATTTGTTCTCTTTTCAGAGCTGTGTGGAGTACTTGCTAGAGACTGAATTGTGTCTCCCCTAAATCCCAGTGTGACTGTATTCAGAAATAGGGCCTACAAGGAGGTTATGGTTTAATGAACTCATATGGGTGAGACCCTGGCAACAGTACTAGTTTGCTTTTAAGAGCGATGCCAGAGACCTGGCATCTCTCTCTCTCATTCTCCTTTCCTCCCTATCTTCCCCTCTCTCTCTGCCTTGTGAAGATACAGTGAGAAGGCAGCTATCTGCCAGTCACAAAGGGAACCAACATCTTGATCTTGGACATCCCAGCCTCCAGAACTGTGAGAAATAAATTTCTGCTGTTTAATTCACATAGTCTATAGTATTTTGTTATGGCAGCCCAAGCTGAATAAGATATTACTTTCCAAAAATTATCTCATTCAGTTCTGTAAACTAAACTCTGAAAGGATTATATTATTATCCTCATTTTATAAATAAGACCACCTCCCATACCAAAGGTAATAATTTACAGATATATCTAAGGTCACATTGCTGATAAAGATTGAAGGTGAGTTCGAAACCCAGGTCTGTTAGTTGCTAAGTCTGTTAGTTTCTAAGATCAAGAAGACACACAGTAAAATTATGGGTTACCAAAGATGTTGCTTCTTTAAGGTCTAGTGGCCTCCAAACAAATCTGCCTGTCTTTAGCAGAATAATTAATGTATTATTTCTGGTGCTGCACAAACTCTTTTTACCTTTAAATACATTTCTCTATGTGTTTCCTTCATCCTTTGGTTCCCTGTTCCTTTATGCCTGTTTCTCCTTTCTGTGATGAGCTTGCTATTGTCTTTATTTGGAGGTTAAGTATGGTTTAGGGAGATGTTTATGGGGGCCAGGTTGACAAGGAATGGACTTGTGATGGTTTGTTTTATGTGCCAACTTGACTGGGCCATGTTATGCTCAGACATTTAGTCAAAGAGTATTCTGAATGAGTCTATGGATGAAATTAACATTTGCATCAGCGCACTGAGTTAATTTCTCTCCCTCATATGCATGGGTCTCATCCAATCAGCTGAAGGCCTGAATAGAACCAAAATGCTGACTCTCCTGGGAATAAGGGGGAACTCCTCCTGATTGAGTGCTTTGAGCTGGCACAGTGTTTTTTGCCTGTCTTCAGGCTTGAACTGAAGCATTGGCCTTTCCTGCGTTTCAAACCTAATGGCATTTGGAATGAGTTGGCTCTTCTGAATCTCAGTCCTTCAGACTTGTACTGGAGCTATACCATCAGCAATCCCCAGTCTGCAACTTTCCAACTACAGATTTGGGGACTGGTCAGTCACTATAATTGAATGAGCCAATTCCTTATAATACACACACACACACACACACACACACACACACACACACACATATACACATATATTCTATTTGTTCTGTTTCTCTGGAGAATTTTCTCTCTTTTAATCAAAAGTTACCTTTAGGAAAGGCTCTAAAAATAGTCTTATTTATATTACTATGAATTACTCATGTATTTTCTCAAGCAGAGGGATTTGCTTTCAACATCTATCTCATTCTAGTATACAAGACATCAGTAAATCTTAATATTTCTTTGCCTCATGAAAGTAGATATGTACTTCACCTTCTAATCAAATTTCTTCTTAAGAAAATTTTGATTACACTGGTGAACATGAGACTCTTGAGGTCTCTGAAGACAGACATGATAGCAACCATCAGGAGGCAGCTCTTTCGCCATCAAACTCAGTGGTTTGAAAGCAACTTATTCAAGCCAGATGTTTCCCTTTTCATGTCTTTAGGACAAATATTCTTGGTTTCTTCAATAATTTCTTCTACACTGTCTTTGAGGAATTTAGTTACACTCAGAACATAGTCACCCAAATAAATGATGAGCGCTTTTATGTCGACACTTCTGTTCTAGAACAAGAGCTTAAGACTACCGGCACTTTGAAGGCTCCCTTAACTCTCTCTACTCAGTCCTCCAGGTTGTATTTATACAAAATACTTCTTACTTTTAGAATACTCCTTACTTTTGTTTGGAATTTTCTGGATTTATTTATTTTTCCATTTTCCCTTACTTATTCCTGATGAAACTGAAACTAAAGCAGGAAACTGAGTTATTTGCATTGCATAGCACATTAAAGTCACCCATCACAATCAGGACTTCCTCTTTATTGTTTCCTATCTGCCCTTCATCCTCATGCCCTTTTCTCCCCACATGAAGGCACCTGCACTAATGTGTTTGCTATGAGTGATTAACCCACGTGTCCTTGAAAAAGTGTTATTTTGTATGTGTATTCTCAATTTACATAAATTGTCTATGTTCATTCTATTTTCTTTTATTTGACCTTCAGCTGATGGCAATTTCCTCTATACATTCTTTAACAATTTTCTATTCTCTGTGCCTTTGAATTCTTGTAGAGAATCCTTTTTGTCCATATTATTTATTTGATTCATAATGTATTTGCCTGATATTACTTTCTCTCCTAGCTGGAGAGTAAGTCCTAGAGGAGAGGGACTGTAGTAATATTTGCTCAGCACCAAAACTGTTTTCATATATTGCTTTAATGCATTCACATTAAACAAATGAATGAAAATGCCCACGGAAACTAAGCAGCCAATTTATGTTCCTAAATTTTTTCAGCTGCAACATTTTATCTCCTGAATGAGAAATTGGCCCACATACCTCATGAGAACATTTATATGCTGCACATCTTCTAGGTAAAACCCAAAATGTGGCTCAATACTGCAAAACCATTGATGTCATCAGTGGCCTCATGCATGCAAATCGATGTCTCGAAAAAGAGGTCAGCTGGAGAACTCAAGAAAGTCCCACCATATTTTGATGAGTGAGGGAATGCTGCCAAACAGCCTAGGAGAAAGCTTTGGGGGATAAATCAAAGATCTTGAAGCAGAGAAGGAAGGAAAGGTGACAAAGAGCTCAGGGAGGTAAATGGTGACATTTGGGTTGTTGCAGAAAGCAGGCAACCTTGTGGACCTGAATATTCCATCACCTTTGTGAGAGAAAACCAAGCTTATTACACTAGAGAATTCCAAAGAGAAGCCAGTGCTCAACCCAGTGTGATACTGACCAGACCAACAGCATTGTCCCCACTCAGAAATGCTCCAACAGAACAAAGAGAAGGATTACAGGAGCCAATAGGTTTTTGTTAAATTCTTGCACTGAAGCCAGAGTTGCTCAGGGAATAAAAGCTCAGTTTGTTAACTCTGATCCTCAATTCATTCCAAAATTCAGGACGTTATTTTTTCCTTTTCAGTTCCATCATTCCTTTGCTGTGTAATTCTGAAAACATCCCTTTCCATCTGGGCCTCAGTGACCTACCCAGGGAAATGGGGTACTCGTACTTACTGCACCCTTGCTTCTAAAGACACAGTGAGAAAATTAATAGCGAAATTTAAAAGAAAGCTTCATCTTTTAGTCAATCTGGCATTACAATTGATCACCTAGGTGATGACTCAAGTCATTCAATCCTCACTGTTCTGCATGCACTTCTCTTCTCACTGGCCTTTGAAAGAAAACCAGCCAGTTAAAGCATTGGCTGGAACCCTCAGCTCTCAATGACTGCAGAGTGAAATATAGCTCTCAGCATAGAAAATGTCCTTCCAGTGCTCCAATAAATAGCATTCAGTTTTCAGCCCCAGGGAATTCAATGTAGCCCTAGTTATCCCTCACCACCATTATGATCATTGATTCCTTGGGCAGCAGAAATGATTTATGGAGGCAAATAGCCATTCCAAACTTTAATTAAATGCGTAAAGAACCATCATTTTTTAAAAGGGCATCAACCAAGAAAGATGAGAGCTGAACTCCTGTAGAACACTAATTATCTTTTCAACATTTTATCTTATCTCCTTGTTTTTCTTCAAGATGAGCTGAGAGACTGAGCCAATCCACCTCCCCCACAGGTGAGCTCTACCTACCGAAAGCCCTGGTTATCTCAAATAAGTATTGCTCCAGGGGCCTGTGAATTTCCTCCTCAATCCTGTTGCTAATCAACTCTCACTCTCTCTTCTTCCCCCTCTCTCACTCTCCCTCTCTGTGTCTATCTGTCTCAGTTTCTCTTTCTCTTTCTCTCATCTTTGCAATACAAGATCTTGGCTGCCATGGCAATAAGAACCATGGCAATGCACAGGTAAATGGTTTTCTCTTTGAATAAGTAAGTAATGAAATAAAAATAAATGCACATGACACATGGCTCATATCCTTCCTGGTGTCCAGGTCACTGCTTTGGCAGGAAACTCTTCACAAATGATATAGTCAGACCACTTGACAAATTAGTGAGTTTTTATGTGTATTCACTTCCTTGGGAGAAAGATTGGGATGAAGGACAAAAGAGGGGGCTGGTAGCCACACATCTAAGTAAATAGGGGTTTCTCAAATCCTAGGTACACATCATTGACACACTGTAATGTGAAATGCTTTCTAAACCTATGGTTTCAGGGAAGAAATAGAAGAAAGAATAGGAGAAGGTGGCAATTTTGGAGTTCAAATACCAGATAACACATTGTCGGTATACTTCAGCAAGACAGAGCCAGGTGTGAGACAGGGGGCCAGAAAGTACTTTATAAGTAAGAAGATGGAGGATATGCTGTATTCATCATATTTACTTTTTTTTTTTTTTTTTCCTGGAGATCTCTTTGAGACCCACATATGCCTCACAACCTCCTGGGACAGTCACATTTGTTATGATGCCTGTAATTTGAAATATTTCACCATAGATAGTGTAACATAATGCATATGATAGTTTAACTTTTAACTCTTTGCTCAGTTGTTTCTTGAACCAAGAATTCACTGCCTAGGGTGATTAGCTGTCATCATATCCATAGGGACCAGACTCTAGGGACACATACTCTAGTGCTTCTGCTCTCTGTACTTGATCAGTAACCAATGCTTTGCTTATCAACATACCATATACCACAGGCTTTAATAGTAAAAAAAGGTAGCTATTGACCAACCTGGTAAATGGTAAAAATGGCTCTCTTTGACTTGATTTTTAATGATTCCAAGTCTGGCTGAAGGCCTGGGTTAGAGTGAAGCAAGCCAAAAACCCATGTTGCAGAATTTATGGCGAGGCTTCCTTTCAGGGTCCTGCAAGTGCAGGGTAGATGCCTGGGAGTGAGTGACTCCCTAGAGGTGCCTGGCTCACCTCACCTCAGTCCCCACCCTGGTCAGCCATTCGTTTAGGAGTCTTTCTGAATATTTGATGCTGACTCTATGACACCAGATCCTGTCTCTGGAAAGCTGCTGTGTTTGCCATAATTCAATCTTTCATGTAACATGTGGCAAGAATATTTAAAAAGACATGGCAGGGGAGTTCCCTGGTGGTCCAGTGGGTGGGACTAGGGAGTCCATCCCTGGTAGGGAACTAATATCCCACAAGCTGTGCAGCGTAGCCTAAAAAAAAAAAAAAAAAAAGGCATGGCATTGGAACCTTATCAAAGTTAGGGGACAATTTATTTTATGCTGGCAGGTGGTTTTGGTCTAAGACGTTATTTTTTAACAATCAGATAGCAAGTTTGTGGAGCTGTAGTGCTTGCTTGGATCTTGCTGGTCTTCCCCTATCTCAAACTCTTCTGGTGTCTACTGTTGTTTACCAAATAGAACCTAAAACTGTGCTTAATTAAAGTAACTTCAGTCCTGCCCAACAACATTTGCTGCCATCCTTAGGACAGACAGTGGACAAATCACAATAATCACCAGCTCATGGATCTGGGGTTCACATCATCTCTGTAATACCCCTGACCTAGAATTAAAATTGGGAGCTTAACAGATTAAAGGTGGTGTTCATATTGAAATTTCTCAACAAAAGAAAAATCAGTGGGGAAGTTAGAACTAAAGTGACTGGTTGATATGGAAGGATCATTCAATCTTTTCTAGATTCTGAATCTATTATAGACATTAAACCCTTTCTACTCTCAAAAACAAGTCTACTTAATTAAGAATAGAATTTTAGATAGATTCTATTATGTTGGTGGCCAAAGAGAGTTGGGTCTTTCTAAAGCCAAATCAATGACTAAGTAAGGCTTAATGGATTATGTCCACTTAATGGGTTACCTCCACACTCCTTTGAGTCTCAGGAAGGTTATACTGAGCTGTGCCTCCTTGAAAATGACCTCTCTGGTCCATCCCTTTATGCTTATCTAGTTTTCCTGTGTCTAATGCTGTCTTTCAGTAACAGTCAGGGCTTCATAGGGGATCAGCTTCTAGTCAGTCAGAGTTTAGCCTCTGATGAAATTTAGTCATCAATTTATGGAAGGAGTTAGGGGAAGCCTGAAGCCATGGGAAAGAATAATTGTCAACTTGAATACCTGCTGATGTTTACTGAGTGTTTAGAAAGGCACTGCACTCCTCTGAGTGTCTTACATGTAGCATCTTATTTAATCCTTATACATCCTCTAACATAGTTATCGTATACCCCCACTACATAGAAGAGGAAATAGAGGCACAGAGAGGCTGAATAACTTTCCTAAAGTTTCACAGCTACTAATCAATGCTATCAGAAATCAGGCAATCTGGCTCTAGAGCCCTCTCTCTTCACTGATGCATTGTATTTAATGCTATAGTGTATCCCTCCAACCAATAGGAGCACTGAGTTAAACAGTAATTTTGGTTGCAGTAGTGCTGAATTCTAATCAACTCATTAGCTCACCATTTGTCACATTTATCCATAGGAAACTAGAGAAAGAGAAATACAATTTTCATTCTTATTAACAGACACTCACATCTTTTCTCATCTTCATCATTAAACCCATCTTTACTTTATGGAAAATTTGCTAGCTGCTCACAGAAACAAAACAAAATAAAACAACCCCCAGAGAAAAACAGGGGAGAAAATAGCATCCTTGCTTTTCCTGACTCTGTCAGAAATCATCTTCTCCAGCTCAGCTCTGTGAGACTGAGGAGGTGGAATCTATCGTCCACCCTCTTGAATCACATAGTCAATAATGACAAAACACTGAGAGGCAGAGGACTGATTTGGAAGAAAATAGATTCCCTTGAATTTTCAGATGGTAGATATCCTAGGAAAATGTGATTTGGCCCATATTTCTGACACAAAAAGACAGGTCTCATTGCATCAGTTTAAAGCCGTATGTAGTTTATAGATCACACCCTAAAATCCTATGATAAAACAAAAAGTAAAGCCATCAACTGGTATCTTCATATGTCAGGACAAAAAACCCAATGACTACAGTAGAAAAAAAGAGATTTTCAGATAAGTAAATTATGTTCATTTTTTGTTTCAATTTTGGGAAATTTATCAATTCATGTTTAGCTTTTCCATATTGTAAAAATGCTGACTTACTTTAAATTCCAGTAATGGAGTTTAAGATAATGTGACTAATCAAAGAAAGCTACAAAGTGTTTGACACTCCTCCCACTAAGAGGTGGGGTCTACATCTTTATCCTTTGAATCTGGGCAATTGCTGTGGCTGTTTTGACAAACAGATTACAGTGATGGTATCACTGAGCCAATTTCCAGGCTCAAGTCTAAGAGATCAGAAGCTTCTACCTCTTCTTTAGAATATTAGAACTCGGAACCTGTTATAGCCTGAGGGTTTGTGAGCTCACAAAATTTGTATGTTGAACTCCTAACTTCCAATGTAATGACATTTTGAGGGGGGACCTTTTGGAGATAACTAAATCTAGACTAATCAAAGTGATTGATTAAATTAATTAGTTTAAGGGCAGGGTCCTCATGATGGGATTAGTGCCCTTATAAGAAGAAGAAGAGAAAGAGCAAGCTCTTTCTCTTCACGTGCATGCACCAAGTAAGGACGATGAGAGCACACAGTCAGAAAGTGGCGGTTTACAAGCCACACAGAGGGCCATCACCAAGATCCAAATATGCCAGCATCTTGATCCTGGATGTCTCCACCTTCATAACCATAAGAAATAAATGCCTATTTTTAAAGCACTCACCTATGGTATTTTATTATACAAACCTGAGGTAACACAGAGCCCTAAACCCACCATCTGACTGCAAACACATGAGAGGCTTCAAGTGAGGAACACTATATAAGTCCAGTGAACTCACAGTACCATGGGAGATACTAATAAATTTTAGTTTTAAGCACTAAGTTTTGGAGTTGTGTATTATGCAGAAATAGAGAACACAAACAGATAGTAAATTCAGAAAGGACTGAAAAGATGAAACTGCGGTGTCACTTAATAACTGTAGAGCATTTAAAAATGACAAGTTTTCTAAACCCTATTTTTCTCATGTGAGAAACTCTCATTATCTCAACTGAAGCTAATCTCATAAAAGTGTCTTGAGGATCAACCTAAAAATTAGATGATAAGCTACAAAGTACTTATAAAAGACAAAAGTTATTACTCACATTTTTATTGACAGATGCCTACTGTAAATTACAGTTGTTTTCAAAGCCAGAAGTCAAGACTTGGGTTTTGGAAATATTAGTGGAAATATTTAGAAAATAGCTAATTGTGATTTCCTGAATATATAGCTACCAAATTATATCAGTCATCTCTGCTCTGAGAACAAATGTGCTCCTGAAAACTATGCTGAACGTAGATAAACTCACAGATAATAAAGCACCAATATCTGAAATTACCTTATTTTGTTTCCAGAAGATGCTAATACTGACATCAATAAATAAAGATGCAGACTGAGTGTGTGCAGTTGTCTTTGATAGTTTCAGAAAATTCTGTCGTCAACTACTGAAAATGTGAAATGCACAAGTAAAAGCAGAGGAAAGTCAAATACAGGTTTGTTTTTGGTAATGTCAAATAAGCAATACAGTCAGCAACAGAATAGCAAGAAGTGGGCCTGCTTATGCAATAATAATAGATGACTTCAGAGGAGTACTAACAGTTGACAAAGCTGTTCTTCGTTATTTTATTTGATTTCTGTGTCAGTGAGGGTTATTTAGTCACAACTCCTGATAAGGTAATACAAAAAAATCATTCATTCTAAAAATATAGGCCAGGTCACACAAATGAAGAAAGCTGGGGAAAGTGAAGCCCAGGAAATGATAGGAATCAATGTGGTCTGAAGATCTGGAAGTAGGAATAAGTGGCTAGTGTCATTAGATTACCAGCTTCTTGTTCTGAGTCATCTGATCAAGATGCAGATTCCCAAGCGAGAGGATCTGATTTGTATTTGGGGTCACAAGCTGCTCTTGGCCTGTAGAGCACAGGGCACCTGACTGACATTTGCATCAAGATTTCTTACAATTATGGAGGGATGGTTCTTCTCTTTCCCCAGAAGTACACCCAGAGATGAGGATTTGTGAGCAAATGATGCTTTAAGTGCTCCTTGGGGGTGGGGGAGGAACCTATAAGGATGTGAGGAGGGAGAACAGCAAGGAGGGGGAAGTTCATCAAGTGTGGGATTCCAGGGTGGCATCAGCCTGATCCTGTACAGGAGCTCCAGGGCATAAATGGAGTCTCAGAGTGATCCCAACGGGCTTTCCTCGACCTATACCCATTGTCATTAGTTATGGGCTTTCTCTGGAAAGAGGGCTTGTAAATTCCCAGGCACTTTTCTCTGTTTGGGTGTGTAAGGCAGAGTGTACTGGCAGACCAATTAGATGAAGGGCAGTCATCCAGAGAGAGCTGCATGAGGGGGCAGAAGCACAAAGAAAGGGTAAAATATAGTCTGAGGTGTTGTGGGAGCTACATTTCTTCGAAGAATAATTAAAGCACAGGGGATAGATGTTGGGCAAATAAAATCAATAAAATGTCCATTGTGATATTTAAACCACTTTGTGAGATTACAATCTTTATTACTCCAGTTTTTAAGCCTTGAGAGGTTAAGTACCATGTCACTGGTCTTGTGGCAGGGCCAGGACCTGCTGGTCCAGTGATTATTTTCATCATATCCTGAAACAACTGGCTTGGCTGATTGTATATTTAATTCATGTTTTGTTTGCAGAAATGTCCAGTTGTTGCATCAGAGGGCAGTCAAGCCTGTGCTGTAGTGTAGACACTGCTGTGTTTTTATACACGTTCCAGTTATCAGATTCTCCTAAAGAGCTTTGCAACCTTCTACCCTCCATACAGCCTTCCTGGCTCCCACACTGCAAGGGTAAAAATGGAGTCCCAGGTAGGATTCAAGAAGCTGTTTAAGATGTGGCATAGGAGCGCGGTGGGCGCGTGCTCCCGGCAGGCTGTGCGCGGCCGCGAACCTTCCACCCGCCGCGCGTGAGGCGCTCCCGGCCGCGGAGAGCGCGAGAGGCCGCGTCGCGAGATGTAAGCTGAGTGAGATACCTTGTTCACAGGAAGATGCACATGAAAGAGGTTTTGTCATTACAATGTCTCAACTTTTTAAACTCCTTTCCACACCAGAAATCACATACTAGAGACGACAATACGACCCAGACGTGGCTAAACTGATCAAAGCAAAGGTGAACTGAGAGGTTTCTGGTTGAGATATTCTTTCCCAATAAAGAGAGAAGAGAGCCTGTCCTTCTCCTCTACTTTTGGATACTGTCATGTGAGAACATCATGCTTGAAGGTTCTGCTGCCATTCTGTGACCTCTGATATGCTGAGGCAGAAAAAGGACCCAAGAGGTTGTGTCCTTGATAATCTTCCCTGAGCCACTGAGTCAATCCTGTATCCACCTGTTTCCTAGATTGCTTGTATGAGATATAATAAACCCCTGTTGGTTAAACTAAAAAAAAAAAAAAAAAAAAAAAAAAAGATGTGGCATAAATCTTACCAGGAGAGGCAGATAATTATGGACACATGAGAACAAAAAATGTGCCATTCTTTTACCCTCCTTGAAAGAAGTGGTAGTAAAGGGCTTTTTTTGTTGTTGTTTGTTTTTTTGTTTTTCTTTTTTCTCTTTCTTTTTTTTAAAACTGAGATATATTTGGTTGGCCAAAAAGTTTGTTCTGGTATTTCCATAAGATGGTGGTGGTATGGAAAAACCAGAAGGAACTTTTGGGCCAATCCCAATAGTTACATATAACATTTTACAAGTTTTCAGTTGTACAATACAATGACTTGATATATGTATATATTGTGAAGTGATCACAACGATGTCTAGTTAGCATACATTACCAAAGTTAATTTCTTTTCCTTGTGGTGAGAAATTTTAAGATCTACTTCCAGCAATTTGCAAATAAACAATAGAATATTATTAACTATTGTCACAATGTTGTCCATTATATCCTCAGGACTTACTTATTTTTTAACTGAAAGTTTATACCTTTGACCACTTTAGGGATTAAAAGTTTATACCTTTTGACCATCTAAAGTTTATTCCTTTTGACCATTTTAGGTGGTCAAAAGGTATAAACTTTTAATCCCTTAGAAAATTGATGGTGGCAGGAAATAAATATTTTGGAAGATGACCTTCAGTGCTGTACAGATCACAATTTCAGATGATAGTTTTAGTGTGGGAAACAAATACATGCAAATGAGTATGTGAAATTTTAACCACATTCTTAGCAAGGTTAAATATATTTTAAGGATGGAGAAGAGCAAAAGGTTGAATTAACCTTGAGCGTTCCATACCCTAACAAATTGTTAGTCAAGGAAACATTCTGGGAAAGTGGGCTTACACAGGGAAGTCTTAGGGAAGGAAAGGAAATGGGATTTCCCAAGCAAAAAGAAAGATCATATTTTATTCTTCCCATAAATTCCACACACTTGCAGGCAGAGCTGGCTATATAATTTGCCCTGCCCAGTGCAAAATAAAAATATGGGGCCGTTTGTTCAAAAAGCAGGACAAGGACCTCCTAGGTGGCACAGTGGTTAAGAATCCACCTGCCAATGCAGGGGACATGGGTTCAATCCCTGCTGCAGGAAGATACCACATGCTGTGGAGCAACTAATCCTGTGAGCAACAACTATTGAGCCCATGTGCCACAATCACTGAAGCCCATGTGTCTAGAGCCTGTGATCCACAACAAGAGAGGCCACCACAATAAGGAACCCTCGTACCACAATAAAGAGTAGCCTCCTCTCGCCACAGCTAGAGAAAGCCCATCTGAAGCAATGAAGACCCAAAGGCCAATAAAATAAATAAATAAATTTATTTAAAAAAGAAGCAGGACAAAATGTGCTGGTGAAGGTACTGAAATATAATCTTTCTTCAAAGGTTTCTATCTCAACCAGTCAAATGGTTTTTACTTGCCACTTGAGGTCACATATCCTGGGGCAGGAAGTACCAGCTAGGTGAGTGCAGACCTTCACAGACACCTGAGGCTCTGCCCTCTGACTCAGCAGCTTCCTCTCCTGCTAGCCAGTTGCCAGAACAACGTACTGTGCTCCAGCTGGGGCACCACAGCAGAAGGTGGTGCACCCTCTAGGGATTGCATCCTCAGCCTCACAAAGAGTTGATATGTGGGTCAGGGGTGGATGAAAATCTCCCTTCTGCCAAATCTTCTGCCTAAGGTACTATAGGACTACCAGTCCAGAGTGGGATAGTCATTGTCATGAGCCTCCTAGGGATGCCATTGGCCATGCATGCTCAATCCTGATCCTCTCTGTATCTGCACTGGAAGTCTCCCACCAGAGAAAGAGGTCAGCAGTGGTTGCTGGGCATGGTTATGGAGGGGTTGCCAGGCAGGGAAGGGGGACAGAGAAACTGGCAACTGAGAACCTGTCCTTGGAAGGTAGGGAGGTAGCTAAAAGAGGGATAGTTCACGAGCAACTGTTCCAAGTTCCCACGATGTGATTCCTTGTCCAGTCTGAATGACTTACAAACCACAAATTTAAAGATAAAATTATTAAGAATTTCAAGATAGCAGAGCAATAACTTCCAAGTGTGGGGCCTATCTGAGTGGAGTTCTCTTTGGGACAGCACTGGTTCCATGCCCATGAAGCCAGCCCCGTGTGCAAGAAGGAGAGAGAATCATGACTCAGCCTCTGCAGGCAGCTGAAGAAGCCTCTCTGTTACCTGCTGAGTGACCGGAGTGAAGTTACAAGTCAGACATGAATAAAATTGGTCCACATGATAGAAACATAAATAAATCTAAACCTTGAGGGACAGGAAATAAAACCTCCCTGTATTTCCTTGGTGCAGTTATATGACTTGAATTTGTCCTCCATCAATTGCTCTATAGGTCATCCTCGTCTTTACCCCTGGGGCTCCAAGGGTGTATAGAGGAGATCCCTGGCCATTACTCTTCAAGTGATCTCTTCCATCATGCTGGTGAATCTAAAGTTAAACACTTCTCTCAGTGTTGTCTCTCCTTCTTTATCTTATAAAAATCTCTTGCAGTTTCTTACGTGGGTAAAGCACCATTTCATGATCTTTCCATATTTTATATTTCTTTTGTTATTTCAGTGAGAATTACAGAAGGAAAGTTGTTGAATATAAAGAAATAGGATGCTTTTCCAATTGCAATTTTACTTTTGTTTTTTGTCTCTGACAGAACCCTGACAAACAGCCAAAATTACCAGGTCTCTGTCCACCTCTACTTAGCCATGTCTTTTCCCTAATTAGTTCAGATTTTGTTAATGAAACTCTCTTTATAAAACGTCTGGAAGGGAGGTGGGAATGATAGACAAAGGTGACAACTGACTTGAAATCTCTGTTTCATCTTGACCCTATGTGTGTAATTCCTTTCCATGACAAGCTGTGCTAGACTTCATAATAAGCCTATGATTACTTGTGTACTTTTGCAGTGCTGGCCCAAGAGTCACAATGAATTAGTGTTGCCTGACCTTCTTGACTAATATTGATACCCATTTTCCTTGATGATCACCTTATTTGATAATTTTAAGGGAAATTTAGAAAAAGGATTAGTATATTCTTTTGGAAGTCCATTCAAGACATTTACCCATCCATCCACTTATTCTTGTGTTGTGGCCCTGCCAAATTCACATGTTGAAACCCTAACCCCTAGGACCTCAGATTGTGACTGTATTTGAAGATGAGGTTTATAAAGAGGCAATTAATTTAAAAAGAGATTATTAGAGTGGGAATTAATAATCTCTTTGTTTATGACTGGTGTCCTTATAAGAAGAGAAAATTTGGACAGACATGTATGGAAGGAAGACTGTGTGAAGACAGAGGGAGAAGGCCATCATCGACAAGCCAAGGAGGGCTTCCCTGGTTGCACAGTGGTTAAGAATCCTTCTGCCAATGCAGGCGCATGAGTTCGAGCCCTGATCTGGGAAGATCCCACATGCTGTGGAAGAACTAAGCCCATGTGCCACAACTGCTGAACCTGCACTTTAGAGCCACAGAGTCACAACTACTGAGCCCATGCACTGCAACCACAGAAGTCCATGTGCCTAAAGCCCATGCTCTGCAGCAAAAGAAGCCACTTCAGTAAGAAGCTCGCATACTGCAGTGAAGAGTATTCCCCGCTCTCTGCAACTACAGAAAGCCTGTGCACAGCAATAAAGGCCCAACACAGCCAATTAATTAATTTAAAAAAATCAAGCCAAGGGGAGCAGCCTCAGAAGGAACCAATCCCACTGACACTGTGTTCCCATACTTCCCAGCCTTCAGAACTATGAAGAAATAAATTTCTACTGTTTAAGCCCCCCAGTGTGTGGTGCTTTGTTATGGCAACTCTTGCAAACTAATATAGGGACCTGTATGTAACAGGAATGGTTTGATGTGCTGGAGTTTAAGACAAGCAGAGCCCTGTCTCTCGGTGTTTACATTCTATCCATTAGAGAATTGAACGAGTTCTTTCAGAGAGTAGTAACCACAATAAATAATATAAAAGAAGGTAAAGTGATGGGTGTGAAGAAGGGGAATGAGTAGCTGCTTAGTAGTGAGTGATCCTGAGCTAAAGGCTGACCCTCACAATGTAGCTTATCACTTTTAGGCTACCAGGTCCTAAGGTCTAGTGCAGTAGACCTTAGGTAGTGCTCAGCGCTTTAAATGAGGTATCATCAGTTTTGTCATCTTCAAAGTGGTAGTGACAGCCATTGAGACTATTATAGACTCAAGGGACTGGACTGACCCTAAAGCAGTCATTTTGCTTGGAATGACTCAATGTATCTGCCTAAATTTTCCTTTACATTTTCTTTGTTTATACACAATGACCATAGTTAAGACCTTTTTCTAAGATTACTGTTTCCTTTTGCTTTTCTGTCTGGAAGATCCATTTAATGATGTAAGGAGGTGTTAAAATCCCCTACTATTATTGTATTATTGTCAATTTCTCCCTTTATATCTGTTAATATTTGTTTTACATATTTAGATGCTCCTATATTAGGTTCATATATGTTAACAAGTGTTATTTCCTCTTCTTATGTTGCTCCCTTTACCATTATATAATGTCCTTCTTTGTCTTTTGTTGTAGACTTTGTTTTAAAGTCTCTTTTGTCCGATATGAGTATTGCTACCTGTGCTTTTTTTGTTTTTTCCATTTGCATAAAATAGCTTTTCCATCCCCTCACTTTATGTCTATGTGTGTCCTCAGCTCTGCAGTGAGTCTCTTGTAAACAACATATGGATGGATCTTGGTTTGTTTTAATCTAATCAGCCACACTAAGCCTTTTGATTGAGGCATTTAGTCCATTGACATTTAAAGTGATTTATGATTGGTATCTACTTATTGTCATTTTATTAATTGTTTTCTGCTTGTTATGCAGTTCTCTGTTTTGTTTTTTCCTTCTTTTAGTTTCTTCCTTTGTGGTTTGATGATTTGCTTTAGTTGGTATACTTGTGTTCATTTCTTTCTAGTTTTTGAGTATCTATTTTAGGTTTTTGATTTGTGGTTACAATGGGGTTCATGTATGTTGCCCTGCAATTATGTCTACTTGCTTTAAACTTACAGTCATTTAAGTACAAACACATTCTAAAAGATCTACATTTTCTCCTCCCCTCCCCCACATTTTCTATTTTTGATGTCATATTTTACATCTTCATGTTTATCCCTTCAATGTTTATTGTAGATATAGTTGATTTCACAATTTCTCATTTTTTTAATTGTCATACTAGCTTATTTAAGTGGTTGATCCACAGCTTTTGCAATATATTTCCTTTCCTATAGATTCTTATCTTTTGTTATAGCCTTTGCTTTTCCACTTAGAGAAGACCCTTTAGCATTTCTTTTAGGGTAGCTTTAGTATTAATGAACTCTTTTAGTTTTTACTTGCCTGAGAAATTCTTTTTTTTTCCTTTTTTTTTTACATTTTTATTGAAGTATAGTTGATTTACAATGTTGTGTCAGTTTCATGTGTAGAGCAAAGTGAATCAGTTATACATACACATATACCCACTCTTTTTTAGATTCTTTTCCCATATAGGCCATTACAGAGTAATTAGTAGATATGCTAAACAATGGGTCCTTATGTGCTATCTATTTAATATACAGTACTCTGTATTTGTCAATCCCAAACTCCCAATTTATCTCTCCCCACCTTCCTCCCTGGTTTGTTTCCTACATCTGTAACTCTATTTCTGTTTTGTAGATAATTTCATTATATCTTTTTTTTAGATTCTATATATAAGCAATATCATATGATAAATATCTTTACTGTTTGACTTACTTCACTCAGTATGACAATCTCTAGGTCCATCCACAATGCTGCAAATGGCATTATTTTGTTCTCTTTTATGGCTGAGTAATATTCTATTGTATATATGTACCACATCTTTATCCATTCCTCTGTTGATGGACATTTAAGTTGCTTCCATGTCCTGGCTATTGTAAATAGTGCTGCAATGAATATTGGGGTGCATGTATCTTTTCCAATTATGGCTTTCTCTGCATATGTGCACAGGAGTGGGATTGCTGGAACATATAGTAGTTCTATTTTTAGTTTTCTTTTTTAAAGGATACTCCATAATGTCCTCCATAGTGGCTGTACCAATTTACATTTCCACCAAGAGTGTAGGAAGTTTCCCTTTTCTCCACACCCTCTGCAGCATTTCCTGTTTGTAGACTTTTTGATGATGGCCATTCTGATCTGTGAGAGGTGATACCTCATTGTAGTTTTGATTTGCATTTTCCTAATAATCAGTGATGTTGAGCATCATTTCATGTGTTTTCAGCCATCTCTATGTCTTCTTTGGAGAAACATCTATTTAGATCTTCCACCTATTTTTTTGATTGGGTTGTTTGTTTTTTTTTGATATTGAGTTGCATGAGCTGCTTGTATATTTTGGAGATTAATCCTTTATCCATTGCTTCATTTGCAAATATTTTCTCCCTTTCTGAGGGTTGTCTTTTTCTCTTGTTTATGGTTTCTTTTGCTGTGCAAAAGCTTTTAGGTTTAATTAAGTCCTATTTGTTTATCTTTGTTTTTATTTCCATTACTCTAGGGGGTGGTTCAAAAAATATTTTGCTGTGATTTATGTTGAAGAGTGTTCTTATGTTTTCCTCTAAGAGTTTCATAGTGTCTGGTCTTACATTTAGCTCTTTATTCCATTTTGATTTTTTGTGTGGGTGTTTGTGGTGTTAAGGGAGTGTTCTAATTTCATTCTTTTACATGTAGCTGCCCATTTTTTTCCCAGCACCACTTATTGAAGAGACTGCCTTTTCATTATTGTATACTTTGCCTCCTTTGTCATAGATTAGGTGACCATAGGTGTGTCGTTTCATCTCTGGACTTTCTATGCTGTTCCATTGATCTATATTTCTGTTTTTGTGCCTGTACCATGCTGTTTTGATGACTATATCTTTGAGGTATAGTCTGAAGTTAGGGAGCCTGATTCCTATAACTCCATTTTTCTTTCTCAGGATTGTTTTGGCTGTTAAGGATCTTTTGTGTTTCCATATAAATTGTAAAATTTTTTGTTCTAATTCAGTGAAAAATACCATTTTCAAAAATTTTTTTTTATTTTTATTTTTTGGGGGTACACCAGGTTCAATCAACTGTTTTTATACACATATCCCCATATTCCCTCCCTTCCTTGACGTCCCCCCCTCGAGTCCCCCCCACCCTCCCTGCCCCAGTCCTCTAAGGCATCTTCCCTCCTTGAGTTGGACTAAATTTCATAGGGATTGCTTTGAATCTGTAGATTGTTTTGGGTAGTATAGTAATTTTCAAAATATTAATTCTTCCAATCCAAGAACATGGTATAATATCTCTCCATATTTTTTGTGTAATGTTTTATTTCTTTCATCAGTATCTTTTAGTCTTCTGAGTGCAGGTCTTTTGCCTCCTTAGTTAGGTTTGTCCCTAAGTATTTTATTCTTTTTGATGCAATGGTAAATGGGATTGTTTCCTTAATTTATCTTTCTGATCTTTTACTGTTAGTATATAGGAATGCAAGACATTTCTGTGTATTAATTTTGTATCCAACAACATTACTGAATTCATTGATGAACTCCAATAGTTTTCTGGTAGCATCTTTAGGGTTTTCTATGTATCATATCATGTCATCTGAAAACAGTGACAATTTTACTTCTTCTTTATTAAGTTAGATTCCTTTTACTTCTTTTTCTTTTCTAATTGCTGTGGCTAGGACTTCCAAAACTGTGTTGAATAATAGTGGTGAGAGTGGACATCCTTGTCTTGTTCCTGATCTTACAGGGAATGCTCAAGTCTTTCACCATTGAGAATGATGTTGTTGTGGATTTGTTATATATAGTTTTTATTATATTGATGTAGGTTCCCTCTATGCCCACTTTCTCGAGAGTTTTTTTTATCATAAATTGGTGTTGAATTTTGTCAAAAGTTTATTCTGCATCTATTGGGATGATCATATGGTTTTATTCTTCAATTTGTTGGTGTAGTGTCTCACACTGATTGTTTTGTGGATATTCAAAAATCCTTGCATCCCTGGGATAATCCCACTTGATCATGGTGTATGATTCTTTTAATGTGTGGTTGGATTCAGTTTGCTAGTGTTTTGTTCATGATTTTTGTGTCTATGTTCATCAGGGATATTGGCCTGTAATTTTCCTTTTTTGTGGTATCCTTTTCTGGTTTTGGTATCAGGGTGATAGTGGCCTTGTAGAATGAACTTGGGAGTGTTCCTGCCTCTGAAATTTTTCGGAAGAGTTTGAGAAGGATGGTTGTTAACTCTTCTTTAAATGTTTGATAGAATTTGCCTGTGAAGCTATCTGGTCCAGGACTTCGTTTGCTGGAAGTTTTAAATCATAGTTTCAATTTCAGTACTTGTGATTGGTCTGATCATATTTTCTATTTCTTCTCAGTTCAGTCTTGGAAGGTTGTGCCTTTCTAAGAATTTCTTTCAGGTTGTCCATTTTATTGCTGTCTAGTTATTGTTGTATCTCCTGTGATCCTTTGTATTTCTGTGGTGTCACTTGTGACTTCTTCTTTTTCATTTTTATTGATTTGATTCGTCTTCCTTTTTTTTCTTGATTAGCCTGGCCAAATGTTTATCAATTTTGTTTATCTTCTCAAAGAACCAGGATTAGTTTAACTGATCTTTGCTACTGTTTTCTTTGTTCTATTTCATGTATTTCTGCTCTGATATTTATAATTTCTTCCCCTCTACAAACTCAGGGTTTTGTTTCTTCTTCTTTTTCTAATTGCTTCCTCTAGGTTTAAGGTTAGGTTGTTTATTTGAGATTTTTCTTATTTCTTGAGGTAATATTGTATTGCTATAAACTTCCCTCTTAGAGCTGTTTTTGCTGCATCCCAAAGCTTTTGGGTTATTGTTTTCATTGTCATTCATCTCTAGGTATTTTTTTTTTATTTCCTCTTTGATTTTTTCAGTGATCCATTGGTTATTTAGTAACATATTGTTTAGCCTACATGTATTTTTCTTTTTTACAGTTGTTTTCCTGTAACTGATTTCTAGTCTCATAGGATTGTGGTCAGAAAAGATGCTTGATATGATTTCAATTTTCTTAAATTTACCAAGACTTGATTTGTGACCCAGGATGTGATCTATCCTGGAGAATGTTCTGTTGTGTACAGTACTTGAGAAGAAAATGTATTCTGCTGCTTTCCAATGGAAAGTCCTATAAATATTTATTAAGTCTATCTATCCTAATATGTCATTTAAGGCTTGTGTTGCCTTATGAATTTTCTGTCTGGATGATCTGTCCATAGGTGTAAGTGGAGTATTATTAAAGTCCCCCACTATTATTGTGTTACTGTTGATTTCCCCTTTAATGGCTGTTAGCATTTGCCTTATGTATTGAGGTGCTCCTCTGTTGGATGCATATATATTTACAATTGTCATGTATTTTTCTTGGGTTGACCCCTTGATCATTATGTAGTATCCATCTTTGTCTCTTGTAACAGACTTAATTTTAAAGTCTATTTTGTGTCATATAAGTATTGCTACTCCAACTTTCTTTTTATTCCCCTTTGAATGGACTATCTTTCTCCATCCCCTCACTTTCAGTCTGTATGTATCCCTAGGTCTGAAGTGGGTCTCTAGTTGATAGCATATATACGGGTCTTGTTTTTGTATCAGTTCAGCCAGTCTGTGTCTTTTGGTGGAAGCATTTAATTCATTTACAATTTAAGGTAATTATTGATATGTATGTTCCTATTGTCGTTTTAAAAATTGTTTTGGCTTAGTTTTTGTAGGTTCTTTTTCTTCCCTTACTTTTTTGTTCTCTTCTCTTGTGTTTCCCACCTAGAGAAGTTCCTTTAGGATTTGTTGTAAAGCTGGTTTGGTTGTGCTGAATTCTCTTAGCTTTTGCTTGTCTGTAAAGCTTTTGATTTCTCTGTGGAATCTGAATGGGAGCCTTGCTGGCTGTAATATTCTTGGTTGTAGATTTATTCCTTTCATCACTTTAAATATATCTTGCCACTTCTTTCAGGCCTACAGAATTTCCATCGAAAAATCAACTGATAACATTATGGGGATTCCCTTGTATGTTATTTTTTGCTTTTCCTGAGTTGCTTTAAATATTTTTTCTTTGTATTTAATTTTTGTTAGTTTGGTTAATATATGTCTCAGCATGTTTCTCCTTGGATTTATCCTGTATGAGACTCTCTGCACTTCCTGGACTTGGGTGACTATTTCCTTTCCCATGTTAGGGAAGTTTTTTGACTATAACCATTTCAAATATTTTCTCAGGCCCTTTCTCTTTTTCTTCTTCTTCTGGGACCACTATAATTCAAATGTTGGTGTGTTTAATGTTGTTCCAGAGTTCTCTCAGACTGTCCTCATTTCCTTTCATTCTTTTTTTCTTTATTCTCTTCCATGGCAGAGATTTCCACCATTCTATCTTCCAGCTCACTTATCCATTCTTCTGACTCAGTTATTCTGCTATTAATTCCTTCAAGAGTATTTTTTACTTAAGTTATTGTATAGTACATCTCTGTTTTCTTTGTTGTTATTGTTCTTCTAGGACATTATTAAACATTTCTCCTGTCTTCTGATCTGTGCCTCCATTCTTTTTCTGAGATCTTGTGTCATTTTTACTATCATTGCTCTGAATTATTTTTCAGGTAAATTGCATATCTCCTCTTTATTTAGTTGTTCTTGTAGGTTTTTATCTTTCTACTTTGCCTGCAACATATTTATTTGTCTTCTCATTTTGTCAAACTTACTGTGTTTGTAGTTTTCTTTCCACAGGCTACAGGATCTTAGTTCCTCTTGCTTCTGGTGTCTTCCCCCCAGTGGGTGAGGTTTGTCCAGAGTCTTGTGTTGTTATACCCTTGGTAGGGGGTTTGATTGGTCTGACCTGATCCTGCTCTGGATATTAAGTGGGGGCTCTCCTTTGCTTTGTTGTTGTCATTGCCCTGCCAGGGTTGAGATCCACTCCTTAATTGTTGGAGTAGAGGCCCCCAGATCTGTTTCTGAGCTGTGTTTCTGATCTGTGGTGAGAGGTAGGTGGGATTGGAGCACTCCCACCAGGAGAGAAGCCACTAAGTGTTCCTCCTCTGGGGATGCTCACCTGTGAATGTGCTCTTCTGTGTCCCCTTTAGATCATTGTATGGGTTCACAGAGTACACTATTGTTGGTGCTGCTCTCGGTCCCACCTTTGCTGTGGGTATGTTGGCAATTGGCCTTGATGACTTTCAGGCATTGTTTTCACCAGGCCACCAGCACAGATCTGCTGATGTCAGGTCCCAGGGCTACAGTAGTGGTTCACCTGGACCCGCTTGGGGAACTATGGAGGTAGCTCAGATTTTGGCCTGGCCCAACCCCTGCATTTACACACCCTCAAAGCCCACAGCTGCTAAAGCCAGACCCAGCTGCATGAGCACTTGTCCTTTCAGATGTTTTGAAGATACTGAATTTAGGAAGCCATCAGTGGAGGTGTAACTGCATGGTTCACACAGCCATGAGGAGAGATTTCAGCTCTTCTTCCTTAGTCATATGACCCCTGGGGCTCAGCTATGGTTTCAGTCCCACCTCTGTGTGTGTTCCTCCCACCAGAGTCTGCTCCAGAGATTGCTGGAGGACACAAACCCATCAGGCAGGAAGAAGCAGAGGTGGCAAATGGGGCAAGGGGGCCAAACAGGCAAGAGGTGTGGGGGTAGGGATAGGAATGTGTGCACCCATCAGGCGGCAATCAGGACAAGTGTGTGGTCCAAGCTGGGGTAGGGTGGGGGGGTGTGTGTGGAGGAGGTGATGGCATAGATATCTGAGCTGGCTCCAGCAGAAACCCTCCTTAGTACCCATGGAGGCAAGGGCTGGAGCATGAGTAGAGAGGCTTCTAATGGTGGTCCTGCCATTTGCACTTCACTCAGCAATGGTGCTTCTCAGTCCAGGATTCCTCCACAAGAATTCTTGGTTGTGGAGCTCCTCAGTCCCATCCCCTGAGGCTGTCTCCTCATAGCCAACAGCAGTCCCCTCCCTGGGTCTGCTCTCCAAACCCCATGTTCCAGCATCTAGCCCCTGTGCACTCCAGCAGACACTTGTATCAGGCTGGGGTTCATAGGGCTGTGTCTCAGACCATCTGTGTAGGCCTTGCTCTGTCTTGCTTGCCAAAGGCTGGTTGCTAGGTGCTCCTCTGAGCTCCCAAATCACCCCTTCTGTCCCAGCTGACCTCCACACCAGTAAGGGCACTTCTTCAGGTATGAGAACTTCTTCTCACCTTCAGCTCCCCACCAGGGATGCAGGTGCCATACTGCATCCTCTTCTCTTCTGTTTCCTGTTTTCTTTCTTTCATCCTACCTGGTTTTGTGGGGATCTTTCTTATCCTTTTAGGTGTCTATGGTCCTCTGCTAGTAATTAGCAGGTGGTCTGTGAGAATTGTTCCATTTGTAGGTGAATTCTTGTGCATTTGTGGGGATAGATGAATTCCATGTCCTCCTACCGCTCTGCCATTTTGGAAGGTCCCTGAAGAGTTCTTATATCTCCTTCTATTCTAAATGACAAGCTTGCTGGGTAGAGTATCCTAGGTTGCAGGTTTTTCTCTCAGCACTTTAAATATATCATGCCACTTCCTTCTAGTCAAAAAAGTTTCTGCCACGAAATCAGCTGATGTCCTTATAGATATTTCCTTGTATAAGACCCTTTGCTTTTCTCTTGCTGCCTTTAGCATTCTATGTTTAACTTTTGCCATTTTAATTATGATACATCTTGGTGTGAGTCGGTTTGAGTTTGTCTTATTTGAGGTCCTTTGTGCTTTCTGTACCTGGATATTTTTTTTTCCTTCTTCAGGTTCATGAAGATTTCAGTTGTGATTTCCTCAAATACATTTTTGACCTTTTTCTCCCTTTCTTCTCCTTGTGAGACCCCTACAATGTGAATGTCAGTATGCTTGATGTTGTCTCAAGGTCTTTTAAACTGTACTCATTTAAAAAAAATATTTATTTATTGGGACTTCCCTGGTGGCACAGTGTTTAAGACTCCATGCTCCCATTGCAGGGGGCCCAGGTTTGATCCCTGGCCAGAGAACTAGATTTCACATGCCATAATTAAGAATCCCATGTGCTGCAGCTATAGAACTGGTGAGCTGCAACTAAGAAGCCCACATGCCACAACTAAGGAGTTGGTAAGCTGCAGCTAAGGATCCCGTGAACCACAACTTAGGAGCCTGCCTGCTGCAATTAAGACCTGGCACAAACAAATAAATATATAAATATTAAAAAAAGTTAGGCTCTTAAGGGACTTGTCATAATGTTCAATATATAAATATAAATATAAAATATAAATATAAATATATATACTTATTTTTTAATATATTTTGGCTGCACCAGTTCTTAGTTGCAGCAGGCAGGATCTTCATTGTGGTGTATGGGCTTCTTAGCTGTGGCATATGGATTTCTTTAGTTGTGGCCTGTGGACATCTTAACTGAGGCATGCAAACTCTTAGTTGCAGCATATGAACTTCTTAGTTGTGGCATGAATGCAGGCTCTGGTTCCCTGACCGGTGATTGAACCTTGGCCCCCTGCATTGAGAGTGTGGAGTCTTACCTGCTGGATGGAAGTGGTAAGTCCCATAAACTCTACTCATTTTTTAAAAAATTGTTTTTCTTTTTGCTAATTGAAATCTAACTGGGTGATTTCCATTATTCTATCTTCCAGGTTACTTTTGTATTCTTCTGTATCACCTAGTCTGCTCTTAACTCTTTCTAGTGTGTTTTTCATTTCAGTTATTGTATTCCTTGGTTCTAACTGGTTCTTTTTTATATTTTCTAGTTCCTTGTCAAATTCAATTAGCACTCTTATTACTAATGTTTTGAACTCTTTATTTGATTATTTATTTGTTTAGTTAGTTAATTTTTCAGGATTTTTCTCTTGTTCTTTCACTTGAAACAAATTCCTCTGTCTTCTAATTTTGCTTAACTTTCTCTGTCTATCATATTAGCTGAAATAGTTACCTACCCCTGTCTTGAAAGGGTATTCTTGTGTGGCATTTTCCCTATATAGTCTGCATATGCCCAGTGGCTTTGGTGGGATAGCTGAATCTGACATGAACACAAATTTATCTTTCCCCAAGGTGTGCTGGCAGCTATCACTTTGGTGGGAGGAGGGGCTGAAGATGGTGGAGCTAGAGCCAGAGCCTGGTGTGAGCCAGGGCTTTTCCTCTGTTCACTGGGCAATACCACCCTAATAAGGGTGGGGGTGGCAGCAGGTCCTAAGGTGCTGGATAAGCCCTGAGGGTCAGGTCTGAGCTGGTTCCACTTCCTTTAAGAGTGTCATTTCCCTCCTCCCAGCACCCCGACCCTCGCCCCAGAGGGGAGTAGTCCTGGAGAAAGAAGGGTTGGAGTGGGTGCTTGGTGTAGGTCAGAGCACAGGCAATTGCAGTCCCAGCACCAGTCAGAGTTGTGGACCACTCCTGATCTGCTGCCCCCATGAGAGCCAGCAAAGTCTCCTCTCACCCTGTTCAGATATCATGCTGGGTCTGAGCTGGCTCTGTCCTGCACAACTGTGTACTTCTCTTACCCTGGTGTGGAGCTGCTCCACAGAGCAAGTGGAGCTGGAGTGGGCGCTGGACTCAAGCTGGGGTATATGCTGAGGCAGTCACAGGAAACCAGCTGGAGTACTAGGCAGTTTCAACCTGCTTCCTCTGTCTTGTTTCAGGAGTAAGCGAGCATGTGTGCATGCTTCACAAGCAAAGACTAGGATTTTTATAGCTCCTGTCAGTGCCAGTGGTTTCCAAACCAGCTAAGGGAACTCATCCTTCCAGTGCTGGACCCCAGGGCTGGGACACCCAATCTGTGGTTTTCACCACTCAACCCTCAGGGAGGACCTCCAAGCCCATGCAGTTTCCCTCATCTTCTGTGTCCCCTCCCAAGGGTGCAGGTCCCCACTTGATCTCTTTCCTTCCTACTGGATTCTGTGTGGATCCTCTTTACAGCCTTGGTAGTAAAAGAATCTTTCTTTCCACCTGCAGTTTGTTTTCAGTGCGGATTGCTCCACATGTAGATGTATTTTTGATGTGCTTTTCAGGGGAGTTGATCTCAGCATCCTCTTACTCTGCCATCGTGATCTTGCTAGTATCATGACCTTTTTGTTAGTGTTAACCTTTAAAACTGTGTTACAAACATATTCCCTTTTATGGTGTCCCCAGGGAGGTGACAATTCACATATGTCACATCCTGTCCCTTTGTTTCAGTGATTATCACCTGGAGGTTTGAGGTATGGATCAGAACTACCCAGGGAGGTTTTTCAGACACACATGCCAGGTCCTGCCTGACTTGCTGTGAGGTGGGGCATGTGAACAGTGAGAATTATCTGTAGGCATTTTTGATGGATTTCTTTCTCTCACCCATCTCCAATCCCATCGGACAACAAACTGTTTTGATGTACACACCTGCCTAAACTTTACCACCTGTATTGGAGCAGACAACCTCAGTCACTTAGGTCTTTATCCTGGAGGTTGCATAATAAATATTTGAAGTGGATCTTCTGGATACATAGAAAGGTGTCAGGGCTTTTGAAAGACTTTAGTAAAGAACGCAGAAGCCTGGAGTAAGGAATTCAAAATTATATTATTCAAAATGATAATGCTAAAAATTTTGAGATTAAGGGCATCAACTGACTGTGAATCCTTGTCCTGGCCTTATTCCTATCCCATCTCTCCACATCAAGTCATCTGTAGGTTGTCTCCAGTAGTCACCCCAGCCCCGTATTATCTAGTCATTTCCAATTAAAGGATTGCCTGCAAATGTCCCTACAGGAGGACCTTTGTCTAGAGATCTTCTAGGTAACTGGGTTTCTCTGTTCTCTCCCCCAAGTACATTTTCTACTCCATCCTAGGCAGTCTGTCCTCTACTCCAGCCACAACAGAAGACATGGCCTTGCTCTTGCTATTCTCTGACATATTGCCTGATGGCTCCAACTGGGAAAATCCAGCCAGTCCCTGACACTCTTTCTCACTGGCATAGGATGGGGAAATGTATATTTAGTGCACACAACTATGATGGAGGTGGGAAAGTCTCTTACTAGAAGGAGCTGGGACTCTTTTCTTTGTGTTTATTTTATATCTAAGCAGAAAATCATGATTTTCTATATTACAAATAAGTATAACGAATAAGTATAACTAGAATTTATGGCTTTGAATTTGCATAGCTCATGAAATGCTTTTTTTAAAAGATATGATAACTACCCTTTTGTTCTTCCCTCTTGGAGACATTATTTTTGGATTGTGTGGCACACATAGGCCCACTCTCTATTGCTGACCTGAAGATATGCTTTTGTTGTTCCTATTACCCCCTTTGCTTCTTCCCCAGTATCTCCCCATGATTATAGATAAGAACCTGGATATACCTTGGTCAGTTTCAGCTTGATTGGTGATTGCCAGCACTGTCCTTGGGTCGGCTGATTAGGACCCATTTCATCCCTATAAGCTTTCCCTCCATTTGGCCCATTTCCTCATCCATGTCAGCTGCCTTGCTGTCAGGGCTGAGCAGTGGAGTAGGAGCTAGAGCTGGTGTTGTCTTGGGTCTACAACAGCCTGTGTGTCCTGGTCTCCTCTTATAGAGTTCCTCAACGACCCAATCCTCCCCAAGTATGCTGTAGAAAGGAAGCCTGAATGTTCACAGGAAACTATGTACAGAGGCTTTAACAAATTAAAGAACAGCAAGATCCTGAAATAGGCCGTCTTAGCTGTCCCTCACCTGCACCTCCAAACTCTAGATGTCTACAGAGCACAGCTTGAAAATAACTGATTGGGCTAAACCTTTCATTTTGCAGACAAATAAACAAACAAAAAGTAGAAATCTTAGTAGCTTGCTCAAAATCACAGAGCTTAGAATTTACAGAAGCTAGGTCTTCCAATTCCAAGTTCAGGGGACATCTTTTCTCTAATGGGAATGAAGGACAGTAGTGGGGTAAAGTAAACTGAGCTCATAAAAGCTCAAAAACAGACTGTCTGTAGCTATTTAACAGTCATGGTTCCAATCTACTATTCTCCCCCCCCCACTGTTCTTAAAAGCATTATTAGGGAAGAGTGCAATTTTAAAGCCAGACCTACATAGGTTTGAATCCTGGATCTGCCTATAGTTGACTTGAGCTGGGCATCTTTGAGACTAACTGTCTTTTATGTAAGATAAAGATGATAATATCTATGCCATAGGGCTTTTGTAGAGATTAAACAATATAAACAGGCACAGAGCTTGGTGAAGAGGAAAATAGGAACTTCCTGTTTTCTTGAGAAAGCTACTTCCCCAGGCACCCAGACCCTCAGGCCACATTGCTTTCCTGCCTCAGGCCATGCCCTGACCTCCTCACATGATTACCATGCAGGACTCTGACCCCCAGTACAAGGGTCACTGTGGCTGGTATTGGGGGTGGGCTTTTAATAAGCAAGCACAATGAGATGGAGATCCAATCAACTGTGTGGATTCAGAAAGGCAAGCCAGAAGCAGCCAGCATACTCAACAAGATAAGAATGACAAAAGGCTCTAATAAAAAAGGAATATTCTACTGCATACAATTTCCTTTAGACTATCTGACATCTCTCTGGGCTGCTACTGTTGCAATCCTATTGAAAGCAGAGCCGGGAAGAGTGAGTTTAGTTTTAAGTGTCAGCCAAAGAACTGAGTATTTAGGAGTGACTCTACTCTTTGTCATTTGAGCAGATTACTCCTCTATGCCTGTCTGGTCTGAGATTCAAAGAATCCACTGTTAGCAAAGCAAAGAACTGGGTGGATGGGGACTTCCTAGGTGGCTCAGTCATTAAGAATCCACCTGCCAATGCAGGGTACATGGGTTCAAATCCTGCTCCAGGGAGATCCCACGTGCTGCAGAGCAGCTAAGCCTGTGCACCACAACTACTGAGCCTGTGCCTAGAGCCCATGCTCCACAAGAGAAGCAATGCACAGAAGTGCCCCTGCTTGCCGCAACTAGAGAAAGCCCGTGTGCAGCAATGAAGACCTAATGCAGCCAATAAATAAATAAATAAATAAAATAAATGTATTGAAAAAAAAGAACTGGGTGGATGTGTGCAACACCAGCTGTGTAAAGTAGTGAATACAAGGAGTGTGTGTGTGTGTGTGCGCGCGCACGCCCACACATGTGCATGTGTGTGATTGTACTGGCTCAGATGACAAGCATATAATATGGCTTGTGATGACCACAGTGAAAGAGTAAAAACAGGTGGGACAAGATATTTTTTATCTGAATTAGGGTAATAATTAGTACAAGAGGAGAAGATGCATAGATTCTAAACTAAGGGGAAAGTAGGACAAAGAAAACTTCAGAAAAACAATGAAAGATGAGAAAAGAAAAAGATTAGTAAACATTATCAACACACAATAATACACTAAACTAAAACAAATAAACAAACAAAAGGTTAAGAATGAATACAGATTTCAGGTAAATCAGATACAAACAACAACAAAAAAGCAAAAGTGACAGTATTAGTGTCAGAAAATAGAATTTAGATAAATATTACATTGGACATAAGGATTTACTTTTTATTATTGAAGGGTATAATTTATAATAAATACTAACTCTTCATTTTCCTTTTAGGTGCCCGATAAAATGGCACTGAAATATACAAAGCAAAGACTATTGGCAAAAAGAAAATTCTGAAAAACCACAAGAGAAGCATATTTCACATCTCTTTCAGCCTTGGCTAGCTCAAGCAGACTAAGAAGATGAAATAAACATATGAATGAGTAAACACATAAGCAAGGATGCTGAGGACTTATTTGAATAAAATAATTCACAAAATAAACCATTTGAAATGGAAGTCCTTGCAATGGCTTTGATTGTGCTCCTTTATCTGCTCCATATTTACTTCTTCGACCTGTCTGTGTTTGCAATTTTGCACATTCTCACATCAGCATATTCTGTTCTCTCTTCCTAGAACACTCACCCCAGTATAGTATATCTTTGATAGCTCATTCACTCACCTCCATTAGATCCTTATGCTGCTCAGCCTTCTGCTTTGCCTTTTCTACACTGTGACCTAGCTCCTCTTCTGAGGCTTCCTACACCTCTTCCCTGCTTCTTTCTTCTTTAACATTGTTCACCATTGAACATATTATGCATTTGCCTTATTAATTTTTGTTGTTGTCTGTCCCTACCCTCCACAAACAAATTCTCTGAAAGCAGGGATTTTTATCTAATTTGTTCATTGCTGGACCCGCAGAGCAGTGCCTGACACATAATATGAACTAAATAAATATTTGTTGATTAAATAACATTTTACTTTTATTTGCCCACAGATTGCTGGATAAGCACATACTAGGCAAGAAATAACACCATGATACAGTCCAAATATTATAAAGTATATAGCTGCCTTTTAAATAACAACATAATAATAGTATCAGACAAAATGATAACTTCAAAAATTTTCCATAAAAAATTCTCTTCCTTAAAAGAGACCTTCTCTCCTCAACTTCATATGGAACATACATTAGTTTAGGTTCCTCCAGAAACAGACCTCAAGCAAAGAAATTTATTTATGTGGCTCAGGAAGTGCCAGCAGTGGAGTGGAAAACCAAACAGGAAAGCCAAAGATCCAATAAAGGGATCTTTCTGAATATTTTGATAGAATTCACAAGTTCAACTACATGGGCCCACATATGTTAACACCTATAATTTTAAGGTAAAAAATAACAACTTAAAAAATAGCAATGTTGGTAAGCATGCTAGTAAAAGATATTTCTGGTGGAAATGAAAATTGGCATTGCATATTTTAAATATAATTTGGCCATACTTCCTAAAAACATATTTAGCATACCCTTTGACCTAGAATATATATTTTAAGAATTTTACCCTAAGAAACATATTCTGGATATACATAAAGAATTCCACAAATAATTTTTATAGGGAAAAATCTGTGTAGCTAATACACCAAAGTTGCATGATTCTTCACATACACCCAGAAAATACCTTAATTTTTCTCTCTGTTTAAAAAGAAAAAAATATTTTCCTCTTTCATTAGCCTTGAATGTAACATTGGAAAATTCCATGAGATTTCTGACTCATAATAAAAAGTTCTCTGTTCATGTTTTGTCACAAGAAATTTCAATAAAACAATGAGAATATTAAATCCTATGTTATAATCCAAAATTTAATTTGCTTTGACACTAAATTCTTTCCATCCCCAGCTGGGCCCTCTTGTGGTTGGAAGGTTGGTGAGGGAGGGCATGGTCCTTTCTTTCTTATTTCTGGCCCCTATGACTACTGACCTTACAGAGTTAAAGAGAGTAGGGGGAAGTAAACAAAGAAGTAGAAAAATTCTACACTGATTCATACTACTGTAAGTTTTCTTGACACTGTCTGGGCCTGGCAGTTGTTTAAATTTACATTTTGCCTTCAGTCTCTTTATGGTTTCCTAGTGGCCCCCAGTGAGAGACTTTATCTGTATGTTTTATAATATGTTGGTATATTTTTACATGTATAGTCATTCCCATGTCAGCCGACCCAAGCAAGAATCTTTTTTTCTGGAGTCTTAGTGCCCCTCCATTTGGTCCTCTTGGACAAGATGTAAACTCTAGTGAAATTCTTGGGCATAGCCTGTATACTCTGTCATCTTTGTCCTGACAAAGCCTGGAAATACTACCCTAACAACACAGCCATCTTTTTTGTGTTCGTGCCTTTAGTCAACTCAACTCTAAATTTTAGAGTTTCTAGGTAAGCACCAATCCTAGTTTTCTCTATCCTCCTTGCTTCAGGGAGACAACTCAGCCCACTGGAGCCCTTTTCTCTTTACGTGTAGCAAACAGATATGCACTCCTATCTTTCCCCTTGAGGTGGGTGCCTAGAGCACACTGTTCTCCAGGAAACTACTCTGGTTGCTGATTCTGCAGGTGACAAGGAGTTCAAAAATTATCACTCCATTCTAACAAGTAAAAAGCTGAACATGCTAAAAATTTAACAACTCTCCTGGGATCCATAAAAGACATGAGGACTCTGGGCAAACTGCTATCCCCAAGATTGGAGAGACAGGCAGGTGAGTACAGGGAGTCACAACTTACCAGAGCAGAAACTTACAAGCAGAAACCTCTACAGGAACAAGTGCCCAGATAGGAAAACCTGAACTGTAATTGATGAATTGCTGGCGGCTCAGTATGGGCATGTCTGAGACTTAAAAACTCCAGAGACACCAAGTTACAGCAGGGGCCCCCACACTACTGTGAGCGTTACCTCCAGGAACTCTAATCTTAGAAATATAAGATGTTTCCACCATCCCAACACCACACCACCACATTGTTGGGTTGGCCAAAAAGTTCCTTCGGTTTTAAAGTAAAAATAAAAGACACATTTTTTTTTTTTTTAATTTTCACCAAGACCTTTATTGAACAATGTATTCACCAACTTGTTCCATTACCTTTGAATTTTTTCAGGCAGGTTCATAACTCCATCTCCCCCAAGCTTTTTAATTTTTGAGCAAAGAACTGTTCCAGTTGTCTTTTGCAGTCTTCTAGGGAATTTAAAATTTTTCCATTAAGAGAATTTTGTAAAGACCAAAATAAATGGAAATCTGAACTTGCAATGTTTGTTGAGTATAGAGAATGAATCAGAACTTCCCAGTCAAGCTGTAACAGTTTTTGCCTGGTTATCAAAGAAACATGTGGTCTTGCATTATCCTGACGGAAGACTATGTATTTTCTGTTGAGTAATTCTGGATGCTTTCCATGGAGCAGTACTTGTTGGAATTGATCATTTGGTTTTCCAGAAGGAGCTCATAATAGAGGACTCCCTTTCAATCTCACCATATACACAACATCATCTTCCTTGGATGAAGACCAGCCTTTGCTGTGGTTGTTGGTGGTTCATTTCACTTGTCCCACAATCCCTTCCATTCCACATTATTGTACAGAACCCACTTTCCATAACTCGTCACAATTTGTTTTAAAAATGGAACATTTTCATTATGTTTCAGTAGAGAACTGCATGCAGAAATATGGTCAAGAAGATTTTTTTTTGCTTAACTTATGTGGAACCCAAACATCAAAGCAACTGACATAACCAAGCTGGTGCAAATGATTTTCAGTGCTTGATTTGGATATTTTGAGTATGTCGGCTATCTCCTACATGGTATAAATTGATTGTTCTCAATTAATGTCTCAATTTGATCACTATCAACTTCAACTGGTCTAACCTACCATGGGGCATCATCCAGTGAGAAATCTCCAGCATGAAACTTCACAAACAACTTTTGACACATTCAATCAGTCACAGCACTTTCTCCATACACTGCATAAATATTTGTTTTGTTTTTTTTTTTTGCATTTCAGTTGTGTTTTTACCTTTCTTGAAGTAAGAAAGCATAATATGCCAAAAATGTTGCATTTTTTCTTCCATTTTCAATATTAGAATGGCTACACAAAAATTCAACAATTTTGATGTATTTTTCAAATGCACTCTGATGTCACAGCTGTCACAATACAATCTAACAAAATTCTTTTGAATGAAGTTAAAGACAACTAAGCACTACTAGAGCCATCTTATGAAAAAGAAAAGAATGAACACTTTGGCCAACCTAAAGGGCTATTTATAGCAGTTCCATTAACTGAATACATCATGTCTGGCTATCAAGAGAAAATTACAAGGTATAATGTTACCAAAATCTCAGCCTCTCTGTACACTGGTGCCGAATCAATTCCTGGAGAAAGAGTTTTGGGTGAAGTAGAAAAGGAGAGCTTTATTGCTTTGCCAAGCATATGGAGACCCACTGGGCTTCTGCCTCAAAAACTATGTGTCTCCACCCCAGAGGATTTGGTGAAGGGTTTTATAACAGTGGCTCAAAGGTGGGGTGTGATAAGATAAGGGTGTGAGCAGAGATTTCACTCCCTGAATGTCTCAGGTGGTCATCTCCTCTCAGGTGGTCCTCTAGTCTCCTAATCTTCATGAGCTTCTCTGGTCCCTTTAATCTTACCTCATGTGGTTTCTTGGCTTCTCCTCCCTTGATGGGCAACAGTTCAAACCCACCCTTTGGAGCTCAAGGAGGGGCATGGAGGCTGGAGTCTTGTCTGCGGAAATGGTGGACAAAAGGAGGTCTCTATGCCCAGGCTGACTTGGCTTCAGTGCCTGGGAACCCCACAGGGACCCACTCTGTTTCAATACTAAAACATAAAAAGCATGGTTTGAAGAGAAAAAGCTAGCATCAGAATCAGATATGGAAGGATGTTGGAATTATCAGACAGGGAATTTGAATCTATTATCTATATGCTAAAGGCTACAGTGGATAAAGTAGTATCATGTGAGAGCAGATGGAAAATATAAGCAATAGAATAGGAAATCTTAAGAAATAACCATAAATAAATACTAGAGATGAAAAACAGTAACAGAAATAATGGGTTTGATGTCTTATTAGTAGAGCAGACATAGCAGAGTAAATAACCACTGAACTTGAGGATTTATCAATAGAAACTCTAAGAATGAGAAAAGAGAGACAGAAAGAGAACAAAGACTGTAAAAAGCAGAACAAAATATCCAAGTGCTGTGAGGCAACTACAAGAGGTACAATATACAGATAATGGGGATACCAAAAGGAGAAGAAAAATAACAAAATAATATGTACATATTTGAAACAATGACTGAGAATTCCCCAAACTAATGTCAGACACCAAACCACAGAATCAGAATGCTCAGAGAAAATGAAGCAGGATAAATTCCATAAATACTACATCTATCTAGGCATATCATTTTCAAACCACAGAAAATGGAAGATAAAAAAGAATGAAATGCATAAGAATAAATTTAATGAATGGGGTCAAAGATCTGTGCACCGAAAACTATGACATTAATGAAGAAATTAAAGAAGATTTGGATAAATGGAAAGATATCATGTGTTCATGGATTCAACGGCTTATTTTTGCTAAAGTGTCCACTCTACCCAAAGCAGTGTATACATTCAATGCAATTCCTATCTAAATTCCAATAATACTTTTCATAGAAATAGAAAAACAAATCTCAAAATCTTTATCAAACCACAAAAGACCCAAAATAACCAAAGTAATCTCGAGGAAAAAGAATAAAGCTGGAGACATCACATTTCCTGACTTCAAACTATGTTATAAAGCTATAATAATTTAAACAGTATGGTATTGACATAAAAACAGAGACATAATTCAGTGGAACAGTATAGAGAGGCCAGAAATAAATCCATGTATAGATAGTCAATTAATTTATGACAAAGGAGCCAAAAATATTCAGTGGGAAAAGGAAAGCCTCCTCAAAAAATGGTGTTGGGAAAAAATGATGTTGAGAAAACTTTTGTCACATGGAAAATAATTAATCTGGAACAATATCTTACACATACACAAAAAACAACTCAAAATGGATTGAAACTTAAATGTAAGACCTTAAACCATAAAACCACTAAACGAAAACACAAGGGGTGTTTGATGTTGGTCTTGGCAATGATTTTTTGGACTTGGAACCATGAACAAAGGCAACAAAAGATAAAATAAACAAGTAAGACTACATCAACAAAATGAAAACACAACCTGTGAATGGGAGGATATATGTGTAAATCATATATCTGATAAGGGGTTAATATTCAGAGTAAATAAAGAACTCATGCAACTCAACAGAGAAAAAAACAATCTGATTACAAAGTGGGCAGAGAAATTAATAATTTGTCTTTTTTTAAAAAAAATTTATACTAACTTTATTCATTACATACAAAGGAGGATTTTCTTCTACTCATAGCTTGCTTTTAAAAATTATTATTATACTACCCAAAGCAATCTACAGATTCAATGCAATCCTTGTCAAGTTATCAATGGCATTTTTTACAGAACTAGAACAAAAAATCCTAAAATTTTTATGGAGACACAAAAGACCCCAAATAACCAAAGCAATCTTGAGGGGAAAAAAATGGAGCTGGAGGAATCACAATCCCTGACTTCAGACTATACTGCAAAGCTACAGCAATCAAGAAAATGTGGTAATGGCACAAACACAGAAATATAGATCAATGGAACAGGATAGAAAGCCCAGAGATAAACTGTGGTCAACTAATCTATGACAAAGGAGGCAAGAATATACAATGGAGAAAAGGCAACCTCTTCAATAAGTGGTGCTGGGAAAATTGGATATCTGCATGTAAAAGAATGAAATTAGAACACTCCCTAACACCATACACAAAAATAAGCTCAAAATGGATTAAAGACCTAAATATAAGGCCAGACACTATAAAACTCCTAGAGGAAAACATAGGAAGAACACTCTTTGACATAAATCACAGCAAGATCTTTTTTGATCCACATCCTAGAGTGATGGAAATAAAAACAAAAATAAATAAGTGGCACCTAATGAAACTTAAAATCTTCTGCACAACAAAGGAAACCATAAGCAAGATGAGAAGGCAACCCTCAGAATGAGAGAAAATATTTGTGAATGAATCAACAGACAAAGGATTAATCTCAAAAATATATAAACAGTTCATGGAGCTCAATATCAAAAAACAAACAACCCAATCAAAAAGTGGGCAGAAGACCTAAAAAGGCATTTCTCCAAAGGAGACATACAGATGGCTAAGAGGCACATGAAAAGCTGCTCAACATCACTCATTATCAGAGAAATGCAAATCAAAAGTACAATGAGGTATCACCTCACACCAGTTAGAACAGGCATCATCAAAAAATCTACAAACATTAAATTCTGGACAGGATGGGGAGAAAAGGGAACCCTCTTGCGCTGTTGATGGGAATGTAAATTGATACAGCCACTATGGAGAACATTATGGAGGTTTCTTGAAAAACGAAAAATAGAGTTACCATATGACCCAGCAATCCCACTCGTGGGCATATACCCAGAGAACACCATAATTCAAAAAGACTCATGCATTGCAGTGTTCATTGCAGCACTATTTACAATAGCCAGGACATGGAAGCAACCTAAAGAAGATGAGGTACATATATACAATGGAATATTACTCAGCTGTAAAAAGGAATGAAATTGGGAAATCTGTAGAGACATGGATGGAGCTAGAGACTGTCATGCAGAGTGAAGTGAGTCAGAAAGGGAAAAACAAACATCGTATAGTAACACATTTATGCCGAATATATAAAAATGGTGCAAATCAACTGGCTTGCAAGACAGAAATAGAGACACAGATGTGGAGAACAAACATATGGACACCAGGTAGGGAAAGAGGGGGCTGGGGGTTGAAGGAATGAATTGAAAGATTGGGATTGCCATATATATATTACTAATAAGAAAAAAAATATCAAATTTTACACTTTAAACATACAGTTTATTGTATGTCAATTGCATCTCAATAAAAGTCCTTAAAGAAAAAAAAAAAAAGAGGAAAAGGAAAAAAGAGAGAAAAAATTATTGAAGTATAGTTAATTTCCTTTTTATTTTTCACATCTTGATTGGAGTATAATTGCTTTACACTGTTGTGAAAATATCTGCTGTATGACAAAGTGAATTAACTGTATATATATATATATATCCCCATATCCCTTCCTTCTTGAGCCTCCCTCCCAAGCATCCTTCCCACCATCCCTATCACACCTCTCTAGGTAATCACCAATCAGCAATCAGTTGATGTCTCTGTGTTATGCAGCAGCTTCCTGCTATCAATATATTTTACATATTGTAGTGTATATATGTCAATGCTACTCTCTCACTTTGTCCCAGCTTCCCCTTCCCCCTCCCCCACGTCCTCAAGCCTGTTGTTGACATCTGCATCTTTATTCTTGCCCTGCCACTGCGTTCATCAGTACCTTTTTTAGATTACATATATATGCATTAGCATATAATATTAGTTTTTCTCTTTCTGACTTACTTCACTCTGTATGACAGACTCTAAGTCCACCCACTTCACTACAAATAACTCAATTTCATTATTTTTTAAGGCTGAGTAATATTCCGTTGTATATATGTGCCACATCTTCTTTACCCATTCATCTGTTGATAGATATTTAGGTTGTGTCCATGCCCTGGCTATTGTAAATACTGATTCAATGAACATTGTAGTACATGTGTCTTTTTCAATTATGGTTTTCTCAGGGTATATGCTCAGTACTGGGAATACTGCATCATGTGATAGTTCTATTTTTAATATTTTAAGGAATCTCCATACCGTTTTCCATAGTGGCTGTATCAAGTTACATTCCCATCAACAGTACAGGAGGGTTCCCTTTTCTCCACAGCCTCTCCAGCATTTATTGCTTCTAGATTTTTTGATGATGGCCATTCTGATTGGTGTGAGGTGATACCTCATTGTGGTTTTGATTTTCATTTCTCTAATGATTAGTGATGTTGAGCATCTTTTCATGTGTTTGCTGCCCATCTTTGTTTTTTTTTGCTGTTGTTGTTGTTTGTGTTTTTTGATATTGAGCTGCGTAAGCTGCTTGTATAGTTTGGAGATTAACCCTTTGCCAGTTGCTTCATTTGTAAATATTTTATCACATTCTGAGGGTTGTCTTTTTGTCTTATTTACTGTTTCCTTTGCTGTGCAAAAACTTTCAAGTTTTATTAGGTCCCATTTGTTTATGTTTGTTTTTATTTCCATTACACTAGGAGGTGGGTCAAAAAGGATCTTGCTTTGATGTATGTCATAGAGTGTTCTGCCTATGTTTTCCTCTAAGAGTTTTATAGTGTCTGGCCTTACATTCAGGTCATTAATCCATTTTGAGTTTACTTTTGTGCATGGTGTTAGGAAGTGTTCTAATTTCATTCCTTTAAATGTAGCTGTCCAATTTTCCCAGCACCACTTATTGAAGAGATTGTCTTTTCTCCATTGCATATTCCTGCCTCCTTAGTCAAAGATAAAGTGAGCAAACATATTTGGGTTTGTCTCTGGGCTTTCAATCCTGTTCCATTGATCTATATTTCTGTTTTTGTGCCAGTACCATACTCTCTTGATTACTGTAGCTTTGTAGTATAGTTTGAAGTCAGGCAGCCTGATTCCCCCAGTTCCACTTTTCCTTCTCAAGATTGCTTTGCCTATTTGGGATCTTTAGTGTTTCCATACAAATTGTATCATTTTTTTTTCTAATTCTTCGAAAAATGCCATTGGTAATTTGATAGAGATTGCATTGAATCCATAGGTTGTTTTGGGCAGTATAGTCATTTTTCACAATGTTGATTCTTCCAGTCCTAGAACATGGTACACCTCTCCATCTGTTTGTATCATCTTTGATATCTTTCACCAGTGTCTTATAGTTTTCTGCATACAGGTCTTTTGCCTCCTTAGGTAGGTTTATTCCTAGGTGTTTTATTCTTTTTGAGGCCATGGCAAATGGGAGTGTTTCCTTTATTTCTCCTTCTTATTTTTTGTTGTTAGTGTATTGGAATGCAAGAGATTACTGTGCATTAATTTTGTATCCTTCTACTTTTCCAGATTGATTAGCTTCAATAGTTTTCTGGTAGCATCTTTAGGGTTTTCTATATATAATGTCATGTCATCTGCAAACAGTGACAGATTTACTTCTTCTTTTTCAATTTGTATTCCTTTTATTTCTTTTTCTTCTCTGATTGCTGTGGCTAAAACTTCCAAAACTATGTTGAATAATAGTGATGAGAGCGGGCACCCTGGTCTTGTTCCTGATGTTAGAGGAAATGTTTTCAGTTTTTCACCATTGAGGATGATGTTGGCTGTTGGTTTGGCATATAAGGCATTTATTATGTTGATGTAGTTTCCCTCTATGCCCAGTTTCTGGAGAGTTTTTATCATAAATTCATGTTGAATTTTGTCAGAAGCTTTTTCTGCATCTATTGAGATTATCATATTTTTTTATCCTTCAATTTGTTAATATGGTGTACCACATAAACTGATTTTCGTATATTGAAGAAACCTTGCATTCCTGGGATAAACCCCACTTAATCATCATATATGATGCTGTTAATGTGCTGTTGGATTCTCTTTCCTAGTATTTTGTTGAGGATTTTTGCAACTATGTTCATCAGTGATATTAGTATGTAATTTTCTTTTTTTGTGACCTCTCTCTCTGGTTTTGGTGTCAGGGTGAGGGTGGCCTCATGGAATGAGTTTGGGAATATTCCTCCCTTGGCTATATTTTGGAAGAGTTTGAAAAAGACAGGTTTTAGCTCTTCTCTAAATATTTGATAGAATTCACCTGTGAAGCCATCTGGCCATCTGACCCTGGGCTTTTGTTTGTTGGAATATTTTTAATAACAGTTTCAATTTCTGTACTTGTGATTGGTCTGTTCATATTTTCTATTTTTACCTGGTTCAGTCTTGGAAGGTTGCACTTTTCTAAGAATTTGTCCATTTCTTCCAGATTGTCCATTTTATTGTCATATAGTTGACTGGAGTAGTCTCTGATGATCCTTTGCATTTCTGCAGTGTCAGTTTTTACTTCTCCTTTTTCATTTCTGAATCTGTTGATTTGAGTCTTCCCTCTTTTTTCCTGATGAGTGTGGTGAGTGGTTTATCAATTTTGTTTATCTTCTCAAAGAACCAGCTTTTAGTTTTATTGATCTTTGCTATTGTTTCCTTCATTTCTTTTCCATTTATTTCTGGTCTGATGTTTCTGATTTCTTTCCTTCTGCTAACTTTTGATGTTATTGCTGTTGTTCTTTTTCTTTCTCTAATTGCTTTAGGTGTAAGGTTATGGTTTATTTGAGGTTTTTCTTGTTTTTTGAGGTAGGATTATATTGCTATGAACTTCCCTCTTAGAACTGCTTCTACTGCATAGGTTTTACATCCCATAGGTTTTGGTTCATCGTATTTTCATTGTCATTTGTTTCTAGGTATTTTTTGATTTCCTCTTTGATTTCTTCAGTGATCTCTTGGTTATTTAGTAACCTGTTATTTAGCCTCCACGTGTTTGTATTTTTTAAAGTTTTTTTTTTTCCCTGCAATTGATGGCTAGTCTCATAGTGTTGCGGTCAGAAAAGATGCTTGATACAATTTTAATTTTCTTAAATTTATTGAGGCTTGATTTGTGACCCAAGATGTGATCTTAGAGAATGTTCCATGTGCCCTTGAGAAGAAAGTGTATTCTGTTCTATTTGGATAGAATGTCCTATTAATATTGATTAAATCCATCTGACCTTAAGTGTCATTTAGAGCCTGTGTTTCTTTATTTAATTTGTATTTGGATGATCTGTCCATTGGTATAAGTGGAGTGTTAAAATCCCCTACTATTACTGTGTTATTGTTGATTTCCCCTTTTATGGCTGTTAGCATTTGCCTTATGTATTGAGGTGCTCTTATGTTGGGTGCATAGCTACTTACAGTTGTTATATCTTCTTCTTGGATTGATCCCTTGATCATTATGTAGTGTCCTTCCTTGACTCTTGGAATAATTTTTATTTTGAAGTCTATTTTGTCTAATATGAGTATTGTTACCCCAGCTTTCTTTTGATTTCCATTTGCAAGAATATCTTTTTCCATCCCCTCACTTTTAGTCTATAGGTGTCCCTAGTTCTGAAGTGTGTCTCTTGTAGACAGCATATATATGTCTCTCTCTCTCTCTCTCTTTTTTTTTTTTTTACCACCCATTCAGCCAGTCTGTGTCTTTTGGTTGGAGTAGTTAATCCATTCTCATGAAAGGTAATTATCAATATGTATGCTCCTATTACCATTTTCTTAATTGTTTTGTGTTTGTTTTTGTAAGTCTTTTCCTTCTGTTGTGTTTTCTGCCTAGAGAAATTCCTTTAACATTTGTTGTAGAGCTGGTCTTGTGGCACTGAATTCTCTTAGTTTTTGCTTCTCTGTAAAGATTTCGATCTCTCTATCAAATCTGAGTGAGATCCTTGCTGGGTAGAGTAATCTTGGTTGTGGATTTTTCCATTTCATCACTTTAAATATGTCCCTCCACTCCTTTCTGGCCTGCAGAATTTCTGCTGAAAGATCAGCTGTTAATCTTATGGAGATTCCCTTGTATGTTATTGCTGCTTTTCCCTTGCTGCTTTTAATATTTATTCTTTGTATTTAATTTTTGATAGTTTGACTAATATGTGTCTTGGCATGTTTCTCCTTGACTTTATCAAACGTGGGGCTCCCTTTGCTTCCTGGACTTATTTCTTTTCCCATGTTATTGATGTTTTTGACTATAATCTCTTCAAATATTTTCTCAGACCCTGCCTTTTCCTCTTCTTATTCTGGGACCCCTATAATTCAAACATTGGCATCTTTAATGTTGTCTCGGAGGTCTTTGATGTTGTCCTCAATATTTTTCATCTTTTTTCTTTATTCTGCTCTGTGACAGTTCTTTACACCTTTCTATCTTCCAGTTCACTTATCTGTTCTTCTCTCTCAGTTATTCTGCTATTGATTCCTTCTAGATTATTTTTAATTTCAGTTATTGTGTTGTTCATCACTGTTTGTTTGCTCTTTAGTTCTTCTAGCTCCTTGTTAAACATTTCTTTTATTTTCTATATCTGTGTCTCCATACTATTTCTGAGATCTTGGATCACCTTTACTATCATTACTCTGAATTCTTTTTCAGGTAGACTGCCTATCTCTTCTTCATTTGTTTGGTCTTGTGGGTTTTTACCTTATTCCTTCATCTGCTGCATCTTTCTATATCTTCTCATTTTGTTTAACTTACTGTGTTTGGAGTCTCCTTTCCTCAGGCTGCAGAGTCTTATTTCCTCTTAATTCTGCTGTCTGTTCCCAGTGGGGTGGTTGGTCCAGTGGCTTGTGTAAGCTTCCTGGTGGAGCTGGGGGAGATAGGTGCCTGTGTTCTTGTGTGTGGAACTGGATCTTGTCCTTCTGATGTGCAGGGCCATGTCCAGTGGTGTGTTTAGGGGTGTCTGTGAGCTTAGTATGAGTATAGGCAGTCTGTCTGCTAATAGGTGGGTTGTGTTCCTATCTTGCTAGTTGTTTGGCATGAGGTGTCCAGCACTGGAGCTTGCTGGCCATTGTGTGGAGCTGGATCTTAGTTTAAGATGGAGACCTTTGGGAGAGCTCTCACTGATTAATATTCCATGGGGTTGGGAATTCTCTTGTGGTCCAATGTTGTGGACTCAGCTCTTGCATCTTGGAGGTCCAGGTCTGACCCCTGGCAGGGGCACCAAGACCCTGAAAGCCCTTCCTGGGGAGAACTTCCAATGCAGATGTGGCTGACAGATCCTCTTCCTTAGCAGGTAGTAGTCTGGCAATTCCACCTGATAGGAGATAGGCCAGTCGAGGCAGCAGGGGGAGGTGAACACTGTGTCCAGTGGAAGGACAGATGGAAAGACCAGCAGGCCTAGCCTGGGTATCCTGGCTGCTCTTTGCTTGACATTTTTCCCTAAAAGACAAATAAATAGCCAATAGGAACATGAAAAGATACTCAACATTACTAATAAGCAGAGAAATGCAAATCAAACCCACAATGAGATAACACCTCATACCTCTTATAATAGCTATTACCAAAAGGATGAGATAAGAAATGTTATAAGGAAGTGGAGAAAAGGGAACACTTGTGTTCTCTTGATACGAATGTAAATTGGTGCAGCCACTATAGAAAACAGTATGAAGATTCCTCAAGATATTAAAAGTAGAACTACCATATGATCCAGCAATCCATGTTCATTGTAATTCCCTGTTCACCACAGCATTATTTATAATAGCCAAGATATGGAAAGAACCTAAGTATCCATTGATAAATAAAAAAAATGTGATAAAAAATGTTCTATGTATGTATACAATGGAATAGTACTCAGCCATTAAAAATGGGTGAATCTTGCTATTTGCAACAATATGGTTGGACCTCAAGGACATTATGCTGCATGAAATAAATCAGACAGAGAAAGACAAATACTCTATGATCTCACTTATATGTAGAATCTTATAAAAAGTTCATAGATACAGGTTGGTGGTTTCCAGAGGCAGTGATAGGGGGTGGGCAAAATGGGTGAAGAGGATCAAAAAGTACAAACTTCCAGTTATAGAATAAGTAAGTCATGGGGTTATAATATGTGAATATAGTTGATAATACTGTATTGCACATTTAAAAGTTGCTAAAAGAGTAGATCTTAAAAGTTCTTATCACAAGAAAAAATATTTTCATAACTGTATGGTGACAGCTGTTAACTAAATTTATTATGCTAATCAGTTTAAATTACACAAGTATGAAATCATTACGTTGTACATGTGAAAATAACATAATGTTATATGTTAAATATACCTCAATAAAAGTAATAATAAAGGATTGTATCAAGTGCTCTCCAAGCTCTTTTATCTAAATTTTTAAGTTTCTTGAGGGCAGACGTGTTACCTACTCTAAGCTCATACTGATAGCCTCATGACAGGACAATAAATAAGAAAGGAGTTGTTGGGACAAGGAATAGTGACTTTATTTGGAAAGCCAGCAAAGCAAGAAGATGATGGGCTCATGCCCCAAAGAACCCTCTTGCCTGAGTCAGAGTTCAGGCTTCTTTTATACTAAAAGGGGAGGGAATGAAGTCAAACATTTCCTGGTTCCCATTTGCCTCCAGAGGGGATGCATTAATTTCTTTCTCCCTGTTCACAGGTGAGCCTGGTCAGGATGTTTTCTATGAGCTAAGCAAAGGTATTTTAGCTTAATGCTCATTACCTGTGAGTCAGGATTCCCAGAGATGGGCCATTTTGTATAATTTAAGCTTTTAGGGAGCATCCCTTTAGTGATTAACTTGTTCTGTTAAAGATATTGTGTCTGTCTCGGCCATCCATTGTATGGCCCCAATACTGTCTGGCACAGCAACAATAAATATTATTGCTAGTTTGTTTCTTTTTGTTCTGAAAAATCTTGGGATAAAAAAGGCCAATCTGAACTAGGGAAACTGTGTTATGTACTATATAGAAACAATTTTGAATTATAAACTTTTTTTTTTTTTGCTTTGTGTTTTTGTTTTCTGTTAAGATTTTTGGTTTATTGAAGTTTTCAATAGGAGCTAATATAATAGGGTTTTTTACTCTACTCTTTTTATATCTAAGTGGGCACACAAACAGGAACACCTTCAGGAAGTTCCAGGTATAGATCTGAGATCTTAGGGAAAGCACAGCTGGCATTTTCAGAGGATTATCATTATAATTCTCTTGGTCACCAAGTGAGCTTGTCCTTAACAGAGTAGAGAGTTGCCTCCATGGAGCGATTTGAGCAAGTAAGATTGCCAGCCCCATAGTAGGGTTATTATGTGTATCAGACAGGTAATAGAGATAAAGTCCTTCAAACAGGACCTAGAACATAATTGCCCTTGATAGTGTTAGGTATTATTATTGTAAGTTATTGGAGCCCAGGATGAATTCATTTAACATCAATGCCCTGGCAGAATGGGCTCAAGCCAGTTTGGATGGAGGAGGAAGGCTATAGCATGGAGTATGATCTGAGCTGATGAGGGCTCGCTGGAAGAGCCTTCTGTAATTGGGGGGAACAGAAAAACACACCTACTATTTTCCTGGGATGAAGACGGAGCCAAGGATTGATGGAGAGAAACTGGAACATAGCCTGAATTACTTTGCAACTTTGCCCAAGGTCATCTCTGTTCACTTCCTGAGACTGGGGAAACTTCAAGGCCTCCCCAACCTGCCCTAGGGATGTGGCCTCCTTCTTCCCTGTCTGTTAGCAGGAGAGATGGAAGGGGGCACATCAAAGAGCCTGGCTTGGTGCCCAGAGCAGGAGATCTGAGAATTGCCTCCACCCACTGTTGTGATCCTCTAGTCAGGCTGCCAGAGATCAAAAGCATCTCCAGCTGTTCATCTCTCCACACACACATACCGAAAAGCTAATCGCATTAACCACTTCATAAGGAATAAATTGTTATTTCCTCTCCACTTTGATTTCCCCCCTTCACTCTCTGTGCTGTAGCAGGCAAATAGCTTTCTATCAGTCTCTCTAGGAATTCCCTGTTTTCCTTATTTGTTATGTCACGAAAGCTGTTTTGCTGGGTTTTGGACCCTGTGTGCCTAGCAGGAGTAAACTACCTCCTCAGGTCAGCAGCTTCAGGATTTAGATATGCTCCTATAACCCACAGAGAGGTCACCTCTCTCATGGCTCCATTATCATGCTGTTGTAATAAGAAAAAGTCTAACAGACAAAATAACAGAAAGAACAACTTAACCCTTACTAGAAGAATAACTTAAGGAGAATGTGTTTATCACTCACAGATGCTTAACGTCTTGTTTTCAAAACTACAGATTCCAAGGCTACACCTTCAGAAATTCTGACTCTCTAGGTATGTGGAGGGGGCTTGAGGGTCTCCATTTTATCAGTTATGCCAGGTGACACTGCTACAGGTGGGCCAAAGAAGCACCCTTGGAAAACCTTTGGGTTGAGAGCAAAGCACAAATGAGGCACAGGAAGATGGAATGGTAGGCTCTAGGCAGGAAATGACTCATGGTAGGATTTTACTAGGAGTTGAGGATCTGCAGGCCTCTCAGAAATGTCCCTTCTTGGCTGGTCACTGGGAGCACTGCTGGTGCCTGAGGCTGAGGTCTGCAACTGGTGAACGTGGTGGTGCTTCCTTCAGTTTGGTTAGGCTCAGCAGTCTTTCCTTGCCAACTTGAGTCCACTTCTGCCTGGCACTGCAAATGTCACCTTTCAGCCATAACCTCCGTTTAGCTCCTAACTTAGGCTGTCAATGTTTTCCAGCCCTCACTGTGGAATATCTGCATACTTCTGAGGTTCTCAACTGGTTTCCCCCTGGGTGTACCCAGGAAGCAGTGGGTCCCTTCATGCCACATGAGAACTGAAGGAACCTCAGGAGCATTGTCTATGTGTCCTGAGCCGTCCAGCAGGCATTTCTAACATCCCACATGGTTGGAGCCACAGTCAAGACATGGCCCTGCTGAGGTGGCTTAAAATGCCCCAGTTCTTCACACAAGGAAGTGAGGGACAAGCCCAACATCATAGGGTTCATACTTCTCTGCCTATGTCGGACATCCATTTCTGACATGGGTAAAGGTATTTCAACTGTCTGGCAAGAATCATTGGTCAAAGGAACTGGCCCATTGGGGCTTTGGGATGTTTAGCTGTATATCTGTAGGGGCACCAGCAAGGAGGAGTTCAGGTTCAATTGTTCTCTTTCTCTCTCTTTTCTGGGCATTGCTAACTTGGAACTTATTTCTGTAATGTGAAAATAGTCTCTCTTCAATTGGAAAAAAATGAGGGGAACATGCCAAATTAGGTCAAGATTCGGGATAAGCAAAGGTGATAGAGGGAAGAGACTACTAGGAATGCTGAGGCATAGACATCTCACAGCATTCATTCACGCTCCTCAATAACTTTACTTTGTCTTGTCCTTGACTCTTTGAGGTAGTTTCTGGTTATTAGCATATGATTGATGTGTGCATACATATATATATACACACACACACATGATGTATCAATCATATATATATATGATGAATGAGATAAGCTAAATTCCTACTACTGTTCCTGCAGTTGGTCCCAAGGTCATAATTGACACACATTTTATCGCTCTTCTACAACCCATTCTAGAATTCCCTTCCACCCCTTCTCAACAAGTGCTTCAGTAAGTTTCTATTCCTCGCCCTGGATAACCCAGACTTGTTGAGATAACCCTGAGAGCTCCAAGTCCTCTGTTAGTTTGTGATTAGTTGCAGTGTTAGTCTGCAATTGCCCATTTACAGTTATTATTAAACAAGGAAACATCAAAAGGTATCCCAATAAATTCTACACATTCCAGACATGCTCCTCCCTGCCCAATTATTGCCTTATTCCAATTTAGTCTCATTGAGGGGGGAGGGGCATGATGATGCTTTGGGCCATCTGATGTCAGTGAAGTTCTGTGCCATTGGCCCAGCCTTTTAATTGAACTGTATGTACTACCTTGTCTCATATACATCCTCTGATATAAATGTCAGCCTAGATCCTATATCTGACAGTCCTTTAAAGATTTGAATATTCCCCCTTTTCCAGTAAGCTCTTACCTTGCTGAAAGGTTGAGAGTCATTTTGGGAAAATATTGGACAATTTGCTGTTGCATTATTTCTGTGCCGTTATAGGGTTGTTTCTTAAGGAGACTCAGAGAGCCCTTCAACTGGGCTCTGAGTCTAAGAGCTGGCTGATATCTGGAAACTAGGTGTGGAATTGTGATTTGTCCAGTAAGAGAGACAACATTCACCTTCAACTCACCAATTACTCCTCTTGTTTTGGTTAAATGGGTCACAACCAAGACTCTTTCTGGCTGCCTATCTACCTCATTGTTAGGAACACCAAGGCCTGGGCCCCATTGCCACAGATCCCTGTGGATAAGACACCATTTTGACCTTGTCCTCATGATGGCAATTATACCCCTTTGCCTCTGATGGTTAAGAGTAGCCACCTGGCCTATCTCAATCTGGAATTCTAACATATGCATTGAAAGTAGATAAGCCAGTTCATAGCGGAACTTCCTACCATTCCCGTGGGCTTACATAGAACTGCCACCAATGAATTTCTCAATATTTTTGGCACCCTCCTTTGCTAATGTATTTCTTAGTGCTTTCAAGAAGGGAATCTCCTCCAGACTTCCTGAGGAACACAGTCAACTGGGTCTCTGATCTTACATAATAAATGCAGTCTAGCTTTCTCATCTTTCTGAGCCTTTTAACCCCTTCCTCTATACTCTGTAAAGGAAGTTTGACCATCTCCATTTAATTTATTGTAGGCCATCTTTTTTTCCAAGCTCCAAGGAGCCATTCCCAAAGCATGTTAGGATAGTCTCCAGTGGTTTCTCAGGACATTAAAACATGAGTCATAGGAGAATACTCCCATATCATTAAAATATATTATTCAACTTTGTATCCTGGCCCCATCATCAGTCTAGCATCTTCAACATTCATCTCCCAGTATTTTTCTCTAAGTTCTGCTGCATTTCTTTAATGAGTGATAGAGTATTTCCCAAGCAGGCCAAGCTAAACCTTTACCCTAATTATTGGCCTATGAATGAGAAGGTCTATATTTAGGAAGGCAAGCATTATCTCTTAAGGTATCTAATTCAATGAGGTATTTTCATGGTCTCCAGGCAAGGAAGGCTGCTATGCTCCATCAAGGAGGAATGGAATACTTCTGCTGCAAAAGAATCTGGGGGTTCAAAGTTCTCAAGCACATCTGTTCAGATATCCTCATCCCAGATCTCAGATCTGACCCCTTTCCATCAAGGCCTTTATGTTAGCATAGGAGACTTTGCTGGAACTGTGAATTCACCTTCTTTACAACCCAGCTACTCTCAAAATCAGATATTAGGGTTGATTTTCAGTGTTGTCTGTCCTTGGTTTATAGGAGATGAAGATCTCTTTAAATGTTGTCATGAAACTATTGCTTTCATGCAATGCCCTGAGTTGTCTGATCTGAGCTTGTATTTTCTTCTTTTGGGACACTAACGGCACTTAACATCAGTCAAGGAGCTTGTCTTCGTATCTCCTAAATGTTGGAGATACTAGCCTGTTCTTGCTTGACCCTTGTGATAAACCTTTCTCTGCTCAAAGTCGATGTTTTGATTGGTTTTGCCTCACTGTGCATTGGGCACATGAACTTCAGTTCGAGAACAAATACTCAAAACAAAACAAAACAAAAATTTGTCTCACTAACTGCACTTCCATCTGCTTCACTTTACATCCTTGTTGTTGTTGTGGTTGTTGCTGTTAGGAGATTGCTAAGGTTTAGACTGCAGCATTTAGTAGAAGATAGAAAAAGAATTCCTGGGATTGAGGCTTGCCCTAATCTTAATAAGGCATTTATCACAGTGTCCTTATTTTCAAGATGAATCTAAGGTCCTTTAGAGGTTCAGCGTTCTTTGACTCAGTGATTCCTGGACAGCACTAGGCAGAGAATTTCCATCTCTTTGACAGTCCCCACAAGCTCTCTTGGCACCATGTGGGCTTGTTTTCTAGTTCCCTCCCTAAGTCCCTCATTCCAGCTCAGCTCTAGGGGTGAAAATATATTATGCTTCACTGATCACTGGAGCCGCCTGACTCAGATTTGTGAAATATTCTGGGTTTCCCCCATATGCTGTGTGCTATCTGTTGCTAATATTTGTGATGACTGGTCAATTCGCCTCCAACTGGCAATTTGGGGCAGAGATCTAAGTAGCTGTGATTGAAATTGGGATTAGATTCTTCCTTAGAGCAATTCCCCAAAGGTCAATAATGTTATGCCTGGAGCATTTTAATAAGGGTAAGAGGCCAAGTCTTCCCTATCCTATTATTGTAGATTCTTTAAAAGGTTAATGAAAAATGCAGTGTAAAGGCTGTGTAGGAGCAGAGCAGATGGGCCAGTGTAAAGGCTGTGTAGGAGCAGAGCAGATGGGCCAGAGAACCAGGGACAGAGCTGCTGCATGAGTAAACAAAAGAGGATCTTTTACAAGGTGAGTCAGTAAAGGATGTAAAGCTATTTGGCATTCCTTTTCATAGCTTAACAGCACTGAACTTGAATTCATAGAATAGCTTCCAGCGGGTTCTTCAAAACTACTTTCTTTTTACAACTGTATTACTTCGCAAGTGATCATAGAACACAACACAATGCTAATTTGAAAACAAAAATAGGTTGCAGTAGAATAGGATGGGGTCCAGGGTTTCTTCAGTTTTAATGGCTTCAGAAAAAAGTCTCTTTCTAAACCCTGAAGAGATGTTAATGGCAGATTCTGTTCTATGGCTTTAAAGAACTTAGTGCTGAATAATGGATGAATTCCATTCAATATGGTGATTTCACCTCAATTATCACACTATCACCTAAAATTCAGTTTTTCTTTTTTAATGTATCACTTTCATATCTGATTATCTTTTGTGTTCTGGAGGAGTTACAGGAATATATCATTATTTTCTCAATAATTTCTTTAACTTTTTTTCATTTAGCCTTATTCTAAGCAATAATACCCATAAAACCACAGGTTTGCTGAGCTAATTATATTCCCATTAAAGGAAGTGCACATTTTAAAAATACTTTGCATGTACCATTTAAATAATCTTCATCTGTACCACCAGTAGTATGAAAGACACGGAGAATTTAGTTTGTCTTACTCTGCCCTTAGCCCTTTACACACAGCTGGCCCTCACCCCATCACATCACACCCCATAGGTCCTTAAAGCCAACTCAGTACGACACTGCCTATTAGTGTTATTAGTAGTGCCTAGGTTTCCCTTCTTTATTCCAGAAATGTTATTTTGGTCCTGAGTCATGTTTTCTCTGCATTAAGTATTGTTCCAGTCACTTATTTTCTTTGCATTTGCCCAAAAAATCTTTTATCATACTCCTAATCATAACAATTATTATTATTATTATTATTATTTTGAACTTTCCTAATATGAGATGTGGCCTTCTGAAATAGTGAATGTTGAATTTTGTTTTTATCCAATCTTAGAATCATATTTTGCAAAATGTAGATTTCATATATTTATTGTAATAATTTATTTATAATATCTTTTTCATGTATTCTGTTTTTTATATGTCCTTGCTCTTTCATTGTTTACATTTTTCCATATAGCCCACTGGCCGCCCTGTGACTGGAGTGTTTTCTATTGTCTTTCCAGCACCTAGAACAGGGGTGTGGATGTAAGTGTTAACACATAAATATTTGTGGAGTGAATGAATAGAGCAATGAATATTTTTCACTATGGGTTACGTTTTTTTAGGTTGAATTTACTTGCTGATTTGGAAAGGGCTTCACATTTTACTGGAGCAGTGATTCTCAAATCTCAGGACATATCAGAATCAGCTGCAGGGTACGTTAAACCACAGACTGCTGGGCTCCACTCTCAGGGTTTCTGATTCAGTCGGTCTGCAGTGGTACCCGAGGGGGTACATGTTTAACTAGATCCCAGGTGATGAGGATGCTGTTGGTTTGGGGCCTGCGCTTTGGAACCACTGAATTGAAGGTTGTCTCTAAGTTTTGCAAAACTCCCAGGCCTAGACATTTTCCCATATTTTTCAGATTCAAGAATAATCTAATAACTTGATTTCTGTATATTTAAGGAGAAGGCTTTTGTAGAATTTAAAGTTCTCTCATCCTTCTACATTTTTATCTTTGGGGTTTTAGATCCGTATTATTGATACCAATTAATTTAAAATTAAATTTTCAACCTGTTGTTTATTGATCTCTTTCATATTCTAGTTCATGTTTTCCAGAATTTCATCGAGAGAACCAAAGAATTGTATTGTAAACCCCTTTGCATGGCTATGATTTCCCCCTGCATGCTTAGATTATTCTTCCCCATGGAAGGAACTTTCTACAGACTTCATGTTAGTTTTTCTCTGATATTTCACCTTGAAGCAAGGACACCTGCCTCTCAGGCCCAGTGATACTGAATGAAAATGCTTTTTCTCTTTGATTACCCGAGTGATTTTAAAATCCCTTTGGCTAAACCTAAACTGGAGTGACAATTATTTATCTCCAGTCTAGGCACGCTCCTGAGCCTGGAAAGCGTTAGCCAAAGGCGGGAATACAGTTTACTCCTGTGGCCTCCTCCTCTCTTATGTAAGGAGGTACATGCCTGCTGACTAATTTGAAACAATACTACAGGGGTAGTATTGGTATACGAAAAATTAGGCAGCTAAACAGTCCCAGAGCTGCTTCTGTCTCTGCTTTTATCTTTTGCTAACTGCTATGGACTGAGTTGTATTTCTCACACAATGTATAGATTGGAGCCTGGGCTGTGACTTTGGAGATGGGGCCTTTAAGGCGGTATTAACATTAAATTGGGTCATAATGGTAGAACCCAATTCCAACAGAACTGAGGTCTTTATAAGAAGAGGGAGAGACACCAGAGCTCTCTCACTTTGTGTGTGCACAGAGAAAAGGCCACGTGAAGACAGAGAGAAGGCACCATCTGCAAGTTGAGGAGGGAGGTCTCACCAGAAACCGACACTCTGCACATAGTCAAGGAGGCTGGGCTTTCACCTATGGCCATGATGGTGAGCCCAGAGGATAGAGCATGGAGCCAAATGAGATTGTTCTCAAGCCTTAAGATGGAAAGGAATTTGTGTTGCTAGGCTTTAGACTTGCTTGGGAGCCATCGCCTCTTTTGTCTTTTTGGGATGGAAATATCTATTCTATGCCTGTCCTACAATTGTATTTGGGAAGTACATAATTTGTTTGGCTTCAAAACTTCACAGCTGGGCAGGAGTTTTGCCTCGTGATCAATCATAACTTGAGTCTCACCCACCCCTGATTTAGATGAGTCTTTGGATTTGGAATTGATGCTGGAATTGGTTAATACTTTTGGAGCTATTGGAAAGGAGTGAATGTAGTCTGCATGTGAGAAGGACATGAATTTTGCAGGGCCAGAGGGCGGAATATTATGGACTGAGTTGTCTCCCCAAATTCATAAACTAAAGACTTAAACCCTCTAATGTGACTATATTTGTAGATAGGGCCTTAAATGAGGTCATTAAGGTTAAATAAATTCAAAAGGGTGGGGTCCTAATCCAATGGTGTCTTTTTTTTAAGCCATTGTTTGTTTGTTTGTTTGTTTGTTTGTTTTTTCCCCTAGCTGCAATGGGTCTTTGTTGCTGCCCGAGGGCTTTCTCTAGTTCCAGGGAGCAGGGGCTACTCTTTGTTGCAGTGCGTGGGCTTCTCTTTGCTGTGGCTTCTCCTGTTGTGGAGCACGGGCTCTAGATGCACGGGCTTCGGGAGTTGTGGCACGCAGCCTCAGTAGTTGTGCACAGGCTTAGTTGCTCTGCAGCCTGCGGGATCTTCCCAGACAAGGGAATGAACTCGTGTATGCTGCATTGGCAGGTAGATTCTTTTTTTTTTTCTTCTTGTTTTTTTCTTTTATTGTTGTTCTAAGCCTTTTTTTTTTCTTTTTAAAGAACTTTTATGAAGATATAATTGACATACAATAAATGGCATGTACTTAAAGTGTACAATTTGATATTTTTTTCTTACTGGTAATGTATATATGGCAATCCCAATCTCCCAATTCATCCCACCTCAACCCCCACCTGGTGCTTTCCCCCCTTGGTGACCATATGTTTGTTCTCTACATCTGTCTCTACTTCTGCCTTGTAAACTGGTTGATCTGTACCCCTTTTCTATATTCTGCCTATATGTGTTAATATACGATATTTGTTTTTCTCTTTCTGACTTACTTCACTCTGTATGACAGTCTCTAGGTCCATCCATGGCAGGTGGATTCTTAACCACTGCACTACCAGGGAATTCCAAGATCAGTGTCCTTTTAAGAAAATGAGAGACATCAGAAATCTCTCTTCAAGTACCTGCGCAGAGAAAAGGCGATGTGAAGACACAATGAGAAGCCATCATCTTCAAGCCCAGAAAAGAGGATTCACCAGAGGCCTCTGCTGACACTGTGATTGTGGACTTCCAGCCTCAGAAAGTGTGGGAAAATAAATATGGTTGCTGTTGTCATTGTTTATTCCATTTGGTCTGTGATATCCTCTTATGGCAGCTGAGCAGACTAACACAATAACTTTGTATCTTAATAAGTGATACAAGCTACGTGGTTACCACTCTAGCTATTATTAAACTTGTCTTCTAATGAGTGATATGTATACCAGGGTATCCTTTTACTTCACCTCTTGCTGTGCAATAAATGCCATTCTGTCACCTTTCTCCTCACTGTTGTGTTTCTGAGAGCTTATTTCCCAAGTGGATGAAAAATAAGAAGTGTTGGTAGGATCAGTTGTGTAGATGATGATTAGACAGCCCTGCCCTGAATGCCCTGAAGTGTGATGTCTCTACAGTGGTGGTGGGTGGCAGAGAGCATCCTAATTGGTAGCATCTCCCGAGCTTCTGATGTCAGGAAATAGAACAGGTTGGGTTAAGGCCCTTTGATATTTAACTAACTACACTCTTTTCTCAATCCTGCTGTCAACATGTGGATAGAGAAAGTTTTTCTGCAGGTCGGCCTCATCAGTGCTGCCACTACTGCTTTGCCAAATCTTCATAGGCTTTCCAGGGAAATGTGGGACAGAGTAAATTAGACATCATCATTTGAATGTCCCCTCCCCCAAGACTTGGCTACAGTTCAATCTTGAGTAGGCACTAAAACTCTAAGTTGTGACCACAGTAGGGATTGAGGTTGGCATTCAGCTTGCAACTGGGTTTAGGGTCAGTTTATGGCTAGTATTGCTTACCAATATAATTCATGATGGAACTGAACCCATCATCTCTGACTCTGATCACTTAGAGCACCAGAAATTCCTTTAGATTAGATGCTGGAATATGAGACCTTGGAGACAAACTTTCTGGGCTTGTACAGAGGCAATGAGTACAAAGTTCAGTACAAAACAAAAACAAAACAAAACAACAACAAAAAGAAAAAAATAAAACAATGGCAAAAGTCCTTCATAATCCTCTGACTCTGGGATCATCTTATTTCACTTAAAAAAAATCTCATCATAGTTCTAGCCCTTATTTCTATCTGGCAACTCAGCTCAATTGGTCCAAGTGACTAAGAAAAGGAAAAATGAGTAACCAAAGCAGAGAGAAAACCCAGGTTTCCTCAGACACTTCTGGAGTAATTTTTTAATTAATTAATTAATTTATTTATTTATTAATATGATAGATTTAAGTTCAAATACATACATTATTACATTAATGTAAATGGGCTTCAATTTAAAGACAAAGATCATCAGACTGTGTGTTAGTTTCCTATTGTTGCTTAACAAATTACCACAAATTTAGTGGCTTAAAACAACACAAATTTATTATCTTAAATTTCTGGAGATCAGAAGTCCAAAATCAGTTCAATAGACTAAAATCTAGGTGTTGGCAGGGTAAAATATTCTTCTGGATGCTCTAAGGGAGAACCCATTACCTTGATTTTTCTAGACTTTTGAGTCCACCTGCATTCTTTGCCTCAAAGTGGAGTAATTTTAGCTGACTATCCAGCAGACAGAGAATGTGTTTGCAGGAAGACAGCACCCACTCTTTTACCAAATGGCTCATGCGCTGTGGCCCTGCCCAGACAACTGGCAGATTTGCTTCCTGCTGTAGCAGAAGGAAGCAAGGAGGGGGCCTCCAAGAGGGAGCGAGACCATGGGAGGACATTTCCTTGAGCTGAGAGGAATGAAAAAAGGCAGGTGATGTTTTCCTTGGCTGCCAGATTTAGCCACAGTTGCACTCAGAAGAGTTTCTTTGCAGCGCCCATGGCTACCAGGCGAGCTGCAAGAGGCAGAGAGGCGCAGGTGAATGGCTGATCTTGTTCTATGGTTTATTTGGGGGAACTTAAAGTTAATAAGGAGAGATGACTAAGTGGGAAAATCCACCAGAATGTTGATAGATGGAGAAATTGCTAGGTGTCATCTCCTTTTTATCTTTACTTTCATACCTTGCAAAATATATATAATCCCAATTTGATCATCTCTTGCCTCAAATCTGACCAAATAAAGATTTTGAATCAGAGCTCTATTTTCTGTCTACCTGTGTAAACTGGGGCCCAGACCATCGCCCACTCTGTTCCCAGAGTATTTTGGTGCTTTCATGCATTCCCCATGTCCCTCACCATAGCCCTGACTGCAGCTATCCTCACTGTGTCACCCTGACAACCAGTGGGGTGGGAGAGGTTGATACAGATAGACACCTGTACAGCCTTCTCATGGTCCTGCCCCCACATGCCACATCCTCCACCTCATGCCCTCTCCCCCATCTCATTCTTGTCTCACACCCCATCTCCTTCATGCTCCCAGACATTATGGCAATAAAAGCATCTCCAGCACTGTGTGCCTTGGCAATTACTAGATGGTGAGATTATTACTTGTTTAAAGTAAACCTGCTACACCAGAGGTGTCTCACCTCAGTTCCTTTTCCTGGCCACCTCAGAACTTGTTCTTTCTATTGGTTCCTTCTCCAGGTGGGATCTGACACTAGCTGACTTGAGTATTGTGATCTTGAGCTTTCCTTCTATAGTTCAGCTCAGTTTTATTATTTGAGGTGGTAGATGTATATAAGGAGGAGTTGGGGAAATGAAGCTGGCTGATATTCACCCTTCCTCTCCACAGAAATCTAAATAATAGAGAGAATAAGCACAAAGAGCATATGGTCAATGGGTATCAATGCAATAGTTTAATTTATTGGCCAGGCAAGTACCAACAACTGACAAAATACAGGGCTCCCTGGTATAGCTGACTTTCTAGAAGTAGGGATCTGATCATTCTTCCCCATCTCTCAAAGTTAAGACTTATCTATTTAGGTAGCTGGGTTGTCTGGAGAACACTGAGTTGCCCAGAAAGCTGTTAGGGTCATAAGTCTGCATTTTTACACCTCTAACTGGCATGATAATGGGAACAAAAGATAAAAATATAGGACCAAGTTATCTTGTCACTCTCTAGGAAAACTGAAACTCACCAACTACCTGAAATTCTAACCATTAATTAGTCATTTTGTGTGGAGGAGTTGAGCCTTCTGGGCTTTCTCCCTTGTGAGCAGAGGTGCCCAAGTTCCTCCTCTATTGAAACTGGAGGTCATGGAAGAGAAATACTGGCTTTTTCTCAACAGCATTGTGCTTAGTTCTGCTTCTTTCTTCAAACCTTCTGGGCTGCCACTGCTTGACACCCTCCATCGAATGATCCCCTCTCTGTCTTTCATACGGCAGTTTTACATTTTGTCAAGGATGTTCTAGAGACAAAGCTTTCACATGTAGAAGATGCTCCTGATCACTGGGATTTCTAGTCTTTCTGTATAGAGCTAGTGAGTGACATGTGGATAAAAGGATCAGTAATAATAGCACTTTACAGAGTTCAGGTCCATCTCCAAGTGCTTTTACATCATCATTTTATTTCACCCTCCAAGAACACTGTCAGTTGTATGAAACAGGTAGTCTTGTTTTGAAGGTTCAGAGAACCTGAAGGGAATTACCCAAAGACACATGCATAAGAAATGGACAAACCAAGATTAGAACTCAAGTATCCCAAGTGCTTCAAGAGTAATACATTCTTACACTCAAACAGATTTCTGCTTTGGCATTGTTATGGGTTGAACTATTCCCTCCCCACCTAAAAAAGAGATATTGAAGTCATAACTCCAGTACCTCAAAATGTGATGTTGTTTGGAAATAGAGGCATGGCAGACAGTTAGTTAAGTTATGATGAGGTTATACTGAAGCAAGGTGGGCCCCTGATCCACTGTGTCTAGTGTCCTGACAAGAAGACAGCTGTGTGAGGACAGGGACTCACAGAGAAAGCCATGTGATGATGAAGGCAGAGACTGGTGTCTGCAGCTGCAAGCCAAGGAGCACCAGATGGCTAGGAAACTCCCAGACACCATAGTGGCAAAGAAGGATTTCCCTACAGATTTCAGTGGGAGCACGTCTCTGCTGATACCTTTTGGACTACTAGACTCCAGGCCTGTAAGAAAATCAATTTCTGTTGTTTTAAGCCACCCAGTGTGTACTTTGTTATAGCAACCCTAGGACATTGACACAGATGTCATACAAGATCCTTCCTGTGATGGTTCAGAATAATTTGAACCACTTCATATTCCTCTTCTTCTCGTCACTCGTCCTTTTAATCTTCTTAAATCTCTTTTTACCTTTTGATACAGGCTCTCTTAGATGTATTATTGGAGTGGTATGGTTCATCCTTCCTTTTCTCCCCACTACAGCTTCTTTTGAAATCCTACCTATTTTCAGTACCCCATTTAAATTTTGCCTTCCCCGTGAAGATTTCTCTACCTCTCCCTTGATCTGCTTGTCATTTGCACTACTATCAAGGCACTTACTAGAATCACAATTATCAAATCATCTAGTATTATTCAAGCATTAGCGGCGTACCCTTACTTTCTCAAAACAAACCCACAAGCGAACAAAGTAACAAAACCTAAGCTATCCTTGAAACATTTTCTGTTGGAACTCTGTGTCTTCTGGTGTTTGAGTAAAGTGCCTGGTGAGGAACCTGCAAAACAGAGTGAAGCCTAGGAGAACAGGTTTCATTAGGAACCAGAAACTTCAGCATGCTATCACTGTTTTCATATATGTGTATGTAACATTGATTATTTTCTAACTTTTATTATGAAATTTTTCAAACATATACAAAAGTAAAGAGGATAATAAAGTGAATACCCATGTCTGAGTTGCTAAAACAGTCAATTGCCACTTTATGGCCGGTCTTGTGTTATCTTTGGCCTCTTTCACCACCAGTCCAGATTATTTTGAAGTAGATCCCAATTATCCCATTAGTAAATATGTCAGCTTGTATTTCTAGCAAATAGGGGCTTTTCCATAAAGATTTAGATATAGTGTCATCACCACATCTAAAAAAATGAACAGAAATTCCTTGCATCATCAACTATCCAGAAAGTGTTTAAATTTCCCCCTATTTCATAAGTGCTGCTTTTTTATTTTTGTAGTTTCTGTGCTTTTCATATGAATAATGTAGTTTTTAAAAGTGAATCATCACAATATTTTCTGAGCACACACTTTGTGTCAAGCACTATGTGCTAAGCATTATACCTAATTTTATACTCAAACTTAAAAAAATTAAGTATTATTATTGTTATTTCTATGTTACAAATGAGGAAACTGGAGCTTGGAGAGGCTGACTTCTTGCTCAGGGCTGAAGAGCCAGGCAGTGACAGAAGCATTTCTTGAACCCAGGTTGCTGACTCTGGGTACCACGCTCCTTCTAGGTTACCATATAGAGTAGCAACTCAGACACACCCCAGAGCAACTCTGACAGAGATGTTTTCCTGAAAAAATATTGGATGAAATCTATAACAACATGTTTCAATATTACTTTCAGGTCAACTATGTCCTAATATGTACATCAAAATATAGCACTCGTAGGGAATTAAATAGGGATTCATCATTTTTCTTCTCTGGTGCTGGTATAGTAATCTGGTTTAATAATAGAGTTTCACTGTACTTTCATTCATTCATTTGCTCATTCATTCATTTCATAGTCATTTGTGACTGTCTGCTATGAATCAGGCACTGGAGATATAAACGTAAAGTACAGTCCTTGGCTTGGAGGAGGGACTGAGTTATACATTTACTTAAAACTTGACAATGGCTTGATGTTGAAGGCCAGTATTAGTTTGAGTGGGAGGGTAAAGTGATTGGAAAGAGCCTCACTTAATTGAGGAGATGCGCTTGCTTCCCCCAGTGCCTGGAACTACCAGACATAGAGCGTCACAGCATCGGGCCTCCATCACTCACCTGATTTGTCCTTCCTTCACAACACCAGCTTTGTAATAGTACAAAGTGCTGATGTGGCAAGTGCTTGTGTAGGCACTTGCCATGTATCTACTTATTTAATCCTCATAATAACTGTGTAAGATGATGGTAAGTATTATCTCCATTTTACAATTTATGGTAATTCAGTAGAGAGAATTTAAAGCAACAAAATTCTGGGCTTAGCAGTTTGTTTTCACAGCTTTCCTTCTCAGCTCATACAACAGGCTTGTCTGGAAAATTAATTTGCTCTTGACTTTGAGCAGTGTTAGGCCCCAAACTCTTGGTAGAGTGAGGAATATTAAGTAACAATCCTCATTCAATTGTGTGGACATTATTAACTGCCAAATCCCTTGATATTTATACGTCTGATTTTAAGCAACAGAGAATGTAAGTACACTCACCTATAAGGTGTTATAAGAGTTAGACTCTTACAAATTCTAGATTGTGCCAAGCTGTTCCAACTTCTTCCTGGAACTTCCCCTTTCTAGGATTAGTCTTCCAACCTCTCTTGTTTGGCTGTGCTCCTGCTCTTTCAATACCTAGCTCTCTTGTTTCTGACCACACTGACCACTACTGCAGTCATGATCTCACCGTCTCCTTTTACCATGGCCCAATATACATGCCTCAATCATAACTCTGCAGGCTGCATATTCCTTATTTGTTTCATTTTTACTCACTATTTGAGAGACAAGGGGAAAACCAATGTCTTGTTTTCATCATCTCAGATGTGCCCATAAAGTGTCATCTGTAATTTACCTTCCAACTTGGTAAATTTAGAGTTGGGAGCTCTGAGTTGGTATCTAAGTATGTAGTCAGATCTGAGGAATGGCAAGTGTCTGTGAACAACTAGCAAAGCCCTGAATGAAAGTCGTCTTTATTATGAATGGTGAAGTTTAGCTGAATCTAATGTACTGATTGCAGGAAACTGCATTTTAAACTGGGATCTAGAGTGACATTCAACTAGTATAAAATACAAATACTTTTTTCTACTTAAAATTATCTTGCATTTTAAGAGTTTTAGGACAATTTGAGGCCATCTAATACACACATTCCTGAAACTGGGTATACATGAAATCACTTGGAAAGTTTATTTATCACATAAATTCCAATGTCCTTCTTTAGGTGCTAGCACGGACTTGGGATATGCCAGGGTGATTCTACATCAGCCAAACCGTGGACTACTGTTTTGGAGTCGCTGGTCTAATGCATCTTCCTCACCCCCATCCTATGTGTTTCCCTTCTAGGCTGGTAACCCTTTCTAGTACTTGTGAATTTTAAAGAATTTTCTCCCTATTTATGGGCACTGTTCACTTCAATAAAGGCAGGAGATCTTTCTTAATCTGAATAAATGATTTCGTCTTTAGAGGTCTACATGGATTTGCTCACTGGCCTTGTCATTCCAGTTATTTCTATTGCAGACATTCCTCCTTGCTCTAGGCACTGACATACACATAACAGAACTAGTCCAAGCGCAGTTCACTTTCTGCCCTACGGAAAGGTCACCCAGTCTCTGATTTGAAAAGTGCCTTTGCACTCCCCAAATGAAACTTGAGATGTTTCTCTTGGACATTAGCAACTGCTTGATATGGTTTACTGAAGTCTAGAGTAACCTGTTCCAAGGAAGGTTAACTCTCAATCAATCAATTCTAACATAGAAACTTCCTCTTCAAGTTAAACCAAGAGCTTGTCTCTGAAACTTCCATATCCTGGTCTCCATCCCCCAAAGAAGCCACGAACTAAAAAATGAGCTCTTTCTTACACACGAGAACCAACCAAGTATTGATGACAGATAACAAACTCTTTGTTAATCCCAGTCTTAAACTCTATAATAAACACACATGGTCTTCTTCTCTTCTAAGAAAAACAAGTAGCAAAATGATCAGAGATGTTATCTCTGTTTACAGAGGTTACCAAAAAAGGTAGATATCACCTTTGCCCTAAGAGAGTTTGGAAAAATGGCTCCTTCCCTTCTGTATCTCTCTTTCCCGTGATCAGAATGCCCCTGGGGTAACCAATACCCACTATCATGTTTGAAATCACTAGACATTGGCAAGATGATTTGGGGTTCCTGGCAGCCTGCCAGCAATAGTAATACAAGTCAAGCTGTTTGAAAGCTTCCCAAATTACAGTATTAACCTTGGAAGGTAGATACAGGCCAATTTGCAAATCTTATTTAGACCATTAACATGCACCAGTGAGAGAAAACAAACATCAGCCTTTCCCTGGACATCTCTTTCTTGTTTGCCCATGCTAATTAGTAGAATTTGCATAAATACATAAAAATCCTGTGTGTTCCTCAGTGTATTCAGCACTCAATTCTCGTTAACTTCAGTAAATATTCCCACATCGCACACAGATTGACTCTCCATCTTTGACCAGGCCAAACCCAGGAGCACACCATCTCTTAGACTTCTATTTCTGGACATGTTGAATTAGAGAATATATCAGACACATGAAGGACCTTATAAACCTTAGCTTACAGATTGGGAAATTGGGACAGATGAGTTAGATAACTTAAGAATGTGCTTCTATGAAGTTGGCACTAAGGAATAGCATTATAATAATAAGTATTGTCTTAAAACTGACATACTCCACTTGCCTCACTTTTTCTTTGCTGCAGTGTGGCCAAAGCTGCAGTCAACTCAAGGCCTAAATGGGAGAGGATCCACTCCCTAGCTGAATCTTGTGGCTGTGGGCAGGACTGTTGCAGGCCTCAGATTTTCATCGCATCTTTGCCAGTGGGTTTCAACATAAGGTTGATCTCAGTATGGCAGCTGGCTTCCCCCAGAGCAAGGAATTTAAGAGAAAGCAAGAGAGGGCCCAAACTTCATCACCAAAGTGACATTCTATCAATTCTGCTGTATACTAATGAGTTACCAAATCCAGCCCATACTTAAAGGGATGGGTACCACACACGGGTATCAGTACCAGCAGGTGGGCATCTGAAGGGCCATCTTGGAGGCAATCTACCATAATAGCCCCTGCCCTCTGAGCATCCTCCCCTTACCCCACCATGCTCTACCTGATCCATGCTGTACCCTCTCGCTCCCAGGCAGTTAGGGAGGCAACTGCAGTAGAAACAGCAGGCTCTTTGAATCATAGACCAGTAACTGAGCATGAAAGGAACTGTCTGCAGCCTGCCTCAGAGCTGCAGGTACAATGCAATTATGTAACTCTCAATAGCTTTCATGTTGACCACATCCCAGAAATTGGCATCTAAGGCCTGGCTAGCTATGCAGAGGATCAGAACTGAACTGAGCTGTTGTAATAAAACAGATGGCAGTGAACAGAGGTTGTAGAAATTGCCTGACTTTAACCATTGCTACGCAGACATAGTTCCTTGATCTCAGAGTATCTAATTTTTTCCTGTAATAAATTTATTTTTTCATTTGTAAAGTGAGTCTGAGATGATTGTTTTCACTTTCATAAACCCCAAGAGGCAATATCTATACAGGTTGGAACTGATGCCAAAAATTCAAATGCCTCCAGGGTCAAGTATGTGTGAAGTGGGCCAGGTGGAATGGTAGGGACTGTGGGGATACAGTGAGGCAAGTTTGGCTAAGGCCTTCTGTGATATTGGATTTATAATAACAAATACATATTTGATATTTTCTGGCACAGAGCTCCTAAAACCCTTGAGATTTCCTAAGTGATAAGAACAATAAAGTTGTAAGAAGTCTTTTGTTATTTATAACAAGCCTCTTTCAACCACACCTGAATTTGTGTTAATGAAGTGACTTTTGGAAAGTCTTTGTGATTGGAGGGTTGGAAATTTCAGCTCTATCTCCTGACCATGAGAAAAGGAAAGGGACTGGAGATTTTCAATTACAAGGGGACAGTGATTGCTAGTCTTGCCCAGGTAGTGAAACCCAAGAGGACAGTGTTCTGCGGGCTTCTGAGATGATGAACTCTAGAGGAGAGTGAGGCATCCTTAGAGAGAGCATGGAGGCTCTGTGCCCCTTTTCATACACCTCGCCCTCTGCATGTCTTCCATCTGGCTCTTCTGAGCTATATCCTGTCATCATAACTGGTAATCTAGTGTGTAAATGTCTTCTTGAGTTCCGTGAGCAACTCTTACAAAATTTTTTAAGAACTTTTATTGAGATACAATTGATATACAATAACTGCATATATTTAAAGTGCACAATTTGATTTTTTTCTTATTAGTAATATATATTTGGCAATCCCAATCTCCCATTATTCCAAACCCAACCCCCACCACCGACTTTCCCCCCTTGGTGTCCATATGTTTGTTCTCTAATTCTGTGTCTATTTCCGCCTTGCAAACTGGTTGATCTGTACCATTTTTCTTGATCCCACATATATGCATGAATATGCAATATTTGTTTTTCTCTTTCTGACTCACTTCACTCTGTATGACAGTCTCTAGGTCCATCCATGTCTCTACAATGTCCCAATTTCGTTCCTTTTTTACAGCTGAGTAATATTCCATTGTATATATGTCCCACATCTTCTTTATCCATTCATCTGTTGATGGACATTTAGGTTGCTTCCATGACCTGGCTATTGTAAATAGTGCTGCAATGAACATTGGGGCGCATGTGTCTTTTCTTGCAAATTAATTGATCCTGAGGAGAGGGTTATGGAAACCTCAGATTTATAGTTGACTGATCACAACCTGGACTTGTGATTAGCCTCTGAAGGGGTGGGGGAGAAGTCTTGTAGGTTGAACTCTTAACCTGTGGAATCTGACACTATCTCTGGGTAGATAGTGTCAGAACTGAATTAAATTGTAGGACACCCAGCTGGTGTCACAGAATTGCTTGTGGTATTAGCAAGCACACATTAGACATCTGAATTCAATGCAAGACCAAACACTATGCATGCCCAATAAAGCATGGCTGCAAGGTGAATTCTGTCTAAAGACTGTCAAAATGTGAACCTGCAGGCCTGGAGGTAGAATGGAATTCATAAACCAGGTATCAAGCACATATCCCAGCAGCCCCTTCAACAGGGCTTTCAGACAAGGCCAGCCCAATGCAGATTAGAGAAGATGCATGCCTTGCTCAAGGGTGCAGGTGTTTTAGCTAAAACTCAGGCCCCCCTAACTCTGAGTCCAAGTCACTGCATAAATGAAGCTTAAAAGAGCCATATTATTTCTGATCCTAGCACCTCTGCTGACAAAGTCCTCTGTGAGTAAATCCCAGCAATGACAGGCCAGGGACAGGGTGTTTGTGAGTCAACAGCTGACCAGGTGGTTTCCCATGTATGTGTATCAGAGTATAAAGGATGTAAGAGACCCAGACGAATAGGCAGTCTAGATCCTCATGATGGAGAATGTGCTGGAGCTCAACAGGGAGACAGATTCTAGGAAAGCATTTGCTTTTTGAGGGTTCCCTTAGACCCCTTAAAATCTGCCTGCACAATAGGAAGGCCTAAATAGGCTCTAAACAGCACATCATTCCCTACTAAAGTGACTTAGACAGGCTCAGCACACACATGTATTTTATCTTCATTACAGAGTGCCCACGTAGAGGGTAAAAGAGACAGTGATGGGCAGTCTTTGGCAGTACCACAAAGACTAGCCACAGAGGCTGATAGCAGTGCTGTCAGTGGGATGTAGCCTGCTCAGGAGAAATTTAATTATTAGACAGATAAAGTAGAGCACAGCGTGGCAAATGTCGCTGATATGAAATACTTAGTTTCCAGGCAGTGGTGGTTCACAGTGATACCTATATACACACATGCAGATTTCTAGCCAGAAGACCAGGGATGGGGACAAAGCACCAACCTAAAAGAGAAGGGATAGCAAATATTAGTGGAATATAAGGGACACAGATCAATAGGCAGCAGGTAAAAGTGAGCTCCTAGTACTACAAAGAGGAACTAAAGACCTAAGTGAAAAGATAGTCAGAAACTATGGAAGAGAGAGATCTATTTCTCTGTATGTTATAACAAAATGAGGATAAAGTCCTGTGCAACAGGGATTTATAAACTCTATAACTCCAAGGTCTTCTACAAACTAATGCTCCAACTCTATCTCAAGTAGGTTTTATTTTATTTTATATTTATTATATTTATTTATTTATTTATTATTTATTTTTACTTCTTGGCAGCGTTGGGTCTTCATTGCTGCGTGTGGGCTTTCTGCAGTTGCGTGTGGGCTTTCTGCAGTGCTCAGGCTTCTTATTGAGGTGGCTTCTCTCATTGCAGAGTATGGGCTCTAGGCATGAGGGCTTCAGTAGTTGGGGCACATGGGCTCAGTAGTTGTGGTACACAGGCTCCACGGCATGTTGGATCTTCCTGGACCAGGGCTTGAATCCGTGTTCCCTTCATTGGAGGTGGATTCATAACCACTGCTCCACCAGGGAAGCCCTCAAGTAGGTTTTAGTCATTTGCTGTGCAAGGTCAAAGCATCAGTGTGCCCAGAGGAACGGCTTGGGAAAGGAATTAAGGGCTGGAGAAGGCTGAAGATTAGGCTGAGGAAGATGTTCAGTCAGGAGCTCCTATTCCATTTTGTCAGTTCCAAAGAAATACCCAGGGAAAGCTGGTCATCTTTCTAAGGATTTGAGTTACAATATTGAATCATGAAATTAGATTATGTGATTAATGTCTAGTTGATTTGATATATTCTGATGTCAGATGAGAACTTCCCTGGCTTCAATGAAAACGTGCACCAAATTTATAGCCCGAGAAATAAGACCAGCCCCAGAGACAAAAACTCCCAATGCTGTTAGATTCTTAGTATGTTAGAGAAATGGTAGAGATGGTAGAAATGGAATACTGACAATTATATAGGAATCAAAAATCAGACATGTTGATTAAAAAAATAAACTCACAACAATAGCTAACATTTATTATGCATAAACTGAATATGTGCAGGTACTTTGCATTCAATATTTCTATTTAATCTCCCAACTACATAATTATTGTCATTTTACAGATATAGAAACTGAATCTTGGAAAGATTATGTAAATTTTCCAGTGACTCATAGCTAGTTAGTAGAAGAAATAGGACTTCAAATTATATATGTCTGACTCCAAAGTCTATAAAATTAACAGAGCCATATTGGAACAGAGGCCTAATTGGTCCCTATGTTGTCTACAGAAATCCCAGACTTAGGCATGTCAAGGTGATTTTTTGTTGAACAACTGGTTTGGAAACTGTGAACAACAAGGTGCTGAAATCTTTGGAAAACATTTTAAAGAGAAAGAAAAAGAAAACCCTTGGAGTTAAGTGCCTCCTTCCTCATATAAACATATTCTTGCTGTATTCCTACAAAGCAGTCGCCAGAACTTAGCTTCTTGAATCAATCCATCATTATCTAACACTGCCAGGGTTCATGGGGGATACCAAGAAGCCCAGGCCTAATTCACACCTGGAATGAGGTGAGACTAGTGAAGTCTGGAAGTTGGAGACTGGAAAGGCCAATCAGGAGAGGCACATGATATGGGAGATATCCAATAATTTATTCTATTTTATTTTTATTGAGATATAGATGATGTACAATATTATATAAATTTCAGGTGTACAATATAGTAATTCACAATTTTAGAGGTTACATTCCATTTATAGTTATTATAAAATATTGGCTATATTCCCTATGTTGTACAAAATATCCTTTTAGCTTATTTACTTTATACCTAATAGTTTATACCTCTTAACCCCATCCTTATCTTCCCCTCCCCTCTTCCCTCTGCTCAATGGTAACCATTTGTTTGTTCTCTATATCTGTGAGTCTGTTTCTTTTTTGTTATATTCACTAGCTTGTTTTATTTTTTAGATTCCACGTACAAGTGGGGAGATTTCGAGTAGTTGATGAGAGAGGATAATGTCACTCCTGGCAGCAGGCATTGGGCTCCAGGTCTGACAACAGCAAGGTGGGGCTAGAGGTTTGAGCCCTCTGTGTTTCAGGCACTGGGGTAGGAACTCACACTTTCTAGTACAATAACTGCTAATCACCGAGTGATTGTGTACTAGGAGTCATTTTGTTGACTCCTAGTTGGTAGTGTTCACAACAAACCTGTGAAGTCAAGGATTTTCCCAAGTTTGTAGATAACTGTCAGTATTTACTTATTAAGCACTGACCACAGGTCAGAATCAGTACTTGACACTATCTAGGTCTAGCCACATGTGACTATTGAGCACGTAGAAAGTGGTTGGTCCAAATTAAAATGTTCTGTACTTGTAAAAGACACCAGATTTCTAAGATTTACAAGAAAAAGGATGTAAAATGCCTCATTAATAATCTTTATATTCATTACTTGTTAATAGTTCGGGTATATCCAAAATGACAGTAATAATTTCACCTGTTTCTTTTTACTTTTTAAAATATGGCTACTACAAAAAGTGCAACTACATATATGGATCACATATATGGTTTGCATTATATTGCTAATGGACAGCCCTGGACATGCTATTATCTTGTGATGCATCAAAAATCTTAAAAAAACCTATGAGTAAATAATTCATAATTAGAATTTATAAGTGAGGAAAGCAAGGCTGAGAGATTTTAAGTAGTCAAGGTCAAACCTTTTATTCCAAGGTCAAATTAGTTAGTAATAAATACAGGCTTCTGACCCATACCTGGAGCCTACCCTGGATTAGTTTCCTACTGTGGTTGGAATAAATTATCACACATTTAGTGGCTTGAAACAACACACATTTATTCTCTTATAATCCTTAAGGCCAGAAGTCCAAAGTCAGTTTCACTGGGTTAAAGTCAAGGCGCAGGCAGGGCTATGCTCCCTCCAGAGACTGTGGGGGAGGAATCCTTTTCTTGCTTTTCCAAACTTCTAGAGCTGCATTTCTTCCATTCCTTGGCTCAAGACCCCTTCTTTTATCTTCAAGCCCAGCCTCATAGCATCTCCAATTTGTCACTGCTTCTTTCTACTGCCTTCCTGTGTGTTCAAGTCACCCTCTGCCTAAGTGCCAAAGGGCACTTGTGATTACATTTCAGGCCCATAATCCAGGTAATCTGTCCATCTCAATCAGTCTTACTTTAATCACATCTGCAGAGTTGCTTTGCCACAAATAGATAACTTTCAATGATGTTATTGATAGTAACCAATGTCATCGGTTAGTCTTGTGTTTATCTAAAGAGCTCTATGAAGTCAAGCTATAATACAGTCACTTTCCTTCCTATTCATTTTTTCTGAAAAATAAATCTACGTTCACTGTTTGACAGGGATTGTGCCAGAAGGCAATCAGGATAAAGGAACAAATGGGAAACATTCCCTACTTTCTAGTAAAGAATAAAACATATAAATAAATTATTATGATGTTCCAAAATAAGTACCTTGGTGAAGGTATTTGTTCAGTCATAGTCAAGACCCAACACAACAGCAACTTGCATAGGTACTTTCTAAACTATTCAACATATTTTCTCATGTTTAGCTCATTTGACACTTGCAAACTTCTTGAGGCTAGCAAATTTTCTGTGTTTAACATTATTTCAAAATTAAAAGTTAAAAAGTAGGGATGATAATCCTATAAGACAGATCAAGCTGAGGAAGAAAACAGGGGTCTGAAGTGAGCTTTGTGAAATTCTACCTTAAATCAGTAGGTGATCAACTGGAGTCTTAGGACTGCTGGCTCAGAAACCTCCTAATTTAATGAGTGATTCCTAGTGATTCTGGGCCCAATGCAAGGTACTGAGCATTGTTAGAAGCTGGACTAGCCCCACTGTTAGCATGCCCAGAATCTCTGTAGAAAATGGAGATGTGCCACACCTGTGCTACACCCGACCCATGTTTCTGCAGAAATGTCCGAGGATAAATGGGCGCCAGGGTGATATAGTTCTAAACCCTCAACCATGGAGTCTTCCCTCTCTTCTCTCCTTCTGCTTCTGTCTCAGCTGGAGCTTGAGTAATTAGAAATTAGCAAGTATGATGTCAATGAAATAATAAACAGTCCCCTCTCTCTTGGACTTTGAGGTCAAATGTGATTTCTCCCCTACTAAAGGCAGAGAATGATTTCTTGGAATCACACCTAGTACGGCTCCTTAGCTTTATGAAATTAAGTCAACAGAGGGTTGACATGTAAACCTCTTCATAACACAATTGCTGCCTGAAACTGTAACTTTGATGTTTATTGTTTCTTTCCTCTGTCTCATCCCTTTACCAATTTTTCACTCCAATCCTTGAGCAAAAATTCCTCTTGATCACATTGCTAGTACTAAAAGTGTTAATAGAGGGAAGGAAAGCACTGAGGCTAATTCCTGAGGGTTTGTATGACAATCAGAAAAAAAATCATATATAGACAATGCCTCACACAGAGACTCAGCTGTAAATTACAAAGAATGAACAGGACTCATGATAGAGGCAAATTAAACATCAGTGGGATAAAAGATTTGTTTTTTCTAGCATTAAAAAACAGAGCTGGATGTTCTCATCTGGATCTTCTATGGTCAAGGATATAAGGGCCAGAAAAACATTAGAAATCCTCGTGTCCATATCCTCAAACAAATAGGAAAGATGAGAGATATCTAAGAAGTACAAAGCTGGTATTCAGATTATGGACTAATATTTCTCAGTCCTGGGCTCTTTCCACAATATCAGAATCTTCTTTCAGAGAAATCAAAGTTTGGAGAAAGTTGTCATTACTCCTATAAAACAATAATCAAAATGTTCAACATAATGATGAGTTATAAGAGGTATCCTGAATTAGGGACTGGGCACCAGGTATCAAGAAACAGATTAGGGTTGCTGGCATCCCTGAGCTCTGGAATGCTTTGAAGTTCACTGTGAGTGAGTCTCTGAGATCTAGGGTTGGGGTGAGGTCCCTGCCACCCTAAACAGCAGAGAGAAGGGACAGAGCATCAAGCCCAGCACTTTAAAAGACATTTGAGGCTAGGACCAACCAACCCAGTGGTGTCTACTCCACTTCAAAAAGTCATTTAGCAATTCAGTGCAATCATTGGTCATTTCCACAATTAGATGACATAAGCCAAAGGAACAGAAAAGAGAAGTCCCCCAAATTTCATTTCCAACCATGAATCTGACACCAAATTCAAGCAGTGTGAATCTGACACCAAATGCACCACCCCAAAAAAGCTCATCCTTGAACAGTCTCCAGCATAGCCCTTCCTGGGGGGATCTGGGCCCAGACCCATCCTTGGGAAGGTGCAGCACTCACAGATTCATTATAAATAAATGACAACAGATGCTTATATTTATACATTGCTTAAGGGAGAGAAACCTTATGTAGTTTGTACATGGATTTCCGTACAGACTGTCTCTAATTCTACTATTGCTAGTTGTTTATCCAAGTATTCAACAAAAAATCATTAAACTACTATAGCATGATGGGTACTGCTACATTTGCAGGAGATAGCAGTGAACAAAGTCAATGAAATTCCTGCTATCATGGGGCTTATGTTTTAAAGATCTACGGTCTGTTGCTAGAATTAACATGTTCCACTTTGCATGAGCCCTGTGAATGCATGTGATGGTCTTTCTACATATTTACTCCACTAGAACTTCTTCTTTTCCTCCCTAGAGCCTATCTGGATAGCTGTACAAACATCCTGAAAATGAATTTACACAAACTAGGGCCTGTGCCTGAATCAAACTAGCCAAATGAAGCAAGAGCCAAAAAACATAGTAAAAACAAAAACAAAACATAAGCCAAGTCAATTATTCATGCTTGTATGTATATGATTAGCATCCAAGGGAGGATCTCACAGTGTTGGATCAAAAGCTGCACCAAAAAAATGTTTATGGTGTGCACATGATGAAACCCTCCTCCTGTACGATGGAGGTGAGAGTGATGGAGCCCAGGAGGGATGGGTGTTAAACTGAAGATGAAGCTCTGGATGGAAGTTCTCAGGAAGAGAAACAAAAGCAAAACTGAAGTTCACACAGAAGATGAGGCCCAGAGTCAATGAGTTCTTCCTCAAAGTGAAGAAGGACAGAAGCAGCTAAGCTAAGAGTGGGCAGTAGATCTGCAGTTAAGGTGAAGTCCCAGGGGGTGCCAGGGCAAACCTAAGTCATTCCCTGAACTATCAGACCTTGCTTGCTGATCTTATCAACTGCCTAAGATTTCAGAAACAAAGAAAATAGTTAATTTGGAAAAAAATAAACAAATAAGAAGTAGCAAATTGACAAAGGGGAAACACAGAAACTTAGGGAGTAAAGAACAAATTTATCATTTTAAAAATTTGCCCTCCTATATGAAAAGATTCCTTCCTGCTTCATTTGTTTTCCTCATATGTTGTTCCCTCTTCCTGTTTCCTGTTCCTTACCCTTCCTTCCTTACTCAGGTCAGTCTTTTGGGCTTCAGCTTAAAGGCTCCTTCCTTGGGAAGACTTTCTTTGATCCTCATTAAGATCCTGATTAAAAGCATCTGTAGTACTCTGTATTTCTCTTCCAAACAAAGATGTATAGTTATAATTACCTATACAGTGTCTTTTCCCCTCGCTTGAATGTGATTTTCAAGAAGAACCTTGTCTGTGCTTTTAGCACCACAACTTTAATGCCTGTCAAAGTTCTGGCACATGGAATGGACTCAAAAAAATTTGTGGCATAAAATGGTTGAGAAGCAGGAGTCTGAGATAAGATAGGCAAAGGGAAGAAACACTTAGGTTCTGCAATTCCTCCTTTTAGATGACGCTAGTCTTTCTGTAATATTAGGACAACCAATCTATAGTTTTTCTTTGAATTTCCCTATCCTGCACTATGCCCTCTACAGTAAAACATGGTATTTAAAAAAAAATGTTTTATCACAAGTTGAGACAATTCTCACTTAAAAGCTTAAAATTAGGAGTTTGGGATTAACATATACATACTACTATATATAAAATAGGTAACCAACAAGGACCTACTGTATAGCACAGGGAGATATACTGTATATTTTGTAATAACATATGAGGGAGAAGAATCTGAAAAAGAATATATACATATACATATACATTTTCTTTGTGTATATATATATATATATATATATATATAATATAATGGTATCAGTCTGCTGATATACCTTATAACACAACACTGTAAATCAACTATACTTAAATTTTTAAAAAATGTGGTAAACATTTTTTGAAAATTAATTAATTTTAATTAAAAATAAGCTTAAACCATGAGTCAATGGTTTCCTTTATTACAATTTCCTCTGCCTTAATGAGCAGCTCTTTCACCCACAACCCACCTATCATCAGCTACTCTGACTGGATGGAATCTCAAAATGTTTTCTTCCTCATAACTATACCCCAAACTGATATTTTTTGGTCTATGTTAACCACATATCTTTTCTCTGGGAGTTTTCGCTTCAGAAAACATAGAGCATTAAAAAAAAATAGAAGGCATAATGTTATTTCTTAGCATAAGTTTTATAATGAATATTAACATCTTGAAAACCAATGAGAATAACTCTAAAATACCTTCATGGCACAATTGGGGAAATTTGAACATAGACTGTATGTTAGATAATTCAAAAAATTATTGTAGTTATGGAGGAGAGTCTTGTTTGCAAGAGATGAATGCTGAAGTATTGAGAGAAGAGGTGTCAGGATGTCAGCATTTTATTTTCAGAGAGGACCCAGAGTTAGACAGACTGCAAAGTCAGAAGGAATAGTCCCCACAAAATTGCTCTAATTTTACAACTGAAAGTTAGAAGCTGTCCCCAAATCACCCTCAAGTTCAATAAGCACTAGAATGACTCACAGAACTCAGGAAAACCCTCTATTTATGATTACAGTTTTATATAATAAGGATACATAATAGAAGCAATCAAAGGAAGAGAAAGGTAAGGCATGGTCTGGAAGGGTTGCAGAAGTGAAGCGTCTGTCATCCCTAGGATGTATCACCTCTCCGCATTAACATATGACAATATGTACAGAGCATTGCCAACCTGGGAAGCTCACCCAAGCTTAAGTGTCAAGAGTTATTATTGAGGCTTCATTACATAGTCAAGAATGACGATTCATTGCCCTTGCAGTTGAACTTAATCTCTAGCAACCTGCTCCCCTTCTAGATGTAGGGCCGATATTACATGGCCCAAAGCCCCAGTCCTCTAATTACACAGTTGGCCCTTCTGGTGTGGCTAGCCCCCACTGGGAGTCAACTTATTAGCATAAATTATTGGTATGATCCCAGGGGTCTACGACGAATTACAAAGACATTTCTATCTGTCAGGAAATTCCAAAGATTTTAAGGTTATCTCCCAAGAGTCATGGCAATGACCAGAGCTATCTTTAGTGGAGATCAAATACACTATTACAAAGGAAGATAGAGAATGGGTAAAGGGTAAATTATTGGTAAATTCAGGTGAAAGTGTTTGAGTATTCATCATGTTATTAAAAATTTTCTGTAAGTTTTAAAACTTTCAAAATAAAAATTGGTGGAAAAACAAAATTTTTGATGAGTATTCTATTCCCATTCAGAATATAAGCTACTCTTAATCAATGTGGGAAGGGATCTAAGAGTCATTAGTTCAATTAGCCATACATCACTTCACAATTTGTGCCTTATTCGCATATGCATGCACTATTATATCCTTTATATTTTTCATTAAATATATGACACTTACTTACATAATTTTATTTTAAAAACAATTTCTCTAATCCTACTGTTATTTTAAAATACCAACACACCTCTACCTCATATACAAAAATTATCTCAAAACAGATCATAGACATATATTCAGGAGATAAAACTATACAACTCTTAGAAGAAAACAAAGAAGCAAATTTTTGTGAGCTTGGACTTGGCAATAATTTCATAGATATGACCAAAAGCATAAGAAACAGCAGACAAAAATAGACAAATTCGACTTTATCAGAATTTAAAACTTTCATGCATCAAAGAACACTATCAAGAAAGAGAAAAGACAACCTACCCAAAGAATGAGAGAGAATATTTGTAAATCCTATATTTGATAAAGGACTTTATCTAGAATATATAAAAAACAAACTTAACAGGAAAAAAAATAGCCTGATTTAAAAATGGACAAAGAATTTGAATAAACATTTCTTTAAGGAAAACATATAAATGGCCAATAAGTACATAAAAAGATACCCTATTCACCAACCTTCAGTTAAAGGCATATCAAAACCACAGTGAGATACAACTTCACAACCACTAGAATAGCTATTATCAACAAGACAGACAATAACAGGTATTGGCAAGGATGTGGAGAAATTGGAATCCTGTACATTCCTGGTGAAAATTTAAAATAGTGTATCTACTTTGGAAAATAATCTGGTAGTTCCTTAATGACTGAACATGGTGTTACCATTTGACTTGACAATTCCACTCCTATGTTTATACGTAAGAGAAGTGAACACATATGTCTTCAAAAAAAACTTGTACCCAAATGCTCATAGCAACATTATTCATAATAGCCTAAAGGTAGAACCAATCCCAAATGTCCATCAACTGATGAATGGACAAACAAAATGTAGTATATTCATATAATGGAATATTATTTGACCATGAAAAGGAATAAAGTATCCATACATGCTAAAGTATGGGTAAACCTTGAAAACCTTATGCTAAATGAAAGAAGTCAGTCACACACAGAAAAACAAAACAAAACAGATTATGTATTTCAATTTGTATGAAAGAACAGAATAGAGAAATCTATAGAGTCAGAAAACAGCTTTGTGGCTTGTTAAGGGTGCATGGGGAGGGAACGGAAAAAGAGAATGGTAATAGCTAATGTGTACAAGGTTTCTTTTGGAGTGATGAAAATGTTCTAAAATAGATTATAGTCTAAATGAAGTGGAGTTAGGCAAATGTCCATAAAAAGAATTCAGAATAATGATAGTGAAGATGATCCAGGACTTTGAAAAAAGATTGGATGCAAACAACAAAAAGATGCAAGAAAAGTGTAACAAAGACCTAGAAGAATTAAAGAGTAAACAAACAGAGATGTGCAACACAATAGTTGAAATGAAAAATGCACTAGAAGGAACCAATAGCAGATTAACTGAGGCAGAAGAATGAATAAGTGACCTGGAAGAAAGAATGGTGAAAATCGCTCATGTGGAAAAGAATAAAGAAAAAGGAATGAAAAGAACTGAAGACAGCCTAAGAGACCTCTGGGACAACATTAAACACACCAACATTCCCATTATAGGGGTCCCAGAAGGAGAAGAGAGAGAGAAAGGACCCGAGACAATATTGGAAGAGGTTACAGTTGAAAACTTCCATAACATAGGAAAAGAAATAGCCACCCAAGTCCAAGAAGCACAGAGAGTCCCAGGCAGGATAAACCCAAAGAGAGACACACCAAGCCACATAATAGTCAAATTGACAAAAAATAAAGACAAAGAAAAATTATTAAAAGCAAAAAGGGAAGAATGACCAATAACATATGAGGGAACTCCCATAAAGTTAACAGCTGATTTCTCAGCAGAAATTCTGCAAGCCAGAAGGGAATGGCATGATATATTAAAGTGATGAAAGGGAAGAACCTCTAACCAAGAATACTCTACCCAGCAAGGATCTCATTCAGTTTTGGCAGAGAAATCTAAAGCTTTACAGACAAGCAACAGCTAAGAGAATTCAACACCACCAAACCAGCCCTACAACAAAAGCTAAAGGAACTTTTCTAAGTGGGAAACATAAGAGAAGAAAAGGATCTACAAAAACAAACCCAAAACAATTAAGAAAATGGTATTAGGAACATAGATACCGATAATTACCTTGAATGTAAATGGACTAAATGAACGAACCAAAAGACACAGACTGGCTGACTGGATACAAAAACAAGACCCATATATCTGCTGTCTCCAAAAGACCCATTTCAGACCTAGGGACACATACAGACAGAAAGTGAGGGGATGGAAAAAGATATTCCATGCAAGTGGAAATCAAAAGAAAGCTGGAGTAGCAATACATATATCAGATAAAATAGTCTTTAAAATAAAAAATGTTGCAAGAGACAAGAAAGGACACTACATAATGATCAATGGATTCATCCAAGAAGAGGAGATAACAATTAGAAATATATATGCACCCAATATAGGAGCACCTCAATACATAAGGCTAATGCTAACAGCTATAAATGAGGAAATCGACAGTAACACAATAATAGTGGGGGACTTTAACACCCCACTTACACTGGACAGATCACCCAAACAGAAAATTAATAAGGAAACACAAGCTTTAAATGACACAATAAACCAGCTAGATTTAATAGATATCTATAGCACATTATATCCAAAAACAGCAGATTATACTTTCAAGCGTACACAGAACATTCTCCAGGATAGATCACATTTTGGTTCACAAATCAAACCTTGGTAAATTAAAGACAATTGAAATCATATCAAGCATCTTTTCTGACCACAATGCTATGAGATTAGAAATCAATTACAGGAAAAAAAATCTGTAAAAAACACAAACACGTGGAGGGTAAAAAACACACTACTAGATAACCAGGAGATCATTGAAGAAATCAAAGAGTAAATCAAAAAATACCTAGAGACAAATGACAACAAAAACACAATGATCCAAAACCTATGGGATGCAGCAAAAGCAGGTCTAAGGGGGAAGTTTATAGTAGTACAATCCTACCTCAAGAAATAAGAAAAATCCCAGATAAGCAATCTAAACTTACACCTAAAGAAACTAGAGAAAGAAGAGCAAACAAAACCCAAAGTTACTAGAAGGATAGAAATCATAAAGATCAGAGCAGAAATAAATGAAACAGAAAGAAAGAAAACAATAGCAAAAAACAATAAAACTAAAAGCTGGTTCTTTGTGAAGATAAACAAAATTGATAAGCTTTTAGCAAGACTCATCAAGAAAAATAGAGAGAGGAATCAGACCAATAAAATTAGACATAAAACAGGAGAAGTTACAATGAACACCGTGGAAATAAAAAGCATCAAAAGAGAATACTACAGCATCTATATGCCAATAAAATGGACAACGTGGATGAAATGGTACAACATTCTAAGACTGAATCAGGAAGAAATAGAAAATATGAGCAGACCAATCACAAGTAATGAAATTGAAACTGTGATTAAAAATCTTCCAACAAACAAAGGTCCAGGAACAAATCGTTTCACAGGTGAATTTTATCAAACATTTAGAGAAGAGCTTCTCATCCTTCTCAAATTCTTCCAAAAAGAGGAAGGAACACTCCCAAACTCATTTTATGAGGCCACCATCACCCTGGTACCAAAACCAGACAAAGATACTACAAAAAATAGAAAATTACAGACCAACATTACTGGCAAATTCAAATGCAAAAACCAACAAAATACTAGCCAACCCAATCAAACAACACATTAAAAGAATAATACAAGATGATCAAGTGGGGTTTATCCCTGGAATGCAAGGATTCTTCCATATACACAAATCAATCAATGTGATACACCATATTAACAAATTGAAGGATAAAAACCACATGATCATCTCAATAGATGCAGAAAAAGCTTTTGACAAAATTCAACATCCATTTATGATAAAAACTCTCCAGAAGGTGGCATAGAGGGAACCTAACTCAACATAATAAAGGCCATATACAACAAACCTACAGCAAATGTCATTCTCAATGGTGAAAAACTGGAAGCATTCCCTCTAAGATCAGAAACAAGACAAGGATGTCACTCTCTCCACTACTATTCAACATAGTTTTGGAAGTCCTTGCCACAGCAATCAGAGAACAGTATGGAGAACAGTATGGAGGTTCCATGCAAAACTAAAAATAGAGTTACCATATGACCCAGCAATCCCACTACTGGGCATATACTCAGAGAAAACCATAATTCAAAAAGACACATGCACTCCAATGTTCATTGCAGCACTATTTACAATAGCCAGGGCATGGAAGTAACCTAAATGCCCATCAACAGATGAATGGATAAAGAAGGTGTGGTACATATATACAATGGAATATTACTCAGCCATAAAAAGGAGCAAAACTGGGACATTTGTAAAGACATGGATAGACCCAGAGACTGTCATACAGAGTGAAGTGAGTCAAAAAGTGAAAACCAAATATTGTATATTAACACATGTATGCAGAATATAGAAAAGTGGTACAAATCAACCTGTTTGCAAGGCAGAAATAGAGACACAGATATAGAGAACAAACATATGGACACCAAGTGGGGAAAGTGGGAGCATTGGGGTGGGATAAATTGGGAGATTGGAATTGCCATATATACATCACTAATAAGGAAAACAATATCAATTTGTACACTTTAAATATATGCAGTTTATTGCATGTCAAAAAATAAAATAAAATAGATTATAGTGATAGTTGCACAAATCTGAGTATATTAAAAACCATTGAATTGTGTATTTTAAATGGGCAAATTATATCAATGGGAATTATATTTCAATAAAACTGTTAACAAAAAGCATAAAACTACCACATCCCACAGTTGAAAAGACACTATAAAGGTAAATGAAAACAAAGTTATGAAGTTTTAGCTAGATACTATTCCTTGCCAAAGTGCCTGACCATAAATTCTACTATCTCTTTTAGAAAATGGAGGTGTAGTTGGTGACAGAGCCATATTAATGACATACCAATAGTACCTCCACTACTCCTATTAAAAACACAGGAAATGCTGGATAAAGCCACTTTAAAACTTTCATTATATGGCCAACTCAAGAGAAGAAAAGGAAATGCTCACGTATGAGAATCAAAGAGAAAATTCAAAGCTGGAGATGTAAGAGAAACAGACATTGGGGCTTTGCAAGGTGTAACCACTAGGAACTTGGGTGGCATTTGAGGAAAATGGAAGCCTAGAAGTCAATTATCAGCTTGAAGTTTGGAGTTTCAAATAGTTTCCTGGTTTCACACACTAGAAAAGTCCCAAAACTTTGTAATGTCCAGTGGCAGGGAAACTTGCTTTCATGTGAGGAAAAAGATGATGTAAGCAAGAAATTAAAATCCCAGTCCTCCACCATCCTTTCTATGGGTGGAGTCTGCATTTATATTACTGCATCCGTGAAGCATACATTCATAAGTCTGTCAAAAACAGGGCAAAAAAAATCCCCCTCAAAACAAAGAAGTAACCAAAAAAAAAAAAAAAAAAAAAAACCCGCGAAAAACCACGCACAAAACGTGAACCAGAGAAATCCCCAGCTTAGTTGGTAGAAAAATTTCCCAAACCATTCTTGTAGAACCATGATCAGGGAGACCCTATCTCCCTAAAAATGACCTCATATAAAAAAAATCCTACAGATTGTATGAGGAAATAAACTTCATGAAGAAGAATTAGTAGATGCAACAAACAGAAAAATTAGTATTTTAAGAAATAAAAATAAAGTAATAATCTGGAATAAATATAAAGTAGGTATATCTGAGATACTAGTATGTAGTAGAGATTCTTCTTGACAGGATAAAAAAAATTGGAAGAAATTGAAAAAAGGAAATAATATGAAGTGACTTAATACTATTTTTGGTAGGTATCAATGAGCCCTAACCCTGTACTTTTCTAGGCACTGAACTAATCCAATTTTCCACCCTGTGCAAGAATTTGTTCTACAAATTTCTAATAAGTGGTCATATACCCACTTCTTGAATACCTGTAACAGAGAGCATGAATTAATGAAGCAGAATATTCCATTTTCAAATAATTCAATTGGTTTGAAACTTTTTTATTATATTAGATTGAAATCTACCTCCCTATAATTTTCAATTCTTGGCCCACATTTTAGAATACAGTGAATAAATGGAATCCTTCCCATCATATGATAACCCCTTATTTGTTTGGAAACAGACACCTATTTTCTCCCACATCTTCCAGTTTATCTATCCTTCATTCTTCTACTTTTCCACACATAAAGTGATATTCAGATCCTTTTACTAACTTGATTCATCCTCTCTAGAGCTTATTCCATATTGACAGCACTCTGCCTATGTAAGTTTAACTGATGTAATTTTTTATCTTGTTACCAAACTTAATCATTATCCCCTGACTATGACGTTATTCCCATGTTGCCTCTTACCTCACGGGCATCATTGATTTGGTTTCCTCAGTTGATGTCTGGGACTAATGAATGCTAATAAGCATTTATCGCAGGGCTATTGTGCGAAACAAATGCAATAGTTTTGTAAAAAATCTGAGCATAGTGCCTGGTGTTTAATAAGTACTCAAGTATGGTAATTATTATTAAAACTGATAGAAAATATTGATTAATCTGAGTTTTCCATGAGAGTAGTTCACAGAGCACAGAAATTCTAAAATCCTACTGAGAGTGAGGAATATCTCTTACTACTAAGTGGTCTGTTTGCGAAAATGCTTTACCAAAGGAGCATAAGCTTATCAAAGCCCAGAGAATTAAAGAACAGAAAAGTTGTTGGAGCAGTGCGATGGAAAGTCAAAACAGAAAGAGGAAGAGGGCAGAGGCAGGGTTGCTAAAGAGGATGACCAGGGGAAAAATAGAGTATAGGAGATACAAAATGTCCAAACCTACAGGGTCATCCTCATGGGGGGCTAAGTGTATCTGGGTCATTTTCAGCTTTCTCAGACTTAGGACAGAAACCTTATTACCTGTGGACCTCTGTTCACTAATCACACTCTTTGGATATCATCTTCTGGCCAGTTATCAAGCTACTCTATTTACTTATTGTTTATACCTCACGTCTCCATCTTGAACACAAAGATAAATTAAGAGATTTTATCATATCGGTAAAAATAGGATAATTCCTTTGATTAACCAACTAATTGACAGTAGATTAACAACAACAACAACAACAAAACCCTCAGAAAATTGGGGTAGCCTGTTATAAATTGCATTTCATGAACCTGATTGGTCTTGTAATAATATCTTGCTTCTTTTGCCATTTCTATTTGGTATTTTGTTTCAGGAGCACTATTTGTCTAGACCAGGGGTCCCCAAGCCTCTGGCTGCAGACCGGTACAGCCTGAGGCCTGTCAGGAACCAGGCTTCACAGCAGGAGGCGAGCGGGTGGCCAGCAAGCAAAGCTTCATCTGCCGCTCCCCATCACTCCCCATCGCTGGCATTATGTCTGAATCATCCTCTCCATCGCTGGCATTACCACCTGAGCCATCTCCCAACCCACTCCCCAGTCAGGGGAAAAATTGTCTTCCATGAAGCTGGTCCCTGGTGCCAAAAAGGTTGGGGACTGCTGACCTAGGCCATGATTCTAAAGTCTTTTAGAGAATCTAGGGTGTCCTTTTTGGTATCTTTACTGAGCCTGTATGTCAAACATCACACATGCTGTAGTGCAACACAACTTTCCCTTTCCAGGGAATGAGTTAGAGGATTTCCCTTTCTAACTGTATTGTGTCAACACTACTCTAGCTGTCCCAATTAACAAAGAAATCTTCCTTCTTTCTTTTACATCAAATATTAAAAAGTACTCTTTTTTCTTGTATTTTTCTGTAAGCTCCCGCTTCTTGACATTGTTCATGCTATTCTGCTGGCCGTGAGGTACAGACAGAAAAGATACTGGGCAGGATGACTCACACGTGTAAATTTTGCCACCCTCCTCTGTGATATGGGGATAGAAATACATGCCCTGCCTAAGTCACAGTGTTTTTGTAAAGACTAAATAGGATAATGGTTGTGATGGTTGTGATGGAACAACATCATCTTAAAACACTAAACTAATGATGAGTCAAACTGCTGCTTCATTGACATTTTTTCCTATGTGCTTACTTGTTTCTATTCAAGAGACATTTTCCCCATGAGATCCTACATTACCAACAATTACAAAAATAAAACATTATGTATTATATCAGATGCTTTTTGTATCCAGAGGACTTTCATGCATATTATCTCATTTGATTCTCACTAATATCATGAATATTAGAAAAGAAATGCATTTCTCCATTGTGTACGTAAGGGACCTGTTTCAAGAATTTGAGAGCTGACCAAGTCTGCACACACATCAAATTATAGAATAAAATTTAAATCCATGTCCTCTGCCCCCCAGTCCTGCCCCCAGCTCCCTTCATGCACACATTGTATCGTGATACTTGGTTGCCCAAATGAAAATGTTTCCTTGTCATGTTTTGTTTATCTTGTTTGCCTTCTTTGCCTGTTAGGGAACTTCCCAAACCTCCAAGAAAGTTTGCACATAAGGTCAACAGGAAATCCATCTGATTCATCCATTTATGCTTAGATATGTTGGGCTGAGCAGACTGCTGCATGTGTTAATCCTTCCAGGTATATTTTCATTTTAAAAGAGAATTATTCAGCAGTTTCGGTCAGAGTGCCAGCCAGGTGGTGGAGGGTTGATATTTTTTTTAATAGTTTGTCCCAGAGTCCCCCTGATCACTTCATCTGTGCAGCTGGCTATTTTTGCAACTAATGAAAACAAAGGCCACAGCAGTACCTCGGGATTCAAATCCTTGCTGCACTGTTGCCTGTTGCTAGGGATTAAGTTGCCCATATCTCACAAAAATTCTCATGAGCCCTGCCACCATAATCATATAATCTGGAAATCTCTCATCCAACATTCCATATTCAATGTTCTTTTCAGGCATGAATTTTGAATATATTTCAGTATTATAAAAAGCCAAGTTAGATTTGTTCATTTATTCATTTTGAACGATTCCAAATTATATACAGACTATTCTTTTAAAGAAGGAAACTCACGAGAATCATAAATTAATTGCACTACATTGGAAGATATAGAAAAAAATCTATCATCGAAATCAGGCATCTGAACACTATGCCTGTTATGCTTGCTGTGCGTGCTTTCTCATTTAATACTTGTGATCTAGGAATACACAGTAAGGAATCAGGTGAAATTGGCAAATGTGATCAGAGGGAGTAATAAAAATAACTGACATTTATTGAACCAGAGACTGTGCAAAGCACTTAACATGCATTATCTTATGTAATCCTCTCAACAAATTGATGCGGTAAGTTCTATCATTACCCCAATTTTAGAGGTGAGGAAAGCAAGGGTTATGGAATCTAATTAACTTGCTTAAGAGACCGTAATCTCAGGTGTATCAGATTGACTGCCAAGTTTATTTTCTCATGTGCTATTGATACATGATGTACATTCCTGAGGAAACAGAGCATGAGAACTGATGGAGAAACTCAGGCCCATTTTAAAAAAAACAATGACATTGCTCTCTTCATAGACTGCTGCCTGCACTGTGTGTAAAGAGCTATACATGGTGCTTCCAATTGCAGAAGAATAGAAAACATATGTTAGACTTTGTCATTCATTTGATTTCTCATATAGGGCAAATCCTCTACATTTTACTGAGATATTTGTTTGAATTTTGTGGTGTAAAATTAAAAATGAGAAATAATTTAGTTGTAAATATGTAGCAAGAGAAATGGCTAGACAACTGAATCTTGGCATGGGATCTAATGGTGTTGTAGTATTCATGGAAGCCTGGAGTTTGCACATGGAGATGCAGGAGCTATTCCATTTCTTTTTCACACTCCTTGCTTGTTCTGAACTTAGGGTTTCATGCTGGCTATTTTCCCAGCAGAATGCCAACCTCATTCCTCTCTTTATTTTATAATCCAAATAGCACTCCTTTTTCAATCTTCAGCTTAAAGACTTCCCTAGCAGTTGACTCTTGCAATCACCATTCTTATTCAAATCTTGCAGAACCCTGAGTCAGATTTAGTCACACAGGTCTTACATGTTAATGTAAATGTTAAGAATATAAGGCCTTTCAGAACAGGGGGCCATTTTTCTCTTTCACCTTTCACTCATCTTCTAATAATTCTATAAGAATAGACACTCAAACACATTTTTTCATTTTTTTTATGGATGGCTCTGAATATTAAAAACATGATTCATTCAAAAAAGAGCTGATACTTAGGTCAGTTAAAATTTAAGATACTGTTACATACATATCAAAATTGCTAAAATTAAAGAGACTGACAATATTAAATGTTACTGAGGACACAGAGCACCTGAAACTCTCATATGTTGTTTGTGAGAATGAAAAATAGTTAAAATGGAGGAACTACTTTATAAGAATTTTGGCAATTTTTTTGTAAAACTAAGCATACAACTATCTTGTGACCTATCTACTATAGTACTAGTTACTTATCCAAGAAAAATAAAAATATATTTTCACAAAAAGACTTGTACCTGAATGTTCACAGTGGAATTATTCATAATAGCCCCAAATTGGAAAAAGCCCAATTGTCCAACAAATGTAATCGATAAACAAACTGCAGTATATTTATAGATTGTAATGTTATCCAGCAATAAAAAAAAAAAGCTATTCATATACACAAGAAAATGGATGGATCTCAAAAACATGGTAAATAAAAGAAGACATATATAAAACATGCTTAACATATGAATGCATTTATATGAAATCTTAAAACAAGCAAGCAGTGTATAGTGAATAAATAGAGCAATGGTTGCTTCTGGGGCGTAGGGTGAAGATTTACTGGGAAAGAATATGAGGGAGCTTCTTAGGATGATGGTAATATTATGTATCAAGACAAGGATTTAGGTTGCACAGGTGAATGTGGCTGTCTGAACTCACTGAATGATACCCCAAGTTGTATGAATTTCATCATGTATGAGTTTTACGTGAAAACCATAAAGGAATCTTGAACTCTAGTCAATGAGTTGCATAGTGACTGGTGTCTCCAACCTACATTGAAATAAGATGTATCAAACAATAAGGTGAATTGACAGATAATAAAGGAATGCATAGATGTATTGATGAAACCATAATAGTAAAATACAAATTGTAGAGTCTAGGTGGTAGGTATTTGGGTATTCATGGTAAAATTCTTTCAGTTTTCAATAAGATTTAAAATGCTTATGATTAAATGTTAGAAACAAAGTCAATAAACAGACAAAAATCTCAACTACTCATTGGTTTGGTGGAATTAGCAGATTAAGTTTGAACTTAATGAGAAGGGAATCATTAAGAGAATTGAGATTGTCCAACAATCAATAACGCTTTATGATATAGATATATCAGATATATCAATATAATATATATGTACACATATGAAATTGATAGAAACACAATATCATTGAAGACCTTGGCAAATCCCTCAGATAAGAAAGATATGTCACAAGGAGACTTTTATCCCACCCTATTCTTGAGTTCGAAGCCCTGTCATCCCATGTCTTCACTTCAGATAATGTAATTTATGGACTGAATCGGAATCCCTTGGAACACTAATTAAACCTGCAGTTTCCACGAGTTACTCTGTTTGTCTCCAAGGGGTTGGGTTCAGAAGTGGGTTCCCCTAGCAATTCTCATGTGCTTAGATCTTAGATCGCCTCTTGTGGTAAATAAAGACATAAACTGTCTTATGCTTACAGGTTATGAATTTTGAATTTTCGTTGAGAAGCAGTGCCACCAACTGTCAGCTTAGCTCATTTGCCAGTCAGCAATATTGCATTTATATCTCTGGGTGTGAGGGGATGGCTCTGGAAATAGAAAGGAGAGAAACGATGGGTGGATATAGAGGCAATTAGCAGAAAGAGTTCTGTCCTCGGAGCACTGTCTGACCAATGGACCTAATGAATAGATGTGCTTATGGGAAGCAATTTAGACCCATGAGAGGGACGAAATCCCCACACTTGTTAACCAGCTTACGTACTTGGGAAGATGTAGTATCCACTCTGCTAAATCTCCATTCTGAGAAGCAAGATTTCACAATCTACCCTTAAAAAGTTCACAAACTGATTAGGGAAAAAGGACACAGAGACAGAGAGAGAGAGAGAGGAGAGAGAGAGAGAGCATGGGAGAGGGAGTGAGGGAGGAGGCAGGGGAGGGAGGAAGAGAGGAAGGAAGGGAGAGGAAGAGGAAGAGGAAGAAAGAAGAGAGGGAGGGTGAAAGGAAGCTTTGAAATTGCTATAAATGCTTCAAAACTACACAGTACATTTTTCTATCCAGTATTTCTTATCTACATTGTTTTATATAGTATGTTCTGTTTAGTTTTTCAAGTCCTCAACCTGTTGCATCAATAGAAGATCCAGCACCTACTGAGAATTGAATGAGGTCACGCTGCCGCTGCTCTTCACGGCTACACGCATCACTGTTGATACCGACCCTGGTCCACACGACAGAACCTGAGTGCCCAGCAGAGAGGATGCCTGTCTAGATCAGACTCCTACGTTCGGCTGTGATTCTTTAAAGGAGGATTAACTCACCATGTCAGTTAAGGGTCACAAACTGGCTGCCTGTGGGCCAAATCTGCCCCTCAGAAGTGTGTTTTTCAGGACACACATTTCATGACAAACATTATTGTCTTTCTGTTTTACAGCCAGCCTTACGCAGACCTTTATATTGCCTGTCTGGCGGCATTTGTGATTGTGATCCGGAGGATGGTGCTAGGTTTAATCAAAGAAGCACCATGCTTTGATTTCTACATAATAAGTCTCCCAGCTGGGCATTTTCAGGTGACGCACAGTGATTCTCAGAACTCTGTCCTGGAAAAGGGCGCCACCTCCTTCTCTCCTCAGAGATCCGTGCCAGGGACTCAGCAGCGTTCCCATTTAATCTCTTGACATAGAAAAGCCTGACTAAATCCTTCACTGAACAATAGCCTATACCTCCTACACTTCTAAGAGCAGTTATCCTTAGTGACCACAAATATATCCTCAGGGATATTTAGATGTGGCAAATGGGGTACCCACCTTCAGTGACTCAAATCAAAGTGAATTTCCTGGTATCTCTTCTCACTAGAGAAGATGATCTCTCCTGGACCCATACAGATACAAACTATTACATCTAATACCAATTCCCAGAGTGACATATTAATGATCTAATTAGAATTGTTTTCAGATTTATTGTTTCATGGACTAGTGAGCCTTTGGTGTTGGAGAGAATATAAAGTTGTCAGAGAGCTTTAAAATTTTACCAAGTTAGCATACATAGGCACAACTACCATCACTATTATTTTATAAGGATGATTATAAACAGTTTTGTGATGAATAGCCCCATAATAAACTGCTACCTCCAACTGCAAGGCTATCCTTAGGGTGAATTCCTACAAATAGAGTTTTATAATTTTATTGCTGCTGTGAATGAAATACTTTATTATGTGCTGTAGCTTATTAATATCTTTATAATGTTGTTACGCAGTTATTGAGTTTTAACCTTTATATTTTAACTGAATGCCTTTTAAACAGCTTGATAATATAATGGTTTTTGAGCTAGTTCTTTTGTTTTTGAACTAGAAGCCACCAGAGAATTTTCAAAGTCTCCCAGCAAACTGAAGCAGCGTTTTAAGAGGAATGAGTCTGACATCAGTATTTGTTTTGTTTTACAGTCATTTACTGCAGTCACCTAATTTATGGTCCCTTCAGATTGAAAAAGATGAACAGTCAGGTGCAGAGTTGTGCAAAGATGAGTAAGTATCTGTTCTTCACCCCAACATCTCTCAGGTGCAGCTGAAATGATTTTGTCAAACAGCTAAAATGTTCACTAACATCATGCTGAAATATCATTTATTCATTTCCATTAATGTGAATACTTTTTCTCAGTCTTCCAGTTTTTTTGAAGAGGGACGTTCCCTAAACGATCTGCGCAGCCTTTAATTATTTCTAATAAAGAAGAATAAATTGTAACAGAGAATATGGGATACCTGCCACTCACAGCAGACACTCCTGCCCCCTCTCTCCAGCCCCCTCACTCTAATCCACCTCTTGTCCCTTGGGCCAGCTGCCCATAGTCTATACCTCTCTGGTCTGCCTTTATGTCCTGAATTTTTGACCTGCCATTAGGAGGAGGCCCATGTTTTTACAGAGATGCTTGTGAGTTGGCAGACAAGTCTAGTTCTGGGGTTCAACATTAGAATTTCCATCATTGCTGTGACACGAAGCCATATTTTTAAAACAGTTCTGTCAGTAATAAAGCACATGGTCTTCATGTGTTTTCCACCACTGTCTATCTCTTAATTACTTACAAACTTAGTTGGGTAAGGGGGGAATCAATTTTGTTCCCCTTTAAATCATGAATAATTTATATGTTTATATATCTGTGTGTGTGTGTATACATACACATATATGAAGCCTACTTTGAGGATTGTGTGCTAGATTTGAGGGAAGGAGTTAGAGGACTTTTGAACAGCAAAACAAATAAGGGCCTAACTTTGGTGCCGATAACACTAGATATTTCAGCTATTTATTAAAGGATCAACCAGAACTGTCCTAAACATGCTTATTTTTAGTGTTTGTCCAGGCATTGATTGGCACCGTGTGAATTAATTTGCCCTGAGCACTGACTGTGTTTTAGCAATGCCAATCTTTAAATGTGCAGATACTTTATATAAGCTACTAGGTGAACTTTTGTGATCCATGGACATCATGGAGTTTTAACTACAAATTGTGCTTATAATTGCAAACAATTGTGTAGGCAATATTCTAAAAGACCACAAGATGGGGGTATTCCTGCATACAAGCAAATACTTAAAGTGGTGTGATGAATTCTTCAAGTTCTGCTTTAAGCAATAAGGTCACATGTGGCTACTTAAATTTAAATTTATTAAAATTAGGTAAAGTGAGAAATCCAGGCAATCAGTGAATCAGTTGCACTAACCACATACCAAGAACCTAACAGTCACAGGCGGCTACTGGGTGCTCTACTGGATAGTGCAGAAAAAAACATTTCTATTATCACACAATTTTCTATTAATTTTTAAATTAGTATTTTTCTTCAATTACAAAATGGGGAGGCTTTAGGCTTTAGAGAATGATGATTCTTTCCATTATTTATAACACTTAACAAGTGATAAAATTTGAAGTATCCAGCATAAAATTTTGGTCATCTGAACTGTGATACAATTGTGTGCTGGAATATAACATAGCCATTAAAAATAGTGATTTCTTAGAATGTGGAGAATGCTTATGTTATGATTTTAAGGACAGCAAAAGAGAAACCAAAAGAGTATGTGTGTGTATATGTGTGCACACACACACACACAGTCCAAATTTGGCAATTTTATAATATATATACATATACATACCTTCATAGAAATAAATAAAAAATCATAATATTATCAGCAGTTAACTGTGGGTAGTGAAATTATAGAGGATTTTATTTTTTTTCTTTTGACTTTATTTTCAATCTTTTTCCAAGATCAGGAAAAATACCAATAGAACGAACCAAAAACAATTACATAGAATATTTTCATCAAACTTCATGTAAAGGGAACGTGTCTGAACATAATAAAGGCTATTTATATCAACCCCACTAACATCACACTTAATGGTGAAAAGCTGAAAGCTTTCCCTCTAAAATCAGGGGCAAGTTAAGGATGCCCACTCTTGCCACTTCTATTTAACATAGTATTAGAAGTCCTAACCCAGCAACAAGACAAAAATAAATAAATAAAATAAAATAAAAGATATCCAAATTGGGAGGAAAGAAGTAAAACTGCCAGTTTGCAAATGATATGATATTATATAGAGAAAACCCTAAAGTCTCTATCAAAAATCTATTAGAACTAATAAATAAATTTAATAAAGTTGCAGGATACCAGATTAATATACAGGAATCTATTGCTTTTCTATATACTAATAATGAACAGGAACCAAGAAAACAATCCCATTTAAAGTCACATCAAAAATAATAAAATAGCTAGGAATAAATTTAACCAAAAAGGTGAAAGACCTATACTCTGAAAACTATAAAACCTTGATGAAGGAAATTGAAGATGATATAAAGAAATGCAAAGATATCCTGTGTTCTTGTATTGGAAGAATTAATATTGTTAAAATGGCCATACTACCCAAAGCAATCTACAGGTTTAATGCAACACATCAAAATACCCATGACATTTTTCATAGATTTAGAACACATAATCCTAAAGTTTATATGGAACCACAAAAGACCCCAGATTGCTAAAGCAGTCTTGAGAAAAAAGAACAAAGTTGAAAGTATGATTTCTGACTTCAGACTACACTACAAAGCTATAGTAATCAAAACAGTGTGGCGTTGACACAAAAAAAAAACAGACACAGAGATCAATGGAACAGAATAGAGAGCACAGAAATAAACCTACACACTTATGATTAATTAATCTATGACAAAGGATATAAGAATATTCAGTGAGGAAAAGACAGTCTCTTCAATGAGTGGTGCTGAGAAAACTGGACAGCTACATGTAAAAGGATGAAATTAGAACATTTTCTCACAACATATAAAAAATAAATTCAAAATAGATTAAATACCTAAATGTGAGACCTGAAACAATAAAATTCCTAGAGGAAAACATAGGTAGAACACTCAGTTATGTAAATTATAACAATATCTTTTTGGATCTGTTTCCTTAGGCAAAGGAAACAAAAGCAAAAATAAACAAATGGGACCTAATTAAACTTAAGACTTTTGCAAAGTAAAGGAAAGCATTGACAGAACAAAAAGACAACCTACAGAATGGGAGACATGTTTAGAAATGATATGACTGATTAGAGGTTAATATTCAAAATATATAAACCATGAATACAACTCCACATCCAAAAAAACAAGCAAACTGATTGACAAATGGGGAGAAGACATGAATAGAAATTTTTCCAAAGAAGACATACAGATGGCCAACAGGCACCTGAAAAGATACTCAACATTACTAATCATCAGAGAACTACAAATGAAAACCACAACTACATATTACCTCACATCTGTCAGAATAGCAGTTCAGAAACAACAAATGTTGGTAAGGATGTGGAGAAAAGGGAACTCTAGTACACTGTTGGTGGAAATGTAAATTGGTGTGGCTGCTAAGAAAAACAGTATGGAGATTACTCAAAAATTAAAAATAGAACTACTGTACTATCTAGCAATTCTAATCCTGGGTATATATTCAAAGAAAATGAATACACTAATTCAGAAAGATATGTGCACCTCAATGTTCATAGCAGCATTATTTACAGGAGCCAAGATATGGAAGCAACCTAAGTTTTCATCAACTGATGAATGGATAAAAGTATCAGTGGTATATATAATGAAATATTATTCAGCTATGAAAAAGAATGCACTTTTGCCATTTGTAGCAACAAGGATGGACCTGGAGGGATTTATGCTTAGTAGAATAAGTTAGACAGAGAAAGACAAATATTTTATGTTATCACTTATATGTGGAATCTAAATAAAATAAAATAAATACACAAGTAAAAAAAAAATCAGAAACGGACCCAAAAATATAGAAAACAAACTAGTGGTTATAGTAGGGAGAGGGAAGAGAGGAAGAGCAGGATAGGGTTAGGAGTTTATTAGGAGGTATGAACCGCTATGTATAAAGAAATAAGCTACAAGGATATATCGTATAGAACAGGAATATAGGCAATATTTTTCAATAGCTTTAAATGGAGTATAATTTATAAAAATATTGAATCATGATGTTGTACACTTGAAATTAACATTATGTTGTGAATCAACTATACTTCAGTCAAAAATAGTACGTTCCTTTAAAAAATGATATGAAACTTTTTGTACTTGAGCAGATGCTAAAATGAGTTTTGGAAAATTCTGGTAGTTCACTTTTAAAAGAAACTTTAAAGTTTTACTTATAGAAAATTTTCGATATGCGTATAAACACTCATATGCATAAACAATTTATATACTTCTTGTCACCAGTTTTCAAGATCCATAATTTGTACCATGTTGCTCAGGTCTGCAAGGGCAGCTGAGTGGTCTCTGGATTCTGCCTGTAGTGCTGCAGCTGTTTAACAGCTGAACCCAGTGTTGCATTCATTCATTCACTGAAGGAAATGCATTGGTAAAACATTTTACACAGTCAGAAATGTTCTGAATGAGAATCTCTCTGTGTCTCTGTTGCTACTTCTTAGCTATAAACATTTCATTTATCACTAGTCTTTCAGAAATTGATTGAAATTCATGAAGCCTCCAGTATCTAGGGTCTCCTGGACTTATTTGCTTCTGTCCCTCTACTTCCTGCTGTCAGGCTGGATGAAGTAAGCCTTGGACACGGAAGGCAGCTTGCTGTGGTAGAGCTGGCTGGCTTGGCTGGGCTTGGAGCCCTACCAACTTCTGGTCTTATGCCTTATGTTCTCTGGCTTCAGTTTTCTGATTTCTGGGATACATGGGGGTCTGCTGTGGGATTATAATAATTTATATAAGTGCCTGAATCATGGAAGAAAGTTAGGTTTTTCAGTTGTTTTTATGCAGATGTTCATTTAATCAATGCATAATCCTCTTTCTTTTCCTTCATCAAATATTTTGAGCATATCATCTGGCTAGGAGTTAGGCTATGTTTAATGTTTGTGTAGATGTAGGTGTCAAAGGCTCTGATTTCCTCTAAAGTCTTTTTCTTTCCCCTCTTGCCCTCAGACTATCTTCAAAACCCCTTCTTAAATAGAGTCTGTCTTGTAGCTCAGTTAGCTGTAATCCACTCTTAGTTCAGGGTGCTGAAAAGTTTCACGCTGGGAGTCAATGGTAAGGTTACTGGTGGGGAAATGAGTGGTTTTCTTTACTAAAATGAGAGAGAAGACTGCAAAAGGTGAAATGAAAAAAAAAATCATGAATGCATCCTCAGGTGGGTCAAATTTGAAGAGTACTTAAAAGAAATGAAGAACCTGGAAATTTATTTTCTCAAATACTTTGTGTACATGTCCTCTTGAAAAGTCTTTGCATCATCAGTTTGGAATTTGTTCTTAGAGTTTACATTAGGGAAGTCCTGGGTTGATAGGAAGCTGAAGCAAAGCCTTCTGAGCTTTGCTAACCATGAGGAGAAATAAAGGAATTGAGGAGGTAAAGCTTCATTTCCTCTCCTCTGCAACCAGGATTTTTAGAGGGGAGTGGGAGGACATAGAAATACTAGGATTAGTATTGGAAGGAAGAGAATTTGGGAGCGAGTGGCTGCTCCCCTGAGAATACTGGAGGGTGGGGGCTGGAAGCCTCTAGAAGAGATGTTACAGGTTGTCACTTGCTCTGGGTGATGGGAGCCAGAGGGGTACACACAGTGCAGGGCTCTGGGCATTGCCAAGGCTATCTACTCTGCAAAAGAGACAAAAGGGGATATAGAGATCCCCTTCCTATTGCCATGGGAACAAAATTCCCCTCTTCCCATTCATACCTCACCAATCCAAAAGGGACTGAGTTATTTTAAAGACAAGATTCAATTTATGATGCTGAACTAAGATTAACACATTGGGCTAAATGTTTCTCTCCACCTCTTTCCTACACCCTGTGGTAGGGGACTCAGGAGAAAGATCAGATCATTTCAGTTAGAAGACACAAATGAACCCTATTTCCTCTGAACATTTAAATATAATGAATACATTTGCATACACAATACATACCTATTTTTTATTCATACAAACCTGTAAGTATATCTGATTTTTTTCTTTAAACTTCTCAAATTACTGGCTTTTTAGGGGAAAAAATGAGCTTTTCCATTTGCAAATGCTTTCAAAGACTTTTTTAGGCACCTAATATATTTGCAACACTTAGCTCCACGTTGACAAATATCTGGATTCCTAGTGTGGCATGCAGACCTGACATGATTTCTGCTAAAAAAAAAAGTCAACTTGACTCTGTAATCCCCAGTTGGGCACTAGCAAACATCATCTGGTAAAAGCAGCTGGTGGTCATAATTCCCGTTGTCAGTCTCCTTCACCCTACCACACACACACACTACAAAGAAAATCTGTTGATTGGGCAAAAAAGAGATTTTAAACTTATTGCAGCAAGGGAAAGCATATCTTTAACAGAACCAGTGGTTTCCTAAAAGGAGGAATGTAGGGAAGTGTATTTATTAGATTTTTAAGGCCTGGGCTGGATACTCTGTGGTCGAGTCTAGCAAGGCAGAGAACTGATGTAGTTGTACAGTTTGGATTGGTGGGCTAGTGGTTAAAGAGTCTTCAAGGGATCCTTGAAAGCATTCTGTTAGCCTTGATAAATAAGCAATTTTAATTGTTTTCCAGGAACAGATATTTTCTGATCTCACTAGTTGACTATAGATATGGGAAAGTATTCCTGGCCCCAATATTGTTTAATATAGTATCACTGGTTTCAATTCTCAGTAGTGTTAAAAGATAATTTTCAGAAAAAGAGAAAATCATGACTCTCAAACTGATGGATAAATGAACATATTTAAAAGATTTATATATAATATTAAAATATTATTTTACTCATTTAATGAGAGAATCAGACATGTTATAATTAGTTCAAAGGAAAAGATAAAAATTAGGGCAAATATTATATATATGGAGTAAAGGAATTGAATTGTAAGTGAAGGCAAAAATGTTTTTTCTACCAGAGGTAGGGAAGTCAATCAAAACTCTACTGGAGAAGACAGAATTTGCATGACTAGCAACTTACAAGGACTCATAAAATAGCCAGAAGGCAATAAAAGATGAATCTGATTACCCAGAAGAGTTGTATCATTTGTAGATAAAATGAAGATGCCATATGTAGACAATGCATAGTTTTCAACTGAAACACAATTTATTCTATGTTTTTGTCTTTTCAGAATATTTATTTTTAGTTCACATCTATCCCTTACATCTCCATCACTTCCATAATATCATTGCCAAATGCCTTGATGAGGGTAGAGCCCTTGTGCTGACCACATATCTGTGTCTACCCATTTAGTCTCTCTGTCAAAGAAGAGAACATGATTAATATAAGGTCACTTATTCCTGATAGGCCTGTATTTCCACTTCTCTGCATTCACAAGTTATCTTTAAATAATTTATTGTCACAGACAGGTTTCAGTGGCAAATCATGACAGCTTACTCACAGCTATACTGAGAAGGAGAGATGGAGAAGTCCCTGGACTGGAACCAGATACACCCACTAACACAGAAAAAGCCTCAAAGAAGAAGATGTGTGGCTTAACCGGATAAGTAAAAGCAGTGTCCACTGGTAACAGCAGCTGGACCAACCTCACCCGAAATCACACAGCTAGTTAACAACAGAGCTTGGTATTCAAATGCTGGCCTGATTCTAAGTATATACAGTTTCCAATTTATCTCTCATATTCTTTTCCCTCTTTCATTTCTAACCTTATGCTCCCTGTACTAATAAGAATATAGGTTTATTTGAAAGATTTGTCCTTTTGATTATATTAGATCAGTCTACCTCTAGCAAACATATCCTTTACCATCTAGGCAAGATGTACTTTATTCCTAGCTATGAGCCCATTCTTTAAGAATCTTGCAATGTTTCAAAAAGTCCAAATGTCATTTATTCACATCAATTGTAGAGCTAGTCTATTTACCACTTGTGATAGATAAGATTCCTTGGATAAATAAAGAGAGAATTTTATTCAGGCTATTGGGATAGGAGTAAAGTTCATTAGTGATGAACATTTTAAATAAGAGGAAAGGGGTCTGAAGATTTACAAAGGCTTGTGGGCAAGGGAATCATTCATGTCATCTGCAAATCTATGGGAGTGAGGAGGGAAAATGAAGACTAGTCTTATCTTGGAATATGTGTGGGCAGACTGGTCCTCTTTGGCTAGCCATTTCCCACCTCTGTGGGTCATCAGAAATGGGTAATGGCCAGCAAGACTGACAAGGACAAGAAGTGTTCCATCTCAGACTGACTGGCCACACCAGGTCTGTCCATGTGGAGATGCTTCTCTCTAAGAAGCCTCAGCTATCACACCTTATTCTTCATGTCCAGACCAGAAACCACTTTCTTCACCAACGTTCATGCTTAGCTGTTGTCCCTACTGTCTCATTCTATTCTAGAATTCTGTGGAAAGTTGCTTTTGTTTCTTCGGGAGGGGATAACCCAAGTGACAAAAATTTGGGCTGCAAATCCAAATAAGGACCTGCTCTGGTTCCAACTTCTCAGCAAATGTCATATTCCCATTCTGTTCAATGCCAAAGAACACTTTTTTCTTTTTTTGCAATTTCCTCCAGGAAGAGAGTGTGTGGGGTTTACTTCTGGTTCTCCCTTACCCTAAGGTGTAGGTTTATGTGGTTCCATCTTCAAAGAAATAGGTCTCATATTAGACCTCCACTGAAGAGGGTCCTTGACTTTGAAGTGCTTATTTGGCCTTCATGAATTCTGTAGTCATGCTCAAAGAAATGTACAAGATGCATGCTCAGTTTTCCTGTTTTGCAGATATCCTCAGGACAAAAATGGCTTAAATGCTTGGGTTTCAGATTTCACTTAGATTTTGTCGTAACAATTTCTTACCACTTTATAGTCTGTTTGATACTTTTAGGAAGATTTTTTAAAATACATTATTTGGCATTTTTAGTTGTTTTTCTTCAGAGGGTTGGTTCAACAACGTACTCTGCCATATTACCAGAATCAAACCTCCACTGGACCTTGAGAGGGAAGAGATATAATACCATCACTGACTCTAGGGATACTTTTGGTTGCTAGGAAAAGAAAACACAATTCATACTGACTTACACAATAAGTGACCAAATAACTAAAATCCCAGGGATTAGGGATGCCTTCAAGAGTAGTTTTATTAGGGGTCTATATTTTCTTTCTACTCTTTTCTTGGCTTTGTTCTTTTTATTATGTTAGCCTCATCCACCAGCCAGCTTTATAAGATGAATGCTGAAAGTAACTGGTGCCACATTTTCCTTGCTCACAGTTTTGGGGAAAAGCATGTTTCTTCCAATAAACACTGCATTTATCACTGTGTATGAAAGATTCAATTATTGCAGCTAGTTTAGTTCAATTAGAGTCACCCTGAAGCTGTGGACATATTATTGCCATTTATATAACAAATTTGCTACACAAAGAGGAGGAAGAAATGGATATTTGGGAGACAATCAAAATGGCAGAGAAGGTAGGAAAGAAGAGTGGGAAAGCTTTGGAAGCTTGAAGTGTGAAAGAGCTAAAGGATTAAAAAGTGCATAAGGAGGACACTGAAACTGACAAAGGTAGACCTCACAATTTTGCTGAGGCCTGGCACTGTATATCTTCACTGGACATAGAGAAGTAATTGCAATGAAATATATTGACCCTATAGCTCCAAATGAGAAAGCCCTGCCTCTTACTATGTTTAAAGATACTTGTCAGTTTTTTCCTTATGAAAAATTATTAAGAAAACATCCATTAATTGCCAAATTCTCACACACCACGGGGTGCTTTTCAGGTCCTAGCACAGATCTATGCCCCTTCTGGGAGGGAAATCCAGCACTCAACTCTAGAAATTATTATAAAATAAACAAATATTTGCTAAATGCATGAACAAAGAAGCAAAGAAACATACAGGATAGTCTCTATTCTGATTGCTGATTTTACAATTTAAAGACTGTTTTTAAAAGGAGATTTGAAGCTTCCTGCTGGTTTATAGTTTTGTGGGATACTGAAAATGCAGAAACATGAATGTTTGATGTCTATTGGGAGGAAAACCAGAAGGATCTGTTCTTTCAAAACTTTGTGTAGTGGGAATGTTGGAAGACCTCAGACAAACTACTTCATCTACCTGAATGTTTCCATTTGCAAAATTATTGATGTGTTTTTATGTCAAAAATCGGACCATCCCAGCTTTTAAGCTGCGTGAATTATGCCATACAAAGATTTCATAGGCAACTGTGCTGTTTCTTTATACTGCTCTTGTATAAAACTCCACCAAGCAATGGGGAAAAAGCCTTCACTGTCAGTGAAGGTCACCATGGGAAACAGGGACCTGTGTTTAGTGGGCAACTGAGTTTTAACATCAGTTCAGTCTTTCCTATTGAAATGTGAATTACTATAATGAGCTTTTATATGTGCAGTCCAGCTGAAGAAATAGGCACAGCATGCTGGTTGGCCAGAGACTCCTCTGTACCTTAACAATCTTATTTATGTCTAGACTGAGGTTTTTAGGGCCAGACTATTCCACTGCTTCTCAAAGGGGCTGTTCATGTTACCTAATACTACTGACAAGCCATCCCAATTGAAACTACAGCAGCTGTCTGTTTATTATCATCTTTCACAGCTCTTTCTGGGTGTTGATCAGACTTCGTTAGACAGTTCCGACTTGGAATCTGAATCATTTTGAAGCCTTTTCACTTGTGTGAAAAGATTCAATATCTGGAAGCTGAAAGAGCTGGGGAGCCTAAGGAATCACTCTCTGTGTGGTCTCTACATGAGGTCTTTCCAACATGGCAGCTTCAAGGTAGCTGACTTCGGACATGGAGGGGCTGGACTGCAAACACATGTGTCCTGAGAGATTTGGGTAGAAGTTGTATGGCCTTCTAGTACCCAGCATTGGAAGTTAGCATTGTCACTTCCAGCACATTTGAATTGCCATTGAACCAAACTTGGGTTCACGCACCCACTGCACAGCAAAGCCAATCTACTGATACCAGGTTGCGGTGAAGGAAAGTACAGCATTTACTACAGCCTAGGAGAATGGGCAGCTAATGCCCCCCAAATCCAAACTCTCAGATGGCTTTTAGGGAAAGGTTTCAATTTGGAGTGAGGGTTGTAGCTAGTGGACTTTCTTCTGATTGGTTGATGGTGAGGTAACTGGGTGACATTTTAGGAATCTTAATCTTCAGTCTTCTGGTTCCAATCAGTCTGGGGTCTATGTTCTTGTGGTCAACATACAGTCACCATCCTCATCCTGCATGTGGGTCTCAGTTTCTGCAGTGCAACTCAAATACATGTGTCAGATTGTTATGTATGTCCTTGAGGAGGAGCTAGGACTCTGTTTTATCACTGAACTAATATTAAACCATCCTTACTTTTCTTGCTTAACTGCTTTCCCTTTGTGTCTGCGTCCTGTCCCTTCCCTAATTAGCAACTGCTTGATTCTGTTCTTTGGAACTCAGGAAAGGCCTAGGAGACTAAAACCTTTTTCTGCAAATAAGCAACAGGAGACACAGAGTGTCTTTTGTAACTGGGAGGGCCCCAAGGGTGCTGTTCAGTTTCATAATCTTTAGAAGAATTAAGTCATTGAAGCCCATAGTCAAGAGAGGGAAATTAAACTTCACCTCTTGAAGGCTGGAATATCAAAGTCTTGTGGAATATTTTAAACTATCCACAAAGACTGTTATTCTACCATGAGAAATTTATTCTTTTAACTGTGATGGGTTTTTCAAGAGTCTTGTATTTAAGACAAAACAATTGTTAGAAGTAGAAAGAGCTTTGCCCATAATCATTTCCCTATTTAACTGGGAATTAGCATACAAATCCATGAGTATTAAGTACTAGGAATATTAGGAGTAAGAGAAAAGTCCCTGTGGTGGGGGATACAGATGACTTTTAGGAAAAAAAAAAGGAACTAAGGTTGGCTGGTTCTGATAGAGCTGACAAAAAAAAAAACAAAATGAACTGAATGCCAACATGACATTCCTGAGTTTCAGCTCTGGTTGTGCTACCACCCCTCAGAGTGACCATGGTTGGCAGGTCACTTCCCCTCTGGGACCACTTTGTCCTCATTTGTAAAATACAATGTTGAATTAGATATTTTCTAGGGCCCCTTCTGGTTCTGATATTCTGCAATCCCATTATGATTGCTTTAAATACTGAAACATTTCCTTAATAGGCAAGAAATTAAAAGTCTTGACCCTTGGCTATTAATATCATCTGTGCCAACATTGAATGGGTTGAAATGAATCACCGAGGGTGAAAGACACCATAGCCAGGGATGGGGATGTCAGCAGAGACCTCATTTAGGAGGCAATGGGAAGAGACAGCTGGCATATTTTATACAATTCAGCCGAGACAGAAAAGAGGAAATGACCCCTGTAAGCCTTCACTAAAAATAATAGTCTAAATTGTCATATTGCTTTCTTTGATGCTCAGATACTGCCTCCCAGTTTGATCATAAGAAAGGAGAAAGTATAACCTAAGAGCACTCATTACTGTGACTTAAGAGCATTGGAGAATGCTTTGACTCTCAAATGGAGGATCCCAAGCTTTGGTGGCATTCTGTTCAGCAGCATGGGCCCCTTAATGATTTTTTGGATAAGCTAAGTATAGAAACACTTTTTTCACTTCATTGAAAAACTATGTGTGATCCATAGTGCATCCTTCTGAGCAGTCTGGTTCCAGGGCCTGTTCATTATCTTTGAGCTATTTTCTGTACTTCTTTTTAAATTGCAAGTAACTGATGATACACAAACTTTGTCTGGTCCAGGAGAATTTCCATTGACTTCCCTCCCCACTGTGGAAAAGTTATTTTACTTCCATCTGCAATTTGATTCCTTTATTCTATATGTTTGTGCTTTTTGACATTTACTCTGAACCACTTCCTTTATGTTATATGAATTAATTAAAATCTTTAAAATGTGTTAATTTTGATATCTTTATGAAAGTGATGATTTTGCCATTTTCTGAAAATTATCATTTAACATAAAGTTAGACCTGAACTTAGTTTAAAAGAGTGATTGGAGAGAGATTTAAACTGTTCTCCATAAGAAGTAAAGAGGATTTTGGAGATACGGGGAACTTTCAGCTTTAGAAGAGAAGAAAATAGTCAAGCAATCACAGAACTGTGGGAAGGAGTAGGAAGGACAAAGCAACTTGGAAAGCTATGGGGTGGGATAGGGAGGTGGGGGGTGGAGGGTATAGAGTGGAGTCAGAAAAGATGCCTAAGGAGAATGCAAGTGACAAATTCCACATGGAAGAGGGGATGAAAGAACTTTAAAGACATTTGCATCCATTGTTAAACTATGTTGACCTGTGTCTGTGATGCATTAGTGGGCCTTTTAATTTATTTTTATTTCTTGCTTATTTATTTGGTAACAAACAATGGCACCCAAAGCTTTACATTCATGGCACTTTGGGGGATGAAGTATAGAGATTCATATTGTGTGACAACAGGAATACAGGTTGTAGCAAAGGAAAAGCCAAGAAAATCAGAAGCCCTCCTACTTATAAAACTTATAGAAATATTGAGGGGAGCTTTACTTACCACAGGAGATGTGACTTTGAGTTATGCTACCATAATATTAAAGAAAATGATAACCTCAGAAGGTGTTGCTCTCAAGGCAGCTTAAATGTAAGGAAAAAGGGAAAAGAATGACTTGTCCCTTCTCCAATAATGGTACTTCACACACCCTTTCCTCTAAGGACAATTAGAAAAGTGGGAACTTGAAAAAATCTACTTGAGTGAACATATTAGGAGCTCATTTAATATTTGATGAATGGATAGATGAATGAATGGATGGATGAAGAAATAGTACCAGTTATTTAAAGGCAACAGAGTTCTATTGTAGACAACTGTTTATTAAGTGACTATACTTGATGGAAATATCTGTTAAGAATATGCAATTCCTTTGCTTCTTTTGACTTATTAACCTGCAAATAATATCCTACTATAAAAATCTCTTCAAGAAAAAAAAAAGACTTCAAATAACTAATATGGGTTTATTATATAAGATAAACTCATTTTTGTGATTTAAACTTATGAAATAGCTTATGAATTAGACTCGCAGAGGGAAGTTAATATGGTATGTACATAGAATAAGGGTTGTTGCTGCTGCTGTTGTTCTTTTTTTTTTTTTCCAGAAATTTATATATTTCTATTGGTTGTGTTGGGTCTTTGTTCCTACATGCTGGCTTTCTCTTGTTGTGGAGAGTGGGGACTACTCTCCATTGCAGTGTGCAGGCTTTTCACTGCAGTGACTTCTCCTGTTTTGGAGCATGGGCTCAAGGCACATGGGCTTCAATAGTTGTGGCTTATGGGGTCCAGAGCACAGGCTCAGTAGTTGTGGTGCATGGGCTTAGTTGCTCTGCAGAATGTGGGATACTCCTGGACGAGGGCTCAAACCCATGTCCCCTGCAGGTGGATTCTTAACCACTGTGCCACCAGGGAAGTCCCTGTGATTATTTATTTAGATGATCAACCTTCTTCTTATTATAAAGGCAATTTACAGGACTGGAGTCAAGATGGTGGAGTAGGAGGATGTGGAGTTCCTGTCTCCTTGCAGCTGGGGCACCTACTGGATGCTGGAGTGGGTCCCCAGACACCTAAGGGGATGGGAGGAAACCCCACATGGCCAGGTAGGACATGGGAGAGAAGGAGGAAGGGAAGAAGAGTGGAGGTGAGACAGGACCAGCTCCACTAAGGGGATGTTGGGGGAAGGGAGAGGTTCCCATGCTCAAAGGGGCCCACGAATGGTGGAGGAATTGGTGGGGATGGGGAGGGCCCTTTGGATGATCAGGGAGTCAGAGGAAAATGTGGCTGTGTCTCCCCTGCCCACTTGGGCCCCATCGAGCCTGCTGGCATCCTGAACCTGAGCTGATCCCCCCAGGGCCTCTTGCAGCTCTGTGGATTTCCAAGCCTTGGCCTCACCCCCCCGAACCAGGGCTTCTACTGACCATGTGGGTCCCAGAGCCTGAGCCCCATCCCTGTCAAAGCCTCCCCATGGGTCCTGGCAGCCCAAGTGCCACCTCTGATAGGTGCTCTGCCAGTGGTGCTGGCCCATGCAGGTGCTGGCCTGGGACTGTGTCCCAGCTAGCCTGCATGGGCATGTGTGCTGTAGACCAGCTCCAGGAACAGGTGCTGGTGAGAGGAGCACATGCGGAGGTGGAGCTGACACAGTGGGTCCAGAGACCTACCTAGAGGTGTTGGAGGCCTGCTGGAGAGGCAGGTTTAGTCTATAGCTCACCTTGGAGGCAAGGACATTGACAGAGGAAGTAACAAGGAATTTTTATTTTTTAATTGCTTTATTTTCTTTTTTACTTTTAATATATATATATATATACACACACATACATATATATGTATATATATATATATATATATATATATATATATACACACACACACATATATATTGCTGTTGTGGTTCTGTTTTGTTTTGTTGTTAATTCATTTTTATTGTTTTTTTCTAATATAGTTTCTATTTTTTTAAATTTCATGTTATTTTTTTATTCTTTGTTATTGTTCTGCTCTTTTCTCTGGTGCTTTTTTTTTTTGGTATTTCTTTGTTTTGGTTTTGGTTTTTCTGCATGGCTTGTTGGGTCTTGGTTCCCAGTCCAGACATTGGGCCTGAGCTCCTATGGTGGAAGTGCCAAGTCCAAGCCAATGGACTAACAGAGAACTTCAGGTCCCAGGGAATACTAATTGGTGTGCAGTCCCCCAGAGGTACTCAGCACAAAGACCTGGCTCCACCAAACTGCCAGAAAACTACAGGGCTAGATGCCTCAGGCCAAACAACTAGTGAGACAGGAACACAGCCCCATCCATCAAAAAAAATGAGACCACAAAAAATATGTTACAGAAGAAGGAGCAAGGTAAAAACCTAAAAGACCAAATAAATGAAGAGGAAATAGGCAACCTTCCTGAAAAAGAATTCATATTAATGATAATAAAGATGACCCAGACTATTGGAAATAGAATGGAGACATGGATTAAGAAAATACAAGAATTGTTTAACAAGGACCTAGAAGAACTAAAGAACAAATAAACAGTGATAAACAACACAATAACTGAAATGAAAAGTACACTAGAAGGAATCAATAGCAGAATAACTGAGACAGGAGAATGAATAAGTGAGCTGGAAGACAGAATGGTGGAAATAACTGTTGAGGAGCAGAATAAAACAGAAGAATAAAAAAAATGAGGATAACGTCAGAGACCTCTGGGACAAAATTAAATGAACCAACATTCAAATCATAGGGGCCCCAGAAGCAAAAGAGAAAGGTTCTGAGAAAATATTTGAAGAGATTATAGGCAAAAACTTCCTTAACATGGGAAAGGAACTAGCCACCCAAGTCCAGGAAGCACAGAGAGTCCCATACAGGATAAACCTAAGGAAGCACACAGTGAGACACATATTAATCAAACTAACAAAAATTAAATTCAAAGAAAAAATATTAAGAGCAGCAAGAGAAAAGCAAAATATAACATACAAGGAAATCCCCATAAGGTTATCAGCTGATTTTTCAACAGAAAATCTGCCACCCAGAAGGGAGCGGCAGTTTATATTTAAAGTGAAGAAAAAGCAAAACCTACAACCAAGATTACACTACCAAGCAAGAATCTCATTCAAATTTGACAGAGAAATCAAAAGCTTTACAGACAAACAAAAGCTAGGAGAATTCAGCACCACCAAACCAGTTTTAAAACAAATGCTAAAGGAGTGTCTCTAGGTGGGAAATAGAAAAGAAGAAGAAGAAGAAGACCTACAAAAATAAACCCAAAACAGTAAAATTGAACATACATATATATAATTACATTAAATGTACATGGATTAAATGCTCCAACCAAAAGACACAGACTGGATGAATGGATACAAAAACAAGACCCATATACATGCTGTGTATAAGAGACCCATTTCAGACCCATAGAAACATACAGACTGAAAGCAAGGGAATGGAAAAAAAGATACTCCATGAAAATAGAAATCAAAAGAAAGTGGGAATAGCAATACTCATCAGATAAACTAGACTTTAAAAATAAAGACTGCTACAAGAGACAGGAAGGACACTATATAATGATCATGGGATCAATCCATAACATAACATGTTGTAAATGTTAATATCTTATCTTATCTTATATTACATTACATATTAATATATTATATATTATAATAATTAATTATATTTTATTAATATATTAATATAAAAAGAAGACATAATAATTATAAATATTTATGCACCCAACATAGGAGCAACTCAAATCATAAGGGAAATGCTGACATCCATAAAAGGGGAAATTGACAGTAACACAGTAATAGTGGGGGAAATTAAGACTCCACTTACACCAATGGACAGATCATCCAGACAGAAAATAAATAACGAAACACAAGAGAAAGATAGACTTAATTGATATCTACAGGCTGTTACATCAGAAAGCATCAGAATACACTTTCTTCTCAAGTGCACATGGAACATTCTCCAGGATAGATCACAACTTGTATCACAAATCAAGCCTTGGTGTATTCAAGAAATTGAAATTGTAACAAGCATCTTTTCTGACCACAAAGCTATGAGATTAGAAATCAATTATAGGGGAAAAAAAAAGTAAAAAACATAAACACATGGAAGCCAAAAAATACACTACTAAATAACAAAGAGATCACTGAAGAAATCAAAGAGGAAATAAAAGTATCCATGGAAACATGAAAACATGATGATCCAAAACCTACAGGATGCAGCAAAGTAGTCCAAAGAGGGAAGCTTATAGCAACTCAATACTACCTCAAGATATAAGAAAAAACTCAAATAAAAAACCTAACTTAACACCTAAAGCAACTAGAGAAAGAACAAACAAAACTCAAATTTAGTAGAAGGAAAGAAATCATAATAATCAGAGCAGAAATAAATGAAGTAGAAACAAAGAAAACAATAGCAAAAATCAATGAAACTGAAAGCTGTTTCTTTGAGAGCATAAAATTGATAAACCTTTAGCAACACTTATCAAGAAAAAAGGGAGAGGACTCAAATCAACAAAATTAGAAATGGAAAAGGGCAAATTAAAACTGACACCAAAGAAATACAAAAGATCATGAGAGACTTCTACAAGCACCTATATGTCACTAAAATGGACAATGTGGAAGAAATGGAGAAATTCTTAGAAAGCTGTAACCTTCCAAGATGGAACCAGGAATAAATAGAAAATATAAATATACCAATGACAAGGAATGAAATTGAAATTGCAATGAAAAATCTCCCAACAAAAAAAAAGTCCAGGACCAGATGGTTTCACAGGTGAATTCTATCAAAGATTTAGAGAAGAACAAACACCCATCCTTCTCAAACTCTTATAAAAAATTTCAGAGGATGAAACACTCCCAAGCTAAGAGGGCATTATCATGCTAATAGTAAAACCTGACAAAGATATGATTAAAAAAAGAAAATTACAGACCAATTATAGGTGCAAAAATCCTCAACAAAATACTAGGAAGCCAAACCCAACAACACATGAAAAGGATCATACACCATGATCAAGTGGGGTTTATCCTAGGGATGAAAGGATTCTTCAATATATGTAAATCAATCAATGTGGTACACCATATTAACAAATTAAAGAATGAAAATCATATGATCATCCCAATAGATGCAGAAAAACAAACAAACAAAAAAACTATTGACAAAGTTCAACACCCGTTTATGACAAAAACTCTCCAGAAAGTGAGCATAGAAGGAACTTACCTTAACATAACAAAGGCCATATATGACAAACCCATGGAAAACATCATTATCAACAGTGAAAAACTGAAAGTATTCCCTCTAAGATCAGGAACAACACAAAGATTTCTACTCTCATCACAAAGATGTCTACTCTCATCAACACAGTATGGTACTGGCACAAAAACAGAAATATAGATCAATGGAACAAGATAGAAAGCCCAAAGATAAACCCACACACTTATGGTCACCTAATCTATGGCAAAAGAGGCAAGAGTATACAATGGAAAAAAGACAATCTCTTCAATAAATGATGTTGTGAAAACTGGACAGCTACATGTAAAAGAATGAAATTAGAACATTCCCTAACACCACACACAAAAATAGACTCAAAATGGATTAAACACCAAAATGTAAGGCTGAACAGGATAAAACTCTTAGAGAAAAACATAAGAACACTCTTTGATATAAATCACAGCAAGATCTTTTATGATCCACCTCCTAGAGTAATGAAAATAAAAACAAAAATATACAAATGGTACCTAATTAAACTTAAAAGCTTTTGCACAGCAAAGAAAACCATAAATGAGATGAAAAGCCTACCCTCAGAATAGGGGAATATATTTGCAAATGAAGCAACTGACAAAGGATTAATCTCCAAAATATACAAACAGCTCATGCAGCTCAATATCAAAAAAAGAAATAACCCAATCAAAAAATGGGTGGAAGACCTAAATAGACATCTCTCCAAAGAAGACATACAGATGGCCAAGAGTCACATGAAAAGATTTTCAATATCACTAATTATTAGAGAAATGTAGAACAAAACTACAATGAAGTATCATCTCACACCAGTCAGACTGGCCATTATAAAAAGATCTACAAACAATAAATGCTGTAAAGAGTGTGGAGAAAAGGTAACTCTCCTACACTGTTGGTGGGAATGTAAATTGGTACAGCCACTCTTGAGAACAGTAAGGAGGTTCCTTAAAAAAACTAAAAATAGAAATACCATATGACCCAGCAATCCCATTACTGGGCATATACCTTGAGAATACCATAATTCAAAAAGATACATGAACCCTAATGTTCAATGCAGCAATATTTCCAATAGCCAGATCATGGAAGCAACTTATATGTCCATTAATAGAGGAATGAATAAGGAAGATGTGGTACATATATACAATGGAATATTACTCAGCCATAAAAAGGAACAAAATTCAGTCATTTGTAGAGATGCAGATGGTCCTAGAGACTGTCATACAGAGTGAAGTCAGAAAGAAAAAAAAGAATTATCATACATTAACACATGTATGTGGAATCTAGAAAAATGGTACAGATAAACCTATCTTCAAGGCAGGAATAAAGACGCAGGTGTAGGGAATGGAAGTGTGGACACAGAGTGGGGGGAGAGCTGGTAGGATGAATTGGGGGACTGGGATTCATGCATGTGAACTGATGTGTGAAACAAATATCTAGTGGGAACCTGCTGTATAGCACATGGAATCCAGCTTGGTGCTCTGTGGTGACCTAGATGGATGGAATGGGGGGTTGAGAGAGATGCCCAAGAGGGAGGGGGTCTATGTATAAGTATAACTGATTCACTTTTTTTTACAGCAGAAACTAACACAGCATTGTAAAGCAACTATGACTCAATTAAAAAAAAAAAAAAAAAAGCAAGCCATGGTTATTTTAACCAAACATCCAAAAACTATGAATACAAATTTAATAATACCTTTTCCCAAGTTTCACACAGTCAACTTGTTATACACACTTTCATGCCTTTTGTGAGATCTAGGTTTGGGTTAAAATGTTTGCACTCCTGTTTTCTAACTGTGTAGTCTTCATCAGATTGGTTAACATGTCTGAACTTCAATCTCTGTGTCTGCAAAAAGAAGATAAAACCTTCCTGACAAAGTTTACACAAGGATCCACATGAGATGATATAAGTAAAGCACAACACAGTATCTAGTTTACCATGGACTCTCAACAAAAATTAATCTTTAAGCACCAAAAAGTAACAAGGACCCAAAATTTTTACTGACAAACAGGCTTTTTCTTTTGGATTTGTTTAGATTGATAGTTATCATTTTACATTACAAAAAGAAGTTAGGCAGTGAGAGATTGAACACCCAAATGGACAATGCCCAGAACATACATGATAATGGAACTCTAACCCACAATTTGTGCAGCAGTGAGTCTGGGAAGCCAAACCACAGCCTCCATAGCAATCAGCCCAGAACAATTAAGACTTGGTCAATGGCTGAAATCTTCCCTATTTTTCACCCTGGCTTACAGTTGAGGACCAACCAGAGAAAGCTAAATGTGCTCTACAAACCAAACAGATAAGATGCACCTTGAGAGAAGGATCAAGGTGGTGGAGTAGGAGGACATGTGCTCACTCCCTCTTGAAGGAGCCCAGGAGTTACAACTGATTGCTGAACAATCATTGACAGAAAGAAACTGGAACTCACCAAAAAAGATACCTCACACCCAGAGAAAAGGGAGAAGCCACAATGAGATGGTAGGAGGGGTGCAATTGCATTAAAATCAAATCCCATAAATGCTGGGTGGGTGACTCACAAACTGGAGAACAGTTATACTGCAGAAGTCCACCCACTAAAGTGAGGGTTCTGAGCCCCATGTCAGGCTTCCCAATCTGGGAGTCCAGCAATGGGAGGAGGAATCCCCAGAGAAACAGAGTTTGAAAGCCAGTGGGATTTGATTGCAGGACCTCCACGGGACTGGGGGAAACAGAGATGCCACTCTCGGAGGGCACACAAAAAAGTGTGCTCATCAGGACCCGGGGGAAGGAGCAGTGACCCCATAGGAGACTGAACCAGACCTACCTGCTGGTGTTGGAGGGTTGCTTGTAGAGGTGGGGGGCAGCTGTGGCTCACCAAGGAGACAGGGGCACTGGTGGCAGGGGTTCTGGGAAGTGCTCATTGGCATGAGCCCTCCCAGAGTCTGCCATTAGCCCCACCAAAGAGCCTGTAGGCTCCAGGGTTAGGTAGCCTCAGCTCAAAGAACCAACAAGGTGGGAACACAGCCCCACCCATTGGCAGACAAGCAGATTAAAGTGTCACTGAGCTCTGCCCACCCAGCCCTACCCACCATCAGTCCCTCCCATTAGGAAGCATACAAGAGCGAGCCTCCTAGATAGCTTCTTCCACAAGAGGGCAGACAGCAGTATCAAGCAGTATCAGCAGTATTTCATCTTGTGGAACTGAAAACCACAGCCACAGAAAGATAGAGAAAATGAAAAAGCAGAGGACTTTGTACCAGATGAAGGGACAAGATAAAACACCAGAAAAACAACTAAATGAAGAGAAGATAGACACCCTTCCAGAAAAAGAATTCAGAATAATGATGGTGAAGATGATCCAGAACTTTGAAAAAAGACTGGATGCAAAGATTGAAAAGTTTACCAAAGACCTTAACAAACAGAGATATGCAACACAATAACTGAAATTAAAAATACATTAGAAGGAACCAATAGCAGATTAACTGAGGCAGAAGGGTGAATAAGTGAGCTGGAAGACAGAATGGTGATAATCACTGATGCAGAAAAGAATAAAGAAAAAAGAATGAAAAGAAATGAAGACAGCCTAAGAGACCTCTGGGACAATGTTAAATGCACCAACATTTGCATTATAGGGGTCCCAGTAGGAGAAGAGAGAGAGAAAGGACCCGAGACAATATTGGAAGAGATTATAGTTGAAAATGTCCCTAACATGGGAAAGGAAATAGCTACCCAAGTCCAGGAAGCACAGAGAGTCCCAGCCAGGATAAACCCAAGGAGAAACATGCCAAGACATATAGTAGTCAAATTGACAAAAATTAAATACAGAGGAAAGTTATTAAAAGCAACAAGGGAAAAATGACAAATAACATACAAAGGAACTCCCATAAGGTTAACAGCTGATTTCTCAGCAGAAACTCTGCAAGCCAGAAGGGAGTGGCAAGACATATTTAAAGTGATGAAAAGGAAGAACCTACAATCAAGAATACTCTTCCCAGCAAGGATCTCATTCAAGTTCAATGGAGAAATGAAAAGCCTTACAGACAAGCAAGAGCTAAGAGAATTCAGCACCACCAAACCAGCCCTACAACAAATGCTAAAGGAACTTCTCTAAGCGGAAAACATAAGAGAAGAAAAGGACCTACAAAAACAAACCCAAAACAATTAAGAAAATGATAATAGGAACATACATATCAATAAAATAATTACCTTGAATGTAAATGGACTAAATGCTCCCATCAAAAGACAGAGGCTGGCTGACTGGATACAAAAACCAGACCCATATATATGCTGTCTCCAAGAGACCCACTTCAGACCTAGGGACACATACAGACTGAAAGTGAGGGGATGGAAAAAGATATTCCATGCAAATGAAAATCAAAAGAAAGCTGGAGTAGCAATACTCATATCAGATAAAACAGACTTTAAAATAAAAAATGTTACAAGAGACAAGAAAGGACACTACATGAAGATCAAGGGATCAATCCAAGAAGAGGAGATAACAATTATAAATATATATGTACCCAATATAGGAGCACCTCAATACGTAAGACAAATGCTAACAACTATGAAAGAGGAAATGCAAGGCAGAAATAGAGACACAGATGTAGAGAACAAACATATGGACACCAAATGGGGAAAGAGGGGAGGGTTGGGGGGGGTGAATTGGGAGATTGGGATACCAAATTTTACACTCTAAATATATGCTGTTTATTATCCGCTAACTGTATCACAATAAAAGTTCTTAAAAAAAAAAAGGTGAACTTTTTCTTATTTCTCCATCTCCAGCTTGTGGTGCAAGCAGCTTCCAATCAGGGCATTCTTGAACTATGCCTATTTTCACTGTAAAACTTTTCTATCCTCCTAGATGCCTTTGAGTCTGTTCTAAGTGTAAGTGATGGCAGTTGACTTCCTTGCTATAGCAAACACTGAATAAACAGTCTATGCTTGTTCTAATTTAGTGACCTTTGTTTATTTCCATGCAGTGCATATCTCTGAGTGAGGAAGCAGAGGAAGAGGAGATAATGTGATTTATAGCACTTTGCATATTTTTAGGTATGAAAAGAATGAAAACATAAGTTTTTCCTACGGGTTTGGTATTCATAAGTGGGTGAAGAATCAGATCCAGAGCAATAAAGCAAACATTGCAATAATGTGAGAAAAGAATCTGGAGAAGAGGGATGCTGATGGTACCAAGGTGAATTGGACCATCTCACTCCCTTGTTCTAAGTATATAAATCAGAACCATAAGAGAAGCTGAGAATAAATAAGGACATATGCATCCCTAAAGAAGAGTCTTGCAACAACAAAAACAATAAAAATAGCTGATCACACAAAATCTTGACCCCAAGCCATCTCTACAAGTAACTGCAGTAGACAGCCTTTGCTGAGATGGTGAAATTTCCACTCCCCTCCAGTGTCATGAACTTGCTGTGCAGAGAAGTGAAATAAATTAGCACATAAAATAAGTATTTTGAAAAATTTCAGAGAAATTTCAAAAAAGTTCCTAAAGTTATTCAATTCTTTATCATGGACCAGAGCAAAATGATTAAGTGTGAGACACTCACAGGCAATCCTGTGAAATAGATATTTTCAAAGATCATTTTCAGAAAAAGGTAAAATCAAACTCTCACAGTGATTAAATGCATATGAAATATTTTATTTTAACCAGGGAGAAGTTATGACTAGTTCAAAGGAAAAGTCAAAACAGTACAGATTTATGTATATGGGTAAAATAAATGTTGAGATGAATTGCAAATGGGATCAAATAAATCACAGCTGGATTTATTTTGGAATTGTTTTGTTTTTTCCATAGGCAGGGTAGGAGTGGGATGTAAAGTCAAATCACTGCTAGACAAGAATATATATATATAGTCCCCCTGTATCCAAAAGTAGAGCATTCCTATGAAACCTTTTGTAAGTCAAAATAGCATTAAGCAAACAAGCAATTATCTTAAGATATATCTTGCTAATGGATGCACAAAATAAATCAAGAGAAAGCACAGATGCTCACAGACATAGCTCAGACCTATTGCTTGATGCTATTCCTGACCCAAACTTGGGTCTGCTCACCAGGGTGAGTAAAGTCACTCTACTGTCATTGGGCTGTGGTGAAGGAAAGTAAGTTCAGTGTTTATTGCAAGGTGCCCAACATGAGGCCAAGCAAGGAGAATGGGCAGCTCATGCACAAAAGACACAAACTCCTTGATGGCTTTTGGGGAAGGGTTTTTAAAGGCCAGGTGAGGGAGAGGGTTGCAGGATGCCTGATCAGCTCATAGACATTCTTCTGATAGGTTTGTGGTGAGGTAACAGGGTGGTATTTTGGGGGTTAACATCATCAACCTCCTGGTTCCAACTGGTCTGGGGTCAGCAGTTAACTTCTTCCACCTGGTGGGAGTTTAGTATCCACAAAACAACTCAAAGATGTGGCTCAGGATATCACCTATAACCCTTGAAGAAAAACTAAAGGTCCTCTTGACTTTGTTATTATTTTGTGTTGCTTGAATGTTTTCATTTATCTCTTCATTTTCTCATTTCTGTGATTAAATTTGATCTCTGGAGCATGAGGAAGGTCTAGGAGGCTAAAGCTTTTGTACAAACAAGAGGTGGGGGACATGGAGGGGTCTGTTCCTGGGAAGGCCTCACAGGGTCCTGCCTGGTTTCAGGGCTGTGATGCTGAGTGTGGTTCCCAGGAAGGAGCTTGGTGGTGCAAATCCCTGCTCCCACTGCTTCCATAATGGCTCACTGCAAAACCAATGCTATTTTGCTTTCCACCTTTTTTCATAGAAGCAAAAATCCTCTTCAAGTTTCTTTCAGTTAGAGAAAGCAGGTATTCATGTAGGTCTTTCATAAAGCAAAGTGGTGTAAAGCAAAGTTTTGAAAAGCAGGGGATACCTGTGCTTACAGGTTACAAAGAGTTGCAAAATAGCTCAAAGATGTGGCAGTGAACAGGGTTGGAATCTGATAATCCAAAGGGTTTGCTATGGGTGATGCTGAGGGTAGTTTTCTGTTGAAAGAAAACAAATTTTCTGATACATAATTTTAAGAGAGTGAAATCCACAGGGTTAATAGGGGCAGAAACCCAATAATTCCTGAAAACACACTGAATAGCAAGAGTTTGGCTTCAGTCTGTTTCTCAGAGCTACTCAACTAGGAGTAACTGTGTGAAAACAGTTGGGATTGCCTAAGCACTAAAAATTCTAACATGTCTCTTAAAAGGACTCAGAAGCCCACATTTCAAACTGCAGATACATTAAACAGTGTCCATTCCCTTGCTTCCAACCACCCCTAAATCCCTTCCTCCAGCTTATTGTTTACTTCTAGTTATTTTAGGCCCCAGGACTTTCCTTCAGTGATATTTATTGAATCACCTCCATATACTGTGCTTTGCTCTGTTTGCTGAGGATTCAGAGATGACAAAACTTGTTCTTTCCTCAGATGACATTACGCTCCCTACTTGTTACACTCAGACATGAATGACAAAAAAAGTTGATGGCAGGTATAAATGCATTGAGATGCCTGGGCTGGAAAAGTGCTGCAAAGACGTGCTGATATTACAGTGTCTGACTTTCATTCTTCTGATTCTGGGGGTGTAGCAGTGTTTGGTTCCTGCTTCTGAAGCGAGAAGTACACACAAGGATGGGAAAAATGGAGGCCCTTCATGCCATCACAACAGCATTGGGAAGAGTCAGGATGACCTGTAGTAGGTAGGTGAGGGGCACAGATTATAAAAGAGATGCAGATTATCAGGTTTTGTTCCTGTTAAAGCCCACTCAGCCAAAGATCACCAGAGACCAGCTTTTAGTTGGGCAGAATCAAATTTAATGACTCAAAACAGTGATATAGTGTGCCCCAAAGGAAATCTTTGCTGCTGTCCAAGAGGGAAGAGGGAAGCTCTTTAGTTAGTTTTGGGTTCTGGCTGAAGGATTCTGAGAAGGGTCTCATTTCTGCATATCTGAGGGAGGATTAAGAGAAGCAGCAACTAACAAGAGATTTGGTGCTATTAGGACGCAAAGGGTGCTCAGCAATTGGGTCTCCTCAGTAACAGGAGTAGCAAATGACTCTAGAGCTGTCATTGTTAAGGAAGTGGTAGTCACACAAAAAGGGGCTCATTCTGGCATTACAAACTTCTCAGCCGCACACTAGGAGTGCTTCAAAGACCATAACCTGAATTCTAATGCGTACCAACTCATAGTTCCTTCCCCTTTGTGGCAATTCCAAGTGGCTATGTTATATTTACTCCTTAGGTAGGGCTGTTGAAAGAATGCAAAACGGAAATATTTCACAAAATGTTATTGGGGCTCACTGGGTTTCAGAAGGGAAGCAATATCCTCTGAGAAATTATCAAACACAAAATAACATTTCAGATTCCACCGCAAAACACAACCCTTGAGTTTTTCTAAAATGGCTGTGGTTATTCTAAGTAAATTGGATGTTTTTCAGACACGTTACATTTCTGTAAACGTGAGAAGCAGAGGCAGCCTCAGTGACAGGTGAAGGGGATGAAGCTTGCATACAGAGGGTAAGCACCCTACCTGTGCTGAGGCTTGGGTCTTACTGCCCTGAAAGTTTGGACACCTGACTTGGAGGTCAGCAGAGGACTGCAGAGAAGCCACTAATGTCACATCACTGTGGCAACAGGTTTGCTGTAGGAATTGGAGATTTATAATAAAGGATCGTGAAATCCACCATCTGACCCCTCCCCCATTTGGAGGATTGGGTGTGTCAGCCAGAGAGTAGACTGAGAGCCTGGGATAAGGCTATTTGTTCTGGGTCCTGGATTAACCACAGACTGAAATGAGACAATATGAGATGACATCCCAATGCTCTTTCAGTCACTTGTGAAAAGAGGAAAAAAGTTTGCTTTTTCTCTGGGTAAAGGAAATTAGCAAACACAGACACACCCAGACACAGGTGGTCTATGATACCCCTCCCACCCCACTGCTTGTCATCATGTCCTTCCCACCCTCTTGCCCACCACTCCCAGCCCAGTTACCTCTCAGCCTGTCACATCCCTTCAAGCCCTTAAAATCTCTCCCACCTTTTGTTTCATAGGAGCTGAGTATCTGGACCTGGAGAGAAATTGCTTTTCAACTTCACTCTTTGTGAGTGGGATTCTGTGTTCACAATATGGGCCTAACCAGCATCTTGATATTGAGCTGCTCAGAACACATAGGCACTCACTGAAATTAATTCAACAGATATTTTCTGGATATCCACAATGCGTAGGACACTGTGTTAACTGGATGTGGGTGTACCACATTTAATAATACAAATAGTGCCTTCTTCCATAGAGCTTACAGTTTAGCTCTGAACTAGTGACTTTTAATTACTTTTTTCAAATAAATAACAGTGTGCTCTTCCCTCAATGGAGTAGAGGCAATTCTGACTGACAAGAGCTTGCAGTAAGAAAGTTCTCTCTCTGAGTATACATGGACATCTTTCCCACCACTAAACTTCCAGTTTGACCCTTTTAAGGAGTCTTTTTCTTTTCCATAGCAGTACTTTTTCTTCCATTACTTATTCCCTACCTTCAAAATACCTTCCATCTGCTTTTCCACCTATGTGATTTCAACCTGTCCTCTAAGATCCAGCACAGATTTCGTTACCCCCACTCCAGTGAATTTTCTCATCTCTAAGAATATGCATATTTTCTATTGTCCAGTGTCTGTACCTCACACTTACCTCTTAACCTATCTTGCCACTTGCATCCAAACTCCTCCTCATTATTTTCCAAAGGGGATGCAATTTTTCTGAATTCTTAGGTCCTGACAACTGATGGAGCCACTCTGCTAGTGGGGCAGCTGTTCTAAAGGTAAAGTGCTCCAGTGGTATTTCTGCTTCTTCCTATCACGAAGTCTGAGGGTCCTAAGAACCAAAGTAAGTTTTGCTGATTGGAAGTTGAAACAGAACAAGACTATTAGCCCAACTAGTTTAGGGAAAAGAGATTTACCATATGGTCCAGCCTGCTGCACTAGAGTTCCCTCATTTTGTTGAAGGGAAAATCTATGTTTAATACTCTATTCTAACTTATCCTAGAATAAGTCATGTCATGTATTATAAGATACCACTACTAATATACTTTGGGAAAAATAAACACTACTTAATGTACACATTAAAAATCTTATTGGATAATAATACACATATATCAACAAAATTACATATTTTCTTCTTCAGTGTTGCTTTGTATTTAAGCATCTTTTGAGTCTCTTTTGACCTCAGCAATTATGATATCACCGCAATGACAAAACTGCTTTTTATAAACTGTTTACGATCTTGACCTATTAAGTTCTTTAAGTCTGAAGCATGTTAAAGAACACTAGATTTTCATTTGCATTTAATGTCTGGTTAAACTTGTTTTCTTCTTTCTTTGTTCCTAATAAGTCATGTATCACTTGATATTAGCCAAAGGTCTGAAAGCTAAACAACCTATGCCTGAGATACAGACTTTTATAAAGCATTAAACAGTCACAACATCTCTTAGTTGACATTCTTGAAAATTCTGTGATATAATCCAAGATAGTTAGTAATTTATACTGCCTTTAATTATTAACAGGAAGCCTTCTATGGAAGCATAGACTTTTTACTACAGTGATCTGAGTGTAATCTTCTCACCATATTTTAAGTGACAATTAAAGATGTAAAGCACATTAAAAATGTGATACAGATGCATATGACTCCATGGGATTGAATAGAAAACTTAAATGTGCTTAAGTTTATGCATATACAAGCAATGATTAATAGATTACAAACTTTCTGTTAAAATTTTTATTTGTTATAGAAAGCATCTCAAATTCAGAATAAAGAGCCTATGAAAATATGGGTAGCTCTCATGTTAAGTGTTTTTCCATAGTATAAAATTTTAAAATAAAGGAAAAATTTAAAAAATTTGGTATTGTTTCCTTTCGTTATTGATCCTTCCACTGGGGGACTAATGGAAAAGGTGCAGCCCTAATATGGATTGATACGTTGCTGGGTCTTCTGGCCATAACCCCAATACAAATACCCCCCATCCCACCATTGTTTTCAGTACCCAACTATGATTTGTTTTTTTCAGAGAAAAGACCTACACTTGCCATATCTTACATTCTAAAATCTTTTGGGTTTCAAGAAATAGGAGGTTGTGTTTCATAGAGGTATGTAGAAATGTAGGAAAACTGTGGCAGACGCTTAGTTGGATTTTTTGCTTAGAACCCTCTTCCTACAAAGTGCCTTCCTTTTCTGACCACATAATGAAGTGGGAACTGCTGTTGTTATGTGCACCTGATCCAATCTGAGGCATTAAAACCCTTTCTCAGGAACTTAGAGGTGGGAGTTGACACTGGCAGAGGTCAGGGTGTCTCTCTGGTGGCTGGTCTGTAAACTGGAGACAGGGAATCACTGTATTTTAGGCTAGGGTGAAGGGAGAATTAATCAAGCTGCTCTGCTGTTGTTTCATTTCTAAAAAAGAAATGTTCTGAAGTAGAGGTGCAGAGACAGGAGACAGGGAGCAGTCAAGTGACAGAGGCCGTGTATCTAGGTCCTTGCTAGTACCTAACACTTTTCCTATTTGGGGTTATGTGAGAAAAACTCTTACTGTATGGTAAAACCATCTTTTTTTGCTTAAACTAGCTTGAGCTGAATTTGTTATGTGAGATAAAAGAGAACTCAGAAACTATCACATGTAAGTGAAATTGTTTTAGTTCAGCATACAATGGAAATTCTGCTCTTCTAATGGAAAGCACAGTGATCGATCATCTCTGAAGAAGTAAGCATCTCTTTTTTCCTATTCTTGCTATTTTTTTCCATCCTTTGACATGGCTCTATAATGATTGCTTGTAGAATGAATGAATGGATAGATGAATTTATATCTTTACTTTTTATCGCACTTGCTATGTATTCTCAATAGGTTTTGTATTAAAATTTACAGAGAGGAAAATTTATTTGCCTTGGTTAGATGCCATTAAATTTAGAGTGTTAATTTTAAGCAGAGACTTCATACCAGACCACCAACTAAATCTAAATCTACAGGCCACTCACCCTAGTCTAATCAGCTTTTGCCAGAGTGGTAAGACATCATGATACAAAGTTTGGAATCTTAAGTCAAAATTCACCTGTAGGAGCTTTGCTCAAAAGGTGGCTGTGTAACTAGTAGGCACTTTTATGTTTCACGATTTGTCATAGAGATGCAGCTATTTGTGGGCTGTCTTATACCAAAAGCATGTGACAGTTTGTTGAGTACAAATACACGTGCACAAAGAGCACAAATCTTCCCTTCTCTTTCACTAAAGTCATTGCATATTCCACCCTCCATTCTGCAGTTCACAAATGGGAGAAAAGAAACTCAGAACACAATCCAACATCCTCAGATGACCAGTTTTCTTGATGGGAATAGCAATGACAATAACAGACATTTACTAAATACTCTTCTTTGTCAGACATTGTGCTGTTACAGACATTAGGTAGGATTTGAAGTACCCATGAAACATTGAAGTACTCATCAAGGTTTTGAATTTCGTGGACTAGATATAGGAGGCTGTAACAGCATTGCCAATCCTGTGTTTCATTTTAAAAAGTAAAACAAAATAGAGTAGAACTTAGCATCTTTCCTCATCATTATTTAAAAATGAAGGGTATGCTAATACCTCTAAATACATGAAAAGCATAATCACAGGGGAAATTTTAATTTTGAGCAAATTTAGCTTTATATTATTTCACCATCTTAGTGCAGCCCTGTAAAGTTTTGAGATGGGCTAGCACAAAGACCTTAGTATAAGCATTTCAGTCACTTTATATATCACTCTACATTTGCAGAAGTGGAAAGAAGACCTTCATTGATTTAAATCAGAACATCAGTAGTCACTTCTTCCTTATGTGGCTGGTTGTAGCTTCCTTTGTCATTAGAGAATGGGTTGTTAAAAGATATGATATGACAGCTGTTACGCTGAATTTCTCTTACCCTGAAAAAAATTGCTCATAATGAAAACATGGTGGTGGCACATGCAGGCTGTGTGTTCGTTTAGGGAGGAGGCTCCACATGTTCCAGAAAAGACAGATGCTCTTTACCTTTCCCAGGAACTCTCTCACAATCTTTTGTATCAGTTTACTTCCCTCTTGAAAGTGGATCCCACTGTGTTAACCTCTAAGTCAGCCTTGAATTAAATGCTATTCTGAGGATCACTGCATTCAAGTTGGTGATTCTTGGTTTTAACATAACTGCCATCACTGACCCCCTGCAGTTGATATAAACCACAGAGGTTAGCTATGCTAAATAAAGGACCAAGAAGCAACAGGATATGGTAATATCTACAGTAGGGTAGACCACTTCTCTGTGGAGAGACTCAGATGGCCAAGCAAGGGTATGACAGAGAACACAAGACAATTCTCAGTGCTATCACTCACTCTCCAAAGGTAAGTCTTCCTGAATCCGAGCAACAGAATTGGGCAGTTTCAGCCAGGGTATGTGGAAAGCTTGGTATCCTGGTAAACAAGAGGTATGGGCAAAAAGGAACCCCTGCAAAACCACAACTCACAGAAAAATGGACCTGACCCAGATAATCTGCTCCCCATCACCCCCAGCAGGGCTGAAGAAACTAAGTCACAATCTGGTTTGACTGCTGGCATCTGGGGTTCCAAGAAACTTCAGGTTGCTTGGGCCTATGAAAACAGAAGAATTATAGATTTCTATAATACTAGCTGCTGCATTTTGTCATACTCACATTTCTGAAATCAGAAGGAACCTTCAAATACTTATGTTCCTTTCATGGAAAAATCATTATTAATTCAATGATATACCATATGACAAAATTGCTTTTTATAATAATGGCACTGTAGGATTGAGAAAATAATATATAAAAACTTCATTCGTAGACTGGAAGAAGGCCTTAATGGTCACTTGTGCTGAGAATCCTTTGTTTCCAAAACTAGGTGCAGCAGCCTCAAAAAAAGAATTGTAACTTCAATGGAAAAGGAGTTAGGGCCATGCAAAGAGAAAAGTTGGAAAAGACTAAGTACTATATATGGTCATGGTATTTGGGGGATTAATTATATCTAGTACAGTTTTGTGTTTTGTGCTTTGTGTTCTTTAGAGCATTGTTGACACCTCTGCTCAAATAAATTAATAAATACCCTTCTCAATAGGCTATCTTGTCAAGGAAAATTTTTTACTTATTTAACTAGCTTTTCTAAAATCAACCTGTTTGAATGAACCAAAGTCTAAGAGAGTATAGTAAAATTTATCTCTAACCAACCTGCCTCAATTCTATATAACAAACTTACCAGATATATGAAATTTGGATCAGATAGAACAAAGACAGGCACAGAGGATACTTTTCATGTCAAGTATAGTACAGAGGTCTGACTATAAGATGAAAGGAAGGAAAAGGCCCTGAAAACAGGCCACATTTTTGAAATGATGAGGCTAGGGAGAGTTGCACAGAGCATTCCCCATTTGGGTAATTTCAGTTTACTTTTTACATTGAAAATTTCACAAAAATACAAAAGAAGAGAAAATTATATAGTAAACCACATATTCATTACCCAGCTTTAACACTATTCAGTTATAAATGAAACAGGCAGAACAAATTTAGAGATACACTGGCCCTTGCTGGCAGATCAATTCCTACATTCACCAAGCTACTATATTGTTATTTATACAAACAACTCAACAAAAACCCTATTCCCAAAGCCATTTGGGTTTCTTCACTCATAAGGAGTTCTGAATGATACAAGATGAAGTAGGGCAGAGAATTTTGGGTAACAATGAGCTAAGATTCAGGTTTGCAGTTTCAGGTGAAAGTCAATTGAGGTAAGTTGATAACCATGCAACAAAAAGTTTGGGAGCGAAGGGACTCTCACAGTCACTTGTTTCCCAAAATGTAACTAGCTCTCCTCAAAGCAAGGGAAAGAATGAACTCTGAGGTAGCCTCACACTTCTTACCAAGGGAGCACATGCCCTCAGGCAGATGGTATTTCAAATTTGGCAAGTGCTAAGAAAGAACTTACCATAATTAGAATTACCAGCTGCCAACTGCTCGTTTTGCCAGTTCACTCTGGATACTGTTGCCACCTCCTACATGCAAGTAATACAAGTTCTAACAGAAATTACAAACCACTGACATTCAGCCTTCCAACTCAGGCACTATCTGAAAATGAAAAATACGCAAGGAAACAAAGACAAGAGTCGAGTGGAACCCTTCAATATTTTTTCTAGGACAAATTATGTAACAATACATATAAAACTTGTATTCAAACATGAATGAGAAAATATCTAGTCTTGGATCTCTATAAATATGTGGTGTCAAACAAACAAAAAAAGGACATAGATATGAGAAGTGAAGCTCAAATAAAGAATACATGTCAAAATTCAAAAAACAGACACAAGTTTGGAAAAAGAATAAAAATCTCTCAATGAAGAAAAGAGAAAGTACTGAAGACAGAAGATAACAGAATAACATGCAGAAAAAGTTATAATGGTGATATTCATTTCTTATTCTTGAAGTTTATTCATCTAATTTAGTCATCCTAATAGTAAGTACTTTATATTTTTTTGATACGTGGAAGGTTCTGGACTCAGCTAGCCCTTTATTTTAAAGTTTTATTTTTATTATGTCCTTGACTAATTTTTCTGTTTTGTTCTGTTTTTCTTCTTCAGTTGTACAAATTATAAGTCTTATGGTTTATGTAATGCATATTCCATATGTATCATTTTATTACTAAGATATAGAAGATAACCAAAAAAACTCAAAATTTATCATAGATATGACACTAAGAAAACACTAAAGAATAGACCTGAGATGAAAAATAAACAAATTTATAATGTTTAGGACAGTTTGGAGAAATGATAAAAATGCAATTGATAAGAACTGAAAAAAGTAAATAATTTAGTAAACAAATATATTGAAGCCACTTAGAAAGATCATATGTTCTACAAAGGAGGAAAAACAGTTGTTTTTATTCTTCTCCAAAAAACATCAGATTCCAGAAAGCAATAGAGCACTTGCATTAAAAAACCGAAGGGGAAAATCAATTCTCACAGAATTCTATAACCAGCCAAGATATCATTTTTGGATTAAAATTAGAAGAATTAAAGATTTAGTATTTGTAGCACTCATGAACCCTTTGTTAAAAAACATAAATAAAAAAGCATTTTTACTTTTTCTTCAATTAAAGTTTATATTTTACTCAGAGTTTCTCAATATTTTCCTAATGACTATTCTGTTCTAGGGTTCTCCTGCATTCCCGACTTACAAAACTATGATATAATTATTACCCATTGCTTTAAGGGGCTAGCTTTGTGGGGCAATTTGTTACAGAGCAAAAGATAACTATTGTAATTACTATCATTGCCTATTCTCAAATTAAATAGTATTGTCCTTCCACTTTGCTTACAATCTTTCCTAAGTGTTAATTTCCCTTATCTTGTCTCCTTGAATTTTCATTTTAACTTTTGAATTATGTCAATAAAATGCATGATTTGAACATATTTTTCTTTGTGGGTCTTTCTGTTCCATGCCCTCTGGGTAGCAAACGTAGAAGCTACCAATTTCCCAAGGCAATAACATTTGTTGACCTGAAACAAATAAAATGCCAGATTTTTCTCTAGCAAACATGGGTTTATTTGGGACCAGAGGGAATTTCAATTTGGGAGTCTGCAAACCATGGCAACAGTGGTGCAAGTTCTCCACACAGCAAGGGGAAAAGAACACTTTTATAGTGGAGAAAGGGAAGTAGGGAGGGCTATAGTAAACAGAGTCCTTGGCTTTTCATTGGTTGAGTCCTTGTCAGAAAAGAAGAGGAATCTTTCTTCTTGTTGTTGGGCTCTGCTATTGTTGAAGGGCCTGAGACCCCCTGCTTCTGATCTCCTACACTATTTAACTGAGGTTTCTGTTTATTAATTTTTTATACTTTCCCCTTTTGTTCAAGATATTTCTCTGAAAGAGTCAAGTTTTCTAGTTTCAGTAACTTTTTTCCCTCTATGCTAAGAAGGTGTAGTGTCTCATGTCAGAGGGAAAGTGAACAGACTGGAACCTACTGAGGTCACATTTGAGTTACAAGGAGGGGTAGGAGGCAGAACTCTCAGACACATTTTATGTAAAGTCAAAATGTTATCAAGATTATAGATATTGCAGCTCATCTGAAGTATTATGTAATCATCAAAGGTTTGGAGACAGATTCCAACAGATCTAGTCTGGATACCTTGGGAAAGCTGTCTCACCAGATGTCTTCTTCTTCAATTCTGAGAATCTTTTCTTTCAAACTGACAGATGATGTTCATGTACAGGCAGGGTTCAGTGCTTTGTTTAAGTGTATCATGTAAATCTAAGAGTCTATTTCTTGGAGTTTAGTGGCACAAGTGTTGGTTAGCAGGACCTGATAGGAGTCTCTCTAGTGAGGCTGAAGAGAGTTCTGGTGGTATCTCCAGGTTGCAAAGTGTGATGCTTAAAATATTTGTCTCCCAAGAGGGTACTGAGAAGATGTTGCTCTACCAAAGCATGGGTATTTTTAAAAGAAGCAATTTAGGCCTTTGCAATATTGGAGTACCTCTCCTATTATCAGTCTTGGGTCAAAAGAAGCAGGGGACAAATGCATTGGGCATTCTGTGACTAAAAGTGTGAGAGTTTATGAATTGCAAAATGGAGGGATCTGAGATTTAGACAGACCACAGAAATGCTTTTGGCCAGGGTATTTGAAAGGCTTCAGAAAGTTTACCAACTGAGTCTTAGTGTCATTAGTGCACTTGACTAAACCAGAGGATTTAGGGTGGTAAGTACTGTTAAAGTATTGTAAAACTGGCCAAACAGCACAGATTTATTGAAGTACCTGACCAGAAGTACTTATGGGTTCCATAATCACTATGAAGTTTGAGAAGACTTCCCCAGGTAGGGATAATCTTTTCCAAAATGGCTCTAGTCAAGAAGAGGCAGTAACCTGTCTGCAAAGGAAGGCTTCAGTCCAGTGTGTAAACATTCAGACCATGACTAAAACATATTTATCTCCATGAGACAGAAGTTGTACAAAATCCATTTTCCAGATTTTTTTTAGCCAATGGTTTATTGATAGAGAAAATTAAGGAAAACTCCATATGGAATTGGAACACAGAATTAAATGTTTCTCAGGTGACAAAATGTTCTATTATTACTAACTTTAGTAGTTGTGATAGTTCTTTTTTAAAAATTTTTTATTGGCGTATAGTTGAATTACAATGTTGTGTTAGTATCAGGTGCACAGCAAAGTGAATCAGTTATACACACACATATACCTGCTCTTTTTAACATTCTATTACCATATCAGTCATTACAGAGTATTGAGTAGAATTCCCTGTGCTATACAGCAGGTTCTTACTAGTTATCCATTTTACATATAGTAGTGAGTGTGTCTATGTCAGGCCCAATCTCCCAATTTACCCATCCCTACTCCCTTATCCCCTGGTAACCATAAGTTGTTTTCTACATCTGTGACTCTGCTATTATTTTGTAGAGAAGTTCATTTGTACTCTTTTTTTTAGATGCCACATATAAGTGATATCATATGATATTTGTCTTTCTGTGTCTGGCTTACTTCACTCAGTATGACAATCTCTAGGTCCATCCATGATGCTGCCAATGGCATTATTTTGTTCTTTTTTATGGCTGAGTAATATTCCATTGTATATATGTACCACATCTTCTTTATCCATTTCTCCATTGATGGACATTTAGGTTGCTTCCATGTCTTGGTTATTGTAAATACTGGTGCAGTGAACATTGGGGTGCATACATATTTTTGAATTATAGTTTTCTCTGGGTATATGCCCAGGATTGGGATTGCTAGGTTGTATGATGGTTCTATTTTTAGCTTTTTAAGGAACCTCCATACGGTTCTCCATAATGGCTATACCGATTAACATTGCCACCAACAGGGTAGGAGAGGTCCCTTTTTCCACACCCTCTCTAGCATTTATTGTTTGTAGATTTTTTGATGATGGCCATTCTGACTGGTGTGAGGGGATACCTCATTGTAGTTTTGAATTGCATTTCTCTAATAATTAGTGATGTTGACATGACAAAGGAGGCAAGAATATACAATGGAGAAAAGACAGTCTCTTCAATAAGTGGTGTTGGGAAAACTGGACAGCTACATGTAAAAGAATGAACTTAGAACACTTCCACATGGAGGGACATATCAACAAGAATTTTCACCTGATATGGGATAAGCCTCCCAGTGCTGTGGGACAAAAATTGGTCATGACATGTCTCCCAAATATTGGTTGAATTCCTAACCAAGAGGAATATCTAAGAAATGGAATATTTCCTGTCACATCAGTAAACGAAAGATGTCAGAGTCATCAGCTATTGCAACCACCACCAATGGTGAGCTGGTGAGCCCTGAGGGAACTCAGGAAGGCAAAGAATACCTACCATCTAGCAGGCATCAGGCCACAGCTGCTCCCTATGGTGAGCCCTGAGGAAACTCAGGATGTGAAAATAGAGGATACTGGCCCCTAATAGCTGAGGTACATATCAAAGGAATGGTTTTAATAAGCCCAGACTCTTGCATCTACCTATACACAGAAAAGTGCTAAATTACTTAACTTGCAATTTCTGATTTTCTTTAATTAAAAATACAGTAAAACCTTGGATTGTGAGTAACTTGTTCTGCAAGTGTTCTGCAAGATGAGCAAACATTTATAATAAATTTTAATTTGATAAACAAGCGATGTTTCATAATATGAGTAGTATGTGACACCAAATGTCACATGATCACAACTGAGCCAGTGGAGGAGACCACCAATGGATCTGCATTGCAAGCAACAGCAAGAGGTTGTGGAGGAGATCTCTTGTCTGCAGAGGAGGAGGAGAAAAAGGTGGAGGAATCCCTCACTTCAAATGAGATTAGGGAGATGTGTAAAATGTGGGAAATAGTGCAAAATTTTACAGAAAAGCATTACCTGGATAAGGCTGTAGCAGTGCGAGCGATGAATCTGTTTAACAGCAATGCAATGTCACATTTCTGCAAAGTCCTCAAAAGAAGGCAAAAGCAAGTGTCATTGGATAGGTTCCTTGCTAAAATTGCACAGAATGAAAAAGATTCCATTGAGCCAATAGATAGCCTTGATTCTGTTAGTGATAGTGAAAGTCATCATACACAATAACCCTCCTCTCTCTTGTCTCCCTCACACCAGCCATGAAGGTTTTAAAAGGAAACTGCAGGTTAATTTGTTTATTTTTCTTTCTATTTTGTATTTTCTTTATCATTTTGTATTATATTACTGTATTATAATCATTTTTATATGAATATTTTTGGGTTGTGGAATGAATCATCTGAGTTTCCATTATTTCTTATGGGGAAATTTGCTTTGATATACAAGTGCTTTGGATTACAAGCATGTTTCCAGAGCAAATTATGCTTGCAGGCCAAGGTTTTACTGTAATCTTTTGATATTCCCAACTACCTGCCCTTTGTTGTAAAACTCCTGTATATCCTAGCTTCCCCCTTGCTTCCTTGGAGCAATTTTCTCAGGGTTACTTGAGATACTGCTTCCCAAGCTTGAAGTCCTAAAAATTCCCTCTGAATAAAACATAACTCTCAACTTTTAGTTTGTGCATATTTTTTAGGTCAACATGTATCTGCATTATGTGTCAACAAAACCTCTCCCATTGACAGAAATACCTGTGCAACCCTAAACAGCAACATTCTGCTAGCATAAACAAAACAGCTCCTTAAAAGATAAGCTACCTTCTTGATTTTGCAAGGGGTCACATGACCCGCCACTTCATACTTGCAGATTTGGATTGTGTAAACTGTTGATAATATGTCATTTCATGTACAGCCCTCTGTCTCCAAAAACTTATATAAATGTGCTTTGACTTTTATTGGACAGAACAATTCTCAGCACTTTCTGAGATGCTGTTTCGAGGTTATAATCCTCAATTTGACTTGAATAAAAATTTCCATTTCTTTTTGGGGAAAAAAAAAAACACACCCTCTAACACCATACACAAAAATAAACTCAAATGCATTAAAGACCTAAATGTAAAGCCAGACACTATAAAACTCTTAGAGAGAAACAAAGGCAGAATACTCAAGATCTTTTCTGATCCACCACCTAGAGTAATGAAAATAAAAACAGAAATAAAGAAATGGAATCTAATTAAACTTGAAAGCTTTTGCACAGCAAAGGAAACCATAAACAAAACAAAAAGACAACCTTTGGGATGGGAGAAAATATTTGCAAATGAAGCAAACGACAAGGGATTAATCTCCAAAACGTGCAAACAGCTCAATGTAAAAAGAATCAAAAACCAAAAACCAAATAACCCAATTAAAAAATGGGTAGAAGATCTAAATAAACATTCCTCCAAAGAAGACATACAACTGGCCAAAAAGCACATGAAAAGATGCTCAACATGCATTTTCCAGATCTTGACTGGTCCTTTAAGCAGTTTAACATGTCTGGGAGTAGTAGGAAGAGCCTTCCCTGAATTGTACTTCTCATTAGAGGGACACATGAGGTAGGTACTTTCTGTGGTCTTGTTAAGTTTCTCCATGCATATTGGTTCATTAATACCATCATTTTGTCAGTAGAACAATTGGTTTAATAAATGTACATTGGTAAGGGGTAGTGATTTTAGAGTCTCTAGTAGGACCGGCTTGTTATTTTTTCCAAGCCAGAACTTTCCATTTTCTTAAACCAACAATTGTTGAATTTACAATACTATTTTTCTTTTCCTGAGGTAATTTGTGGTTTTCTCTAGCCAGTTTTTCTGAATTATCATTTGGGGAAATATCCCTTGGGACCAGGGCAGAGGTTTGGCCACTGTTGGTCCCTTTAAGGGAAATGTTTCTTGTGAAAATATAAGTAAGGTGATTTCTCTTAGCTTCCAGAGAATAAAGTTTAGAATGCCCCAGAATATTAATAATAGCTAAAGCAGTAGGTAAAATATTGCATTTAATAATTCCTGAACATAAGTGCCACTTTAAATTTTATTTCAGCTGGAAGTAAGGAAGCCACATTGATTCCACAACATTTCAGTATAAAGAGCCACTCCAAAAGCATGTCTACTATCAGTATAAGTAGTGGCAGTTTTGTCATTGGCTAAATTACAAGCCAATAGAAGAGAGTATAATTCAGCTTATTAGGCTGAAATAGCCATAGGTAAAGATTTTGCCTTAACAGCATCAAAAGGGGTTGCAATAGCATACCCAGCACACTATTTGCCATTGTCATTTTTTAAATAAGAACCATTAGTGAACCATGAGAAGTCAGTGTTACCCAAGGGAATTTCCTGTAGATCATTGTGAGGAGTCAGGAGATGTCCATCAGCATGAAGTAGCCATGAGAGAATTTGTCAGTGGCATAGGGGAGAAGAGTAGCAGGGTGAAGATTATTATGATGTAAAAGAATATGTGAGGAGCAGCTAACAAAAGAACTTTATAGGAGGTGAGGCAGCTGGCTGAGAAATCTTGAGTGTGATGAGATTTCATGGGAGCTTCTACTGTATCAGGTACAAAAATGGTTAAACGGGATCCAACAATGATTTTTCTTGGTGACCTTGACCAAAAAGGCTGTGATCATAATGGATTTGGGGGTATCCCTGTGCCACAGGGTTCAGAGCTGGTTATAACACCCTATGGATTGATGGTGGTCCCCATGTTTTTTGGGTGAGTACCCCAAGAGCATTCCTTCCTTTTCATATACAAAAGGGAAAAGGGAATGTGATAATTGGGATGCTCAAGGGAGGGTGGGTTCATCAAAGTCTTCTTTAAGGCCTTAAAATCTGTGTTGCCTGGTTCTTTCCATAAAACTGGGTTGGAGTTGTTATTTTTGAGTAAAACATACAGAGGTTTATAACAGAGAAATTTGGAATGCAACTTTGACAATAACCAACTATCGCAAGAAAACCTTGAATTTGGTGCTTAGCTTTGAGTTTTGCGAGGCTTAGGACACCATAAAGTCTATCTGGATCTAGGCATAGCCCTTTTTTTGATATCAGAGGCCTTAAATACAAAATCTGGGTTTGGGCAAACTGCAACTTTTTTTTTGGTGACCTTATGACCCTTTAAGACTAAAAGCTTTAGCAAGTTGATGCTGTCTTCTTGTAATGAGGTCAGAGAAGGAGAGTGAAAAAGCAAATCATTCACATATTGCAACAAAGTAGGACCTCTAAGGAACCTTTTATCATCCAGTTCAGCCTTCAGAATTTGCAAGAAATAAAGACTCTCAGTAAAACCCTGAGGCATTACCATCCTGGTAAATTATTTTTCTTCCCAAGTGAAGATAGAGAGGAGTTGGCTAGCTTTATCAACTGAAATGCTAAAGAATTCACTACATAAATCAGTTTCAGTAAAGAACGTGCTTCTGGTGGGAATGGATGTTAGTAAAGTATGAGGTTTAGGAACAACAGGCTATTGAGGGATAACAATGTTGTTTATTGTTTCCAGATTCTGGACAAACTTCCATCCTCAGAACCTAGGTTTTCTCTCTGGTAATGCAGGAGTGTTATAGGGGCTATTAAAAGGGATAACGGGATCTTGAGCTTTCTAATTTTTTTAGTGTGGGATTTATGCCTTGAAAGGTTTCTTCTTTTTTGCTTCTTTTTTTAACTTTTTATTTTATATTGGAGTATAGCCAATTAACAAAGTGATGGTCTCAGGTGCACAGCAAAGTGACTCAGCCATACATATACATTATCCATTCTCCCCCAGACTCCCTGCCCATCCAGGATGCCATATGACATTGAGCAGAGTTCCCTGTGCTATGCAGTAGGTCCTTGTTTGGTTACCCTCTTTAAATATAGCAATGTGTACATGTCAATCCCAAACTCCCTACTATCTCTTCCCTCCATCCTTTTAATGATAAATTTGTTTTCTCTAAGTCTGTCAGTCTGTTTCTGTTTTGTAAATATGTTCATTTGTATCATTTCTTTTTAGATACAACATATAAATGATATCAATATATTTTTCTTTCTCTGTCTGACTTACTTCATTCAGTATGATAATCACTAGGTCCATCCATGTTGCTACAAATGGCATTATTTCATTCTACTTTATGGCTGAGTAATAGTCCATTGCATATATGTGCCACATCTTCTTTATCCATTCCTCTGCTGATAGACATTTACTTTGCTTCCATGTCTTGGCTATTGTAAATAGTGCTGCAATGAACATCAGGGTACAGGAATCCTTTCAGATCATGTTTTTCTCTGGATATACAACCAGGAGTGGGATTGTAGAGTCATATTGATGAGCTTCTTTACTTATATTAATTTTGGAATGAGGTTTTGAGGAGTCTACATAAATTTTCTTGGGACATGCCCTCTGAATTTTGCCAACATTAGTTGGAGATTTTTCCCGTAATAAGTGTGGGGGCTGATTCAATAAGGACAAATAAACAGTGCTTCCAGAATCAGCTCTAGTACTGTCAGAAATAAAACAAATAAAAGGTTTCAAAGGGTCATTTAACTTGATTGTTTGCTTTGATGACTTCTGTCAAATTCTAGAATTATCCCTACCATTTGGAAAGGATTATGGCATGATAATTATCTAAGAAGCCTTGCCCTAATAAATGGGTAGGGCAGACAAACTAAGGAGATAAAGGTGTGTATATCTAAAAGAAAAAGGTATAGGTTCAGAGGCAGGAACACTTTGAGGTTCATTATTGATCTCTACTAGCTGAACTGTTTTAGTACCCTGAGGCTGGGGCTGCTTTATAGTAGTGGGGTTCAGCATCTAGGGTGTGGGCTCTGTATCAGTTAGAATTGGAGGAAACCCACCCCCACTCTGGAGGAATGTTTCCCCAAGCCAATTAAGAGGAAAATTGGGAAGATCCCCTCTTTTGCCTTGGAGCCCTATCATTGAGAATTGGGAAGACCATGCTTGAAAGACTGGTTGGAGGCTGAAGGTGTCTGAAGTGCTTACATTTTTAACAATCTAATTTCCAGTGTCCTGGTTCTTTGCAATAATAGTGAAAGTTATAAGGGTTTTGGCTTTTTTTAAGAGCCTTCATTTGCTGGAGTTGTAGAATAAGATTCTGGTGGTCCTCCTTTTAAGTGAGTCATCTAGAGTTTGAGAGACCTGATTTGCTAGATTAAACTAAACCTGTAGTGGACATCATTTTCCCTTCTGTGCTCATCCATTTTTTCTAGATGGGAACATCTTGATTCAGCACATTAATAAACACAGAGTTAAAAGCTACCTGGGTGTAATGAACATCTAAAGAAAGATCATATTTTTTCTTTAAAAACAATCTTTTGTCAGTCAATTGCAATATGGGTAGTCATGAAAAGATTCATCAAATTTTGTGTGCATGTCTGATTTTATTTCATTCAACAGACTATGGAGAATACCCAAGGAGTTGCTGATGAAGTTGCCTAGCAATTGAGCCTGAACATGTAATAAGGGCTGGTCTCCTGGTTGTAATTTTAGAGACGCTTCAGAATTTTCTCAGTTAGAGGTTTTCATCCAATTGCTGGATTCAGCCTTCACCAACAAGCATACAAACTAGCTGATATAAGTCAGAGAAATCAGGTTGATAAGTTTGAATGACTATCGTAAATTCCTCAGCAAATCTGTGAGAATGTTCGGTTACTTTGGGAAAATCTTTGACTACAGCTGACAGTTTACCTTAAGTCCAGAGAATATAGGAAATTAAGGGATTTAGACTTTGGAATCCTCAGAAGTCTTGATTTTAAAGGAACAGGTTCTAACTTCAGAGTAAAGTGTGTAGAGTTTCAGAGAAAAGTGGAAATTTGGTAGAGAATTAGCATGGGGAAATTGAGGGTATAGAGGGGGTGTAAACAGTATACAAGGGAAGGAGGAAAAGGATGCTGGAGGCGGTGTCTGATCATAAAGATCAAAAGGAGAGAAACAAGATGGCACAGGAGGTAGAGCCTGAAACAGGAAGCCATGAAAGTAGAGCCTGAGGCTTTGAGAGTCATTTTTTTTTTAATTTTTTAAAAATTAATTAATTTTTTTTATTGGCTGCATTGGGTCTTTGTTGCTGCACATGGGCTTTCTCTAGTTGTGGCAAGTGGGGGCTTCTCTTGTTGCAAAGCACGGGCTCTAGGCATGTGGGCTTCAGTAGTTGTGGCACATGGACTCAATAGTTGTGGCTCATGGGATCTAGAGTGCAGGCTCAATAGTTGTGGTACACAGGCTTATTTGCTCCACAGCATGTGGGATCTTCCTGGAGCAGGGCTCAAACTTATGTCCCCTTCATTGGCAGATGGATTTTTAACCACTGCACCACCTAGGAAGTCCTTGGGAGTCATTTTATCTTTCTTTAATTATTTGTTTTGCCTCAGTTAATCTTAAAATCTTATTCTAACAAGAGGCAATTTTAGAATCTTGATAGAATTTGAAAGCTCAAAATACCAATTGAAACAGATATGCCACTCAGTTCTGGAAATTTGTGAGCTATTGTAATCCAATTTGGTTTAAGGAAATAAATTTGGGGATTTCAAAAAATCCCATAACAGCCATTGATAGTCTAAATTTCCTTTGATCAGATTGGTCCATTTAGTTAGAAATGTACATGAGTAAGGACTGTGGTTTTTAAACATAAAATCAGCCAGAGCCCCTGTTGGGTGGGCCACCCTCAAAATACTTGGATAACTGAGATCCCGTTTCTCAGTTATTTTACTCTGAGTAAAGGAACAATTCTCAAACAGCTTAAACAGCTCAATTCAAATAGCTTGCAAGCTAATACCAGCCAGTTAAAAGGAACAGTTTGGTGCAGAAGAGCCAGGACACAGACTTTTTTTTATCCAGTTTCCAGAGACCAGCTCCTTCCAAAGGAATAGGCTGAAGGCTGAAAAGCCAGCACAGTTTCAGTGAAGCAGCCCCTGTTCCTGAAGGAATGGGTTGAAGAAATTGTCAGCTGGCTTGTGCAGAAGCAGTCTGATCTAAAAATAAGGCGGAAGTGCCAAATAAGCACTTGCAAACAGAACAAGACCTTAACCAGAGGGACAAAACCTTAAAATAGATGCTGAATAAGACCTGGAGAGCTTCAAATGCAAAGAGAGCATGAGCTCAAATACAGGGGAAAGACATAACTACAAACTTCAGGGTCAGTGAGAGAAGCAGTGAGCAAAAAGGGCCTCAAATGTGGGTTCTGTACCTGTTTGCTCACCAGCCCTGGGGACATGGGGTATCTTATCTGTTCCCTGTATGGGTCCCCAAAATATTAACCTAAAACAAATATACTGCCAGATGTTTCTTCAGCAAAGAGGGGTTTATTTGGGATCAGCAGAGAATTACAATTTCAGAGTCTGCAATTGTGGTGAGCCCTGTGCGGATTTTCCACATGGCAAGGGAAGGAGACAACTTTTATAGAAGGGAAAAGGAAATTGGGAGGGCTGTAGTAAACAAAGAGTCCATGCCTTTTCACTGTCTGAGTCCTTGCTAGGAAACAAGAGAAGTCTTTCTTCTTCCTGTTGGGCTCTGCTATTGTCACAGGGCATGAGAACTTCCCCTTCTGGTCTCCCAACTCTATTTAATTGAAACTTTATTTATAAATTTTTCACCCTTTGTTATCAATGATGGCTGCTTTATGTCTCACAAAGTCTTCCTCCCTATTCTTGGGGTTAAGAATATGAAAACAGCTTTCCTGGAGTTGCATGGCTCATTAGTTAGGGGGATTTTTCCATTTTTACACAGAGTAAATGCTAGAGAAGGCTTAGAACTAACCTGAAGATTTTGGTGAATTTCCAAAGTTAATTTAGAACTCTACCTAAGCCACAAGCAGAAAATGATATTAGTGCTAACCACAAGTTAATCCTCAAGAATGTCTCTAGATGTATAGACCAATGCTTGATCCCTCTTTTCAGACCGACTCCTAGATATAATTACAGACTGATGCCTAATGTTGTGTCCCTTCTCACCTCTAGCCACAGTCACAGGCTGAAACTTACCACCATAACCTGTTTCCTAAATATAAAGCAGCGGCATTAGGAAGTCATGTAAGGATTTGTTTGTATTAGTGTTATCGAGTCCCATTTCAGGAAAGCTACAACTCAATGACCACTTTTTGTCATTAATTGGTTTAAAGCTGGGAGAGAACATCTCAGAATACAAAAGTGTTTAGATGACATTCCTGGGAAAAAAATAGATCATCTATCCCAACAAGTGGTTATTGAATACTTTCAATGCACAAGGCTCTGTAGTAGGTGCTATAAAAATTTAAAAGATGAGTAATGCTCAGTTTTTGCCAAAAAACTTTGAAACACATTTATTCATGAAAGATAGAGTCACAGTAGTTTGTCTTGAGGAGAACATGGTGGTAAAGGTGATGGAATGAGGCAGATGAAAGTAAAGATGTTAATGACTATGCTATTGAGGTGGATACTAAGGTTTGTGTGAGGCTGATACCATGTCATGTTTTATAGGAAAATTTTACTTCTTACATAAAAACTTATATTTGTATTCATTTTCTATAGCTTCCATAGCAAATAACCATAAATTTAGCAAATAAAAACAGCACACTTTTGTTATTCCACAGTTCTGTAATTGAGAAATCTGGGCATAGCATGGCTCAGCTGCCTCTGTGTTCTAGGCTTCACAAGACTGAAACCAATGTGGCATTCCTTTCTAGAGGCTCTGGAGATGAATGAAGTAAGACTGTGGTCTCTGGTGTTTTCCTGACTGTCAGCTGGGGTCTGTTCTTAGTTTCTAGAGGATAACCACATTCCTTAGCTCATGATCCCTTTCCTCCATTTTTAAAGCCAATAGTGATGGGTCAAGTCCTTTTCACACTTAAGGTATGTCTGTCCTCCCCTGCTGTCTAATCTCCCCTGCCTTACTCTGCCACATCTCTCTGACTGATGTTTCTGTTTTCCTCTTCTTCTTTGAAGGGTTCATGTGATGTGCCCATCTGAGTAATCCAAGGTTATTTCCCTAGTTAAGAGCAGATAAGTGGTAGTCTTAATTACAAAGGTTCTTACAGCAGTACCTAGATTAGTGTTTGGTTGAATAACCAGGGGGCAGAAATCTTGGGGTGATATCTTTAGAATTTGCCAAGCACAACATTCAACAGAGCTCCTGCACTGAAGAAATGCTGATTTGTTTCTTCAATGTGAAGGCCATAAATCAAAGATTCTCTTGACGCTAGAAGCCTGCAGAAAGTGGGGTAAAATGATGGGAATTGCTGATCACTTACAAATATAAAGGCTGAAATGATTTTGCTGTTTAAATATCAGTTTCCTTTGAAGCTACCAATCACAGATGTCAACTATGTGGTTAAAAAAATCAATACATTTCTGGAGTGATTATCAGTTTGAAGGGTCATAAATTGTGTATATGGCTTATGAGAAATGGATGGGGAGACTTGCCCAGTATATTGACTATTTTGTTTTTGAAATGTAGCCATTTCATCAATTATGATGACTTCTTAGGCAGAAGCAGCCAGATTTATGATTGTGATTGGAGCAGGAGGTACAACCTTTACTGAGCTTTAACTTGGGACCAGAAATTGGTGAGTCACTTTCACACTCATAATGTCTTTTGGCTTTAGGTTTGGACAGAATAGGGGGCTCTGTGCCTCCCTGTGCTTTCCTGCTGGACAGGGCCAAAGGAAGTGAAGAGGTGCAGAAGCCTGGTAGGCCCATCTAGCCAAGCCTGATCATGAGGTTGCTCATTTTAGGAGACTAGGCTGCCATGGGAATATATATTATGGATGGAGGAAACAAAGGTGGTCATTGTTTTAGCCATTGAAAAAAACACATCTTGATTTCTCAGATTTACATTGCTTCCTATTTGGATAGTATACTCTAGGTTTTCATTAGGATAGAAGGAAAACATGCTAAGTTCTCTTCTAAAATTTTACTTTGGAAACATGTGCCATGGTTTTAAATAAGGGAAAATTGAATGCAGGGTTTTCCCCTTAAAACCTTACACAAAATGAGGGTATTTCATTTTAAAATATGATTATGGTTTTAAAAAGTGTTTTGGTTCTCTTGTTTGTTTTTATAATGAAACAAGGCATTGCCTCTAGTCATCTTTATTATAGAGAGAGGACTGTCATACTCCCCAGGGAAGGCAGCAGTTGCCCCAGAAGGACTGCGCTGCTAAAAGTTGTATATTTATATACACACACTTGTACATGAGAAGTTTTCCTCCTACTTCTGGTTCCACTTTGGTTTACCACTCCCTATATTTGAAAGTAGTCACTTACATTATCCTCCAAGAGTTTCTTCATGCATATGAAAGCAAGTATTACTATAATTTATTTTCCTGTTTTTGTATAAAATACAGTGTACTGACTTGCATCTTACATTCACTTAAAATAATATCTTAGACTTTTTTCTCATCAGTATAGGAAGAGCTTACATCTTCTTTTTTCATGGGTACATAGTGTGGATTTTCAATTCCTTACCTGCCTTTCAGAAAAACAAAATAAAACAAGACTTTAAATTGCTATTTCATTCCCAGATACATATCTAAGAATAGAGTGTACATGTATAGGCCCCAAGACATGTATTAGAATGTTCCTAGCAGCACCATTCACAAAGCCAAATGCTGAGAATTACCCAAATGTCCATCAATAGAAGAAAAGAAAAATACATTACAGTATATCCATATCATGAAATCATACACCAATTAGAATGAACAATCTACAAGTACATAAAATATTTTAGAGGTATCTCACAAACAGTTGACTGAGAGAAGCCAGACACAAGATGGCACATGTTTTAGTATTTCATTTATGTCAAGTACAGAATGAGGCCAAACTCATTTAAGTATTTGAAGTCAGGCCTCTGTGGAAGACAGCACAGGTGGGTCTTCTGGGATGCTGATACTGTACTATTTCCTGATCTGGGCTCTGGATGCACTGATGTACTCAGTCATCAAAAATTCGTTAAAATATCCCTTTATCATTTGTGAACTTTTCTGCATACATATTATACTTTAATAAAATGTAAAAAAAAAAAAATTGAAAACAAAGGGTTTTTATTACTCACTTGGTGATTGTGTTAGTTTTCTATTTGGTGATTGTGTTAGTTTTCCACTGTTGCCTGAACAGATTACCACAAACATAGATTCTTAAAACAGCACAAATTTATTATCTCACAGTTCTGCAGTTTAGAAGTCTAGGTACAATACGGATCCATCAGAGAATTCTGTTCCATACATTTGAAGAGCAGAGGTCTGCATTTCCTCATTGGCTCTCAGCCTCTCTCAGTCCCTCTGAGGACATCTGTATCCCTTTCCGCCCCCTCCATCTGTAAACCAATAATGGTGTATGGAGCCTTCCTTTCTTCCACATCTCTTTTCCTCTTCTCTTCTAACTTTCATTTCCAGCCAGAGATGGTTCTCTATTCTTAATGCTTCGTGCAATTGTATTGGAATCATCCAGAAAATACATGATAACCTCCCTACTCAAAGTCCATAATGTTAATTATATCTGTTAAATTCCTTTTGTCATGTAACCTAATGTGTAACCCTGGAACTCATAGGTTCCATGGAATAGGACATGGATATCTTTAAGGAACCACTATTCTGCCTAACCCAGCAATGCAATCTCACTCTATCTGAACTGCCCTAACCTGACCTGAAGTGAAGATACTTAGATATTATGGTCTTTATATATCCTACTTAATGTAATTTTTCAAATATATCACTGCAGAATGTTAATGTGGCTGATAAAGAGGTGCTGTCCTAGTCTGGGAATGCCGCGTTACACACAGTTGCCACATTACCTTTAAATCCGAAAGTTCTGAATTATAAAACACACTTGGTTCAGCGACTGTGGATCTGTATTTCATTGAATGGAGATATCATAGTTTATTTATTCTACTCCTTTGATATATATTTACTCTATTTCTATTCTTTTCCAGTTACTAATAGCCTTATAATGAGCAACATTTAACATATTTAATGTTGCACACATCTAATGATATTCATATAATAAATATCAAGAAAAAACCCTCTAGGATCAAAGGATATACACACTGTAAATTTTGATAGATATTGCCAAATTGCCCTATGGAGGGGGAGCCATCACATAAATTTATCTTCCCTGACTTCATATATGAAGATTTCATTTCCTCACATTCTTGCTCATATAGTGTGAACTTCTAGATATTTTCCACTCTGAGTCAGTATGCTTTTATTTTTATTAATAGATTTTATTTTTGAGACATTTTAAGTTTATCAAAAAATAGAGCAAAAAGTACAGTGTGGTTTAAACGTGTAACTATTTTATTATATGTGAGCGTATTCATAATAGATCAATCACATTTTATATGTTTAAAAGAAAATTATATTTCCTTTACTGTGAACTATTTTTTTATATTCTCTACAATTTCTATTGAGTTGTTGGTCTTTTAAAATTGTTTTATGGGAAATAATTGTATATTTGGTGTATTTTTGGGATATGTTAGAAATGGGTGTTCTCAGGCTTGCCTTTAATTTTGATATTTTATTAAATCTCTTGCATTAAAAATGTTTTATTTTTATGTAAAATAAATTATTAATTTATTCCTTTATAGTTTATAGATTTTCAGTCATACTAACAAAAGCTTTCTGTGGATTACTTATGTGTGTGAATTATGAATACAAGTTCTAATTCTGACCATAACTCCTTATCAGTATCAACATATATGGGTGGACTACATCCCAGTCAAGGCCTCCATAGACTATATGGGTTAACATATTAAGGTTTTCTCACTTGCATATTCATAAGTCCTACAGCTATAGAGATGAGGTTAGCAAGAGAAGCATGTTCATTAATTACATATAGGACTAACATATTAGGTTTCATTAAGCATTAAAATCCTGAACCCTGAGAGTATTTGTTCACATTATAGGGATGCATCTGTCACTGTGCACTTCTTCACTTGAAGAATGAGTCTTTGTTCAGATGTAGGGACTTCACTCAGATGAAATCCTTTGTTTTGGGTCTAATTTTCAGTTTTGCCCTAAACAGCCAGCATAGACAAAAAGCATCAATAACAGGAAAGTGAAATTGCAAGGAATATATATTTCTGGGCTTTCCTCTCTTATGTTTTTGCTTATGAAAATACTTGACAATCAGCTTGTGTCACAAAACAGGAAAAGGGAAAGGATGGGGGTGGGGACAGGTATTAAAGGAGAATTAGCAAGTGTCAAAAGAGGGGAATATCCTGGGGAATCAGCATGTTAGATTTGGGTGGAAGGAAGAAAAGGATGAATAAGATCTATGGGAATTGACAAATGTTACAAAGGAAGAGATGTCATGGTGGAGAAAAGGGAGGAAAGTCATGGAACCTGGAATAATCTGGAATTTGAGATTGACATCAGACACAGCCTTAGACCTGGACCTTAGATTGAGACTCTAATCATAAACAGGGAACTGACTTAGGATGTGTACATTGAATCACAGCTATGGACATTTACCTGTAATGAATATGGACATTGGAATGAGACCTTTGATCTTTTAGCTGTGCTTGGAGCCATGATTTCAAACTTGGACTTCAGACCAAGACCTAGATTTCAGACCTTGATCTTGGACCTTAATCTGAACTTATTACCTGGACTTGGACATTGGAATGAAACATAAGACATAAAATTTGAACCTGAATTTGTCCAGAAACTTGAATCTGATCTTAATCATGCTCCATGGTTGTAGACTTGGGCTTCAAACCTTGACATTGACGTAGAGATTTCATCTTAGACAGGGACCTTATAGCTGGACCTGGACCTGACTTTTGACCTGGACTTTAATTCTAGACATAGATGTGAACCTGAATTTTAGAAATGTACCTTGACACTGAAACTGTACTTTGTTCTGGATGTTGAATCTGGAATTCAGAAATGAATTTGAGCTAGATTTTGGACCTGATAATAGACCAGATCCTGGATAGGGAAAATATACCATGACTTTGTACTGGATTTTTATCCTTAGATATATAGACTTTGAAACAGCACTTGGACTTGAACTTAGACATCACTTTGGTTATAGATACTATGTACCTATAAAGTGGACATAGACTCTGGAACTGCAACTTGGATCTGCATTTTCTAGTTCCTTGCATAGAACCTTCGGTTGGAATTTGGATTCAGATCAACTTATTATCTGTTTGCTAAGATCAGATCAGGCCCTTTCTGTCTTATGTTTTAAAGATCTTTATACTTGTCTTTTCATAGCTTTTACCATATTATAACCATAATTAATTGTGTTATTATTTGATTTTTCAAATAATAACTAAGAATTTTTTTTCACATTTTAAATAGTTAGAAAGTAACCAAAAGAAGAATATTCTGTGACACATAAAAAAGATATGAAATGTCCTTAGTGTCCATAATTAATGTTTGACTAGAACACAGACATATCCATTCATTTACATATTGTCTTGGGTTACTTTCATGTGTCAGTGGTAGAGCTGAGTAGTTATGACAAACATGGTATCATCTACAGAGCCCAAATTATGTACTATATATTCCTTTATGGAAGAAGTTTGCTGACCCTCGTCCTACACAGTGAAGATAAATGCCATATTTGTCATTATTAGCACTGTATTTGTATTTCAGAGATTTTTAAATGTTACAAGTTACAAGTCACAAGTTAAAATCAACAAAGTACAGTAAATTTCCACGAGTAGAGAAACCAATATGTAGTTTTGAAATACTTACATGAATAAATAGTACACTGCAGTTAAAATCAATAAATAAGGACTATTTATCTCAGAGTGGGTAGATTTTTGAAAACTAAGTTCAAATGAACAAAAACATTTTAGAATTTTATATAAAGTACGATATATGCACATAATAGGAAATATTATATAATATGAAATAGTTTGAAATAATACTACATGTTAATTGATACATCTATATGTAGTGAATTATTAAAAACCTAAATTGGAAGAATGATAAAAAATTCATAATGGATAACTAAGAAGAATGTGGGACTGAGGAGTGATGCAAATAGACTACTATTTTATTTTCCCTTTATTACTTCTTTCGCTCCTTTATTTCTCAAAAAAAATGAAGATATGAAGAAAGACATCAAGATATGAACATAAAGAGAAAGGAGTAAAAGGTGTATTTGATATAACTTTCTAAACCTGAAAAAGGCAACAGATATTCAGGGACAGGAATCACAGAGAGTCCCAAACAAGATGAACCCAAAGAGACCCACATGGAAACATATCATAATTAAAATGGCAACATTTAAAGATAAATAGAGAATTCTAAAGGCAGCAAGAGTAAAGTGGAGTCACATACAAGGGAACCTCCATAAGGTTATCAATTGATTTTTCTGCAGAAACTTTGAAGGCCAGAATATATTTAAAGTGCTGAAAGGGGAAAACCAACTACCTAGGGTACTCTATGCAGTAAGGTTATCATTTAGAATAAAAGATAAAAGACTTCTCAGATAAGCAAAAATGAAAAGTTCATCAATACTAAACTGACCTTAAAAGATGTGCTAAGGTGTCTTTGCTAAATGGAAAAGAAAAAGTCAATAAGAAGTAAGATTTTATAGGAAAGGAAAAATCCCACTACTAAAGGTGAATACATACTGAAAGCTGTGGATCAACCACTTAAATAAGCTAGTATAAAGATTAAAAGACAAAAATTATAAAATTATTTATAATTATAATAAACAGTGAAGGGATAAACATGAAGACCAAAACACAGAAAAGGGGAGGGGTAGATTAAAAAAGATAAATGCCTTAGAATTTGTGTGAACTTAATGACCATCAGTTTAAAATAAGAAGATGTAATTATAGGTCAACATATATGAACCCCACGGTAACCATAAATTCAAAACCCACAATAGACATAAAAAACTAGAGAGAAAATGGCAAAAACCTACCACTAAAGAAAAACATCAAATCACAAGGGAATAAGTTAAAAAGAAGAAATGAACAGAAAAGTACTACAAACACAACCAGAGACCAAGTAACAAAATGACAATAAGTACATATCTATTGATAATCACTCTAAATGTCAATAAACTAAATGCTCCAATCAAAAGACATGGATGGATAAAAAACAAAACAAGACCCATCTATATGCCACCTACAAGAGACTCACTTCAGAGTTAAAGACACAGTCAGACTGAAAGTGAGGGAATGGAAAAAGATATTTCATGCAAATGGATACAAAAAGAAAGCTGGGGTAGCAATACTTATGTCAGACTAAGTAGACTTTGAAACAAAGTCTATATGAAAAAAAAGGGCATTATACAATGATAAAGGGATAATAAAAGAAGATATAACATTTGTTAACATATATGCACCCAATACAGGAGCACTTAAATAAATAAAAAAATATTAACAGATATAAAGGGAGAAATTCACAACAATACAATCATATAAGGGGACTTTAATACCACACTTTACATCAATGTACAGATCATACAAAAGGAAATCAGTAAGGCAACAGTGGTCTTAAATGACACAAAAGACAGTGAACTTAATAGATATCTACAGGACATTATATCCAAAAAACAGCAGAATACACATTGTTTTCAAGTACACACAGAATGTTCTCCAGGATAGATCACATACTAGGCCACAAAACAAGTCTCAACAAATTCAAGAGGATAAACATTACATCAAGCATTTTTCTTACCACAATAGTATTAAACTAGAAATCAACTGCAGAAAGAAAACTGGAGTAAGAACAAACAGGTGGAGACTAAACAAAATGCTACTGAAAGCAATGGGTCAATGAAGAAATCAAATAAAATAATCAGAAAATACCTTGAGGGGGGGGTGTAGTCAAGATGGTGGTGTGGGAGGACATGGAGTTGTGGCAAATGGCCACAAGCTGGCCAGTTGCCAGATGCTAGTGTGGGACCTTGAGGCCCAAGGAGATTGGCAGAACCCCTGAGCAACCGGGTAGGATGTGGGGGGGTAGTCAGGGGGAGGAGAAGTGGAATCTGGACAGGACCAGTGCTCCTGAGGTATGGCTGGGGAAGGGGGGAGTTCCCTGCCTGGAGGGATCCTCTAGGTCTTGGAGGATCAGGCGGGAGCATGTCTAGGTTCCCCCTGCTCAGCTGGCTGGAAGGTTTGCTGGGCTCCAGGCCAAGAGGCCTTCTGGGCTCCCTGGCCAGGTCCTCTGCCCTCTGAGGCCCATTCTGGCCCACCTGGGTCCTGGGGTGTAGGAAGGAGGAAAAGGAGGACAGGTGGACTGGTGGGGAACCTTATGAGATCAAAGGACCAGGAGAGGTGGGAAGGCATTTCACCTGCCCACTTGGCCCTGGGAAGCCTGCTAGTCTCCCTGGCTGGGTCTTCTACCCTCTGATGCCCCATCTGGGCCACTTGGGCCATAGGGGAATTGAGGGAGGGGGGAAAGAAGAGAGGCAAACAGTGGGGGTGGGGATCACCCCTCAGGACTGGAAGAGCAGGGAAACCCCACCAGATATTCCTCCACCCAATTGGTCCCAGGAAGCCTGCTGAGCTCCTGGGCTTGGATTTTTACCTTCCAAGGGTCATTCTCTCCCGTTGGTCCTAGGGGTGTAGGAGGGCAGCAAGGGGGAGAAGAGGAGAGGTGAATGGGCACAGGGACCTTCTGGGATCAGAGGATCAGGGGAGGCATGGAAGACATTTCCTCTGCCCACTTGGCCTTGGAAGCCTGCTGGGCTCCCAGGCCTGGTCCCCAACCCTCCAGGGCCCCTGATGAGACATATTGGTCCTGGGGGCATAGCAGGGAGGTGGGGGAAAGGAGGAGAGGCTGACCAGTTGGGTGACCTCCTGGGATCACAGGACCAGGGGAGTCATGGAGGGCTTTTACCCTGCTCACTTGGGCCCAGGAGGCCTTCTGGGATCCCAAGCCTGGGCCTTCATTCTCTGGTTCCTTCTGCAGCTGAGTGGGACCTAGGCAAGTGGGAGGGAGGTAGGAGGTAGAAAGAGAAAGAGAGGCAGCCCTGGTACCCTCCAGCAATGGGAGATCTGGGGAAGGGCCACAGTCATTTCCCTCACCCAGTCAGCCATGGGAAGCCTGTTGAGCTTCTGGGTCTGGTCTCTTGCCTTTTGGTGCTCCCTCCAACCACATGGGTCCTAAGGACATAGGAAGGTGGGGGTGGGGAAGAAGAGAGAGTCCAAGGGGAAGGGATCTTCTGAGATTAGAGGACTGGGGAAAGCACCTAGCATTTCCATGACCAACTCAGGCCCAAGGAGCCTGCTGGGGTCCTGGACCTGATCCTTTGCCCCCAAGACCAGAGGCACTCTTGGGTCCCTCCTACCTCAGTGTGCATAAGCCCCACTCTGCCTCCCACCCCTGGGGCCTTTTCTGGCCCTGTGGGACCTAAGCATAGGCCCCACCCACTCCCTAAATCCTGCCTCTTGCCTAAGCCCCACCCCCACAGCCAAGGCCTTTTCTGGCATTATTTTTTTCTTTTCTTTTTAACTTTTAACCATTCTCTTTTTTGCTATTGCAAATCTGTTTTACCTTCCAATTGTTGCTTCATCTAGTTTTTAAATTTTTTTCTAACACATCTGTTAATTTTCTAATCTTATTGTATTTTTAATTTTTCTATTGTTCTCTTTTTTTTTCTTTTTTCTTTCCTGCTCCATGAGGCTTGCAGTATCTTGGTTCACAAGTCTAGGGGGTCAGACCTGAGCTCCTGTGGTGGGAGTTCTGAGTCTGAAACACTGGACTAACAAGGAACACCAGACCACAGGGAATATTCTTCAGAGTGAGGCCTCCCAGAGGTTCTCACCTTATCACCAAGACCCACCTCTACTCAACAGCCTAAAAACTCTAGTGCTTGAAGCCTCAGGCCAAACAACCAGTAAGACAGGAACACAATCCCACTCATCAAAAAAAAAAAAAAAATGTGACAGATGAAGGAACAAGATAAAGACCTACAAGACCAAATAAATGAAAAGGCAATAGGCAACCTACCTGAAGAAGAACGCAGAGTAATTATAGTAAAAATGATCCAGAATCTCAGAAATAGAATGGGGGCACAGATCAAAAAAATACAGGAAATGTTTAACAGAGATCTAGAAGACATTAACAACAAACAAACAGAGGTGAACAACAAAATGACTGAAATGAAAAATACACTGGAAAGTATCAATAACAGAATAACTGAGGCAGAAGAATGAATAAGTGAGATGGAGGATAGAATGGTGGAAATGACTTCCAAGGAAGAGAATAAAGAAAAAAAGAATGAAAAGAATTGAGGACAGTCTCAGAGACCTCTTGGACAACGCTAAACAAACTAACATTCGAATTATAGGGTTCCCAGAAGAAGATGAGAAAAAGAAAGGGTCTGAGAAAATATTCAAAGAGATTATACTGGAAAACTTCCCTCACATGGGAAAAGAAATAGTCTCCCAAGTCCAGGAAGCACAGATAGTCCCATACAGGATTAACCCTAGGAGAAACACACCAAGACATATATTAATAAAATTAACAAAAATTAAATTAAAAAATAAAGTTGAAAGCAGCAAGGAAAAGCAAACAATAACATACAAAGGAAACACCATAAAGTTATCAGCTGATTTTTCTGCAGAAACTCTACAGGCCAGAAAGGAGTGGCAGGATATATTTAAAGTGATGGAAAAGAAAAACCTACAACCAAATTACTCTACCCAGAAAGGATCTCATTCAGATTTGATGGAAAAACCAAAAGCTTTACAGACAAGCAAAAGCTAAGTGAAATCAGCACCACCAGACCAGCTTTACAACAAATGCTAAAGGAAGTTCTCTAGGAGGGAAACACAAGAGAAGAAAAAGACCTACAAAAACATAAACAAAACAATTAAGAAAGTGGTAATAGGGACATACATATCAATAATAACATGAAATATAAATGGATTAAATGCTCCAACTAAAAGACAGAGACTGGCTGAATGGATACAAAAACAAGACCCACATATATTTTGTCTACAAAAGACCCACTTCAGATCTAGGGACACATACAGACTGAAACTGAAGGGATGGAAAAAGATATTTCATGCAAATGGAAATTAAAAGAAAGCTGGAGTAGCAATACTCATATCAGATAAAATAGACTTTAAAATAAAGACTGTTACAAGAGATAAGGAAGGACAATACATAATGATCAAAGGATCCATCCAAAAAGAAGATATAACAATTATAAATATTTTTACATCCATCATAGGAGCACACCTCAATACATAAGGCAAATGCTAACAGCCATAAAAGCAGAAATCGACAGTAACACAAGAGTAGTAGGGGACCCTATCACTCCACTTACACCAATGGACAGATCATCCAAACACACACACACAAAAACAAGGAAACACAAGCTTTAAATGACACAGTAGACCAGATAGATTTAATTGATATGTATAACACATTTCACCTGAAAGTGGCAGAATACACTTTCTTCTCAAGTGCACATGGAACATTCTCCAGGATAGATCACATATTGGGTCACAAATCAAGCCCTGGAAAATTTAAGAAAATTTAAATTGTATCAAGCATCTTCTCTGACCACAATGCTGTGAGATTAGAATTCAACTACAAGAAACTAGCCAGACTCATCAAGCAAAAAAGGGAGAGAACACAAATCAAGAAATTAGAAATTAAAAAGAAGAAATCACAATTCACACTACAGACATACAAAGGATTATAAGACACTACTATAAACAACTATAAGCCAATAAAACTGACAACCTCAAAGAAATGGACAAATTCTTGGAAAGGTACAATTTTCCAAGAGTGAATCAGGAAGAATTAGAAAATATAAACATACCTATCACAAGTAATGAAATTGAAACTGTAATAAAAAATCTTCCAACAAACAAAAGCCCAGGACCAGATGGCTTAACAGGTGGATTCTTTCAAACATTTAGAGAAGAGCTAACATCCATCCTTCTCAAACTCTTCCAAAAATTGCAGAGGAAGGAAAACTCCCAAATTCGTTCTATGATGTCACCACTACCCTGATACCAAACTCAGACAAAGATATCACAAGAAAAGAAAATTACAGACCAATATCACTGATGAGCATAGATGCAATAATCCTCAACAAAATACTAGAAAACAAAATTCAACAACACATTAAAAGCATACACCATGATCAACTGGGATTTGTCTCAGGTATGCAAGGATTCATCAATATATGAAAAGTAATCAATTTAATACATGACATTAACAAAGTAACTAATAAAAAACTTACAATCATCTCAATAGATGAGGAGAAAGTTTTTGACAAAATTCAACAGCTATTTATGATAAAAACTCTCCAGAAAATGGGCATAGAGGGAACTTACTTCAACATAATAAAGGTCATAGATGACAAACACACAGCAAACATCATTCTCAATGGTGAAAAACTGAAAGCATTTCCATTAAGGTCAGGAAAAAGACAAGGGTATCCACTCTTGCCACTCTTATTCAACATAGTTTTGGAAATCCTAGCCATAGCAATCAGAGAAGAAAAAGAAATAAAAGGAATCCAAATTGGAAAAGAAGTAAAACTGCCACTGTTTGCAGATGGTATGATATTATACATAGAAAATCCTAAAGATGCCACCAGAAAACCACTAGAGTTCATCAATGAATTTGGAAAAGTTGCAGGATACAAAATTAATGCACAAGGATTTCTTGCATTCCTATATGCTAACAATGGAAAGTCAGAAAGCAAAATTAAGTAAACAATCCCCTTTACCATCGCAACATAAAGAATAAAATACCTAGGCATAAATCTACATAAGGATACAAAAGACTTGTACTCAAAAAACCTATAGAACACTGATGAAAGAAATCAAACATGACATGAACAGATGTAGAAATAGACCATGTTCTTGGATTGGAAGAATCAATATTGTGAAAATGACTATACTACCCAAGGAATCTACAAATTCAATGCAATCCCTGTCAAATTACCAATGGCATTCGCATAGAATTAGAACAAAAAATTTTTACAATTTGTATGGAAACACAAAAGACCCTAAAGAACAAAAGCAATCTTGAGAAAGAAAAATGGAGCTGGAGGAATCAGGCTCCCCAACTTAAACCTATACTACAAGTCTACAGTAATCAAGACAGTATATATCTGGCACAAAAACAGAACTATAGATTAATGGCACAAGATAGAAAGCCCAGACATAAACCCACACATATATGTCACCTCTTTTATGAGAAAGGAGGCAAGAACATAAATGGAGACAAGAGAGCCTCTTCAACAAGTGGTGCTAGGAAAACTGGACATCTACATGTAAAATAATGAAACTAGAACACTACCTAACACCATATACAAAAATATACTCAAAATGGATTAAAAACCTAAATGTAAGACCAGACACTACAAAACTCTTAGAGGAAAACACAGGCAGAACACTCTATGATATAAACCATTGCAAGATCCTTTTGGACCCACCTCCCAGAATAATGAAAATAAAGACAAAAATAAACAAATGGGACCCAATGAAACTTAAAAGCTTTTGCACAGCAAAGGAAACCATAAACAAGACAAAAAGACAACCCTCAGAATGGGAGAAAATATTTGTAAATGAAGCAACTGACAAAGGCTTAATCTCCAAAATATACAAGCAGCTCATGCAGCTCAACATCAAAAAAACAAAGAACCCAATCCAAAAATGGGCAGAAGATCTAAGTAGATATTTCTCCAAGGAAAACATGGAGATGTCCAAGAAACACATGAAAAGATGCTTAATATCACTAATGATTAGAGAAATACAAATCAAAACCACAATGAAGTATCACCTTGCATCAGTCAGAATATCCATCATCAAAAAATCTAGAAACAATAAATGCTGGAGAGGGTGTGGAGAAAAGGGAACCCTCCTTAACTGTTGGTGGGAATGTAAATTAATACAACCGCTATGGAGAACAGTATGAATGTCCCCTCAAAAACTAAAAATAGAACTACCATATGACCTAGCAATCCCACTACTGGGCATGTACCTGGAGAAAACCATAATTCAAAAAGATACATGTGCAACAATGTTCACTGCAGCATTATTTACAATAACCAGGACATGGAAGCAACCTAAATGTCCATTGACAGCTGAATGGATAAAGATGATGTGGCACATATACATAATGGAATATTGCTCAGCCATAAAAAGGAGCAAAATTGAGATATTTGTACTGTGGTGAATGGACCTAGAGTCTATCATACAGAATGAAATAAATCAGAAAGAGAAAAACAAATACTGTGTCCTAACACATATACATGGAATCTAGAAAAATGGTAGTGATGAACCTAGTGGCAGGGCAGGAATAGAGATGCAGATGTAGAGACTAGACTTAAGGACAAGAGGGTGAAGGGGAAGCTTAGATGTAGTGAAAAGTATATATGTAGCATTTGGATATATACACTACCAAATGCAAAATAGCTAGCTAGCGGAAGCTGCTACAGAGCACAGGGAGATCAACTCGTTGCTTTGTGAAGCCCTAAAAAGGTGGGATAGGGAAGGTGGGAGGGAGGCTCAAGAGGGAGGGGATATGGGGATATATGTATACATATAGCTGATTCACTTCACTGTACAGCAGAAACTAACACAATACTGTAAAGCAATTATATTCCAATAAAGATGAAAAAACAAGGAAAAAGAAAATAATTTGAGACAAATGAAAACAGAAACACAATATTCCAAAATCTATGGGATGCAGCAAAAGCTGTTGTAAGAGGAAATTTTACAGCAATAGAGAACTTCGTAAAGAAACAAGGAAAATCTCAAGTAACCTACCATCTAAATGAATTAGAAAAAGAACAAACAAAGCTCAAAGTCAGCAGAAGAAGGGAAATAGTAAAGAACAGAGAGAAAATATATAAAATAGAGTTAAAAAAATAGAAAAGATCAATAAAATCAAGAGCTGGGTTTTTGTAAGATAAAATAAATTAATAAATCTTTAGCCAAGCTCACTAAGAAGAGAGAGGACTGAAACAATGTGAAGTGAAAGAGGAGAAATAATAACCAGTAACTCAGAGATACAAAAAGATCATGAGACTACTATGAAGTTATATGCCAAAATTTTGGACAAGCTGGAGAAATGGACACACTTCTAGAAAGATGCAAGCTGCTAAGACTGATTCAAGAAGAAACAGACAATTTGAACAGACTGCTTACTAGTAGTGAAGTGGAACTTGTAATGAAAAACCTCCCAGCAAACCAAAGTCCAAGATCACATGGCTTCACATAGGAATGCTACCAGACATATAAAGAAGACCTAATACTTATCCTTCTCACCCTATCCCCCCAAACTGAAGAAGATGTAACACTCCCAATTCAAGTTATGAGGCCACCATTACCCTGATACAAAAACTGTCACTCCAAAAAAAAAAATTTAAAATTACAGATCAGTATCTTTGATGGATATAGATGCAAAAAGCCTCAGCAAAATATTGGCCCACCAAATGCAACAATATAAATAAAATGTTATAGGCAATGATCACATTGGATTTATTCCAGCAACTCAAGGATTATTAAATATTCACAAATCAATGTGATACACCACATTAATAAAAGGAAAGATAAAAATTACATGATCATCTCAATAGATACAGAAAAAGCATTTGAAAAAATTCAACATCTATTCATGATAAAAACTCTCATTAAAGTGGGTGTAGAGGGAACATTTCTCAACCCAAAAAACAGGCCATTTATGCCAAACACACATACTCAATGGTAATAGACATTTTCCCAAAGAGGAAATGAAGATGAGTAACAGGCACATGAAAATATGCTCAATATTGCTAATTACTAGAGAAATGCAAATCAAAACCACAATGAGATATCATCTCACACCTGTCAGAATGGCTATCATCAAAAAGTCTACAAGGAGCAAATATTGGCAAGGATGTGGAGAAAAGGGAACACTTGTACTCTGTTTGTGGGAATGTAAACTGGTGCAGCCACTGTGGAAAACAGTATGGAGTTTCCTCAGAAAACTAAAAATCAAAATACCATATGATCCAGCAATTCTATTCCTGGGCATATATCCTCAGAAAACTCTAATTTGAAAAGATATGTGCACCCTGATTTTCATAGCAGCACTGTTTACAATAGCCAAGATATGGAAGCAACCCAAGTCTCCATCAACAGATGAAAGGTAAAGAAGAGGAAAATTACTTAGTCATAAAAAGCATGAAATTCTGCCATTTTCAGGAACTTGGCTGTATCTAGAGAATATTATGTGTAGTGAAATGTCAGGCAAAGAAAGACAAAAACTGTGTGTTATCACTTATATGTGGACTCTAAAGAATAAAACAAGTGATTATGTGTAGCAAAACAGAAACTGACAAATGTAGAAAACAAACTAGTGGTTACCAGTGGGGAAGGGGGGGGAGCAGCAAGATAGGGGTATGGGATTAAGAGATACAAACAAGTATGTATGAAATAGGTAAGCAATAAGTAAATATTATACAGCACAGGGAAATATAGCCATTATCTTGTAATAACTTTTAATGGGACATAATCTATAAAATTGCTGAATCACTATGCTGTACACCTGAAACTAAAGTAATACTGTAAATCAACCATACTTCAGTATTTTTGTTTTTTCAGAAATGTTATCACTGAAACACAGGGCTAGAAGGATCTTGGAAGATAGTCTAATTCCAAACTCCCCATTACACAAATAGGTAAGCAAGTCCCAGACTGGGAAAACTACTTACTCAATGTCACACAATAAGTTGATACCTAAAACATTCTTGGCAATATTCTGAAGGGGCCAATTACATATAAAATGAAATAAAAGTTATAAATATAAATAACCACTAATCGGAGGGCTACCAAAAAAAATCCCATGGTGAGAACAATGAGATATCACCTCATACATATCAGAATGTATACCATCAAATATCAAATGTTGGTGAGGATGTAAAGAAAAGGGAACCCTAGTACACTCTTACTAGCAGTGTAAATTGTTGCAGTCACTGTGGAGAATAGTATGGAGTTTCCTCAGAAAACTAAAAATGGAACTGCCATGTGATCCAGCAATTGCACGTGTAGGTATATATCCAAAGAAATTAAAACCCTACTTTGAAAAGATACATTTGCCCCAATGTTCATGGCAGCATTATTTACAATAGCCAAGAAACCAAGATATAGAAGCAACGTAAGTGTTCATCAACAGATGAATGGACAAATAAGTGGATATATATATATGTATATTTGGGTATATATGTATGTGTATGTATATATACACACACATATATATACACATATATGTACATGTGTATATATAACATGCAAGGGAATATTACTAACTCAGGAAAAGGAGTGAAATTTTGCTGTTTGCTGCAGCTTGGATAGACTTGGAGGTTATTACATATTATCCTTAGTGAAATAGATCAGGCAGAGAAAGAGAAATACTGTGTTGTCACTTATTTGTGGAATCTGATGGGTGAGGACTTAGAGGAGTGGGATAGGGAAGGTGGGAGGGAGTCACAGGAGGGAGGGGATATGGGGATATATGTATAAATACAGCTGATTCACTTCAGTGTACCTCAAAAATTGGCATGATAGTGTAAAGCAACTATATTCCAACAAAGAGCTTTAAAAAATTAATGAATACAACAAAACAGAAATGGATTTACAGATATATAGAAAAACTAGTGGTTTTCAGCAGCAGAGGGAAGAGGGGAGGAGCAAGATAGGGGTATACGATAAAGAGGTACAAATGACTATGCATAAAATCAATAAACTACAAGAGTACATTGTACAGCACAGTGAATATAGCAACATTTTATAATAAATTTAAATGGAGTATAATATACAAAAATATTGAATCATGATTTGCACAACTGAAACTATCATAAATCAATTATACTTCAATAAAAAAGGAAAGAAAAGCAATAAGATTAAGGAAGCATTTCTTCTTTTTATTTCTATTTGCTACCAAAATACATGTTACCATTGGAAATGCAGTTGAGAGCTGCAGAATTACCACCAACAAACTAAATATAATTGGTGGTAATCTGTTGGAAACATAATCTTAATTATTTCTCATATGAATAACACCTTGTATTGTGACCAGTCTATCATAAAAGAAAAATAAATAATAACCAACTACCTTCATAAAATACTCAATAGATATATTAGAAGAGCAAACAAAATATGCAAGAGGGAACTGTTTCAAACCAACATAAGATATTGAAACCAAATAAATTATGACACAGTTTCCTGATAAAAATTTTATTGCCACCAATAACTGCATAGATCATAAGATAGTTACTGTTAATTACTAGTTACTGTTCATCATGAGGATATGACTAACAAAATTCAAGCAGCTATGCTATCAGTTTTCCAATACACTGATAACTTTCTTCATTGCATCAGGGACTTTGAGGTTTGTCCCATTTGCCTTGCTTCACAAAGTACAAGGTATCCTTATATTTTATTCTTTTCAACTTTTTCTGACAGGCTTAGGATAAGATGAAAGGACCATAGCAACATCTTGAATATTTGGTTAATGTATTCCAAAGGGTGTGCTTTAGTGATAAATCTTCAATAAAATATGTTTCAAGGCTATATTTGACCTGGGCTCTACTGAGTCATCTTCCTTGAACTCTTCACATTTTGATATCCTTGGAAGAAAAATACTGGATTTCTGCAAAGGGAGCATTTACCCCTCATATTATTCTAGGAATAACTGACTGAGGCTTATCTGCTTATTTTAAAATTATTGGACTTGGAGGGTAATAGAGACAAAAAGTACAGATTGGGTACCTTATCTTTTGTAAAGAAACTTAAAGCTGAGCCTTGGCTAATATAAGGGGAAGAATTCCTCTCTTACCATTAAGAATTAAATTGTAAATAATCAAAATCTAGATGGCTGTACTGTCTTATTAACACTTTCACTTCAAGGCTACTGTCTCCCCAGTCACTGCTGTAAAGGTGTGAACATGTTACATTAGTTCATTTGTAACTGTGGTGCAAGCAAAAATGGATGCCCCACTTGTGATTTGCATGAAAGAAGAGCAGCATGCAGTGATTCATTTTTCTGTGGTCTGAGGGTGTACCTGGTGCTGTTATTTATCAAAGATTTTGTGTGCAGTATGAAGAAAGTGTTTTGTCGCAAAGAAGTGTGTATGCATGGATAGAGAAGTTCAAGGAAGGTCACACAAGTGTTAGTCATCAAGAAGGAGCCAGACGCCTGTCCAAGTCCACGTCCATGGCTGATGACAACATTGAGCATACACGTGACATGATTCTGTGGAACAGATTAGTGACAGTGGATTATATAGCAAATCATTTGCAAATCAGCCATGGCTCAGAGCTTCAACAATCAACAGTGCTTGTTACAGTGAAATGCTTATTGAAGGGCTGAAGCCTAAACTTCAGATTAAACCCAAAGGACTGCTATCCAATGGCATTGTGATCTTGCATGAAAGTACATGTCTGCACACTTCTGTACACACCAACAGCACTCTGCAAAAACTTTGTTTTGAGGTGTTAAAGCATCCACCCTTGGTTCTGATCTTGCTCCACCAGACTTTCACCGGTTTGGTCCCCTGAAAGCAGCCCAATGAGGATGAAAATTCACTTCTGATAAAGAAGTGAAGACAGTGTTGTGTTTGTGGCTCACAGCTCAGCCTAAAATATTTTTTAATGAGGGAATAGGAAAGCTTTTTGACAGATGGACAAAGTGTTTGAAAAGCAAGGAGATGATGTTGAAAAATGATGTATTTGTCTTTTCTAAAAGTTAATTAAAATAAATTCTACAGTCAGAGTGTGGATAATTTTTGACTCACACTTGTAAAATTATATTGACTAAGGGCTTGTGAGACAAATATTCCTCCATAGTAAGAAGTAATGTATAAGGATGGAAGAATCAAGATGGCAGAGTAGGAATATGTGTGCTCACTCCCTTTTGCAAGTGCACTGGAATTACAACTAACTGCTGAACAACCATCAACAGAAAGACACTGGAACTCACCAAAAAAAAAAAAAAAAAAAAAAAAAAAACCCACATCCAGAGACAAAGGAGAAGCTGCAATGAGATGGTAGGAGGGGCACAATCATGTTAAAATCAAATCCCATAAATGCTGGGTGGGTGACTCACAAGCTGGAGAACAGTTACACCGCAGAAGTCCCGAGGGTTCTGAGCCCCACATCAGGCTTCCTAACCTGGCGGTCCAGCAACAGGAGGAGGAATCCCCAGAGAATCAGAGTTTGAAAGCCAGTGGGATTTGATTGCAGGACCTCCACAGGACTGGGGGAAATGGAGACTCCACTCTTGGAGGGCACACAAAAAAGTGTGCTCACCAGGACCCAGGGGGAAGGAGCAGTGACCCCATAGGAGACTGAACCAGACCTATCTGCTGGTGTTGGAGGGTTGCCTGGAGAGGTGGGGGACAGCTGTCGCTCACCAAGGAGACAGGGACACTGGCAGCAGGCGTTCTGAGAAGTGCTCATTGGTGTGAGCCCTTCCAGAGTCCACCATTAGCTCCACCAAAGAGCCTGTAAGCTCCAGGGCTGGGTCGCCTCAGGCCAAATGACCACCAGGGTGGGAACACAGCCCCATCCATTGGCAGACAAGCAGATTAAAGTGTCACTGAGCTCCATCCACCAAATCAGGTTAAAGTTTTACTGAGCTCCACCCACTCAGCCCAACCCACCATCAGTCCTACCCATCAAGAAGCACCCATGAGCCTCCTAGATAGCTTCCTCCACAAGAGGGCAGACAGCAGAATCAAGCAGTATCATCACTATTTCATCTCGTGGAACTGAAAATCAACGCCACAGAAAGAGAGAGAAATTGAAAAGGCAAAAGGCTTTGTACCAGATGAAGGGATAAGATAAAACACCAGAAAAACAACTAAATGAAGAGGATATAGGCACTCTTCCAGAAAAAGAATTCAGAATAATGATGGTGAAGATGATCCAGGACTTTGAAAAAAGATTGGATGCAAAGATTGAAAAGTTGCAAGAAAAGTTTACCAAAGACCTAGAAGAATTAAAGAGCAAACAAACAGAGATATGCAACACAATAACTGAAATGAAAAATACACTGGAAGGAACCAACAGCAGATTAACTGAGGCAGAAGGACGAATAAGTGACCTGGAAGACAGAATGGTGATAATCATAGATGTGGAAAAGAATAAAGAAAAAAAGATGAAAAGAACTGAAGGCAGCCTAAGAGACCTCTGGGACAATGTTAAATGCACCAACATTCACATTATAGGGGTCCCAGAAGGAGAAGAGAGAGAGAAAGGACCTGAGAAAATACTGGAAGAGATTATAGTTGAAAACTTCCCTAACATGGAAAAGGAAATAGCTATCCAAGTCCAGGAAGCACAGAGAGTCCCAGGCAGGATAAACCCAAGGAGAAACACACCAAGACATATAGTAGTCAAATGGACAAAAATTAAAGACAGAGAAAGTTATTAAAAGCAACAAGGGAAAAATGACAAATCACATACAAGGGAACTCCCATAAGGTTAACAGCTGATTTCTCAGTAGAAACTCTACAAGCCAGAAGGGAGGGGCACAATATATTTAAAGTGATGACAGGGAAGAACCTACAACCAAGAATATTCTACCCAGCAAGGATCTCATTCAGATTTGAGGGAGAAATCAAAAGCTTTACAGACAAGCAAGAGCTAGAGAATTCAGCACCACAAAACCAACCCTACAACAAATGCTAAAGGAACTTCTCTAAGCAGGAAACATAAGAGAAGAAAAGAACCTACAAAAAGAAACCCAAAACAATTAAGAAAATGGTGATAGGAACATACATATCGATAATCACCTTGAATGTAAATGGACTAAATGCACCAACCAAAAGATACAGACTGGCTGAATGGATACAAAAACAAGACCCATATATATGCTGTCTCCAAGAGACCCACTTCAGACCTAGGGACACATACAGACAGAAAGTGAGGGGATGGAAAAAGATATTCCATGCAAATGAAAATCAAGAGAAAGCTGGAGTAGCAATACTCATATCCGATAAAATAGACTTTAAAATAAAAAATGTTACGAGACAAGAAAGGACACTACATAAAGACTGAGGGATCAATCCAAGAAGAAGAGATAACAATTATAAATATATATGCACCCAATATAGGAGCACCTCAATACATAAGGCAAAGGTTAACAACTATGAAAGAGGAAATCAACAGTAACACAATCATAGTGGGGGACTTTAACACCCCACTTACACCAAAGGACAGATCATCAAGACAGAAAATTAATAAGGAAACACAAGCTTTAAATAACACAATAAATCAGCTGGATATAATAGATATCTATAGGACATTACATCCAAAAACAGCAGATTACACATTCTTCTCAAGTGCACATGGAACATTCTCCAGGAGAGATCAAATTTTGGGTCATAAATCAAGCCTTGGTAAATTCAGGAAAATTGAAATTGTATCAAGCATCTTTTCTGACCACAATGCTATGAGATTAGAAATCAATTACAGGAAAAAAACTGTAAAAAACACAAACACATGGATGCTAAACAATATGCTACTAAATAACCAACAGATCACTGAATAAATCAAAGAGGAAATCAAAAAATACCTAGAGACAAATGACAACAAAAACACAATGATCCAAAACCTATGGGATGCAGCAAAGGCAGTTCTAAGAGGGAAGTTTATAGTGATACAGTCCTACCTCAAGAAACAAGAAACATCCCAAATAAACAATCTAACCTTACACCTAAAGAAACTAGAGAAAGAAGAGCAAACAAAACCCCAAGTTAGTAGATGGTGAGAAATCATAAAGATGAGAGCAGAAATAAATGAAATAGAAACAAAGAAAATAACAGCAGAAATCAATAAAACTAAAAGCTGGTTCTTTGAGAAGATAAATAAAATTGATAAACCTCTAGCAAGACTCATCAAGAAAAAGAGGGAGAGGACACAAATCAATAAAAGTAGAAATGAAACAAAAGTTACAATGGACACCACAGAAATAAAAAGCACCATAAGAGATTACTACAAGCAACTATATGCCAATAAAATGGACAACCTGGATGAAATGGACAGATTCTTAGAAAAGTATAACCTTCCAAGACTGAATCAGGAAGACAGAGAAAATATGAACAGACCAATCAAGAGTAATGAAATTGAAACTGTGATTAAGAATCTCCCAACAAACAAAAGTCCAGGACCAGATGGCTTCACAGGTGAATTTTATCAAATATTTAGAGAAGAGCCAACACCCATCCTTCTCAAACTCTTCCAAAAAATTGCAGAGGAAGGAACACTCCCAAACTCATTTTATGAAGCCACCATCACCCTGATACAAAACCAGACAAAGATACTACAAAAAAAGAAAACTACAGACCAATATCACTGATGAATTTAGATGCACAAATCCTCAACAAAATACTAGCCAACAGAATCCAACAACACATTAAAAGGATCATACACCATGATCAAGTCGGGTTTAACCCTGGAATGCAAGGATTCTTCAATATATGCAAATCAATCAATGTGATACACCACATTAACAAAATGAAGGATAAAAACCACATGATCATCTCAATAGATGCAGAAAAAGTTTTTGACAAAATTCAACACCCATTTATGATAAAAACTGTCCAGAAGGTGGGCATAGAGGGAACCTACCTCAACATAATAAAGGCCATATATGACAAACCCACAGCAAACATCATTCTCAATGGTGAAAAACTGAAAGCATTCCCTCTAAGATCAGGAACAAGACAAGGATGTCCACTCTCACCACTACTATTCAACATAGTTTTGGAAGTCCTTGCCACAGCAATCAGAGAAGAAAAAGCAATCAAAGGAATCCAAATTGGAAAAGAAGAAGTAAAACTGTCGCTCTTTGCAGATGACATGATACTATACATAGAAAATCCTAAAGATGCCACCAGAAAATTACTCGAGCTAATTAATGAATTTGGTAAAGTTGCAGGATACAAAATTAACACACAGAAATCTCTTGCATTTCTATACACCAACAATGAAAGATCAGAAAGAGAAATTATGGCAACAATCCCATTCACCATTGCAACAAAAGGAATAACCTAGGAATAAACCTAACCAAGGAGGTAAAAGACCTTTTTGCAGAAAACTATAAGACACTAATGAAAGAAATCAAAGAAGACACAAACAGATGGAGGGACATACCACGTTCCTGGATTGAAAGAATCAACATTGTGAAAATGACTCTACTACTGAAAGCAATTTACAGATTCAATGCAATCCCAGCCAAATTACCAATGGTATTTTTCACAGAACTAAAACAATAAGTTTTATGACTTGTATACAAACACAAAAGACTCCGAATAGCCAAAGCAATCTTGAGAAGGAAAGATGGAGTTGGCGGAATCAGGCTTCCTGACTTCAGGCTATACTACAAGGCTACAGTGATCAAGACAGTATGGTACTGGCACAAACACAGAAATATAGATTGATGGAACAGAATAGAAAGCCCAGAGATAAATTATGGTCAACTAATCTATGACAAAGGAGGCAAGGATATACAATGGAGAAAAGCCAGCCTCTTCAATAAGTGGTGCTGGGAAAACTGGACAGCTACATGGAAAAGAATGAAATTAGAACACTTCTTAACACCATACACAAAAGTAAACTCAAAATGGATTAAAGATCTAAATGTAAGGCCAGACACTATGAAACTCCTGGAGGAAAACATAGGAAGAACACTCTTTGACATAAATAACAGCAAGATCTTTTTTAATCCACCCCCTAGAATAATGGAAATAAAAACAAAAATAAATAAGTGGGACCTAATGAAACTTCAAAGCTTCTGCACAGCCAAAGAAACTATAAGCAACGAAAAGACAACCCTCAGAATGGGAAAAAAAATATTTGCAAATGAATCAACAGACAAAGGATTAATCTCCAAAATATATAAACAGTTCATCCAGCTCAATATCAAAAAAATAAACAACCCAATAAAAAAATGGGCAGAAGACCTAAATAGGCATTTCTCCAAAGAAGACATACGGATGGCCAAGAGGCACATAAAAAGCTGCTCAACATCACTCCTTATTAGAGAAATGCAGATCAAAACTACCATGAGGTATCACCTCACCCCAGTTAGAATGGGCATCATCAGAAAATCTACAAACAGTAAATGCTGGAGAGGGTTTGGAGAAAAAGAAATATCTTGCATTGCTGGTGGGAATGTAAATTGATACAGCCACTATGGAGAACAGTATGGAGGTTCCTTGCAAAACTAAAAATAGAACTACCATATGCCCCAGCAATCCCACTACTGGGCATATACCCAGAGAACACCATCATTCAAAAAGACACATGCACTGCAATGTTCATTGCAGCACTATTTACAATAGCCAGGACATGGAAGCAACCTAAATGTCCATCAACAGATGAATTGATAAAGAAGATGTGGTACATACATACAATGGAATATTACTCAGCTTTAAAAAGCAAGGAAACTGGGACATTTTTAGAGACATGGATGGACCTAGAGACTGTCATACAGAGTGAAGTGAGTCAAAAAGAGAAAAACAAATATTGTATATTAACACATATATGTGGACTATAGGAAAATGTTACAAATCAACCGGTTTGCAAGGCAGAAACAGAGACACAGATGTAGAGAACAAACATATGGATACCAAGTGGGGAAAGCGGGGAGGGTTGGGGCGGAATGAACTGGGAGACTGGGATACCAAATTGTACACTCTAAATATATGCAGTTTATTGTAAAAAATAAAAAAATAAAATGTTAAAAAAAAAGTAATGTATAAGGAGGGAGTCTTTTTCCTTCTCCTCTTCCCTTCTTTCTTTACTACTTTGGAAATTGTCGGACAATGCTTAGGCTGCTGTGGTTATTTTGTGACCATGAGGGAAAGGCCAAGATCATCATGGAGAGCTCCACTTAGAGTCCTGACATCTCTGAACTTCTGAAGGTGAAACCTGAAAAGACCTGTTCCCAGAATACTTAAGGAAATCAATAAATCTCTGTATTATTTTAGCTGCTTATGTTTGGGTCTTTTGTTATAGCCAAGATTATCATAATGCATACAGTAGGTAAAGGGAAGCAGGGACAACTCCACTGGAGGGAAGGAAAGTCCTAGCAAAAACAAAATCACATACTAAGTCAAAATAGCAGGAGATGCTGGGATTGAAGGTAATGATATAAAACTGAGTTCTGTAGAAAATTAAAGATCAGAGCCAACCACAGTTTGTCTAAGCAAATCAAGGGGACTAGGAAATGTTTGCATTTGAATTTACGTGGTCAACATTATGCTGGGTGTGGTTAGTGATTCTTGAAGGCACAGTTGGGCTTCTACTCACTTTAGTGGCATAATGCTTTGAATCTAACATATAACCTTCTGGTGGGCTCCTAAATATGTTTAAATCAACAAATAACTTTACAGTTCTTTTGTGGTATAGTCTGATAGGACTAGGAAAATCATCACCAGTTGAATAACTCCTAGGCCTGTAACTCAGAATATTTAATGTTTTGCCAAATAATTTTATGTCATACATTACAGAGTTAGAGTTAAGCGTGTACTTATAGATCATATAAGCCAACTGGGAAGGCACACTAAACACTAAATCTGGAGATACTGGGAAGAGAGTTCAAGGTTCTCATTCAGAACAAAGATCTTGAGGGTAGTGGAAAACAGGAAGGAAGTATTAACAAAGTTGGAATGAGAAAAACCTGGATGGGAGCAAGAGGCTTCAATAACTGCTGTTGTTTGCAAATTAGCTTCCTGAGACAGAAGGGGCATTGGGAGGCAGTCTCTCTTAAAGAATGAGGGGCAGCATAAACAGCATAGCTAAGAAGGTATTGCAGAAATCAAAATCTGGTTTACCAACTTCATGGTCACTTCCTTTTCCACTATATATCTATTGTTGAGTTAAAGCTCTAGCAAAGGATAATAATGGTGATACGCAGGCGAGTTGGAAAATCAGAACCATCCCTAGAAAGACCCCAAGGCTTCCCACATCAGCCTGCTGATGTGCTCAAAATCCCATCTGCTTGATAAATTAAATCACCTTGAACTAAAAGTCATGGGTTTCTACTCATATTCAAGACATTCAGCATTCCTGCCAAGACAGTGTTGAGAGTGATCACTCTAAATAGATAAATAGACCTTATCTCCTTGGAGGAATGCTATTTGTTTTTAATTCACTAACTCCATAGTCTAGAGTGTTCTAGGGTGTTTTTGTTTTGTTTTTGTTTTTGTTTTTCATTCCTGATTTTCTAGTAGTGAAATGACAGCAAGGACAGCTAAATAGAAGTGATAATTTTACCTGTGATACCTAAATCTTCCCTTTTTGTCTTCTGGCTCTCCCATGGGTTTGCTAATGATTTCACAATTGTCCCTCAAATGGTGTAATTTATTAATCAAGACAACATTAAAATTCACTTACTAGAGGAGGTTGCTATATATCTTTAGGTTACTTTAATCTAAAGTGGTATCTTTCCCTACAACACTGAGTTTTTCAAGAATTCAAGAACATACTTCATTTTGCATATGTGATTTCTACTATTTACTTCTCAAATAGTTCTCTCTCTCTTTCTCTTTCTCTCTATCTTTTTTGAGCACACCATGCAGTTTGTAGGATCTTAGTTCCCTGATCAAGGATTGAATTCAGGACCTCAGCAGTGATAGCGTGGAGTCTTAACCTCTGAACTGCCAGAGAATTCCCTAAAATAATTATTTTAATGTAGCAATATTACTTCTCAAATCATCCTAACTAACAGATTTGCATGATATATTTTTTTAAACTTTAATTTCCACTGAATTCTCACTATAGTTATGTCTTTACACTTACATATTTTTTGGTGAAGTAATTTATTTTTTACTTTTTAAAAAACGAATCTGTTGGCTGTCCTATCCTTTATATTAGATTATTTGTGGGTTCTATGACTTTTGGATTCTGAGGACATGAATCAATTACAAGCTGAGTTGCATTGAACATATCTCAAAACTCCACAATAGACATCTGCACACAAGCTGGCCTATAAAAATAGCATGAGGGTAAGGGTTGTAGAGAATTCCAGCCTAACTTTTAACCTGACTCTCTAAAATAAACCCAAACCACGTAAGTTCATGGGCTCAGAGTTGTGAAAATTCCCATATCAGGATTAACCCTGGCTAATAAATTTTTCTCAGTAAAAGTGAAGCTGATCACTCTCCCAAGTAGAATGCAAAAGAAATGACACTTTTTCTACAGCCAAATGACAGTTTGCAAGGCAGCTGTCAGCAGCTCAGGGGAGTGAGCATCTTGATGCAGAAGAGATCTAACTCATGTGCAATGTAGAACCAGGTCTACAAATTCATCCAGTTCCTATTCTGGCCCCTCCTTAACCCTCACTCATTCTTCCTTTGGCTCTGAATCACTTGACTCTAGTCCTCACTAGGTTTGAAATTTCTTCATTGCCTCATATTATATCACATATTATTATTCATCAGGGAAGATCCATCTCTCAGAAGACCAGCAAGGCAAATTTCCATATCTCATTTTCATTAAGATTTTGGTTCAGCTATTGACTTGTGTGATGGTTCTGAATTTTCCTTAAAACTAGCTACCATGTATAAGAGACAAAGTTCCTTCTCTGTTGTCACTTATGTGTGGTACTTGTAATTACTATAAACATCTCCACTTAACATCCGACATTTATTTAATTTTACTGCACAATTAGAAAGAAATATATGCCTATAGGAGTGAGCCCTTGAGACATCAACTGGAAGAAATATTCCATAATATGTGCCCTTTAAATGTTAATACCTTTTTGTGCCACAGTTGCCTAACAGGGAAGAGTCAGGGAAAGGATAAACTGTTCCTAGAAAAAGCACTGACTTACTAATGAGAAACAGGCAATATCTGTGGCAATTCCCAGGCTTTGCTGGAAAGAGACTCCTCCCCATGGCAGGAATCTCCTTGAATCAAAGCCAGGCCCCTCCCATGACCCCTGTCCTGGCTGCCCTTTCCTGTTATTCATTTCAGTGCCCCTCCCTAAAGCCCTCTTATAAAAACCCAGGCTTTTCTGCCCTGACAAACCAGTGCAGATCCCTGCAAGACAGGTAAGTGGGAGCTAAGAGAAGATGAGACCCATGACAGGGGTTTCACCTCGCACATTTCAAGGAAGGTATACAAGGACACAGGAGCTCTGAGACAGGGCAAAGGCAGTCCAGGGAGGTCTCAGGTGTAGTAGGATGTATAGATTTTCCAGTTCTTTCCAGAAATATAGAAGGGGATGGATGCCATCAAGATGAATTTATTCCTAGAGGACCAGGCAGAGGAAAAAACAAGAGGTACAAAAAGGGGTTTCTCATGCTCTCTCTCTGACCCTTCTTCCTTTAGTTCTCTGGCTGCCTCTGCACATCACATTCAAATGATGCCATCCACAGCCATTCCCAGCCTGTCTTGGATGCTGTTCTGCTGCTTGATGCTCCTGTCTCAGGTCCAAGGTGAGATTTCTCTGCCTCTAGCACTGGGTTCCCAATGTTTTCTCAGGACCAAGGAGAGGAGGAAAGCTCCTATATGCCTCCCTTGGTAATGGTACATCCCCACACAACAACACTGCCTGTAATTTCTGCAATATCACTCCTTCCTTCAGGGTAACTAGTGGTAGGAGGCACCCCAGTGGTCCAGTAACAGTGGGATGAGGGGATTTCTCTTTTCCCATTAGATCCTAATTCATGTGGATAGATTAAGGAGGGAAAACACAGAGTGTCATTAATAGGATGAGCAGAAGGAGAAAAATTGGAGGATCCAGTGTAGGAACAGTCTGCCCAGAGGAGGAGAAGGGTTGGATTTTGAATAAAAGAGAAGAGTAAAAGCAAAGAGATTATCTCCCAATTAGTAACTTTGATTCAAAATTAAAAAAAAAAATCCTGGGAGTGTTGGCAGTGGTGACAGGCAGTCAGGAGTATGGTGTCACTGCCCCGAACACTGGCCCCATAGATATTCCCCGAGGTCACCTCCCCACTCCAATCCCCTTTCTCCATTTCACCCCATCACCCTCCTTTATTTCCTCTTCCCCAGGGGAAGATTCCCAGAAGGAACTGCCCTCTGAACGGATCAGCTGTCCCAAAGGCTCCATGGCCTATGCGTCCTACTGCTACGCCTTGTTTATAACACCCAAAACCTGGATGAATGCAGATGTGAGTGCTGGGATTTGCAGTTAGGGGTGATGTGAGAAGCAAAATACAGATCGGTTTCTGGGGCACGAGCAGTCTCATCCTCAAGAGTTTCTTAAGATGAGAATGAACACCTCATCTTTTGCAAACACACCCCTTCTCACCTACCTCAGCCCAGCCCTCCCCCCAGGGGTCTCCAGCTCCTTCTCAGCCTCTCCCTTCTCCACACAGATGGCCTGCCAGAAGAGGCCCTCAGGACACCTTGTGTCTGTGCTCAGTGGGGCAGAGGGATCCTTTGTGGCCTCCTTGGTCAAGAACAGTTTGAAAACTCCCTCAGATGTCTGGATTGGGTTCCATGACCCCACAGAGGTACACTTCATCCTCTAGTCTGTTTCCTCCCAAGATGCTATGGCCACCCAGGTCCCCCCTTTTCCTTTGTGCCTGCCTAGGACATTATGTAGAGATCCCTGGAGCTCAGGGGGTGATTGTGGAAAGTAAGAGCCTTGAGGACAGCTGAAGAGCTGAGTTCTGTGTAGATCTCCAGTCTTCAGCTAAAGTTAATTGGCTTCTTCTCAAAATTTTTATATGATTTACACATCATGCCTTATAATTTAGTTTTCTATGCCTTCTTCAGTCTGCACATACTGTACTTAGTCCTAAATGAAGATTTAGGATTGATGCATTTTTCCCTTATAAAACTGACGTTATCTTGGAGGTTCAGATGGTAATCACAAATGCACCATCAAGTGTAGTCAGATAGTGACATGTTTCTCTGAGGGCTTCCACTGGTCTTTATGATCATTCACTTTGCAATTTGCCCATAGGAGCAAAGAATTAGAGAGAGTTTCTCAGAGAGCTATGGGGCATCATCTGGAAGAGCAGAGCTAATTCCATGATGCTGGGGTGGGGATCAGGTCTTCCAGATGACAGAATCAGGCCAGGAGAACTCGAAATTCCTTTCCACCTCACCTGACTCCATCCTCTGCTCTGTAGGGCACTGAGCCCAATGCCGCTGGGTGGGAGTGGAGTAGCACTGATGTGCTCAATTATGTTGCCTGGGAGACAAATCCTGCAACCATCTCAAACTCTGGCTCCTGCGGAAGCCTGTCAAGAAGCTCAGGTAAGGAACAGAGGAGGTCACTTCTGCCCAACCTTTTCCCTCCTCTTATCCCTCATTTCTGGGTCTGATCTTCAGAGAATCCTCCTGGGCTGGAACTGTAATATTGGCTTTCTGCTCCCATCCCTTCTTTTCTCTCCTTTCTTTCTGTCTCCTTTTCCTGGAGTGGGACCCTGGTGAAGATGAGGGAGAGCCTTTGAGTCCTCAGCCGGAATGTGGGATGCCTCTCTATTGGGTTCTCTAGCTCCACCAACCCAATTCACATGAGCTCTTCTGTCTCTCTAGGGTATCTGAAGTGGAAAGCTTATAACTGCTCTGTGAACTTACCCTATGTCTGCAAGTTCAAGGGCTAGGTCAGATGGGAATTCAGCAGCCTGAGTCTTGTGTGCAGCTCATCATGGACTTGGAACCAAGCGTGAAGACCCATCCCCGAATTGGATATTCTCCCCACATCCACAACCTAACCACTTCATTCTGATGTTTTCTCCTCCCCAGCCTCATATCAGGCTCTTTTGTATGTTCTATAACCTGAAGTTTCAAGGTACTATAATAAAAATTTTATCTTTCCATTGCTTGTCTTCTCTGCTTCATTTTCATAGACAAACTCAGGTCAGGAAGTGGGTAGTGAGGAAAATTGGTGGGTCAACGTGTACCCAATTTCACTCAGGTCCTTGAGGAAATAACTAAATATATACATTCCTCTCGGTGTATTTGTGGTGTGGTACGTCAGCACTGTTTCTCTAGGACGTCAGTTGTGTATATATAAAGACATTGCTTTCCCACACATTCTACTGCTCACACAGTCTCCTAGGCAAGTTCTCTGGTGTGAGGCAACCAGTTTAGGATCTGATGATGTTTAGAACAGTACTTCCTAAACTATCAGTGTAAAGGATAATGAACAGATTTTATAAATTTTCATAAAGTACAAATAAAATGAAGAAATTCAAAAATTAAATGGATAAAACACATATTCAAAATGAAAACCTAATAGTTTTGTTGTTAGTTTTGACAGAAAAAAAAAGGTAATCTTTCAAATTGTTGTACAATTTTTTAATGTCTTTCAGCTTCTGTAATTCCCTCACCTTAGTTGACTGGCACAAGTCCATCTAACTACATGTTGCCCTGTCCCTACAAGGCAAGTAGGAGAACAAACCCCAGAAGGTCCTCCATCCTTGGCTCTTAAAATTCTCTGAGTTCAGTCAGGACTGGATTTGGGACAACTTATTGTCTGGCAGGATTTCTTTTTAGCATTTTTTTTTAATTAAAAAAAAAAGATATTTTTTGAAGAAATTCCCTTCACCTAACTGAAGGCAAGACCCAGACTTTTTGTGCATATGCACATTTCCAGACCACTAATCCTAACCTACCTTCCCCCTTATCATCACCCCTCCCTCACCACAAGCTTCCATTGTGGAAAAAATATTTTTGACTAGTTCTGTAATCTGGAAAAGACATTTGTCCCATGAGACCACTGACAAAATTTTACATATGGGTCAAGAAGAGTATAGCATTGTCATGTGAGGTTATTGTTTCTCAAATAAAGAGATGAAATGAACGGTCAGTGTCTTTTCTTTCTCATGTTTGTTAACATTTCATTTGTTCTTTCTAAGATAGACTGCCTTACCTAAATACTCCTTTAGCATTTTTGGTGGAAACACTTCTCCATGAGTTTAAATGAATTTATGATTGAACAATGCCAGATGTCTTGATTTTCTTCCCTATTTAAAGTAATAACATGGGTTTGAAAAGTTCACAGTGATTGTGCTTGTGCCAGTTTCTATTTTAGTTGTGTTCCCTTCGATGGCAGGTGGGCCACCACAGCTTTGGGAACCAGATCCTCTTCTTCCTGTTGCAGAACACATTGTGTTAGATAGGACATTGTAGTTGAAAGTAAGAAAACTCCCAATATCATTTGGTTCAAAAAGTAAAGGTATTTATTGGACCACATAACTGAAAAATCTAACAGTGAGGAAGGCTTTGAGCTCAATTTGACCATGGCTCAAGTGTCATTTCTCTGGGTCTCTCTTGTCTGCATTCTCTTTTATCTGTATCTTTTATTCCTCTTCTGCCTTCCTTTCTTCATACCTCAAGAGAGTTGCCAGCAGCAACTGGGGCTACTGTTTCCTCAACAATATCAGTAGAATGTATATTATTTCCTCAGTTGATAAAAGAACAATACTGACTTCCTCCTGTCTTTTTAGACAAAACTGAGCATATCACTATGGCCAGAAAAATGTCATGGGCTTGAAGCCTGAATTATTGTGCATCTTTGAACTATAATTAGAGCAAAGTAGATATAGTATCACATGAGTTATAAACTGTCCAGGATCTTAGAGTGTGATCACTATCAACAAACCTCAGGAAGGGGTCTCAGAATGATGGAGGAAGTGGGCTTTCTTAGTGGACCACCTACGTCCTATTAGAGAAAGGGGAAAAGAGAGTAATGTAAATGGGCGGGTTCTCAGGGATTTTCACAGTACACACATTCAGACAATTGGAAATAGGTAAGACTAGACATCATAATCAACTGGGATTAAAGAATGTAAAAAATGATACAAGCCTTCTCCTTTTTTGGTTAATTATCAGCAATTACCATATTTCCTCCACCAAAACACTCAAAATACACGCATGTCCAGTGAGGAGAAGCATCCCAAAATTGCGGACTCCAAGTCAAGGATCAGTGGCTTTCTTACGGTCAGTTTGCTGTTGACACCTGACATCATAAAATATCACTCTTCTCATTTTTCTCATACCTTTGGTTGAATCTTTTTGGTTCTCTTTGCCAGCTTATATTGTCAATGCTTCTTTTTATCACATGCTACAGATAATCACGTAAATATACCATGGCTATTCTTAGCCTCTCTTTGAAAGTAATCAGTCCCAAAGATACTGAAATTTTAGATGACATTATTTTTCAAACCTAAGCTGGTGATGCTGTATATTTTCAAAAAGGGAGTAAGTAATTTGCTGAAGATAAAATAAAAACACTACCTTCTTTTGAGAGCAGTGAAAGAACAGAATTAGGAGTACACTTGGAAAAAATTTTGATATTGTCACTTACTATCTTTTGAAAAATTTTCTCTCTAAATCAGGTTTAGACTGGACATTACTGTATTGCTGTTCTTCTAAGGATGTGCTAAACATTATGATATTTAGTTTACCTGGAATTAGAACATGGCCACTTGGTATCCATATTCTGAGTCTCTAAGCCAACTGGCTGCTTTGGAAATGTAGGAAATTCATAACCAGTTCTTTGCTGTCAGTGTTTTCACAGAAAAAAGTACTTCCTGATTTTCTTAAAGTGAAAACAACAATAAGAACACCATTGCTAACAATCCTGATCATTTTAAATTGTTAATTTAAAAGAGATTTTATTACTATCTTTCCTAATGAAAAATAAAAATAATATAGACAGTCAATAAGTTTAATAAGTTGTGATACAAATATTGAATTGAATATTAACCATTATAAATTCCATGGAAATATTTAATTTCATAAAATTATAAAATGTGTATGTGGGAGGAGGTGGAGGCAATTAAAGGACCTCCTTTTCTATTCCTCCACTCACTGTCAAGCTTGAATAGTTTTACCAGAGTAGATGAGGAAGATTTGTGATAACTTGACCAGAGCAAAGGGTAAAGGCAAAATCAAGCCTATCAAATGAGCAGAACAAAGCCAGGACACTGAGAATGGACACAGGTGATGTGGGCTCAGAGAGATTCCCAGAATTGGAAAAGGCCCTTCCATGCGTGAGCTGGAACTGTCCAATGTAAGGTATCCTTCCCACAATCAGTCCCACTTTCCTTCAGGCAAAGGTGGAGTTTTATCATTCTTTGAAAGCTTCCAGCTGCCCAGTTCTCATGTCCTTAAGAGGCAGAGGGCATGAGAAAAGATCTTCCAGGAAAGGCCACAAAAGGGAAGCAAAGAAGTAACCCAGAAGGGATGCAAGAGATCAGACCTCCTGGTGTAACTGAGTTAAATTTGTGTGCCTGATGCACAGTGAAGAGAAACAAACCAAAACATCGGAGTTTGGGACAGAGATAGGTTTACTGCAAAAGCATGCAAGGATAAGGGGTGGTTCATGCCCCCCTCCACACCCAAAGAAAATCCCTAACTCTCCAAAGGGTTTCAGCAATGCATTTTTATTATTTATTTAATTATTTAATTAATTATTTATTTATATTTTTCTGGAGTATAGTTATTTTACAATGTCGTGTTACAGCAAAGTGAATCAGCTATACATATACATATAGCTCCTCTTTTTTGGATTTCCTTCCCATTTAGGTCACCACAGAGCACTGAATAGAGTTCCCTGTACTATACAGTAGGTTCTCATTAATTATCGATTTTATACATAGTACTGTATATACGTCAATCCCATTCTCTCAGTTCATCTCATCCTCCCCCTTGGTATCCATACTTTTGTTCTCTACGTCTGTGTCTCTATTTCTGCTTTGCAAATATGTTCATCTTTGCAAAAATGTTCATTTTTCTAGATTCCACATATATGTGTTAATATATAATATATTTCTCATTCTGATTTACTTCACTCTGTTTGACTGTCTCTGGGTCCATCCACAACTCTGGAAATGGCACAATTTCATTCTTTTAATGGCTGAGTAATATTACATTATATGTATGTACCACATCTTCCTTATCCCTTCCTCTGTTGATGGACATCTAGGGCGATTCCATGTCCAGGCTATTGTAAATAGCACTGCAATGAACATTGGGATGCATGTATCTTTTTGAATTATGGTTTTCTCTGGGTATATGGCCAGAAGTGGGATTGCTAGTCATATGGTAGTTCTATTTTTAGTTTTTGTAAGGAACCACCATACTGTTCTCAATAGTGGCTGTGCCAGTTTACATTCCCACCAACAGTGTAAAGGGTTCAGTTTTCTCCACATCCTCTTCAGCATTTATGGTTTGTAGATTTTTCAATAATGGGCATTCTGACTGGTGTGAGGTGATACCACATTGTAGTTTTGATTTGCATTTCTCTAGTAATTATTGATGTTGAACATACTTTCATGTGCTTGTTGGCCATCTGTATGTCTTCCTTGGAGAAATGCTTATTTAGGTCTTCCACCCATTTCTTGACTGGGTTTGTATTTTTCGTATTGAGCTGCATGAATTGTTTATATATTTTGGAGATTAAACCCTTGTCAGTTGCTTCATTTGCAAATACATTCTCCCATTCTGAGGGCTTTTTCATCTTGTTTATGGTTTCCTTGGGTATGCAAAAGCTTTTAAATTAAATTAGATACCATTTATTTTTGTTTTTATTTTCCTTACTCTAGGAGGTGGATCAAAAAAGATCTTGCTGTGATTTATGTCAAAGAGTATTCTGCCTATGTTTTTCTTTAAGAGTTTTATAGTCTTCAGCCTTGCATTTAGTTCTCTAATCCATTTTGAGTTTATCTTTGTGTATGGTGGTAGGGAGTGTTCTAATTTCATTCTTTTACATGTAGCTGTCCAGTTTTCCCAGCACCATTTAGTGAAGAGGCTGTCTTTTCTCCATTGTATGTTCTTGCCTCCTTCGTCATAGATTAGGTGATAGGGACTTTTTTTTTTATCTCTGTGCTTTCTATCCTATTGCATTGGTCTATATTTCTGTTTTTGTGCCAGTACCATACTGTGTTAATTACTGGAGCTTTATAGTATATTCTGAAGTCAGGGAGCCTGATTCCTCCAACTCCATATTTTGTTTTCTCTAGATACTTTGGCTATTCAGGGCCTTTTGAGTCTCCATACAAATTTTAGGATTTTTTTCTTCTAGTTCTGTAAAAAATACCATTGGTAATTTGACAGAGATTGCATTGAATCTGTAGATTGCTTTCGGTAGTATTGTCATTGCCACAATATTGATTCTTCCAATCCAAGAACATGGTGTATCTCTCCATCTGTTTGTGTCATCTTTGCTTTCTGTCATCAGTGTCTTATTGTTTTCTGAGTACAGGTCTTTTACCTCCTTAGCTAGGTTTATTCCTAGGTATTTTATTTCTTTTGTTGCAATGGTGAGTGCGATTATTTCCTTAATTTCTCTTTCTAACCTTTCATTGTTAGTGTATAGGAATGCAAGAGATTTCTGTGTGTTAATTTTGTATCCTACAACTTTGATAAATTCATTGTTTAGCTCTAGTAGTTTTCTGGTGGCATCTTTAGGGTTTTCTGTGTATATTATTATGTCATCTGCAAAAAGTGACAGTTTTACTTCTTCTATTCCCATTTGGATTCCTTTTATTTCTTTTTCTTCTCTGATTGTTGTGGCAAGGGCTTCCAAAACTATGTTGAATAATAGTGGTGAGAGTGGGCATCCTTGTCTTGTTCCTGATCTGAGAGGGAATGCTTCCAGTTTTTCACTATTGAGAGTGATGTTTGCTGTGGGTTTGTTGTATGTGGCTTTTATTATGCTGAGGGAGGTTTGCTGCCTACTTTCTGGAGAGTTTTTATCATAAATGGGTGTTGAATTTTGCCAAAAGCATTTTCTGCATATATTGAGATGAGCATATGGTTTTTATTCTTCAATTTGTTAATATGGTGTATCATACTGATTGATTTGTGTATCTTGAAGAATCCTTGCATCCCTGGGACAAATCTCACTAGATCATGGAGTATGATCCCTTCAATGTGTTGTGTTGTATTCCACTTGCTAGTATTTTTTTGAGGATTTTTGCATCTATATTTATCAGTGATATTGATCTGTAACTTTCTTTTTTTGTGATATCTTTGTTGGGGTTTGGTATCACGGTGATGATGGCCTCATAAAGAGTTTGAGTGTTTCCCTTCCTCTGAAAATTTTGGAAGAATTTGAGAAGGATGAGTGTTAGCTCTTCTCTAAGTGTTTGATAAAATACACCTTTGAAGCCATCTGGTTCTGGACTTTCATTTATTGGAAGATTTTTAATCACAGTTTCAATTTCATTACTGGTGATTAGTCTGTTCATATTTTCTGTTTCTTCCTGATTCTGTCTTGGAAGGTTGTACCTTTCTTAGAATTTGTCCATTTCTTGTAGGTTATCCATTTTATTGGCATAGATTTGCTTGTAGTAGTCTTTTATGATGCTTTGTATTTCTGTGATGTCCATTGTAACTTCTCCTGTTTCATTTCTAATTTTATTGATTTGAGTCTTCTCCTTCTTTTTCTTGATGAGTCTGGCTAAAGGTTGATCAATTTTGTTTATCTTCTCAAAGAACCAGGTTTTGGTTTTATTGACCTTTGCTATCATTTTCTTTATTTCTACTTCACTTATTTTTGCTCTGATATTTATGATATCTTGCCTTCTAGTAACCTTGGGTTTTCTTTGTTCTTCTTTATATAGTTCCTTTAGTTGTAAGGTTAGATTATTTATTTGGAAATTTTCTTGTTTCTTGAGTTAAGATTGTATTGCTATAAACTGCCCTCTTAGAACTGCTTTTGCTGCATCCCATAGGTTTTGGAACTTTTTGATTTCATTGTCATTTGTCTCTAGGTATTTTTTTTGTTTCTTCTTTGATTTCTTCAGTGATCTCTAGACATTTAATAGCATATTGTTTAACCTCCATGAGTTTGTGTTTTTTACCGTTCTTTTTTTCCCTGTAATTGATTTCTAAACTCATAGTGTTGCAGTCAGAAAAGATGCTTGATGTGACTTAAATTTTCTTAAATTTACCAGTGCTTGATTTGTGACATAGGATGTGATCTATCCTGGAGAATGTTCCATGAGCACTTCAGAAGCAAGTGTAATCTGCTGTTTTTGTATGAAATGTCCTACAAATATCAATTACATCTATCTTTCCTATTGTGTCATTTAAAGCTTTTGTTTTCTTAACAATTTTCTCTCTGGATGATCTGTCCATTAGTGTAATGAGGTGTTAAAGTCCTCCACTATTATTGTGTTACTTTTGATTTCTTCATTTATAGCTGTTAGCATTTGCCTTATGTATTGAGGTGCTCCTATATTGGGTGCTTATATATTTATAATTGTTTTCTCTTCTTCTTGGATTGATTCCTTGATCATTATGTAGTGTCCTTCCTTGTCTCTTGTAACATTCTTTATTTTAAAATTATTTTATCTGATATAAGTATTGCTACTCCAGCTTTCTTTTGATTTCCATATGCATGGGATATCTTTTCCCATCCCCTCATTTTCAATCTGTATGTGTCCCTAGGTCTGAAGTGGGTCTCTTGGAGACAGCATATATATGGGTCTTGTTTTTGTATCCAGTCAGCCAGTCTGTGTCTTTTGGTTGGTGCATTTAGTCCATTTACATTCAAGGTAATTATTGGTATCTATGTTCCTATTATCATTTTCTTAATTGTTTTGGGTTTGTTTTTGTAGGTCCTTTTCTTCTCTTGTGTTTCCCACTTAGAGAAGTTCCTTTAGCATTTGTTGTAGAGCTGGTTTGGTGATACTGAATTCTCTTAGCTGTTGCTTGTCTGTAAAGCTTTTGATTTGTCTGTCGAATCTGAATGAGATCCTTGCTGGGCAGATTATTCTTGGTTGTAGGTACTTCCTTTTCATCTCTTTAAATGTATAGTGCCACTCCCTCCTGACTTGAAGAGTTTCTGCTGAGAAATCAGCTGTTAACCTTATGGGAGTTCCTTTGTATGTTATTTGTCATTTTTCCCTTGCTGCCTTTAATAATTTTTCTTTGTATTTAATTTTTGATAGTTCGATTAGTATGTGTTTTGGCATATTTCTCCTTGGGTTTTTCCTGCCTGGGACTCTTTGTGCTTCCTGGACTTGGGTGGCTATTTCCTTTCCCATGTTAGGGAAGTTTTTGATGATAATCTCTTCAAATATTTATTTGGGTCCTTTCTCTGTCTCTTCTCCTTCTGGGCCCCCTATAATGCAAATGTTAGTGTGTTTAATGTTGTCCCAGAGGTCTCTTAGACTGTCTTCATTTTTTTTCATGCTTTTTTCTTTGTTCTGTTCTGAGGCAGTGATTTCCACCATTCTATCTTCTAGTTCACTTATGTGTCCTTCTGTCTCAGTTATTCTGTTATTGATTCCTTGCAGTGTATTTTTCATTTCAGTTATTGTATTGCCAATTTCTGTTTTTTTGTTCTTTAATTCTTCTAAGTGTTTGTTAAACATTTCTTACATCTTTTTGATCTTTGCCTCCATTCTTTTTCTGAGGTCCTGAATCACCTTCGCTATTACTATTCTGAATTCTTTTTCTGGAAGGTTGCCTACCTTCACTTCATTTAGTTGTATTTCTGGAGTTTTATCTTGTTCCTTCATCTGGTGCATAGTCCTTTGCCTTTCCTTTTTTCTATCTTCCTGTGATTGTGGTTTTCATTCTGTAGGCTGTAGCATTGTAGTTCTTCTTGCTTTGCTGTCTAGCCTCTGGTGGATGAGGCTATCTAAGAGGCTCATACAGATTTCCTCATGGGAGGAACTGGTGGTGGGTAGAGCTAGGTGTTGCTGTGGTGGGCAGAGCTCGGTAAAACTTTAATCTGCTTGTCTGCTGATGGGTGGGTCTGAGCACCCCCCTGTTGGTTGTTTGGCCTGAGGTTAATCAGCACTAGAGCCTACAGGCTCTTTGGCAGGGCTAATCATGGAGTCTGGAAGGGCTCAACATCAATGAGTATTTTCCAGAACTTCTGCTGCTACTGTCCTTGTCCCTTGGTGAGTTACAGCTGCTCCCTGCCTTTGGAGGAGACCCTCCAACACTAGCAGGTAGATCTGGTTCCATTTCCCATGGGGTCACTGGTCCTTCACCCTGGGTCCTGGTGAGACAGTACTTTGTGTGTGTCCTCCAAGCATGGAGTCTCTGTTTCCCCAAGTACTGTGGAGGTCCTGCAATCAAATCCTACTTGCCTTCAAAGTCTGATTCTCTGGGAATTCCTCCTCCCATTTTCAGACCTCAAGGTTGGGAAGCCTCATGTGGGTCTCAGAACCTTCACTCCAGTTTGTGGACTTCTGTGATATAATTGTTCTCCAGTTTGTGAGTCGCCCACCCAGCAATTATAGGATTTGAGTTTATCACTATGGTGCCCCTCCTACATCTCATTGTGGCTTCTCCTTTGTCTTTGTTTTGTGGGCTATCTCTTTTGGTGAGTTTCAGTGTCTTCCTGTTGGTTCAGAACTTAGTTGTGATTCTATGTTCATCAATGATATTGGCCTGCAGTTTTCTTTTGTTGTGATATCTTTGTCTGGTTTGGTATTAGGGTGATGGTGGCCTCAGAGAATGAGCTTGGGAGTCTTCTCTCCCTGAAAATTTTTGGAAGAGTTTTACAAGGATAGGTGCTAGCTCTTCTCTATATGGTTGTTAGAATTTGCCTGTGAAGCCATCTGGTCCTGGACTTCTATTTGTTGGAAAATTTTTAATCACAGTTTCAATTGTATTACCTGTGATTTAGTTTATTTATATTTTCTATTTATTCCTTGTTCAGTTTTGGAAGGTTGTACCTCTCTAAGAATCGTCCATTTCTTTCATGTTGCCCATTTTATTGGCATACAGTTCATTGTAGTAGTCTCTTACCATCCTTTTTATTTCTGTGGTGTCATTTGTAACTTCTTTTTCATTTCTAATTTTATTGATTTGAGTCCTCTTTTTTTTTTTTGATGAGTCTACTAAAGTTTTATCAATTAGGTTTATCTTTTCAAAGTACTAGCTTTTAGTTTCATTGATCTTTGCTATTATTTTCTTCATTTCTATTTCACTTATTTCTGCTCTGATCTTTATCATTCTCTCCTTCTACTAACTTTGGGTTTTCTTTGTTCTCTTTCTCTAGTTACTTTAGGAGTAAGGTTAGGTTGTTCTTTTGAGATTTTTCTTTTTTCTTGATGTAGGATTGCATTACTCAAAACTTCCCTTTTAGAATTTCTTTTGCTGCATCCCATAGGTTTTGGCTCATTGTACTTTTGTTGTCATTTGTTTCTAGGTATTTTTTGATTTCCTCTTTGGTTTCTTCAGTAATCTCTTGATTATTTAGTAACATGTTGTTTAGCCTCCATGTATTTATATCTTTTGCATTTTTTTTCCTGCTATTGATTTCTAATCTTATACCTGTGGTCAGAAAAGATGCTTAATACAATTTCAATTTTCTTAAATTTACCAGGGCTTGATTTGTGACCCACGATGTGATCTATCCTCGATAATGTTCCATGTGTACTTGAGAAGAAAGTGTATCCTGCTGCTTTGGGATGGAATGTCCTTTAAATATCAGTTAAATCTATCTGATCTATTTTGTCAGCTAAAGCTTGTGTTTCCTTATTAATTTTCTGTCTGGGTGAACTGTCCATTGGTGTCAGTGGGGTATTTTTGTGTTACTGTCAACTTCCCCTTTTCTGGCTGCTAGCATTTGCTTTATTTAGGAACTCCTCTATTGGGTGCATAAGTATTTACAATTGCTATACCTTATTCTTGGATTGATCCCTTGGTCATTATGTAGTGTCTTTCCTTGACTCTTGTAATGGTCTTTATTTTAAAGTGTATTTTGTCTGATATGAGTATTGCTACTCCAGCTTTCTTTTGATTTCCATTTCCATTGAATACCTTTTTCAATCACCTCACTTTCAGTCTGTGTGTGTCCCTAGGTCTAAAGTGGGTCTCTTATAGACAACATATATCCAGGTCTTATTTTGGTATCCATTCAGTCAGTCTGTGTCTTTTGGTTGAAGCATTTAATCCATTAACATAATGTAATTATTGATATGGGTGTTCCTATTACCACTTTCTTAATTGTTTTGGGTTTGTTTTTTTGTGTCCTTTTCTCCTTCTGTGTTTCCCACCTAAAGAAGTTCCTTTAGCATTTGTTGTAAAACTGTTTTGTTAGTGCTGAAATCTCTTACCTTTTGCTTCTCTGTAAAGCTTTTGATTTCTCTGTCAAATTTCAATAAGATCCTTGCTGGGTAGAGTAATCTTGGTTGTAAGTTTTCCCCTTTCACCACTTTAAATATATCCTGCCACTCTCTCTGACCTGCTGAGTTTCTACTGAAAAATTCCTCATGGGCAAAACTTTGTATTTTATTTCTTGCTTTTTCTTTGCTGCTTTTAATAATTTTTCTTTGTATTTAATTATTGTTAGTTTGATTATTATGTGTCTTGGTGTGTTTCTCCTTGGGTTTATCCTATTGGGCTCTCTGTGCTTCCTGGACTTGGGTGGCCATTCCCTTTCCCATGTTAGGAATGTTTTTGATAATTATCTCTTCAAATATTTTCTCAGATATTTTCTCTTTATCTTCTTCTTCTAGGACCCCTGTGATTCAAATGTTTGTGTATTTATTGTTGTCCCAGAGGTCTCTGAGATTGTCTTCAATGCTTTTCATTCCTTTTTCTTTATTCTGCTCCTTGGCAGTTATTTCCACCATCGTATCTTTCCACTTATACTTTCTTCTGCCAAAGTTATTCTGCTATTGATTACTTCTAGTGTATTTTTCATTTCAGTTATTGTGTTGGACATCACTGTTTGTTTGTTCTTTAGTTCCTCTAGGTCCTTGTTAAACAATCTTGCATGTCCTTGATCTTTGCCTCTATTCTATTTCTCAGTCTATGCCTCCATTCTATTTCCAAGACCTTGAATCATCTTTACTATCATTACTCTGAATTCTTTTTCAGGTAGATTGCCTATTTTGTCTTTATTTATTTGGTCTTGTGAGTTTTTATCTTGCTTCTCTGTCTGCAACATATTTCTCTGTCATCTCATTTTTTTTTCTAACTTACTGTGTTTAAGGTTTACTTTCTGCAGGCTATAGGGTCTTAGTTCCTCTTGCTTCTGATGTGTGAGCCCTTGTGGTTGTGATTGGTCCAGATGCTTGTGTAGGCTTCCTGGTGGGAAAAACTGGTGTATGTGCTGTGCTGTGGACAGCTGAGTTTTTTTCCATCTAATGGACAGGGCTGTGTCAGGCAGTGTGTATTGGTGTGTCTGTGAGCTTTATACCACTTTAGGCAGCCTGTCTGTTGATGGGTGGTGTTGTGTTCATGTCTTGCTAGACTGGTGTGAGGCATCCAGCACTGGAGCCTGAAGGCAGTTGGGTGGATCTGGGTCTTAGTGTTGAGATGGAGACCACCAAGAGAGCTCTTGCTGATTAATATTCCCTGGGGCCAGGAATTCTCTGATAGTCTAGCCTCCTGGATTCAGTGCTCCCACCCCAGAGGCTCAGGCCACACCACTTGCTGCAGAACCAAGACCCTGCAAGCCACTTGATGTGGCAAAAAAAAGGGTGGGGTGGGGTAGAAGAAAACAAACAGTCAAATAAAATCCAAGACAAATAGCAAAGACAAAAATATACAAAGAGCAACTACATTTAAAAATAAGAAAAGTAAACAGAAAAACAGATAAACTAAACCCAAGACAAATGGTAAAAGGAAAACCAACCAAACACACACACACACACACACACACACACACACAGAAACCAAAAAACACAAAGAAAAAAAAAAGAGAACCATCAAAGAACCCCAAAATGAAAACATTCAGTAAAACCAAAACTAACAAAAACAAAAATCAAAACAAAAGCAGAAAGCATACTAAAAAAAAGCAAAGAAGACAAAAAACCAACACAGAAAACTGATCAAAAACAAGAGAAAACAAAACAAAAGCAAGGGGGGAAAAACACAAAACAATGAAAAAGTAAAGTAAAACTAGAAAAATAAAATATATTAAAAATTTGAAAATAGTAAAATAAAAGGAAAAAAGGAAAAGAAAAACTAAATATTAAAAAATTGAAAATAATAAAAAAAAAAAAAAACAACAGAACAAAATGAAACAAAAAAGAAATTATAACAATATTTTCCTGGGGCCTCAGCTGTCAGTGTCCTTGCCCCTACAGTGACCAAAGCCTACCTCTTCCTCCCCAGGAGGCCTTTCAATAATTCTAGATAGGTCTCTGGATCTGCTGTGGGCACTGTGAGCGCAGCTCAGACTCTGACCTGGCCCAACTCCCATGAACTTGCCCCCAAATTCCACAGTTGCTAATGCTGGATCAGTCTCAGCTATGGGAACACTCGTCCATTCATATATTCCACAGATACAGGGATTACCTAGCCGTTCATGGGGATGTAATCTGTGGCTTGTGCAGCTGCATGGAGAGACATGTTCCTCTTCCTTAGTTGCACTGCCCCTGGGGCTCAATTTTGGTTTGGCCCCACATTTGCATGTGTGCCATCCTCAGGTGTCTGTTCCCTGCCTAAGCGAGAGGGGGCAAAAGCAGCAGCTGATTGGATCACACTTACTTGCTCAGGTCAGGGAGGGGTAAAGCAGCCACAATTGGAATGTGTGTGAAATGCCTGCAGTGGCAGAGACTGGCAGGAAGTTGCAACAGACTGGGGTATGCTGTGCACTCTCCCAGGGATATTGGCCCTAGTTTGTGAGACCCTTGGCAGTGGTGGGCTGAAGAGGCTCCTGGGAAGGTGTGGGCAGTGGCCTGTACTTGCTCACAGGACCCTCAGTGCCAGTGGTGGCAGTGGTAGTGGTCCATGGCCACCTCTGGGTTCCGAGATAGCAGCTGCAGCTTGCACCTGACCCCTGGAGCTCGTGTAGGTGGTGCCTGCTGCCTGTGAGCACATGGAGAAAGAAGCTCCTATGATGGGCCCACCCTTCTCCTTGTGCACCCCTCAACGATGATCCTCTGTCTTCTCTAGGCTTCTTCCTGGACTCCCTCAGCTGTGGCACACTGCTCTTGTTCCCTCAGGCTGTCTTCACACAGCCAACTCCAGTCCTCTCTCTGGGGTCTGACCTCTCAGCCTGAGCCTCTGCAGCCAGCCCCAACTTGCCCCAGTGAGTTAGCAGACAACTCTCTCAGTCTGGAGAGCACTGGTTGGCCCCAACCCTCTTTGCGGGTCTCTCTCTGCTTTGTCCTCCTCACACCTGCAGCCGTGCTCTCTTCTGAGGGCTGAAGTTCACCCCCCTCACCTCTTCCTGCCAGTGAGGGGACTTCCCAGTATTGGAAACATTTCCTCCTTCACAGCTCCCTCCCTCCATCTCAATTTCTTTCTCTCTTTTTCTTTGCCCTACTCAGTTATGTGGAGATTTTCTTGCCCTTTTTGAAGTCTGAGATCTTCTGCCACTGTTCAATAGATGTTCTGTGAGAGTTGCTCCATATATAAATCTATTTTTTGTATCTCTTGGGTGAATGTGAGCCAAATGTCTTATTCTTCCACCTTCTGGATCCCGCCTTCCTCTAAGCAAAGCATTTTTAAAGGCAAAGTGAGGGAGGGGTGTGGTTGGTTGTTGCACACTTCTTGGTGTGGGAGTCCTTTGTTCTTGCCACTGTCCACATAGGTCACATCATGATGTTCTTGTAAACCTCCAACAAGACAAATGTTATTCTCTGTTCTGCAATTTTTATCTCTATATGAATGGAAAAGTGTTATACCCTTAAATGTCTGAGCCTTGAGAATAGGCTATTCTGTATATTTCAGGCTATAGACAACATTCTTGAAGTGAAAGTAATATTATGCAGAGGTTAAAGTAAAAGAAACAGAAAATTATACAGGGTCAGATTTGTTTTTCCCTATTACAGTGAGAAAATTTGGGAGGATATTCATGGAAAAGAGAAGCAGAGAAGAGTGGGCAGACCATTCACCCTACTGACATCCCACCATACCTCCTGATTTTGCACTTTTTCCCCAAACTCAAGAAAATAACCAATACTTGCCTATGTAGAATCTGATAGTAGTAGATGAAGATGATTAATAAAGAAGGTGGTAATTCTTTTAATTGAATCCAACAGCAAATATCCCTGAAAATCTGACTTCAGTGTAAAAATATTGTGAGGTTATATTTCATTATTATAGATGAAAAAAAAAAAGATACATTAGATGTCCACCCCAACTCTCTAAACAATTATCTAAAGAATATTAACACACATGTTTAAGAAGCAAACTGTCCTGTTGAAATGGAAAATTCTTTAAAACTCAGTTTCCTAATTGGCATACAATGAATGTGTGTTTAAAACATTTTTTCTTATTGTATGAGGTGCATGATCCAATCATACTTACCTTTTCACCAGCAACATCTAGTGATCTGTGCTCTCTTTGTTGACGCTTAGTATTCTTTTCAAGGAACTCTGAATTCTGATCTTTTACCAATTGTGTTTGAAATGTAACCTGTGACTTAGCCCACTTGAAATTTTATTAAAGTGTTGATATTGAGATTTTGGAATGCATATACAAAATATTTTTGTATAAAATTTTACAAAACAATGTTGCACCAGGGGATATACATAGATGTGGAGTTGTTCTAACAAGAAAATGTTAACCAGAGAGACTTCTGCAGGATATGCCTGCAATATTGTAGGTGCTACTGAGAATGTATCATAGGAATGATAAAGGCTTCTAGTTGTATACTGCTTTATGCACATTCATTGATCAACTCCATACTTTTCAAGATTGTCAAATGCTCTGAGCATCTCTTTGCTGCCAGCTATACAGACCCTTCTTCAGACACTTAAACTCATCTTCTAAAAGTCATTGATTATCATGAGTGAAAAGAACCCCATAGTTTCATTGAGGAAGCAAAGAATGTTCAGGGAACACTTGGGAAACAATTCTGTGCAGGGTTCTGATGTTTCTGCACTTCATGAAAGCAGAGGAACTGACTACTCTTTCTTCTGGACTATTTTTGTAAGGATGTCTGTATAGTAAAGAGCCTTTATAAAGAGAGATGGCATCTCTCTCCAAAGCAAGGGGAAAGCTTGCTTATAGTTCTGGAAAATGGAAATAGTGTTTCCATCCAGAGTGAAGTAAGTCCAGCAAGATTAGTCTCGAATAGAAGAAGGATGTCTCCCTCTGAAGTAAGCAGTAGGCTAGCTTGCTGCCCATCATAAAGATTCAGGTTTCCTAAGCTCCTGTATCATAATTATAGGGGATCTTCCTCTCCTGTATTATAACCCACTACCTGTGAAGGCACCTGCCTGAGCCCATCTATGTCCCACCATGGGACTAGGGGGTCAGGGGAACTGAGCTGAATGTGCTGAGTCTCATGATGCCACAAGTACAAAAGTTCTTTGCCTTCTGCCAGTAACTGTGCAGCCATGGGGGCAACTAGGCTTTCTACTAGGGAAAATTTTAGAGAACTCGTGGTCCTTGACATGAAAATAATAACTTTTGCTGCACATTGGGAGAAAAGAACTTTAACTAAGGTGTTTTATGTCTCACCTCCTAATTTCTATTGCTATTTCCATTCCATTTTTTCTTTCAGTAAAAAAAAAAAAAAAAAAGTTTCTTGTCCTTTTTAAAATTATACCTGTCAGACCTGCTATTCTGGCCTTTTCCCCTGGCCGTCCTCCCCTCCCTCCCTTTTGCCTTGTATCTTACAATGCTTCTCTTTCCCTTTTCCTTATAGATCTACAGACTCTGTACTGACATGGTGTGTAGTCCTGCGTGGTACCAGGGAGAGTCCCATCATTCTTCCCTTAGGGAAAGCTGAGCTTTCCAACAGCCTCTCTCTAAAGGAAAACTGAATTTTAGACCAAGCCCTCCTAAAATATCTGCTAATATCCAATATTTTGGACTTCAAGAGGTCATGAATTTGTAAATTGGGTAAGAAAATGTTTGGAAAACAATCGACCAGAATACCATTAAATTTGGAGAGTTAGATTATCTGTTTTATTTGCCCATCCTCAGGAAATGTTAAGGTAGAGAATTTTCAAATTTTCTTACATTTTTAGAGTTTTTATATATATCTAAAGCCAACTTCACAACTTTTTTGAAATGCAGATGATTCAACACTTGGAATCTTTAAGCCCTTTGATTTTAAGATACTACACATAAAGATTGTCTTATTTATATTTCAGATTCGCCTGAAGAGACAGTGACATTCTAAATTGTCTTTTAGCAGAGCTACAATTGTTTAGGTCTATTGGTACCATAATCTTTGTCATGGTAAAAGGCAGAATATGACCCTGAAGTATGTTGCATGACTGTCAGTTGCCCATAGTCAAGTGCTAAGAAGATAGAAGAAAAAAAAGTCAGATCTCCTCAGCACTACAATCCCAGGTTGTCTTGATAACCCTGAGTACTGAAACAGATCAGGTAAAGAAGCTTAGACCAAGGACGAAGAAGAGAGAGAATAAAGGCTTAGACCATGCTTTAAAGCAAAGAGAGAGGAGTAGTGCTCAGGAGGGGCCTTCCTCAGCCACTCATTTGCTGGGACTCTCTGGTGGAAAGATGTCGAGGGGTTTCTGGAAATGGCTGGTAGGGGGTCCAACCCTGTCCAAGTCAGCGCACCAAACAGTGGAAGGAAAATAGGCAGAGCACTGGTAGCCTTTATTGAAAATACGTGGCCTGAGAAGCCTCCAAAGGAACATCCTGATTTGGGGCAGAAACGTTTAGTGTTTTATGGGGTTCTAGCATGGGAAGATGGGTAAAGTTTCAGCTACTGTGAAGAATAACGGAATTGTTCTTGAGGATTAGCAACCATAACTTGAGGATCTACGTTTTCTCTAAGTGAGGGAAGAGAAACAGGAGCTGCTCTTCTGTACAAAGTGGGGCTGGTTGGGAGAGCGGGGGAGAATGGCCACAGAGGCAAGTACATGCAAATCACAGAGGAAATGTCTCAGTCTCCAATCCTTCATGTGATTTCATGTAAGAAATAGGGGGATTATTCTTATTATACAGGTTTGAGTGAGGTATATCTCAGGAAAGCATGAATGGAAGATAAGTCTGGGTTATATACAATGCCAATGACCCTCAATGACCCTTGGTCTTGTATACTGTCTCCCCTTGATTGTGAAAATAGCCTTTAGGATGATGAGGTATCAACCTCTCAATGATGTTATGTTATATAGCAAAATGGATTCTTGAAGAGGCAATTTAGATCACTAATCAGTTAACTGAGACAATAAAATGAGAAATTTATGGGAGATTATTGAAGTGAGCCCATTCTAACCATGTGAGGCATTTAGATTCAGTTTTCTCTGATTTGCAGCATAAAGAGAAGTCAAGATATACAAAGCACCAAAAATATTTATTGTGGCTTTGCTGGCTTAGAAGATGGAGGTGACCCTGTGCCAAGGCATGCAGTTGAGTGGCACCTCAGGGGATAGGCAGCAAAAATTGGGAGCTCAGTCCTACAACTACCAGGAATTAAATTATACCAATAATCTGAAATCAAGTGAGAGTTTGGTACACAGCAAAATTAAACAAATACACTGGGTTTCCATAGGATAAAATATGTGGGGCTTAGGCTGGAATCACTCTTGTTGAGTGAAAATTTCCTTCTGTGAGTATCAAAGGCCCTCTACCTGTCAGATTTTTTATTTTAATATTTATTTGTTTATTTATTTATTGGCTGTATTGGGTCTTTGCTGCTGCATGTAGGCTTTTTGTAGTTGCAGCGAGTGGGGGCTACTCTTCATTGCGGTTTATGGCAGCTTCTCTTGTAGTCATGCACAGGCTCTAGGCGCGCGGGCTTCAGTAGCTGTGGCACGTGGGCTCAATAGTTGTGGCTTGTGGGCTCTAGAGTGCAGGCTTAGTAGTCGCGATGCTTGGGCTTACTTGTTCCACAGCAGTGGGATCTTCCTGGACCAGGAACCAAACCCGTGTCCCCTGCATTGGCAGGAGGATTCTTAACCACTGCATCACCACAGAAGTTGCTACCTGTCAGATCTTAATGAACAGATTTAGCCTATCTTCTGGTGTCTCCTAAGCCTGTACCAGGCCATGTTTAAGGAAAACATTGTGAAAGAGAATTCTCTGTCTGACCCTATTATACTCTGAAGTTAGAAAAGTAAGGAAAACCACCAGTGTTGAAAATATCCACCAGATGGCAGGGTCTGAGGACAGACCAGCAGGGTCCCATCTGAGAGATGTTTAAAGATTCTGGGAGGTCTATTTGCAAAGGATGGTGTGTGATCCTGATTGACCATTGTGCTCAATGGAGGAAGAGCAGTATGGGTTTTCAGGGTACTGGTGACATGGTCACGGTCAAATGAAGGACTGGTTTTGTCAGTCCACTGACATCATATCAGGGCAATGCAGGCAAAGGACAGGTCAGGAAACTGATGGCAGGGGAGGTCCAACAAAACAAGGGCCCAGTAGGAATTTGCATCGGGGGGCATTCAGAGATAAAAGAAAGGACACCATGAATTTTGAAAGAAAACAAAAGAAGGAAAAAAATACTGGAAGATAGAAGAGTTGAATTTTAGCCACTCTTTCTTTCACAGTAAGATATTGGACAAGGCAACTAAGTTTTGTGATTTCAACCTGCTTTCTCCACTTACCCCAAGCAGAGTTGCTTCATATTTTGCCCCGCTGCCTCCTTTGTCCCTGTGTCCCACACATTGTTCCATTACAGGCTCACCTCTCTCTGCCTGCCTCCTGCTCCCCTCCCCCTCA